>NC_134050.1:10367485-11017563 GCF_965140245.1 Athene noctua | reverse complement strand
AGAATGGCTGGGGGAAACCACTCAAGTGTGACCGAGTTTGTTCTCTTGGGCTTCACTAATCTGCAGGAGCTACTCTTTGTGGTTTTTTTACTCATCTACATCACAACGCTGGTGGGGAACATGGGGATGATTGTCCTCATCAAGACCAACACGCAGCTTCATGTGCCCATGTACTTTTTTCTCAGCCACCTCTCTTTCCTAGACATCTGCTATTCTTCATCCATCACTCCAAAGTTCTTGTTGGGCTTCCTTGCAGAGAGAAATATTATTTCTTTCAGTGGTTGCATCACACAGTTTTTCTTCTTTGCAGTATTTGGCACCACAGAAGCCATCCTTCTGGCTGTCATGGCATATGACCGCTACATGGCCATCTGTGAGCCTCTGCACTACTTGGCTGCGATGTCCCATAGAGTTGGTGTCCAGCTGGTGGTGGGCTCCTATGCTGCTGGGAGCCTGAATGCCCTCGTGCACACCAGTACTCTCCTCCAACTCTCTTTCTGTGGCTCAAACCTTGTCAATCACTTCTACTGTGATATCCCACCGCTCCTGCTGCTCTCATGCTCTGACACTTGGCTCAACAAGGTGGTGATGGCCTCATGCATTGGCTTCATCATAACAGCTTCAGTCTTGGCCATTGGCATCTCCTACACCTGCATCCTGTTCACCACCTGGAGCATCCGTTCTGCGGAGGGCAGGCACAAAGCCTTCTCCACCTGCACCTCCCACCTCATGGCTGTTGCCCTCTTTTATGGCTCTGCGGCTTTCTTGTATTTCCATTCCTTTTCCAGACATGCAGAAGATCAAGGGAAAACAGCCTCTGTCTTCTACACTGTGGTGACCCCCATGCTCAACCCTTTCATCTACAGCCTGAGGAATAAGGAGGTGAGGAGCACCCTTAGAAGAGCTACGAACCAGCTCCTCTCCTCCGTATATTCCCACAGATCCCATTCTAACCAAACCAAAGCAGATATCACTTGCCACAATGGAGTCAGCAGAGGAAATAAGACTGACACCTGATGGAAGAAGGGCACTGTACATTTCTGCACATCTGGTACATGCTCTACCTTGTGCTGAACACTGCAGAGTTTGAATTAGGAATTAATTCCACGTTGAGGTCCCTTGGAAAATAAATTAACTGTAGTTACAATGTCTGAAAGAAGGAAAGAGTGTAGGAAAGACAGACAATCCTAAAAACACTTACATTGTCAGTGAAACTTTTTGAGTAAATGAATTTGTAATCAGCTCTAGGACATGGACAGTTGATACTTTTTACCAAAGAGGATTTACTCAATGTTACAAAAATATTAAATTCTAAGAGTTGGCTCGGAGTAGAAGGGGACAAGCTACATAAAGACTACATATTGGAGAGGGACAATGTCTTTCATAAATGTTGTCAAATATTCTAAGGAGTTGCCTAAGGTTTTGCTTTAATACAATAAAGCTGATTTTATCTGATATGTTTGTTATGTATTTTATCTGATATGTCCAAGAACAGTCTTTATGGGAGGATAGCACATTCCGATGCTGTGTATATATGTTGCACACAGGCCACCTGCACTGGGCATCTTGCTTTCCTGGATGGGTCTTCCCCCATGGAGAGCTACCAGCCTGGAGACACCATACTGACATGTTCCTTTGCCTAGGAGCAAGGTGGAGTTTTATCCTGTGACAAGCAGTCACTCAACTTGGTCCAGAACAGTCTTTCAAGACACTGTCTGAGCAATCCTGGCTTTTCCCAGGGTGTCATCTGGTGCTGAAAACACAGAAAGCCTCCACACTTCTGGCCATATGTTGTAGTCAGAAGCACCCAACTTGTCTGATGGCTCTGAGACTCAGCGTTGTCCAAAACTCTCCCACCATCTCCTCTCCTCCTTCTGTGTCTGTATCCAGGCAAAGTTTATTTTCCAACGCAGCTGCAGCTTATTCATAATTTCTTCTTCCAGGTTTCAGGGGTTGAGTCATCTTGGTCCAGGAGTCGTCCTATCTAACTGTAGGCTTTCACATCTGAATTAGTCACCATAGGTTCCCCTTATGGAGAGAATGATGCATTTGGGGGCTTTGATTCATCTCATCTATATTAAACATCGGGGTGAGATGATTTTTTCTGGAAAAATTGCATGGTTTTCTCTGCTTGCTGCTTGGCAGCCGAGGGTGATGGTTGACACAGCTACACAGCAAAAGTGGATTTTAGTCAGAGCAGTCACACTTGGGGCATAGTCTGAAGAGTCAGTTTAAGCCTAAGGGGAAAGCTTCAGCTCACCATGATGGTGTTCTGGAGTCCTTCAAAAATGAGATGAAACTAGCTTTTAATCAGCAATTCAGCTCAGCATCACAAAACACTTTCTGGAAAGAACAGAAAAGCAAAATGGATGAAGATAGTGTCAGAGCTATGCTTTTGCTTTGATATAAAGGTCACTAATGCCAGATACTAACTTCCTGAAGAAAGTCTTATATTTTTTCATGGATGGATAGGAAATAATTCCCTAGAAGATCTAATTACATATACAAGTAGCATTTTGTTCTTTTAAGAGCAAAAAAAGATAAACTTTTCTCCATGAACCTGGCTGTGACTCTCTCAGATGCCTGGATCTAACTCTCTGGGTCTTTAAACAACAGGATATCCCAGATAACATTAAAACAAATTGCAGCAGAAGGGTTCCTGAATAGTTTTTCTTTTCTCATCAATAGCATTTGCAACGCTTCTCCACATCCTGAGCTATTTCCTAATCCTTGTATCTCTATTTCTTTTGCCAGTTCTTTTTAATTCTCTGTGATGCCAAGAGATAAGTTACATATTCCAAGAGATAAGTTTATACATATAAATTCTTTATACATATATAAAGAAGTGAAAAAAAGTATTCAAGCTTACATTTAACTTGCTGAAACTAATTGTGTTTATTTATCAGTGCATGTCTCCTCCTTAAGGAGCTGTTTCCCAAGTCATCAATTCCCAAGAGAAATTTCCTGCATGACACCAAGGGGAGGGCAGCGACAAAACCCTTGGCCTTCAATGAAAGAAGCCTATAAACAGAGGCTTTTCTTGGTCAAGTATTTATGGCCTTCATGACTGGCAAATCTTTTTTGCTTTTAACACCAACACTTGGAGAAATTGGGGTTTATTTCTCAGATGAAATTTTTGTCTAGGAGATAACACGTTTCTGATAAACCAAAAACTGAGATGTGAGCAAAGAGGTGAGTTTTAGTCTAAATAATATTACAGAGGGTTGACCTGTTGCAACAGGAGGACTTCAGGCATGAGCCTGCTTTCACATGAAATAGTCACCTGAGGTCAGGATATCCCATGTGAAACCCAGGCATTTATAAATTGCTTTTCCAAATTTAAGGCAGCCTCTAGCTGAGGCCATGAGTAAAGCCAACCGAGATCCATAGGCACTGCCAGAGGTCAGCAGCCCCTCAATCTCATCTGATTACTTTAATCAAGATTACTGGGATTCCTAATTATTGTCCAGGGGCTGGAGAGGGCAGCAACTTGGAAAAGCTGATGAAGCAGCTCTGCAAAACATCGGAGGTGTGAGACATGTTATCGTGGTGGTAAAAACCCCTTGCTGTCCTCGAGTTCTGGTTTATCTCAAACCTTTTACACAAAGCAAATAAGAGGACTGATGGCACATGGTCTATTTGCTCTGCTTTGAAGATCACAGATTTCTCACTGTTTTGCTTTTCTCATGTTTCCAACACCTAACAACAGCATAGAAGCACTACCCGAGTTATCTGGCAAACTTCAGATTGGTTCAGAGGGGTGGGAAGGTTTCTGCAACTGACTGAATTCTAGGAAGAAATATAAAAATTTGTTTGACTAAATCCAGATTTAAGAGAGGCTCATGTGTAAGTCAAGCAAGTGTTGAACTTTCCTCATGCAGAAGGGTCCTTTCCAAGGGTATAATTTGGTATCTTATTTAACAGTTCAAAACCCCTCAGTGAGCAATTTCTGTGACTATTCCTAACTCCTGTTTTAAGGAGACAGGAACCTACTTTTACTTTTTTTTTTTTTTTTTAAATAAAACCCCACATTATCAGCATCTTACTCCCCCCAATTCATAATGGAAGTGTAGCATTGTTGGGGTTTAACTGGTATCAGTCTTTTAAAATTGTTTCCAGTATTTTTCTCAGTTCAGTGGCATCACAAGAATGATATGGGTTTCAGCATATTTATCAGGGGGTTAATACTTACACTAAATCTCCTGTTTCAAACTTAATTTCAGAGTTTCATAGGAAGGAAGGGAAGAAATTAGAGTTCTGTTTCAACTTGTTCTGACTCTCTTAAAGCAAATTATTTAATGTCTTGATCTCTCCTAAAGAAAATTATTTAAAGAATGTTGTGATCTCTCACCAGTCCTTGCTCTCTTTCAGTCTTCTGAAACAAGGGTGTTTTGGTTTTTGTTTTTTTTTTGTTTTGTTTTGTTTTGTTTTGTTTGGGGGTTTATTTGTTTGTTTATTTGTCTGTTTGTTTGTTTTATAAATGCAGACAGATTTCTAATGTCAGAATAAATTGCTATGGTTGCCTCTTTGGATCAGAGGAGTAACAAACTTCTTAACTTCTTCAGGAGGTAGAATAAGCCTTCTGATTTGCGGTGACTTTATCAAACCAAATTAGTAGCGACTAGACCAGAATAAAACCATCAGAAATAAATTCAGTCATGCACTTTGTTTACTTTAAAATGCATTTTGAGGCAAACACTGAATAAGTTGTTCAATAGTTCTTGTCTCTGAAATTTGTATTTCCTGATAAAAATAATGCATCTTCAACATTTGTTTGTGGGGAGAACAGGAATATGCTGACTCTGTGTTTTGCTGCATCTCTGCTTTCCTACAGCAACTGTGTCATGAAGATGGCCAAAGGAAATCACACCCCCGGTGCTGAATTTGTTCTCTTGGGGTTCTCAGAGCAGGGAGATGTCCAGGCTGTCCTCTTCGTGATCTTCTTGGTCATTTACATGATCACTCTGGTGGGGAATCTGGGGATGCTCGTGTTAATCAGGCTGGATGTGCAGCTTCACACCCCCATGTACTTCTTCCTGAGCAGCCTGTCCTTCCTAGACATCTGCTATTCCTCCTCAATTACTCCGAGACTGCTCTCAGATCTCCTAGCAGAATGAAAAGTAATTTCTTACTCTGCGTGTCTTGCACAATTTTTCTTTTACGCAGTCTTTGCCACCACCGAGTGCTACCTCTTGGCTGTGATGGCATATGACCGCTATGTGGCCATCTGCAGCTCACTGCTCTATGCTGTCTCCATGTCCAGCAGAGTCTGTGCACTGCTGGTAGCTGGCTCGTACCTTGCTGGGATCATGAATGCCACTATCCACACTGGGTTTGCCCTTCGGCTCTCCTTCTGTGGTCCCAACATCATCAACCACTTTTACTGTGAGGGCCCCCCACTTTACGCCGTCTCTTGCACAGACCCCACTGTCAATGAGATTATGATGTTCATTGTGGTTGGCTTCAACCTGTTTGTCACCATCCTGACCATCCTTGTCTCCTACACCTACATCCTGGCCACCATCCTGAGGATGCGCTCGACTGCGGCCAAACACAGAACCTTCTCCACGTGTGTGTCCCACCTCACCGCTGTGACCCTCTTCTATGGATCTGCTGCGTCCATGTACTCACAACCCAGCTCCAGGCACTCCCAAAACCTCGACAAAGTGGCCTCTGTTTTCTACACTGTGGTGACCCCCATGCTGAACCCCCTCATCTACAGCCTGAGGAACAAGGAGGTGAAGAATGCGCTGGGGAGAGTGATGAAGAGAATCTGCATCTGAAAAATAATTTTTCCTGGTGCATCAGAGGAATTGAGAGGTCTACTCAGAAATGTTTATACTTTCCATTTCTGTATGGCTATGGTATAAAAGCAACAGTGCTTTCCTGTGAGCTACTGGGGAGGATTGTATGGGGAAACCTCTGCTTTGATGCTAAATGCTGGGTCATTAACTCCTTTTGGATTAGGCCATTCACTGACCTGTCTCACCGATGCCTTGGCTAATTTTAGTTGCATTTACAGCCTGATATTTTAATTTCAAGAACTAAAGCCCTTCTGACCCTTTTTAGTTTGAGAATGCATTACCGCTGTTGTCTTGAGCAATGACAATAAATAACACTTATCTCTTCCAGCATGGCAATGATGACCAGAAGTCTCTTCATATTAAACAATGGGCACATTTTGGTTGAACATAAGACTCGTGTAATTTAGTGCTTCTAGTACAAGCAACAGACACTGGATTTGATGACAACAATTCACTGTAACAAGGCTTGTCAGGCCTTTTCTGCAACTTACTTTAGATCAACTGTAGCTGTATTCTCAAATTTATTTGAGAAAATTCTGCAGTGCTCTTGCTCAAGGACCAGAGTGCTATCATCTGGCACCTCCTGCTAGTAATGGTAAAATTACCCACTAGTCAGGTACCTGCTTCCTATCCTGACATTTTGATCTTAGTTTGGATTTATTATTAACTGTGTGATTTCCCCTCTGAAATAAATCATGAGATGCAGGGGAACAACTAATAAACTTTAGCAACTACAGTGTTGCTAACCTCATAGATCAATAGGAGAGAAGAGTGCTGACCAGGAACAAATATGCGATAGAAACATTTAGAAGCAGTCCTGAGGAGACCCAGGACTGGCATGGTAGAAGCTCCCACCACAACCAGTGCTCCCACCAAGCACACTGTGATGCCTCCTCAGAAGGAGCTCAGGGTGCTGCTGGGTCACTGCACCACCCCACCAAGGAAGAAGGATCTCAGTCTGCAGGTGGGAATTTAACCTTGGGGTGGAGGGGCAGGCACTTAAATCAGAGAAACCTTGAGGACCATTGCTCTTCATCCCTCCAGGCCCACACAATTTTCCTTAATACAGTCACATGCCAACACACTGACCCTCCAACTCACCAGCTTCAAGGCCTGGACTAGCCCTGAAAAACAAGGCAACTGTAGAAGTGCACTTTGTCCTTAACAAGGCAGAAAGTTTCTTTCTTGTTAGCCCCTGCTAATTAGTCTCTCATGGCTTGTTAAGAAGAATGAGGTAAGTTGACTAGAAGCCTGCTGAGAAGCTTTCGTGGTGATTAGGAAACTTTCTTGGTAAACCCCAGAAGGTCTTGTTAAACTGATGACTCCTGGAAGGGTGTTTGGTCCCCAACGACCACTTCTTGCTCTGGGAAGGGGAGCGCATCACTTGTGATGGAAATAGCTGTAACCACCTGTATGGCGAAAGCCTGGAGCTCAAGCCTGCTGGAGGGCTTTCTGTGCTGATACAGACTTGGTCACTCTTGTTAAAGAAAGAGACATCTTTGTCTTCATGACATGTACAGATAAGGTGGTTCCTTTGGCTCTTGCTAACGGGGTGATTTGTCCCTGCCTGCTTTTGACCTCCTAGCAGAGGGAGCTGGGGCAGTTCATTGCATTTCCCCTCACCTTTGGACCTCATCAAGGACACGTCATACTTTGAATATCTTCTCATTAATTGCCTTGAAATAGATTTGCTTGTGTCTTTTTTAATTCTTAAACTGTGAGGCAAGTTGAAGTACACTACATACATCCTTCATATCTGACTGGTTTTCATAAACATGATTTTCCTACCATCACAAATCTGGGACTGGAGAATAAGTATGGGAATGGGTTCACCTGGCTCTCAACATCTAAAGATTTGGTTGTCTAATTATGAAATAGTCAGCCAGATCCCCTCAAAAATGGGAATAAAAGGGTGTTTTAACACATCCTAGGACACATGGTTAGGGTAGATGTGGTGCAACGGGAGCAGATCTGAACATTAAAAGGACTGGTACCATGAATATACACATTTCAGAAGAGTTTTCTCTAGATTAAATTTATTCTGGTCTGGGGATCTGAGCACCTACTGGAGGTCTAACTGCATTAGGTGCTGCCATCAAGACCATTTTCAGTTTGTTTTCATCCAAAAGGAACCCAGCTCATGCAGCCTTGACCACAGCCCACAATGTGAATGAAAACACAATGAGGGGAGAAAGCTGGGAGATCTTCAAACTTAAACTCTTTAAACTTCACTCTTTGTCTGAACAGAAACCTGAAAAATGGAAACACACCTTTATTCATCACAAATGGAGTCACGGAACTCTGACTTAAACACTCGGTTTTTATTTATCTAAATTCGAAGGAGATGAATCTACTTCAGACCACCTAATCCTTCCTCTCAACAGTTTTAATAACAACAATAACAACAACAATAATAATAATAAGAGCTTTATTGTGTTGGGTTTTTTTTTTCTTTCAATGGGACTGAAAATTTATAAAGGGAAAAAAGTTACTTTAATAACTAAGAAACCACTTCATTTTTCTTGCATGTTTTCCTACAAAGCAGTACTGGGAAATTTTTGCTAAAGGTACAGGAAAGGAACAAGATACAGTGAAATTCCCCAGGCCAGGTCTGGGTTT
This sequence comes from Athene noctua, assembly GCF_965140245.1. Classification (NCBI taxonomy): domain Eukaryota; kingdom Metazoa; phylum Chordata; class Aves; order Strigiformes; family Strigidae; genus Athene; species Athene noctua. The sequence goes on along the minus strand of NC_134050.1, from coordinate 11,009,140 downwards.
GGTTGCCCTCATGTAGAAATCTGGTGCCATATGCTCTGTCCTGGGGTGCCAAGGACCTTGGTGTGCACTTGACACATATGCCATGCAACCTTCAGAAGAGGTGGGCCATTCTGGAGTGACATCTGAAAGCTCAGAGACATCCCCAGGGGCATCTCCAGGGTGTCAATAGCCTACATTCAGGCAACTGAACTCAATCCCAGATGCCTCTATGCTTCTTGATATTGGTTCTTCCAGTCTGACCCACCCTATTCATACTGGTGTGAACGTTTCACCGGGAAAACAGTGTAGGACTATGAGAAGTATGTTTATGTGGTGCAATATGGCATCATGAAGAAATAATTGGGATGGCTCAGGAGCAGAGGCACATTACTTCATGACACATGGAGCTCCACCTGAACCTGGTTTGGGCATAAGTAAGGAATATTTAATCCATATAAAGCACAAGGTGAAGAAGATGATGTACAACAATGAGGCCAGCCGCTACTAAGATCCCATTTTACAGCAGATATAAATTATATATGGGGACAGTGGGAAGAAGAGGAGGTCTGTCTGTACAGTGACATCTCCTGTCCATCAGGAAGAACTTCAGGATCAGAAGAGCTTATGCTCCTACATTGCCTCCTCCTGCACCTATTGTGAAAAAAAACAAATGAAAACACAAACAAGAAAAAATAGGTACACTTCTTGCTGTATGCATCTTTGGGAACACAATCCCTGGTTTTCTTCTGTTAAGAAGCTGTCTGTCTCTTCACTAGTCTCTTTAGTGCCTCCTTCACCTCCTGGTTCCTCAGGCTGTAGATGAAGGGGTTCAGCATGGGCATCATGACTGTGTAAAACACAGAGATCACCTTGTCCCTCTCCAGGACGTAGGTGGAGCTGGGCCGGGTGTAAATGAAAAGGATGGAGCCATAGTAAAGGGTGACCGTGGTGAGGTGGGCAGCACAGGTGGAGAAGGCTTTGTGCTGTCCCTCGGCTGAGCGCATCTTCAGGATGGCAGCCAGGATGGAGGCGTAGGACATGAGGATGAGCATGGAGGGGAGGATGATGTTGGAGGCCAGGATGAAATACAGAAGCATATGGTAGCTGTCTGTCACATTGCAAGAGAGCTTCACCAGAGGAGGCAGGTCGCAGAAGAAGTCATCGATGACGTTGGTGTCGCAAAAACTGAGGGCAAATGTGCGGCTGGTAATGAGGGTGGAGCTGGCAAAGCCACTGAGGTAGGAAGCAGCCACCATCCCCATGCACAGCTTCTGGGACATGGCAGAAGTGTAGAGCAGTGGGTTGGAGATGGCTGCGTACCGGTCGTAGGCCATCGCTGCCAACAGGTAGCACTCGGTGTAGGCCAAGCCAGCAGAGACAAAGAACTGAGCAGCACACCCAGCAAAGGAGATGCTCTTGTCCTCAGAGACGCAGATCAGCAGGATCTTGGGGGTGTAGACGGAGGAATACCAGAGATCCAGGAAGGACAAGTTCCCAATGAAGAAGTACATCGGGGTATGGAGCCGTGAGCTACGGCATATCACCACGATGAGGGTGATGTTGCTCATGAGAGTGGTGACATAGGCTAAGGAGAACACTATGAACAAGAGAAACTGCAGCTTCGGGTCAGTAGTGAACCCCAGGAGGATGAAACTAGTGACCGAACTGCGATTCCTCTCTTCCATGGGCAGGGGAAAGGCGCTGACCTGGAGACATGGATCACGGTGGCTATTTGGTATTTGCAGTGCGGGGTCTGGGGACACCGACTAAGAGAAGGTCTTCCATGTTGCTGGCATTGTTCTCTGTACCAAAACACAGCTACACACACACAAAAGAAAAAAAGCAGAGTAAATTTTGTATTGAGAAGGGCTGCACTGTTATGATTTTGGTTGTGCTATTTTATGTCAAATAACGGTTTGGTGTTTGCATGACTTTGCATCACTTTGAAAGCTGCACTCGCCATGAACGTTCGTACACACACTGTGCATGGTGCAATGCACACGGCTATGTACACAAACAGTTTCTATATATTGCATATAATGCATTAAATTCTAAATAAAATATTTACAGGAAACAGGGTATGAAAATATGGGTGGGTATATACATGCATGTATGTATACATGTATCTCTGTAGGTATTTGCTGACTGCATTCCCTGACTTTTGTGAATGTGAAATCTCAGTGTTGCATTAAATTACTCATACACTGAGACTCCTTGATTTGAACTATATATGGAGAAACTGGAGGTGCACATTGAAGACAAATGCCTGTAGACTTGCTATCCGGTACAGAACAACAGCATCGTTAGATTTGTTTTCCTGAGTCATACCAGTAAAAGCACCATCTTGATAAGTTTTCTGTTTCCCATGAGCAAACGTTGAATGGTTGGCTGCACGCCTTAAAACTCATAATTACAAATGTGTGTATCGGGGAAGATGTCTTCTTAGGCACATTATTGTACTGAAAGCAGCAGTAATTCAGTGTGTGCATCTGTTTACCCACCTGAGAACAGGCACACCTGCATCTACTGAAGATGTAATTAATTTCACCTGACATTGTCAGTCTGAAAGCTGATTATTTAAGCTCTTTCATAGCCAATGAAAGTGGTAGACTCTTCTATAGGGAGACCAGAGTGTAAGCTCTGTCCTGCTGCTTCCTTGCAACTTTTCCTGTGCTCCAAACAGGTTTGTGAAGACCCCTTTCAAGCGCCCCTGGTGCTGCAGTGAGCTTGATGATCGTCTCATCTGGTCTCATATGTTGATTCTAATATTTGTCATCTGGTAACGCAAGGGATGGGCAGAGAGATGAGGAGACAAAGAAAAGGAAAATTAATCCCCTTGAAGCCTTTTGTCTATCTGTGATATCATATCCTTTGCTGGCTCTTTTTGCCCAGAAATACTTACCTATGGTCTTGTGCACCAAGCGCTGATGGGATCACCAGTTTAGAGATCACGAGAACAGAAGTGCGATGACGCTCTCCGTGTGACATCCCCACACCAGCTCATCTCGCAGGGCAGAGCCAGCAGGTATGTCCTCACCTGCCCCAGCACCGCCTGTGCTGTGTGGCTGGGGGTATTTATCTGTTACCTCTTTCTGCGTTTCCTTAAGGACCTGGTCCCTGAGGTGTGTATTTCAGCTATTTGCTGTGGCCATTGCACTCAACAAACTGTTGCTGCGCAGTTGTGCATCCCCCAGAGACCACTTGAGTTACTCCCTGCACCCCAGAAAGAGACTTTTCAGAGTTTTCATGGTTCTCCATGTTACCTGCTCATTATTTTCATCACTACAGCTGCAGAACAAAAATGCAATCTCAAGAACATCCAAGTTATTTGGATTTAGTTGATTATATCTTTTCACCAGTTTTCATCTGGGAGGAAATGAGAAGTCTTCCTAGGGGTCTTCCCAGAGCATCCTCCACCCTGGTGTTCCTCAGGCTGTGGATCTGGGGGCACTCAGCATGGGGATTACCAGGGTGTAGACAACAGACACCACTTTTTCCTGGTGCAGGAATTTGAAGTCTGCAGTCAATGGGGAGAAGTGGGAACTTTTATGAAATATTTGGAGAAGCTATTTAGGATGTTTGTTTTGGAGCAAGATGAATTGATTCCTAGAGCACCTGGCAACAGGGTGGAGGATGGTCAGATGAAGAGGTCTACACCTATAGAAGACAACATTGAGCTAAATCATGCTCAAACTCAACAGCTGGTATGCTAAATAAAAGTACTGAGGCGCTATAAATGATCTGGAAAAAGAAAAAAAAACCCTACCACAATACAAGCCCATAATTAGCTTTTCATTTCTCAAAACTATGTTGTTTTCAATTTGATTTTGGTATTTCTTTCTGGAGTCCTGCAGGCTGGGATACACAATGAGAAATCCCATGCTGATCCAGGGGACTGGCCTTGGTGACGAGCACCAGACTGTGCGCCACATGCTGATGCCATTGAACGATTCAATTCACATCTCACCTTTTTTTAATTTTTTTTCCCCCTTTAAGCTGTTCAGTGCTCATCAAGACAGTGTTGAAATTGCATAGATTTTGGTGGAATGAAATGAAACTTCAAGCACAGCTTATGAGCCTATCTGGAGGGAGCTGCGTGCTGCTGTTAACCCATACAGACCAGCTGGCTTCCAGAGGTGAAAGATTTGTCCCAGCCTAATCACAATTCTGCTTATGAATCTGGGTGTCTTGTCTCTCACTGTCAGGACAAAGGTTTGGGAGCTAGAGACCCAAAACTGCTAGGTATCTTAGGGAAAGAGGCCACACAGACTCTCAATAGCTTCTTTTTTTTTTTTTTTTTTTTCTGGTAGGTTTTGCTTTCTGCATTCCTTTAAATTAAAACTCATTAGAGGATTTTTGGCATTGTTGCACACTTGAGCACAGATTGTGTTTTTGTATGTTTTCCGAGTGACTAAGGTTTAATGAACAGAATAAGAATAGGGAGTAGAAGCAAGAATACAGACACAATCTGGCAGACTTTCTAATATTTCAAGCTGATGATACTTTTCCTACTTTTGAAATTACCTTGGACACCTGACAGAAAACGCTGCTCTTGTCCCCCCAGACTCAAATTCTGCTGGAAAGCTGGGGACCCAGTGGCATTTAGGTAAGCTGTGAATATGGGATCAGGTAGGTCTTTGGTGAGTTTACTGCCAGATAAAGGCAGAGTGGCTTCGGAAGGGGAAATTACCAGCTGGTCATGTTCAACTTCTCCCGAGTGCTGCCTGTATCCCAGAGAGATGCAATGGCTGTGGTGGCTGTACACAGCCTGCCGAGGTTTTTGGCCTCAAATCTCATTAGGAAAAAAATAACACTGAAGAAAAAGTCTGTCTTGGAACTTAATAGAAGACCTACCTGTGAGAAATTTTGAAAATAATTGGTGCCTTTCTTTAAATATTCATATATTTCACTAGATGAAGGCATCTCTATTAGTCATGGGGCCATTGACACCAATTGTGAAGTGATGGGGAGAGCTTGTCACTAGGCAGCCTGGGTATATGCAGAGTTTATCTGAGGGGGTTTATAACAGCTCTGAATTCTCATTGTCAAATAAATACACATATGGACAGACCCGCTAATAACAGCAGAAATAAGTGGTCCCTGAAATGCAGCCGTTGGAGGTTCTGAAAGTCAAACAAACTAATACAGAGGGACCATCAGCTCTGTAAACTAGATCTCTCGGAGAAAGTAGATAGAAAATTGTTTAGTGAATCCATAAATCAAGACCACAGTATTGTAGACAATACATGTCATGGCACTTGGACCCCATGGACAGTTCGCAATGAAAAGAATCTTGTTTAGGTAAGACTGCAGTTTTGGTAATGATTTGAGTTTAGGTGATTGATATTGCCTTGTTCTTCTCATCACTGCTCATAGCAAAAGTTAAAAAACACCAAACCATGAAAAAATTTAGTAGAGGGACAATTACTGTCTAACCAAAGCCAGCAAAGGCAAAGATCAACATTTGAGGTGTTTTTTGGAGCAAGAGGGTGGTAACAAGGGGAGATCGTGACCGCAGGAAATGCTTGCAAAAAATGTCTTTGTGTTGCTGAAATCCAGCTTAAGTGGTACTAGGAAAGACATTTGAGAAAGTTAGATAGTAACGAGGACTAACTGCAGAAAAAAAGTTGGGATTTGCTTTTGGTGAATCATGTAGACATTCACTTCTCATCTGCTCCCTCTCCTCAGCATGGGAGAGGGGGGAAGACATTTTCTTAAGTCCAAATATTCAAAGCAAATTGTTCTTGGGCTTCATTAGTGAGCCTGGAGATGAAGAAACTTATAGTCCGGGTGGATTTTGCTTGTTGTCAGGCTTCTATTCACCACGGACTCGAATGCCTCCAAGGTCACAGGGATGAGTATAAATACCACTTGAACACTATAAAGTACAGAGGGGGCTTTTCTGCCCTCTGGAAGGTGCAGCAGTAAATCATCCTCAGTGTGACTTTTAAGGAAAGAGTTCTAAAATGCGCTCTCAACATTTGTTTGTAGATGAATTATGACCTTGGTCATCGTCTGGAGTAGGAGCCAAACTCATCCCAGATGCTGAAGGAGCTGCATGGACCTGCACTGAAGATCTGAGTTTTGTTGGAGAAGTTGTGTCTAAGGTGAGGGCATCGTCTGTTCTGGCCAGTCCTCAGCCCTGGACCTGCTCTGAAACAGTGGGACATGAAGGGACATCATGGGACTAAAGTAAGCACCCCTTTCTTTTTATCTTATGGACCTGAAGGTAGTGAGAGAGAGGAATGAAAGGACCAGAGGTGTAAGATACTTCATTTATAGCAACAAGACAGAACAACAGAATGAATCCTACATGGGAGGAGGACTCTTCTGCTTTAAAGTTTAGATGATGTAAAGCAAGGAGACATGTAGGTGTTTGGTCTTTTCATTAGGTGCCTCTGTAATGGCCCTGATGGCCAAAGCAAGAGGGTGCTCGCTGCCTGCAGCACGGGCTGCGTTACCTCCTCTCCCTGCCCTGCTCAGCGCCTGTGTTGGCTTGTATAACCTCAGCTTGTCTTCCAAGTTAGTTTCCACATTGTCACTGTGCCAGTGTGATTTTCCTTTCCTATGGGGCTGTGAAGACTGTGTACACTGAAAACTGTGTGTTTGTATGAGCTTTAAAAGAAAAATGTGCACAATTTTGCTCTGCTTTGTTTTGCAAAGGGAAATGAAAGTTAACAGGAAAAGTATTTCTGCAAGTTGAATTGTTCCATGTTGGTTTATTTTTAAAAAACAGATTATTTTCAAAATGTACCTGTTATTTACTAAGGAAAAAAAGGTGCATTAAATATCTTAATTTAAAAAAAGAAAAAAGTTTATTACTAAGAAATGCCCAGTGTATTGGCCTTCCTCCTATGTTAAGTGTCCCCAGGAAGGCACAAATATGAAGCTGTGTAGGAGATGAAATGCTAAACCCAGGTGGGAACTACCACTGTTCAGTTTGACAAGTAGGTTTTGGTTTTAGGATCCTTTCAAAGCCTCCGGAAAGGCTTGATTCCTCCGAGAGATATCCAGAGTCCAGCTGACATTTTATGACCCTTGGGTAGGAAGGGCTCTGTCTCCCTTTGGTGACACTGAGGAAGCTAAGGGTCCTGCTGAGCTGCCCAAATCACTGTCTATCACTTTACCTGTCTCCCACAGGTTGAATGTGCTACAAAGAATGACACCTGTCAATCACACTGATGTGCACGAGTTTGTTCTCTAGGGGCTGACCACCCTCCCGGATCTCCAGGTCCCCCTTTTCTTGGCTTTCCTGGCCACATACACAGTGACGCTCTTGGGGAACTTTGAGATAATTATATTAATCAGGACTGATCTTCACCATCACACGTCCATGTACTACTATTTCCTCAGCCACTTGGCTTTTGTCAATGTCTGCTATTCCTCCATCATCCTCCCCAAAATGCTGGTACAGATCTTGACAGAGGAGAAAATTATCAGCTTCTTGGTGTGCACAGCCCAGCTCTTCTGCTTCATTGTTTTGGGGGTCGCTGAGTGCCTCTTGCTGGCCGTGATGGCCTACGACAGGTATGTGGTCATCTGCAAGACCCTCCTGTACCCTGCCATCATGGGTGGATGGACATGCTGGTGGCTTGTTGAGGATTGTTGATCTTTTTATGTGCTGAGTCTCTCCATTAATTTATTATTTTTATTATGGATCTCTGAACATAACTTACAGTGCTTTTGGGGAAGATGGCTGAGGAAAATCAAACCAAGCAAGTTACAGAGTTTACTCTCGTGGGGCTGACAGACAACCCACGACTACAGGCACCTTTATTTGTCCTGTTCCTCCTCATTTACTTTATCACACTGGCAGGGAACCTGGGCATGGTTGCATTGATCAGGAGCAGCAGTCAGCTTCAATCACCCATGTACTTTTTCCTTAGCAATTTATCTCTCCTAGATGCTTGCTACTCATCAGTGGTGGCACCAAGGACATTAATGAACCTTCTGATGGAGAAGAAAACAATCTCTCTAGCTGGCTGTGCCACCCAGCTCTTTTTTTTTATAGGTTTTGGGACCACCGAGTGCTTCCTTCTGGCTGCGATGGCGTATGACCGCTACGTGGCCATCTGCAGCCCTTTGCTTTACCCATCCATCATGTCTCCTAGGGTCTGCATCGTGCTCATGACCAGTTCATACGTACTTGGCTTGTTGCACTCTTTGGTGCACACAGACTTCACCTTCAGGCTGCCTTTCTGCCAGCCAGCCAAGGTCGACCATTTCTACTGTGACCTCATGCCTGTTCTAGCGCTCTCCTGCTCTGACACCCACTTCAACAGGCATCTGATATTCGGCCTCGCAGGACTGGTGGAGATGGTGACCATCTCGGCCATCCTGGTCTCCTACATCTTCATCCTCTCTGCTGTCTCAAAGATCAGCTCTGCGAAGGGCCGGCACAAAGCCTTCTCCACTTGCACCTCTCACCTGGCCGGAGTCACCATCTTCCACGGCTCTATCCTCGCCCTGAACTTCCGACCACAGGCCGGCACCACTCTGAGCACGGACAAGATCTTTGCTGTGTTTTACTCACTGGTGGTGCCCATGCTGAACCCCCTGATCTACAGCCTCAGGAATAGGGAGGTGAAGAATGCCCTGAAGGAGTTTTTCATGTGGAAGTAGCTTTGGGATGATATTTATCTGCTGGTTTTGTGACAGACAACACCATAGCTTCACTTGATTTCCTTCACCAAAGATTTTTGGTTCCCCACTCTATTACTTAGGTTTCCAGATTTGTTTGGAGACATTTCCAAGTCTTGCTTTCTTTCTGCTACTGGCTTGTGCCAGTCACCACATACCATAGACACACTGACTAGTCTTCTGTACTTTATTGTATGTAACACTTTTCCCCCCCTCTTGGTCTTTTCAGATGTACACTGGATGTTAGCTCCAGACTCCTTGATAGCCCTGTTAAAATGCTCTTCCACAGTCATCAGCATCTCCCTGTTTATAGCTTAAAACCTGTCTTATGACCTCTTTTTATTTTCAGTGCCTTGCTCCCTTTTCTTTTTAAGGGTAATGAATCTTTTTTGTACAAGTACAGGAAATTTAATGAAATCAATTCATGAAATACTTTTTTTTTTTTTTTCAGGAAAAAGCCAGCATTTATCTCATCTATGTTAGGCATCACTCTGAGGTATCTGTCCTATTACCTAAAGGGTAAAGCTAGATAAGGTATCTAAAGCTTAAGGTTTTGTAACTAATTTTTAGATAGATAAGTCTAGGTTATATGAATGTAGTTGTACATGCTCAGGTCAGTAAGGGCCAGGTTTTGAATGATCTCCAGGGCATCCAGTTTTCTCTTTCCAAAACATTCAGACTGGTCTAACTGCACAGGGCAAAGAGGCATATTTCCAGCTCTTCCTGTCAAAAAAAGTTGCTTGCTTTTTGAGTTGTCAGAGCCACTTATGGAGAGGACATCTATTATGTATTTTGTGTGGGAAGTTTCTGTCTACAGCCATGGGTTTCTACATTTTTTAGATTTGTTCTCTGCAAAGATTGAAGCAAAATAACTCAACGATGCTCTTAGTAGAAAAAGCATTTCCAAAAAACCAAGCCTGTTTCTCATATTGCAGGAGTTTACGATTCTGCCTCCCCTGCACTTTAGACTGAAGTTCCTCTTGGAAGTTCACTGAGTTGGATCCACCACACACAAGACTGTGGCAGCCCAGACCTCTTTTAGGAGCGTTTGGGAGTGTAACACCAAGTCTGGGCAAACCTTTGAGCATTTTAATTGTCTCTGCTTTGGAAACTTAATTAAAAACAAGAGGCAATAAGGACACCCAGAGTGGGGTAATTCATCAAGCAGCAATGAGCTCTACATATATTTCTTATTTAGGCTCCCTTTCCCATGAAAGGTTGGACCAGATGATCTTCCAAGGTCCAGCTTAAGCTTTTGATGGTTCTATGATTCTGTTATGTATAGCATAAGCAAAAATATCCAACAAAATAGAAGTAAACAATGTGTGGTGAGGGTTTTAAAATAAACTATCTGATATCAAAAGTCTCTGTCTTGCCAGGTTCTTTAGCATTTAATTATATCGATTCTGGCTCCTACATTCAGCTGCAGCTGGAAGCCACTTTTCCCTCAGACCTAAGATAATGTCTCCCCTCTTGCTGACATTTGCCAGAGCACACAAAAGAGACTGTTCACCATCTATCTACTTACCAGCTATAAGCTAATTCCTACTCTGCTCAGGGAAAGATATTTTCCTGCTGCAGCATTTCCCTGCTGCAGACAAGGTAGGTGGGTCTGTAACTCATCACACCTCCTGAAGGAGTCCAAGTGGCATCAACAGGCAAGGGGCAACCAAAATCAAGTGTGTGAGGAGGAAAACCCTATGCTGAACTCATCCACCCAACCATAATCTCCCTAGATTTTACAAGGAAGTTGCAGAATTGCTCCTAATCACAAATGCTTATGAGTGTGCACGCAAGAAACAACAAATGTCCTTTGGAATTAATTAGGACGAGCAGAAATTCAGATGCTTTTTCTCTTATGTGCCTGCCAGGTAAAGAATTGCTGGCCTGTCCTCAGTGTTGTGGCCATTTCTGCACCATGCTTTATGTCTCCCCTTCAATGAGCTGTAATTTGCAGAACTGCTGGGTTTTGCCTGTTTTTTTCAGACCCAGAGAGCTATCAGCTACCCATACATTGTGTTAGGGATTGTCTGTCAACTATGGAAACGAGACACATGCTTAATTTTTAAACAAAATACGCCATTTGGTTTTCATGGTGAGCTGGGTGTTTGGATGCAGGACACTGATGCATATCTCCGGGTGTAATTCCATTTGTCTCTCCACTTAAGTAAATGGCACTTAAGATGAATGTAAAACACCACTTAAAATGAACGGCAGGCCCCCTTGACACTATCACTGTGCAGAAATTGTCCTTAACTCTTGGCAGTCTCAACATGGTTCATTGTGTATTTTTAATTATATTTTAGTTATATTGCCTACACTTTCTTCCTTTAAGTGAAGGCATATACTGGTGTGCAGTCTGAGGAGGGATTCCCCTGGATATTCAAAGGTATAGCTTGAGATCCTGACTCCCACCAGCTTTTTCACTTTTTAAGTCAGAAAAAAATGCACTGTATCTTCTCAAGACTTTTATCTTACTTTTTTTAGGGGGCAAGCAAATTTAAAAATACACTTACTCTTCCAAAATGTTCTCTTCTACCCCAGCAGCTTAACTGTAATAAATAACTTGCAGGTAACAGTGAGGAATTTTATTGGAGTTTGAGGATAAGGTCAATAATCTTGCAAGAAAAATACATGCTTATCAGTGAAAAGAAGTTATAAATCAACAAAAATATGATTCATGCTTCCTGTGAGAAAAAAAAAAAAAAGCCTGGAATAATTCAGATAAATTTCTTCCTAGAGGATGGTGACTGCAAAGTGAAATAAAGTTTGAGGCTCCCACTCTGCCTGGTTTCCTTCCAAGGAAGATGTGTTTGTGGGATCTATTTCTCAGGGCTAAGTACCATAATTCACTTTTGTGCAGAAACTGTGGAAGAACCTACATAAAATTGCAAGGCTTAGGGAAAAATCCAGTCATTTTAACGTATCAAACTTTCTCACTTAAGATAAATTGTTCACTTGCTAGCTGATACAACTCTTCTATGTTGACAGCGATTTAACATCCTTCTCCTGCACTTCACCAGAGCACCCTTCACCTCCTTGTTCCTCAGGCTGTAGATGAATGGGTTGAGCATGGGGGTGACCACAGTGTAGAAGATGGAGGCCACTTTATCCAGGCTTCTGTGGCTAGATGCAGGTTGTAGGTACATGAAGAATATTGTCCCATAGAATAAGGAAACGGCTGCCAAGTGGGAGGTGCAGGTGTTGAAGGCTCTGGACCGGCTCTGTGCTGAGCGCATTCTCAGGACTGTACGGAGGATACAGATGTAGGAGAGCAAAATGATCATGCTCGTGCCCACTGCATTTATCACAACAAAAGCAAAGATGACCATCTTGTTCCTGTGGGTTTCGGAGCACATGAGCTTTAGGACAGGGCTGATGTCACAGAAGAAGTGGTCGATTTGGTTGGGTCCGCAGAAGGAACCCCCAAAGGTACAGCCTGTGTAGATGATGGCACTAAGAAAGGCAACGAGGTAGGACAATGCTACCAGCCGCTGGCAGACACGGCTGGAGATGACCGTCACGTACAGGAGGGGGTTGCAGATAGCAACATGCCGGTCATAGGCCATCACAGCCAGGAGGTGACACTCAGCGGTCGCAAAGAAAGCAAAGCCATGGAACTGTGTCACACAGCCAGCAAAAGAAATGGTTTTATTCTCTGATAACAGGTCTGCTAGCATTTTGGGGGAGATGACTGTGGAATAGCAGACATCGGTGAATGAAAAATGGCTGAGGAAGAAGTACATGGGGGTGTGGAGGCTGGGAACCACCCAAACCAAGACCATAATCCCCATGTTCCCCACCAAAGTGACAATGTAGATCAATAGAAACAACCCAAAGAGAGGGGCCTGCACACATGGACTGTCTGTAATTCCCAAGAGGATGAATTTAGTCTGTGTGTGATTTCCTCCCATGGCCAGATGTTACCTGCTGAGACAAAAGGAATAAAAATATCAAAATGATAAAAAATAGAGTTTCACTTTTGGACCATATTTCATTCCAATCAATCACCATTTTAACTGTCCCATTTTAACTGTCCCATTTTGTCCCCTGCTGTATTTTTTAAACTCAAATTGTACATGTTTTTTGATTTTCAGTTGAGGTACTAAGAAAAGCACAGGGAGTGAGTTGAGACAATAGTAATGGCAATTTTGTTTTCCTATGCTTGGATACTTAAACCAATGGATTTATTCTAGTAAGTGTGTTTTCAGATTTATGAAAAAAATCAGATCTTTATTCACTTTTAGTTTGAAAGAAATTTGTTTCAGAAGACACCTCAGAGGAACCTCATAGGAGCGCACGTAAACCTGGAGTAAGAGAAAGTCACAGTCCCAGTGAAATCACAGATTACACAACATTGATGACCTGCAGACATTTTCCCTTGGCTTTTAATTATTATTCCAGTCTTCAAATCACATTTATCAAACTATTATATATCATTCACAATGGATAAAATCCACATTGGTAAATTAATGATTTATACCTTTATTAATTCCAGCACACTGAAACATCCTGAAACCATGGGCATTAAGTCAAGATGCTTACTTGAAAACTGAATTAATTTTTAAAAGTGATGATTCCAGAGGCTGTTTTGTTAATGACTATATTATGCTGACAATTTGAAATGTTGCATTTCTTTATAACAAAATAAGATACGTCCTTCTTTAACACTTGCATAAATCAGTTCATCTTGCTTTAACTACTTAAGTAAGAGAAAAACAATTTGCATAAGCCATTACTCAGTCTTATTATAAAGAAAACTTACTTTGGTGAGGCTGTTTTCTGACAGAGCCCAAAAAAAGAGGACATGAAGAAGAAAGCCCACTGCTCTGCTTTGTCTTGGCGTTACGGCTCCTCCTGTGCCTCCTCTGCTATCGAGTGATGGGAGTCAAGGGTTTATCCCAAATGCAGCAGAGAGCATCTATGCGCCCACATAACCTCTGTTAACCACCCGGTGTGACTTCCCAGACTCCAGTAGCTGAGCTTGTGGGTGATGGGACTGTAAATATGGTCCCTCATGCTCTCCTGGGAGAAAGCCCCCAGGGCTCCTCATGACAGGGTTTAACAAAGAGAGAGAGAAAAAAAAAAAAAAAAAGAAAAGGTTGAAATACAATTCTGAAAGCCATGGTGCTGCTTTGGATATATGGAAGACGTCACATGGATGAGCCATCACTGGGCACAGATGCACATCTGCACAGTGATGACCAGCTTGTATGATGCTTCTGAGATACTTGTGGAGCATGCAAAGGTCTGGCCTTGCTGACAGAATGAAAATGGGTTTAAGAGACATTTCAGATCTGTCGGAGGATCCCCAAATGGTACATAAAGTACAGTTGATTGTCTCTGGAGCTGCTGATGTCCCTCTGTGAACACTAGACAGCCCAGTTTTCCAGCAAGGGTGGGATTATCCACATTTAGGTACCTGTGGCCCAGATGTCCACTGAGCTGGTGACTCGGGCTTCCACTATACTTAATGGTGAGAAACAGGCATTTTCAGAGAGTGATTAATTGTCCCAGAGTGAATTAATAGGCCTTAATCACCCTGACAAGCCTCACCTGGTGTCTCCAGCGCCACCCTCTGCCCATTTGCCCATGACCTCTATTTAAGCTCAGCCCAGGGAAGTTGCATCTTTCTTGGGTTATGCTAGAGGTGTCCTAGTTTCCAGTTTAGCATGGCTATGGATTCCTTTAGTCTGCACCTAGACTTGATCATGGACCTGCTTATCAATTGCTGGATCTGACCAGGGGACTGACTTGCCTTGACGTTGGACCTGCCTCATCATCACCAACTTGCCTGACATTCTAGAATCTTGGCTGAATTCAGTCCAGGTCTTGGGTCTGCTCTACTCGCCTTGCTCAGGTACTGTGGGATGGTCCCCTGCACACCATGGTGTCCCCCTTGGCTCTATTTAAAGAGATTAAAGAGGACAAAAGCCTGTGGCACTCCCCAGCCCCCAGGGAGAGTACAACCCATCACCCTCAGCACCCAACAGCCCACCAGGGCTCTTCTGGCTGTTGCTCTCCACCCAGACCATGTGTACCATGGGAAACAGTATTTTCCATGAGGGGAATGGAGTAATAAATTTAACACTATATTAAAATGTTATTCTCTGGTCCTCAGTACCTCCTTTATTTACTAATTGGATATTAGAATTATGGTCTTCAGTAGGTTGGTAACATTTTGTTTTGAAAATGGGTAGAGTACTCCTTATGATTTTCAAGGCTTAGTAAAGATTGATAAATTTTTCTGGCTTGAGTGTTTCCATAGCTACAAAATGCTGAGATGCTGTCTCTAAGAGATGTTGTTTCTCAATAACCTCACAGCAGTTTCTGATCTTGGTGTATTCTGGCTCCCAGAAGACAACCCATCTCAAGGGTTGAGGAAGTAATAGCTCCAGACATCTAACTCTTAAAAATCGCTAAGGGAACTTTCCGATTATATCTGAAGGGGAGAAAAAACAAGAGTGATTGGCATGGGGTGATGTGCCCAACGAGGCTGTTGGCAGCTTATCCCAACTACCTAAGATGGAAAGCAATAACTAGTGAAGACAGAGCCTCGGAGAGACTCAGCCATACATGGATGTTCAACACCATGTAGCATTAAAGAGAGAAGGGAAGAGGACTTGGAATAAATTTTCTTCCCTGAAGCTCTGATTTATAAAGCAAGTTAGAATGTGGAAAAATAAATTTTTTTTCTTAAGTCAGTGATGATTCTGTGCAATGTAGACAGGTAAGAAAGATCTGATTAGAGTCAGTGCCAAAGAAATGTAGCAGTGATTGTCACAAGAGCAAAAGCTGCCATTTCTCTTTGGAAATGTATCCTTGGCTACTGGTAATAGTTTTACTGGGACAAGTATATACGTGTACAGAAGAGATCTTTAGTATATCTTATGTGTTTACTCTCTTCCCAAGCACAATCTTTTTTGGGGATGTAATAATTATTTTATTTTGTTTGAGATGATTACACACACTTTCAAGGGAACTTAATAGGATATTGCCTAACTTTCTGTATTTTTTTCCTCAGAAATAAAAAGGTGCAGATTCTATTTGTCTTTTGAATGATCTCCTTGGAGAAACTAAGAGCAGAGGCCAGCACAAAAGTAGTTCAGACTGAAAAAGGCTGGATCTTCTACAGGAAATAAGAAGAGGTGGCATCTCGGGTGCCGTTTGGGGGATGGTGGTGGAATTGGTGGCAGCAGGAACTTGAGGCAATGAGAGTCGTCAGGGTCAAGCAGAGGCCTGGACTAGGGAATAAAAAAGAAATTGAAGTCTATTCCAGCCTGGTACGAGGGCAGAGTGAGGCTTTCTTGGAGAGAAAGAGGAGCTACATTTAAACTGCTCTCAAATATCTGAGACAGACTAATGTTACAACTCTTTTCTAAAAGAATATTTTACTTTCTAACCTTAATTTGGCATGTTAATCTGCTGTTTGAAAGTATTTGGGAGGTCACTGTTTGCTTAAAATATAAGTTAAATTATGGGGAAAGAGGGAATAGCACAATTTTTAGCAAGTCACCAGCTAAGCTGGAAGATACTGGAAAAAGAAAGATGTATACATATGCCCTTCTGTCCATGTATTTATTCTTATGAGAGCAGTTATTGAAATGCAGTTTATTTCCCAAAGTAGCCACTAACTTTATTTTTTTAAAAAAGCCAAACATTATTTTTGTTTCTAAGCACTTAGAATAGACACCCAGAGCAACAAATTCAAACCCTGAGCTACCTGGGATAATAAAAAGTCTCTGGGACATCATCAACCTGAAAATCAGAGTGACTGCTAATATTCATCCAGTTTGTGTATTATCAGAACAAACATTAATGAATATGGGCTGCTTGTTTCTTAAGGTGGTGAAAACTGCAGATGGACGGAAACCATGCCCATAGTGAAGACCATAGTGGTGTCCAAGGGGAAACTTGCTTTCTTGTTTGTTTTTTTTGTTTTTTTTACCTTCAAATCAGTGCATGAAGGTGGAAGATAAGCTTGGGTTTAACCAAGAAAAGCTTGGTTTAAAATGGAGTCTTAAGTCTCCATCTTATAGTCAGGAGACACGTGTGCCTGCGTGGCCAGGGGGTTGTGAACCAACTGAGCATCCTGTCAGGATATTTGGCAGTGTTTCATTAGGAAATGCCCTCATTATCTACAGAGCACAGGTTTAAAAGCCACTAATAACGAAGCAAGGGATCAAGTCAGCGTAACAGATCTCATGGAAATCGTCTCCCTGTCTGAGAGCTGGAAGTCTCTTGCACACTGATGGCTCAGGAAAACTGGACTACAGTGACAGAATTTGTTTTCAAGGGGCTCACTGATTGCCTTGACCTCCAAGTTACCCTCTTTGTGGTTTTCTTGCTCATCTATGTCATCACTGTGGTGGGAAACCTTGGCGTTGTTGCTACAGTCTGGCTTGATTCCCAGCTTCAAACCCCCATGTACTTCTTTCTCAGCAACTTGTCCTTCTTGGATCTGTGCTACTCCTCAGTTGTGACACCCAAAATGCTACTGAATATCTCATCAGAAAGGAAGACCATTTCTTTTGCTGGCTGCTTCACACAGCTGTATTTTTACGCTGCTTTTGTAACTGTGGAGTTCTATCTCCTGGCCGTGATGGTGTATGATAGCTACATTGCCATCTGCAACCCCCTGCGCTACCCTATTGTCATGTCCCGGAAGGTCTGTGTTTCCCTCTTGACAGGCTCCTATGCAGTGGGGTTTTTTGATTCTGTGGTACTCACAGGCTTTGGGCTGAGAGTGTCTTTCTGCGGCCCCAATGTCATTGACCACTTCTTCTGTGATGGGCCACCACTGTCAAAACTGTCCTGCTCCGATATTCGCCTCAACCAAGCGCTGATACTTGCTTTTGGGGGCTTCAACGAGGTGACCACTGTATCAATCATCCTCGTCTCCTACGGCCACATCCTGTTCACCATCCTGAGGATGGGCTCTGCGCTGGGCAAGCGCAAAGCTTTTGGTACCTGTGCATCCCACATGGTGGTTGTCACCATCTTCTATGGAACCCTTCTCTTCATGTACCTGCGGCCCAGCTCCAGCTACTCCCTGGGCAGGGACAAAATCGTTTCTGTCTTTTATGTGTTTGTGACCCCGATGTTGAACGCCTTCATCTACAGCCTGAGGAACCAGGAGGTGAAAAGTGCTCTGAAAAGAGCAGTAGGGAGAGTAATTGTTTTCCTGCTAAAGAGGTAAATGGTTTGACATTTAGGCAGTGATGGGAATGGGGTCTGTGCTTTGGGGTCTTTTTGAAATCAGAGAAGCTGTGATAATTCTTCTGGATATTATTGTCCATTTTGTAGTTTGGCTCTATTGATGTGGGATTGTTTTGTTATACCTCAGCCTCTAGATAGTGCTTTTCATAACAGGAGAAATACGTACTCATTGAAGACCTACCAAAGGTCAGTTCATAGGGAATGTGCTAAAATGTCCAGATTTTTTCAGAATATTTGGAGACAAACATGTGCTGGCTTTTCTCATGGACCTGCCATTCCTTAGGCAACCCCAAGTCACCTCTTTCTTGAAGGGAAATACAGTGACAAGGCTCAGCCCTATAAAAATGACACGAGATTATTTTTTTTTGCTGGGGACTTGGACCATTTTTTTCTCAGCTGTCTTTGGCCTGAGCCTGCTCATGGTCATCCTCAGCACAGCAGACTACATCCCTACCAAGTGCTGTACCTCTTCTAGCCATGAGATGGGATCTACAGATTTAAGGCGAACTTCAGTGCTTCCAGATAATCCTCATGCCAGGTGGGAGCAGCAGAAGAACATGTGGAACAGACCAAGGAGGCTTGGATGGGAGAGGAGGAAATGTTTCCCTAAATCTGCAGGAACTGGTGGAAATTGAGGGGAACTTCTCTGAATCCTCTTCTTAATAATGACCCATCAAAGTATGTTCAAAGGTATTTTAAAAACTTTATGCTGCACTTCAATCCTTCAATATGTGTTTTATAATGAATAAATACTTCAAACAACTTTGTTAATATGCAACATTAAGTATTGGACAGTGACAGTTCCTAAATGTACTGTTTAGTAGAATTTTTCAGTACATATATTCAAGCTTAAGGATGTACAATAAAACCATGGTGCATTAGTTGCAATAAACATAATATTTCTAATTTTCTCAAAGCATGTAGTTATCCGTATCTGAAATACCATTAGCTGTGGGATTTAACTGGCCAAATTTGAAGTTTAATGGGTAAACATTAAATCTGATCTTAATCCCTCTCCCTAACAGGAATGAAAGACCATGATTCTTGTTAAAATAAACATGGGAAATGGCTTGGGTGAACTATGTTGCATAAAGACATAATATGCTGCATATAGGAAATGTAACATGGCTCTGACATTTAACTTCAAGACATCTGAATTTATGGGGGCTGAAACCCACCCAGCCTATAGGTCACGTCCTTTCCATATGTCAGATTTCAGTTTATATAGTTTTCATGGGGTTTTATTTGCAACTCCTCCTTTCCATTCCTACCTCCATTATAAGAGGAAAATTGATAGGCCAAAAATACCCTTAGAAGGAGAAATACACAACAGAGCTGCATAGCTGATACAAGGGAGATGAAGAATTTAGTGATAAACATTTCAAAGGTTTTTGCCTGATAACTGTGTAATTGCTTTCTACAACTTGGTTTTCATTCTTTGTCATTCTTCTGTAAGAAGCAAAGTTTACTTTGGAAATAACTGGAATGCATGTTTTTCTTGACCTTCTTGAGGAGGAAGGGGTGTTTTGAGTTGTACCTGGAGGTTTGGTAATAGAGTGGGGACAAGTATGAATCAGTGGTGAAAGTGTTGGCGTAAACTCTGCAAATACAAACCCTGCTGTTAAAATACTGCCCTTTGTAGAGCTACACCCAACCAAAACCCTGTCTGGGGTCAGCCCAACTCTCTGTGTTGCTCTTCTCTGTCAATATTTGGGTTTGCTGGTGCTGGTCTGTTGCTGGTTGTGCTGGCTCTGGTCTCCAGTGCAGTTGAAAGTTTCCTGCTGGGCTCCAGCTGCTCCTTCAGAAGGTCACGGGGTCCTATAAGTCCTGTAGTGTTTCTGCCTGAGCCACCTCTTTGGCCAACTGAATCACACAGCTGGAGTTCACAGACTGGAAAAGAAGCTGGGACACCTGTAGTTCATGTGTAGGTCCATAGGTCATGGTGACCTGGAGCAAGGTGAGCCCAGAACCATCCCACATGTCCATCTCTCAGCCAGTCCTCTACGCTCTGAGGAATACTGATGGAGAACTTGTCCAAAGGAGACCCACACACGCTCACATGAACATGACAAACCCTCCCTTGGGCTACACTGGGTCTCTTGATCCATCTAATTCCGCCTGAGGACGCCACAGGACATAAGGACATAGGTTTGGCAGATATGGCACAAGATGTAGGAAGACTTGTTCCCTTTAGGGGACCAGGAGAGATGTATGGGGGGTCTTGGGTAGTCCCGGGCACCCATGTCTGAACAGCTGAACTATCACCTTAATTTCTGACTGCGAGGAGGGCCTAGGCAGCTGGCTCATATGTCTACACTTAACGTTGTTGACAACTGATAGATGAATAAATCCCATCTATGGATATGATCCAAATATGGACTGCTGCTTACATGGTGACTACCCATGCTGTCAGTTTAATCTAAAAGCATGGGCTTCTATCATTTAAAGGGAAAAACAGCTATACTGAAAGAAACAGTGTGAATTTTAAACTCCTGAAAATGTTCCAGACACTGACAGAAGCTGGTATCTCTTGGGTGTGTTGAACAGAGATGAATTACACTGAAATTACCATGAATATGCTATAAATTTTCTGCTAGACAAAAAGTTTGCAGAAAGAACTGGTTTAGCACCATCACTTTTCAAAATAATCTGTGATGAGAAGGTTTTGATCTTGCAATAGAGGTGGGGCAACAGAATGACCTGGTTCTCTGTGAAAGGGAGGACATACTGGGCAGCTGAGATATTTCTGGAAATATCTGGAGCACAGTAAAAAGGTTTAATGGACTGTCAGTCGTGTTCTGACAGGTGGGTCCTGCACAGTCCTGCCAGTTCTTACCTGTCAGTAGCCTGGAAGCCTTTCAGGCTCATTCATTGCCTGGAGGCTTGGGTCAGCCTTCATCTTCTATAATCCCAGCCATCTGCTCCAGGCACCCATCCAGAGCTAATTACAACAGCCTAAGCTGCTTGCAGTAGGTGGTTAAGATACTTGGAGTAAATTGCCCTTTGGATGCACCTTCTTACCTCCCCCTTGATTTTCAGAGAGGCTTGTGAAGAACTTGTGCTTGTTTGGATCGCTACCTTTTCTGCCCCTTGAGGCTGCTGAGTGTTGCAACAGGTTATTGATATTTGTGACAATAATTAGCACAGGATTTTGCATCTTCCTGCATACACGGCTAAGTCTTTATTAGTCATTTAGAGTGTTGTGACTCTCATGGATTCACCTGAAGGAGCCAGCAGTGTACCATCAGGATTCCCCTCTCTTAGAGACCTGAACTGTTGCCAAAGCCATGACAAACACTTGCTCCCTGAGGAGGAGTGCCCGTTGCTCACAAAGACCTGCAGAGAGATACATAAAAGTGAAGAATTCCATCTGATGAAAATATGCAGGAGGCTCTCAAATGCTCAGGAGAGACGTTCTAGTTTATCTGGAAGCTAAGAGCATGGCTCCAAGGGTTAGTCCACCAGATTTACTGTGCAGACATCCTGAGCCTGGAGAGTCATCCAAAGTGGAAGAGACCTAGCGGCTGGTAAGAGGAGGTGACCCCCAGGCAGAGGTAGGTGTGACCATTCCCCAAAAGGTCCAGGTGAGCTCTGCTGGGACTACCCTCCTTTGGTATAAATCACTGCAGCAATGTTACCTTTGAGGACACTGCTCTGATTTTTGCACCAGGTAAAGGCTTGCTCCTGTGCTTTCATTAAAGAAAATGAAATATTTCTACTGGCATGCACTTGGGATGCACTCCAGTATTTTGAAATCAAAAGATCAGAAATCATGGTGCTTACGGTATGTTTAAGGAGCCTGGGAGAAGAGAGGAGAATGTTCTTAAGGAAAGATTAACCCACCTACTGACCCTGAAATAAAGTGATATTCACCTTAGAAAACAAAGAAGACTTCTTTAAAGAAATATTCTGCTAATGGAGAGTGGTTCTTCAATGAGTCTTCTAATCCTGGTGCTCATCTGGTGGGGTAAAATGGATTCTCATTTTTAATCCTGTAAAGGTTTAATTGTTTTATTCTGAACCTTCATGTTATCAGGGACAGAAACCTATATTTTGCATTTTCATTAGGGCAAGTAGCTTAACTAGGTGCCTAAAATAAGGCAACTGGTGTTGAGTGAGTTTGGCTCAGCACAGATCTGTGGTCTCTTCTGTGCTGTTGATTCCTCTTCCAGCTGAAGTGAGAGGCAGGAGCTGCTGGAGTTTGCCTGCTGAAAATACAGGCTGGGCAAGGCGTGGCTGGAGAGCAGCCCCGAGGAGGAGTTGGGGGTGTTGGTGGGTGTAAAGCTGCCTGTGAGCCAGCAATGTGAGCTGGCAGCCCAGAAAGCCACCCCTGTGCTGGGCTGCACCCAGAGCAGTGTGGGCAACAGGGCGAGGGGGGGATTCTCCCCCTCTGCTCCGCTCTTGGGAGACCCCCCTGCAGTGCTGGGTCCAGCTCTGGGGGCACCAACAGCAGAAGGACACGGACCTGCTCGAGCGGGGCCAGAGGAGACCACGAAGATGCTCGGGGGGGCTGGAGCCCCTCCCCTGTGAGGACAGGCTGAGAGAGGTGGGAGGGTTCAGCTGGAGAAGAGAAGGCTCCGGGGAGACCTTAGAGAGGCCTCCCAGGACTGAAAGGGGCTACAGGAAAGGGGGGAGGGACTCTTGATCAGGGGGGGTGTAGGGATAGGATGGGGGGGAATGGTTTTAAACTGAAAGAGGGGAGATTTAGATTAGATCTAAGGAAGAAATTCTTCCCTGTGAGGGTGGTGAGGCCCTGGCACAGGTTGCCCAGAGAAGCTGTGGCTGCCCCCTCCCTGGAAGGGTTCCAGGCCAGGTTGGACGGGGCTTTGGGCAACCTGGGCTAGTGGAGGGTGTCCCTGCCCGGGGCAGCAGCATTGGAACTAGATGATCTTTAAGCTCCCTTCCAACCCAAAACAGTCTGTGAAAATGGGGTGAGAGAAGTCTTCGGGAGTGTCCTAACCACCAGGATGCCATGCTGTGCCACCACCAGGCTCCCTCTGAGAAGGTTTTTCTCCTCAGATGACATCTTAAAACAGTGAATTCTCAGTCTGGCTCTTTTTTACCCCTTGACCATTCCCCTCCCTTGTGCCTTCTGCCAGTGCTCTCAGCTGTACTTTTTCACCTGGGTCACACTTTTGTCTGGGCTTAGTTAATCCGTTACAGCTGGTTCATGTTCATAAACACTCACAGCTACCTCCTGACACTTAAATCACTTCTGTAAATCAGGTTTCATCTCCCAGTCCTATTCTGGAAATGCAAACCATTATTAAAGTCATCAGCATATCGTGCAGTTCATGGTGCCACGGGCTACTGCAGCATGGCGAGGGGAGCTGTAAGCCGGGATGTGATGATTCATCGTTTGTTAATTATACCAGACCCTAACACCATGGCTAGTACTTTTGCTCTGAATGTCATGGGGAAATCAAGACAGATTTTATGGTGTTTAGTCTCTTAACTGTATATTCTCTAAGTTGTTTGATGCTTACCCCAGTTCAAAATAACAGCTTTGGATCCAAATTTTTTTCATAGTCTCCGTGGTTTCATCTCACCAGTGTTTCCGAGACCGTAATATTAAACTTATCATGTCCTGAATGAGTTTTAGGACTGTGCAACATGCCCTTCGTCTCTCCCTCCCTATTTCCTAACAAGTTTTTTCCAAAAGCAATGAAGGAAAGCTACAGTATTTTTACTCTTACTCAAAGCTATTAAAATTATAGCCATAAGCTGCTGCTAAAATCAGAGTAGTCTTGTTCTGGGCACCTTATCATGATTGGTTTGAAATAGGGAGGAAGGGAAACAAACGAGGTGAAAAACTTAATCACAGGAGGTCAAGGGCGGAGCTGATGATTTGGTCTGTGTCACCTGAATCCCGACCTGCTGTGATATCCATTGATCTCATCAAACTGTAGGTACCAAAATGGGATTCTGCGGTACAAAGGAACCTGCCCAAAGGTCTGCCCACAATGAGAAAGTGAGAGACCCTCCGCAGTGATTTGCTGCAGGCAGGGAAGGTGTTTGGGAAAGCTGTGATGATGCTTTCCCTTCAGAAGGGGCCTCCTCTTTCCTCAGACTGTAAAGGAGGCCAAGCTCAGAGCAGAAGGCTACAGTGCAGTCCATCCCACTAGCTCCCTGGAAATGAATGGTCCAGGTGCCCTGGCTGCACAGCGTGTAAATTATCAAGTTATCCCATTTCAGTTCAAATAAATAAAGGCATGATCTTCCCTGTCCTATATATTCAGGCTCTCTTCTTCCTCGGTGGACGTGAAGCCCTGAATGGCAGAGCAGAATCACACCTCAGTGGCAGAGTTCGTTCTCCAGGGCCTGAGTGACCAAGTGGGGATGAGGGCAGTCCTCTTTGTGCTCTTGCTGCTCATCTACACCGTCACCCTTTTGGGCAACACGGGGATAATTGTAGTCATCCGACATGATCCACGGCTCCACACATCCATGTACTTCTTCCTTGGCAGTCTCTCCATTGTTGACATCTGCTTCTCCTCCGTGATTACCCCCAGGACCTTGGTGAACTTTCTATCAGAGAGGAAGACTATTTCCTTTGTTGGCTGCATGGGTCAAGCCTTCTTGTACATCGTCTTCGTGACAACAGAATGTTTCCTGCTGGCCGTCATGGCGTACGACCGGTATGTGGCCATCTGTAACCCCCTGCTCTACTCCTCTGTTATGACTCGGAGGTTGTGTGTGCGGCTGGTGGTGGGGTCCTACATCGGGGGTGTCCTGAACTCCATCATACAGATGACTTTCCTCATTAGGCTGCCCTTCTGCAGCTCCAATGTCATCAATCACTTTTTCTGTGATATTCCTCCCCTCCTGGCTCTGTCCTGTGCCAGCACATACACCAACGAGATGATCCTCTTCTCCTTGGCCGGCATCATTGAGCTCAGCACCATCTCCACCATTCTGGTCTCCTACATCTTCATCTCTTTTGCCATCCTGAGGATCCGTTCAGCTGAAGGCCGGCAAAAAGCCTTCTCCACCTGTGTGTCTCACCTGACAGTGGTGACCATATTGTATGGGACGACCATCTTTATGTATTTACGCCCCAGCTCGAGTTACTCCCTGAACACTGACAAAGTAGTGTCTGTCTTCTACACGGTGGTCATCCCGATGCTGAACCCCCTCATCTACAGCCTGAGGAATCAGGAGGTGAAGGATGCTCTGAGGAGAACAGCAGAAAGAATTACAGTCAGACTCTGAACCCTCCTCAATAAAACCTGATACAGGAATGTGGGTAACACAGGGATTTGTCCTAGAGGCTGTGGAGGCTCCACTCATGGAGATACTCAAATATTGCCTCCATGAGGCCACGAGCAACCTGATGTGGCTGGGTAGTCAGCTCTGCTTTGAGCAGGACATAGAATAATTTTTGATTAGAAAGGACATCTAGGAGGTCTCTGGTCCTATGACTGGCAAGTTATACACATATATACATATATATGTGTCCATGTATATATTAAATATTAAATGTATATTATATGTTTATATATAATGCAATATATTCTTGTGTTAAATGTGTTTTTCAACAGACATATTACTAATTTTCCTTGTCATTCCCTATCCCAAATTTATCTGGAGTCTCAGTGATTTATGGTCTGGGTCAAGGAGGCAGCTCCCGTGAAAAGCTCTTCCTAGGAAGGATGGAAACACAAGATCTAAATGCATAAACTTTGCAGTTTTAATGCAGTTAGGGAGTAATGGGATATCGTGCATAAGCCAAGTGAATAAAACATAAATTCTTAAATAGGTCTGTCTTTGAAAGCAGGCTGCTGAGTAAAATTGCTGGGTTAAATTGATCGTCACTTCTTTTTAGGCAGTGATGTGCCTTTGCCCTTTTATTTTTTCCCACACAACTTCTGTCTTTCAAAGCCTTGAAACAAAGCTCTAACTAGTTTTCTAATTTATGCCCACAGTGGTTTGTTAAAAACAAAGACAATAATACTATCTGTAGAGTCTGCATCCAGAGATTTGCACTTTAGTGTGAGGCAATGGGGAAAAGGAATTAAAAGAAAAAGAAACACAACAACAAAGGAACAGAAAAAATTAAACAAAAAAAATTAAACACCCTAAGAAAAAATTGAGGGTGATGAAAAAAATCTTATGCAAGAAGTAACTCCTGCCAGCAAGTGCAGCTCCCCCCTTTCACCCTATTCTGAACAGAAACTTGTGGTTGCTGTGAAAATGCAGCAGGGAAAAGCAATCACAATATCCCTCCCCCCCCAAAAACAAACCGAACTTTAATATTTCTTTAGCAGCTCATCACTCAAAGGCAAGAGGTGTCCCTGATCAAATCACCTTAACAAGCTCCTCTGGGAGGGGATTTGGGGATGATCGGCTGGGACAGGGAAGCCTTGGCTGGGCCCTGGATGAGTATTTGCTATCTGCAGTCACTTGACTGTCAACAGTGGAAAAAATACTCTCTAACACAGTGAAAATTAACTTAAACATTGATGTGGCCCTGGTCAGCACCTGGAACTTTATTTAAAAAAAAAAAAAATTATTATTTTTGATACTAAAGTTACCAGCCTGAAGCTGACTTACTGTTGCTGGCAAGGCATGAGAGTGTACAAATATGCCTGTTATTCAGATCCCCCTTTTCTTCTCAAAAGTTGCATTTCATCTACTTCTAAATAAAATCCGTTCCTGTTTATATGTGAAAGACTTATTTTTGCTCCCTCTATGTATCACTGTGCTCGGCTGTCAGCCTAAGAGATGCCAAACGGCCGTAACAGTCCCTTTCAGATACCAAAAGGGGGTGCTGGAGGGGGGAAATGCTTTATCAGTGCATAAGAAAATACTGAGCAGGATTTCCTATACATCATCACCATCTGTTGGACATTGTTGGAAATATCTTCTCCTTTTTATTATAGATAAAAACTTCTTATGTGCTAGCAAGCCTCGGGTAGTAAGTGGCTTGTCCTTGTTCAGGGAACTGAGAAATAGCGTATAAATAAAATAAGACCATCGTGCTGCCTCTGCAGTTGGCTGATACCATTTAGGTTGTTTCTTTTCTCAGCATCAGCTTCTGAGCCTGTTAAAAATGAACAGGCAATGTCAGATGTTTGAACAGTCTCCTCACCAAGTTCTCCTCGCATTTAGAAATGATGCTTTAAACTGCACCTTTTTTTTTTTTTTTTTTTTTTTTTCCCCCTAATGCAATTCTTGGGTGAGGCTTCAGGTTGTATGAAATCTAGATTATCAAATTCACTCTGCTTTATGAATTATTTGTCTCTTAAGTAGTCTGGGCTAACCATACACAACTTGAAATGATAATTCCTGATATTTTAAATTATTACCTCTTACATCAATTGTTTCTTACAGATCATTCTCAGAAAGGGTCCCTCCAGCACATCTTTAGTCCTGACAAACCTGTCCCAGATTTTACAATAAAAGCAAATGAAAATACATAGATTTGAACTTTTATCCCATGTAGGTGAAGGATTTAATTTTCTGTTGCTTATTTATGTAAATTGCATCCATCACTGCCTAAATAATCCCAGGTGAGCAGCTGCCCTCAGTGCTCTTGGATGCTGAATTAAATGGATGAGGCTGCCTATATAGTTACCTGGTTCTTGGGTCAGCACAGTGGATTCATTTGGTGACCTTCACAGGAAGAAACTCACCCTTTGCTAGGACCTGCTGGGTGAACAAAACTGGGGTCATTCCCTACTAGGCGTTTGTGGGTTTTTTTGTTTTGCGTTTTTTTGAGCAGATGAAGAGGTGAATTTTGTCCATTTTGTCCTTTTCTGGAAGGCACTGCAGGGGTGCAGCCCCCTCTCATCTTTGGGAGCAAAGTATAGCAAGAGTTTTTGACTGAAAAATAAAGGCAGATACATCAAAATGAAAAACAAGGTGTGCTTTTTTTTTTTTTTTTTTTTTTTTTCATTCTAAACATCAGCATAAAATGAAAAGAGGGAGTGCTGGATTTCTCATCATGTGCAGTCTGTGCTGAGGGTTGAAGGCTTCCAAGAAGAGCCGTTCTCTGGAAAAGAAAAAAAGGTTTTTGAATAGAGATATTGCCCATTATGCACAGATATCACAATAAACTACCTTTTGTGATTTTTTTTTTTTTTAGGATGTATGAAACTATTAATTTCAACGTTTTTGGGACTGTATTGTTCAAATAACACCTTCTGGTGTCAAGTTTAAACCCCTGTTAGGTGTATCTTGACCTGGCAGTGGAGGATCTAGGGACCCCTCTGGGCTTGGCGGGGCTGACCCTCGCCTGGTCTGACGGCTCCCTGGAGGTTGTTATCCCCGACTTGTTTTATCCCTGGCTCTGTGCACGCTGCGAAGGGCAAAGCTCTGGAAGCACAGGCAGATATTGCACGGGAGAAGACCCGGTGTACTGGTCCAGCTGGAGCGAGGAGCAGCTGTGAGTATAAAAACTGCTTTAGCTGGAGCCAAGAGCAAAGCAAAAGAAAATCCCACTGTGAAAATCCTGCTTCGTCCTGCAGCATCCGCAGGATACCCAGGACTTGTGGCAGACTCTTCCCCACAGAGACGGTCACCCTGAGAAGCCAGAGGGCTGCTGGAGGCGTGAGCACAGGGTGCTTTTGCTTCACATTTTAAACCATCCATGGCTTTTCCGCATTCACTAGTTTGGGCTGTAAGACTTAAAACACCAGCTACCTGAACAATGTATTTTAGCTCTGTAGATCTGACACCTTCCCCTTGTTCCCACAAGGAGCTTTTGAGGATAATGGCCACCATGAGAGCGGGCTAATGGCCATCTAGCCAGGAGATGCACTACAAGGCTTTGCTCGGCTTTCGGGTTTTGGCAGAGGCTCGTCGTTCTCCAGTCTAGAACATCATGAGTTAAATCTTGGAAAACACTAAAAACAGGCTGCTGGGTGAGTCCTAGGGCAGCTTGTTGGAAGGTCTTGTGCTGGCTTGCCCAGGAGATGCAAGATCTTACGAAATTTGAATAGGAAATCAGGAGCCACAAATTAAGGTCCTTTCCCCAGGAGGACAGTGATAAATATTTGGGATTTGCTGGCGGTTATTTAGCAGAACGTGGACCAACCACCTGCCTGTCAGCATGAATAATACCTAAGCTGAGGCAGCAAGGCATGGGTTTTTAATTTACTTAATCTCCATTCCAGTCAGATGTCTTCAAGCCACAGGGAGATGTGATTTCTGGCAGGCAGGAGCCTCATACACTGCTTGGGTTTCATATCTACATCTTGGATCACTCCACATAAAGCCGTTGGCTTCTCAAGTAAGAAAAAGTGCGGGTGAGCCTTAGTTAATTGTGAAATTCAGGTCAATTCTCCAATGGCAGTAGATGTCTACATCCAGGCAGGTGGATGCTGCCTCTGGGGGAGGATTCAGCTCCAGACCCAAACAGCTCGATTTTCATTAGTTGTAATGCATCTTCCAGTGCCATGTGGATGTCTCAGACGCTGCTTCGCCTCCGGCATCTCTACGTGGGCAGTGAAAAGCAGCTCTAAATCCCCATTAATAACTCCAGGAGACCAGACGTGTTGCTCCCAGGACATCTGAAATGAGATGTCTGGATCTGGAGGTGAACCTCACCCCTTCAGCAAAGGGTCATCAAATAATTATGACTTTTAAGTTCGGATCTGTTTGTCAGATGCCAGGCAGTATGCACTCTTGCTTTGCTCTCTGGTGTAACTCTGTCAAGCAATGATTAATGTTATCCAGGAAAAATCAATGTTTATTTATTCTATCTGTCACAGAGTGTGATTTTAAGAGTTGCTGATTTCTCCCTGGTGAGCAGAGAGAGCAAGCCTGTATTTATCTTTTATCTCCAAGTTAGGCATCGCATCTAAAGCAAAGCGAGCTGAGACAAATCCAGGCTCTTACACCGCACCATCCTACAGGAGGAAAAATTACACTAAGGAAAGTCACATTTTGCCAGTGCTTTCACCTAGAAGAGGTCTTCTGGGACACAGGGAACAGGTATTTATTCCTCATGTACTCACACTAGACTGCAAGCACTCGAAAGATGAGAATTAATTTCATTTTTCCAGCAGTTATTGTGAAAATCACGGACTTCTGTGTGTAAATGGCTTGAGAGGAGCTATGAGAAAGCCCTGTAATTTATTTATGTTTTATTCTGGTATGGCATTACCCTCCTTCCTTGCCTTAAAATATCCACCTACTTCCAGGTGTGTTGCTGATGGTTGTATGTGTTTAGCTAAGGTTGAACTGGGAGACTGGCCTCAGGAACTTGAGGTTTTCCTCTCTCAAAGAGAATTTACCTTATATTGACTTAAAGTGGTGTAGCTGCTCGATAGACACCACCTGAAATACTTAATATTATTGAGAGATTTGGACCTATTAAGCTTTTCAATTTGAAATACATAAAGCAGCTGAACTGCTTATATATTCAATATGGTTGAAGATAATTACACATTTGCATCTGAGTTTATTCTCCTGGGCTTCACAGACCGAGAAGACCTGCAGGTGATGTGCTTTGTCTTATTCCTTGCCATCTATGGAGTCACTCTAATAGGAAATTTGGGAGTAATTATATTAATCAGAATTGATTCGTGCCTGCACACCCCCATGTACTTCTTCCTAAGCCACTTGTCTCTCCTGGATGTCTGCTACTCCTCTACCATCATCCCTCAAACCTTGCTGAATTTTTTAGTAGAGAAAAAGGTTATTTCCTTTATTAGGTGTGCTGCTCAGCTTTTCTCCTTCGCGACCTGTGCCACCACTGAGTGCTACGTGCTGGCTGCCATGGCTTATGATCGCTACATGGCCATTTGTAACCCCCTGCTCTACTCTGTGGTCATGTCCCAGAGGTTTTGTGTTGGGATGTTGGCCGGTGCCTACTTAGCTGGTGTGATCAGCTCCACCATACACACAGTTTCCATATTTTGTCTCCCATTCTGCTGGTCCAAGAGGATCAATCATTTCTTCTGTGATGGACCGCCGCTGCTAGCCCTCTCCTGCTCTGACACCCATGTCAATGAGGCAATGGTTTCTGCTGTGGTGGGGTTCAACGTGCTAAGCACCACAGTCTTCATCCTAGTCTCCTACTTGCTGGTCCTCTCCACCGTCTTGCGGATCCGCTCCATGTCTGGTCAGCACAAAGCCTTCTCCACCTGTGCCTCTCACTTGGTCTCCATCGCCTTGTACTATGGGAGCTCCCTCTTCATGTACCTGCGCCCCAGGTCCAGGCACTCTTCGGAGCACGATAATGTGGTCTCCGTGCTGTACTCCGTTGCAGTCCCCATGCTGAACCCACTCATCTACAGCCTAAGAAACACAGACATGAAGAATGCCATGAGGAAAGCAAAAGGTAGAGTCCTCTCCTCCTTGTCCATCCATGGTTCCTGGTCAGCAGAGAGGAGAGGGCTAAGGTGAGGGGGATTAGATGTCGCATCTTTGAGAAGCAGGAACTAAGTGCACCTGGAAGCAGGACACCTGGAAAACACGTTTCTCCTTGAACCAAGGCTACACCCTGCACTAGGAGGGAAGGGACTTTCCCTGGCTGTAGCATGAGACCTGACAGCGACCATGTGCTGGGCAGAAAGTTATTATCCAGAGTAGATGTTATTTAAATATGACTCGAAATAAATATTATTTATTAATTAAATATCATTTAAAATAATAATCAACATTTCAGGTTTCAGAGAACAAAAAGGAGAATGCCGATGGTGTCTTTGTCCTGGTGACATCAAACCAGTAGTGTCTGATCTCTCACATTTTATATTAACAGGTGTCCTCTGGTGATGTTAATTGATTTTTTTCAGGAGTTTTAGCTTCAGACCACAAAGGAAGGTCACATGAAATAATGCTGTGACGGTGCGTTGGTCACCAAAGCACTCATGGTAAATGAGGACAAGATATATTTGAGTCTCTGCTCTGCTGTGAATTTAACCAGGCCTGTAAAAAGCCAGAGTGCTGGCGGGAGGGAGGGAGGGAGGATTTTTGGTCTTCCTTTCCCCCAAACAGCCACGGTGCTGGTGACCTGGGGTTGCCTTACGATGGAGATGGAGCAAGTGCAGTACTGAGCTGTCTGCATCTGGGATTTCAAGCTGCATTATTCACCCTGCAGACTCACACCCTACCCAAGCAGATATTCTTAGTGAATTATTTTTCCTTCCATATATTAAAAAAAAAATAAAATTGAAATCTCCTTTTTTTGTCTTAAAGTTGAGTGAGGGCTTTTTCCCCTTTATTATGTTTCTTTTCCCACTCCACAAGCCTTGGTTTTATCCCAGTGCTGAATGGGGAAGAAATTTTTTAAATGGGGAAATCCTTTTTTTCCAAGACTAATAGCCTGGTACCTTCCAGCAGAAAAACAAATTTACATTAAAAACATCTAAACCCATCTATATACTTCTCCATCTTTCTTCCCCACACTCTCATAGTTCAGTATTCTCTCACATCTGCCCCATCTTTTGTGTTTTCTAAATGTCTGTGACAAAGTTATCATTTAATATTTGTCCTAGGGGTTTTATGTCTCTTCACCTAGTAGAAGCTTTCAGGAAACATTGGCACTCAGGATTCATCAGAATAAAACTGGTAAATCTGAGTTAATGCTGTTATATCCTCAAAGCAACTGTGTAAAATGATGTTTTTGAGCAAAGCGTTGTACAGTCATCAGTAAAGTGTATGGAAATAAATCTATCTGCTGGTGAGGGCCTCCCATGGCCGCGCTCAAACCGTTCATACAGTGGATGGTCCATTAGGCTTGTTTTCAGCAACATTAGATGATCCATCAAGTTTCCCTGTTGGTAGTAAAGGGTTTCCTCGGTGAAAGACTGAAATAGAAAAGTTTGTGATAGTTGGATAAATAAAAAGTAAACTGCCCTGGACTTGTCTTTCTGCAAGACCAGGTGGTGGCACGGGCAGCCTTGTAGGTCTCTACAGCAGAGTCTTGGTCTTGGAGGTGTTGGTGCAGCCCAAAAGGTTTTGGGGGTGGAATCAAAAGTGGCTTTTTCTGATCAGTTCAAAACAATTATCAGCTGGAGGAGAGTCCTGAGGGAGAGCGGCTTGCACAAACATCTGAGGTAATGCTTCATCTGGGATAAAACCCCTCTGCCAGCCAGCCTGGGCAATCTCCTCCCAGGCATCTCTCCTCCTGCTGCGGCTTCGACCCATTGGGTGGGCTTCTCAAGGAGCTGCAGGCACCACATCGACCAACACCTTTCCTTTTAACAAAGCAGGTAAAAAAGGGTTTGACGTTTCCACTTGGTGACCCTTGTCGTGCTGCCTCTCACGTGCTTGAAATAATTTTTAAGTGCAGGTGGTGTAAGAAGACCCAGCCCGGTGCTTCGTTGTTCTCTCCATTATCCCTTAACCCATAACACATTTCACAACCCTTTGTCTCCACTGTGACTCGACCGATTTATCTCTTTAGCTGTTTGTATACTTCATATTGCAAAAATTACCTTTGTATTGATAAATACCTCAAAAATGTACACCAGTCCCTTTTTGTGGGGGCTGGACTTGGTGTAACAAGTTACAAGGAGCATATATTTTTTAAAATTTCATATCACAGTAGTAGTTTTTTAAAAATTTCTGTATTCAAATGATCAATTGGTAAACCTAAACCAAAAAAAAAAAAAAAAAGCCAGACCCTCCTAATTAATACTTCTGTTTTGTTCATATGTTTGAACAGCAGCCAGCTTTTCTGTTGAGATGAGAAAAAAATTCAGAATAAAAGCTTCTGCTCTGTGAAGTCCTGCAGCATGGGTTCATGCTTCAGAGTAGCTCCATCTGTACTTGGCAAGATTTTAAATATTTTTATTATTTGAAATAATTTATTGAATGTTTAAATATTTCTTTTTAACATTTAGTATGTTCTTAACCTTGAAGCTGTTTAAGATATGATTGTCCTCTCCAGGGCTGCATGTTCACGTATGAGCTGGTCACCAGAGGTTGTCTCTACGGGATGGAAATGTTCACCTCTAGGACACAGACAATTTACTCCCAGTGAGGAAATTGTTGCCAAAAGAGAGAAACACGTGTTTCAAGGGTATGAGTTGTCCAGATGGAGCTATAACTACATCTCCATCACCAAGCGATGCTGACCAAGAAGATCTGAGGTCAGTAGAGTAAGACAAGTAGTGCTGGGTCTTAATTACCCTCCTGCACTCATTTCAGCCTTCTGTATTTTTTTAATTCAGTTTATTCTGGGGGACTGGATGCTGTTTCAGGCTGGGATGTACTGGTGGAGCTGCAGCTAAAGGGAGCCCATCCGTGATCTCCAAGAGCATCCATGGTGTCAAACCAAGCGCTCTAGCAGGGGTAAGGAGGTTGGTTTGAAAAAAACACACTTCTGACCCCATCAACAACTGATCTAGGGACCTTTCAGCTGAGATGTGGACATCTGTAGATAGATCCTCCATCAGATACTTAATCTGCAGAGGAGCTGAATGGGAGAGATGGGAATACCCAAGCTGAAGCTTTAAAAAGTCTGATTTGTATATAACATGTTTTAACATTGTTATGTGGATATTTGATCCACCTCTGACCCAGCATACGCAGGGGTTTTTCTTCAAAAGTCTATAAACTTAGAAATTAAAAAAACCTCAACAATTTCAAGTGTGTGGCTTTGTTTCATGATGAAAAGGCTGCACCATTAACTAATGAGGGCACAGAAGAGTGCTAATTCAGTCTGAAAAAAAAACCAAAGAAAAAAATCCTTAAAATTTCCAGAAATCAGTGGTGAGAATCTGTATCTTCTCTGTTTTCCACATTTTGGAATGTGTTTATTTGACTTTTTATACTTAAATAAACATTTTTATGTTTCTTAGTGTATCATTAGTACAATGCATGTAAATCATGGCAGAATAATTCTCTCTTAATGTGTAATAGCTCCTTCAATTCTTTGACTTCGAAGCTTGGGCTAAAGGCAGAAATACAGTTGCATTGCATTTGTCTCAAAAAGATAGCATTTTCTACTACATTTACTTTATGGATTCAACTCCCATGTTTCCAGGGTATTTCTCTCTTAGGGTTTTATTTCACTGATTCATTTTATTTCTATGCAAATTCATCTAACTTGTAGAAATGATGGATGGAGAAAACCTCACTGTTTTGTCTGGCTTCATCCTCTTGGGCTTCTCTGATGCCCCAGAGCTACAAACCACCATTTTCACAATTTTCTTATCCCTGTATGTTTTAATGGCACTGGGGAACCTGACGATGATCCTGCTAATCAACACCGATCCCCAGCTCCACACCCCCATGTATTTCTTCTTGACCCACTTATCTTTCATAGATTTTTGCCTTTCCTCTGCTATCATCCCAAAAGCGCTGGAGACCTTCCTGCTAGGGAGCAGCCACATCTCTTTTTTGGGTTGTTTTGCCCAGATATATTTTTTCCTTGCTCTGATCATCTGTGAGTGCTTCCTCCTGGGGGTGATGGCTTACGA
This sequence comes from Athene noctua, assembly GCF_965140245.1. Lineage (NCBI taxonomy): Eukaryota > Metazoa > Chordata > Aves > Strigiformes > Strigidae > Athene > Athene noctua. Next base: position 10,973,927 of record NC_134050.1, on the reverse strand, counting down.
CCGATACATGGCTGTGTGCAAGCCGCTGCTTTACACCACCACCATGACCAGGGCACGTTGCTCTGGTATGATGGTGCTGGTGTACACCACGGGCTCCCTCACCTCCCTGGGGCACACTGTCCTGGCGGGGAGGTTGTCCTTCTGCCAGGCCAGGAGCATCAACCACTTTTTCTGTGAGCTGCCCACCCTCCTGCAGCTCTCCTGCTCCGATACCCGCACAAACGAGATCCTGCATGTCTCCAACGCTGGACTTAACATCATGGGCTCTGCCCTGATGATCCTGGTTTCCTACACCTGCATCCTCCACACTGTCCTGCAGATCCCTTTGGCCAAGAGGAAGCTTAAAGCTTTCTCTACCTGCGCCTCCCACGTGGCTGCCATCACCATCTTCTACGCACCGGGGATGCTCGCCTACGTCCAGCCTCATGGGGCGTGTGTGTGGGATCGGGCAAAGCTGGTTTCAGTGTGTTACACTGTCCTGACCCCCACCGTCAACCCCCTCATCTACAGCCTGAGGAACAAGGAGGTGAAGGGGGCCCTGAGGAGGCTGTGGGTGCGAAAGTTGGTGCTGTGTCTATCCAGGCTTTGAAAATGCATTTTCAGCAATTTGGTAATGAAGGAATGTGCATTATCGGTCATTATTAGTCTGTGTAGAGATAAAGAGATCACACAGCAAGCACAGGGTATGGAGAACCACCATAACAAATCGTTCTCTTCAAACTATGTCAATTTATTTTAATTGTGGTGTGAGCCTTCAATAATTAATCAAAATAGTTGTCAATGCTTTCCTAGCAAAACTGAAACAGGACCATGATGTTTTGTGTCTAAATTGTGTTAACTGAAAATATTGCCCACAAGAAGGATGTTCAAATTGGAGGTAAATAATTACTAATACTTCCCTTGCCTGCTTCATAATCATTTTTCCCAAATAAGATTGAAGAATCTGTTTAAGTCAGTGATACATGGAGAGCTGCAATGTGGCCCAGACTCTCTGAATATTTCTAGGAGCGTTATTAAACCTGCTCTTAGGAAGTCTTTGCTGAGACAGGCATCAGTGAGGTCCCCTTCGTAAAGGCTGCAAGTGGGACATAGAGGTTGTCTGTAGAAGAAGGGGCTGAGAGGGTTGCAGGACGCTGCCAGAGGTGACTCTGATGAGAGGGGGATGTTTATCAGATGTGAGTGACCTGGCAACAGCAGGGAGGAATTTGACCATTGGGGGGAAGGTCCAGCTGTGGCCTCAGATGCAATTTTTGTCCATTGTCTAGAAGAACCATCAGAAAGCACAAAGCCATGGGCCTGGCTCAGGGGACCTGGAGCTGTGCTAACAACTTGTTGGGGGCACATGTACGTTAGCACATTGCCAGAATTGTGTCCCAACCAAAATCTTCTTGAGACGTGTTGTCTTTACATCTACTAATCTTTTCCTTTTTGGATGATCAGTATCAGATTCCTACCCTGTGTGGCAATTTGACTGAGTTATGACTCTTCTGAATGTCATCATGTGGCTGAGGTGGAAGATGCTTTAAAAAAGCAGACAAAGGTTTTTTAACACCTAATCGAGACACACTTTGTATGTTTAATGAACTACACAATTCCTGGAAGAACATGTAGCTTGTATAATGACAAAGTGAATAAATTTTATGCTTTAAAATAAGTAGCTTTGTAAACCATAGTCTTCCTAAAAGAACTGTAATCAATAATGAATGAATGCAACAGCAACCAGTTAAAACCAGCTTTAAGTGAAATTATAAAGCTTTTAAACAAAGCTTGTGATGGAGTTTTCATGAAAAGTAGAGATGTTTGGACAATTTCCCCAAGAAAATGTGACATCTGAAGCGCCTTATTCTGCATGTCTCAGGAGGAGGGATAAGAACCACAAGCTCATCACTCCTCTCTGCTCTGTCCTTCCACCCCTTGGGCACGGGGACACCTCAGAGCAGGCTGGATATGGTGCTGTGGCTGTGCTCAGGGCCTGGGAGGGGAAAAAAAAACACAATTCCCCTCACCCTAAGACATCAGGGAGTGCACCCACCATAGTTGCTATGGCCAGCATCACCTGGGGCCTCCACCCACAGTCTGCCCCAGGCTCCAGGCACTATTTAAGCTCAGCCCTGGGTCTTTAACCACTTTCAGAGCTGGGTTGTAGCTGTGCTTTGTCCTGGTCTTCAGCTTTCCTGGCTTGAATTTGGCCCTTAGTTTCCCCTGGGCTATCAATGGGAGCTGCTGCTGTGCTGGGTGCTGTGGGACCGTGTCCTGCGTCGTGGCCACCTTCAGCTCCCAGTTTGCCTTTTTGTAGGGAGTAACTGGTCCTCGCTGCTCCCCCAGCCATGTTTCATTATGCAAATAGAGTGAACAACTGCTAATGTGAGACAAGACCCTCTAGTGTCCAAGCTGAGGATAAAGCAAGCGGTTCTGAAAGGTAAGTGTTATAAAGATCTCCTGCCCTCCACCTTTTCCTGTGGCTGGCTTTTAAGAAAAATGGCCCCTGCTCAGCTGCATGCTCTGGATAGATTTTTATTTTACTCTATACAAGGTATCCACAATCTTGCATCTGAGATTAAAAAATAAAAAAGTTTGATTTACTGGTATAACAATACAGTAGGTGTGCTTAGGTCGTGATTTCTATGGCCATCTAAAATAAATCATGCTAGGAGTATTTATCTTTTATTTTTGCTATGAAAAAACCAATGTCTGGACTAACTCAGATGCAGCCTTGTGCAAATTAACATTAAATGACAGGTGACCTCCCTCTTCTCTCTGTGGGGATGTGGCATCCCAGTTCTTTTTGCTCAGGGTCTCTCTTGGGTCACGGTCAGTTGTCTCTGCTCTGGGGCGCATGAGATTGTACAGCATCCCTTAGTGGCACCTTCTCAGCCTTACAGCTGTCTTGGGAAAGAGTCAGCTGGGAGGAAGTATCATTTACAACTGCCCTATGACAAGAAAATAGGGGGAGAAAAATGTTCTTCATTGCTAGTTACAGTCAATCCTGCTAAACTCCTTGCTAATAGGGAGAAATACCACTCCCTGCTGCTGCTGCTTCTCCTCCTAAAGCAGATGGAAGGTGAAGCCTGTTTCCCTCACAGAACAAACCTGTTTGGCTGAGTTAAGCATCTTGCAGCTGTAGGAAGCAAGATGTAGGATGAGATCCATGCGGGTGGCCAAGAGCCCTGCTATGCTGTCGGGTACAGGCAGAGACAAGCCGCAGCTTTCATCCCTCAGGGAGGAAAATTCCTGGGAGTTCAGCAGGAAAACCTCCCAGCTGCACAGTGGAAGGTCCCTCCAGGGCTGGAGGCAAAGCAGCAGAAGTTTTTTGGCACAGTCACAGCCATGCTGGGGCGTTCTGATCACTCACTGATTTCACATCTTCCTGACGCTAGGGCACAGCACTTGCTGCTCTCATCCCCCAGTAGCTCAGCGGTCTCTGCTTCTCCCTTTTCTTACCTTCCATGGCACATCCTCCTGGAAGCAAATGAAATTTTTTTCCCTTGTTGTTAGCCCAAAGTGAGGTGTGTGGTGGGTTTTTTGGTGGTTTTCTTTTATTTTTGAATATACCTCCCAAAAGCCTCCAGTCCTTAAACTTGCCTCTGGAGTAATCAGTGCAACTTCTTAAGAAGCTATGCTTAAGAAGGAACTTCCTTATGAACTTATTTTTACCACCTCCTATGATATGACATCATTTTACAGAAAAAAAACCCAAAACAAACCACAAACAAGAGATCAAGGAAATGTTTATCAGAGGCCTTTAATGGCTGGATGTTTGGTAATGTTGAGTCTCTGCAGATTTTAAAGCATGCTTAAAATTTGCTGTACCTGCTTCAGTAAATATAAGTTGTTCCTTACTCCTCTGGACAGCGGACTTAAGACTATTTAAAAAGGGAAGCAGCAGGGGTTTTATCAACTGATTGGGGTCAGTTTGGTCAGCAGACACCTCACAAAAATATTATTTGCTGTCGATTTTCTAAGTGCATCCTTGACCTCCTTGTTCCTCAAGCTGTAGATCAGAGGGTTGAGCATCGGGACGACCAGGGTATAAAACAGGGCGGTGACTTTCTCCATCTCCAGCGAGTACTTGGAGCCCGGCTGCATGTGGCTCAGCCCCGCGGGCACGTAGAACAAGGTCACAGTCAGGAGGTGGGAGGCACAGGTGGAGAAGGCTTTGTGCCTTCCTTCGGCAGACCTCATCCTCAGGACTGAGAAGAGGATGTGCACATAGGAGATGAGGATGATGATGAGCACAGACATGGAAATGGTCCCGTTGAGGGTTACAAGCAAAAGCTCGTTGAGGTGGTCATCAGAGCAGGTGAGTTTCAGCAGAGGGTTGGTGTCACAAAAGTAATGGTTGATGACATTGGGTCCACAAAAAGGCAACAGCAGCAAGCAGCATGTTTGGATTAATGAGTTCAAAATCCCCCCAACATATGACCCAGCCACCAGCTGAATGCAGACCCTCTTGGGCATGGAAATAACGTAGAGCAGCGGGTTGCAAATGGCTACATAGCGGTCATATGCCATCACAGCCAGCAAGAGCACCTCTGTGGTCACAAACACAAGGAAAAAGAAATGCTGGACAAAGCAGGCAGAGTAAGAAATGTTTTTCTTTTCCACCAAGAAGCCAACAAGCAGCTTTGGAGAAAAGACGGAGGAGTAGCAAAGATCAACAACAGACAGATTGCAGAGGAAGAAGTACATGGGGGTGTGCAGCTGGGGGTTTGTCTTGATCAGTGTGATTAGCCCAAGATTGCCCATCAGTGTGACGAGAGAAATCATGAAGAAGATGATGAAGAGAGGAGTCTGCAGCTTAGGCTCACTTGTCAGTCCTAGGAGGATGAAGTGGGTCACCATGGTGTGATTGCCTTGAGCCATATTACTGCACTTTGTAGCAGCACATCTGTCGGCAGAAGGAGAGAGTGAAACAGAGAAGAGTGATGGCATGGCCTGCTGAGGATGCTGCTATCAGCATGTGCTCTGTTAGGCTGTCCGTTGAAAGTACAAAGCTTTGATACTTGAGATAACATCAACCTGTGCTTAGGGTCTCAACAAATTCTCACAGCCAGAGCAACTCATCCAAAACCTTTCAGAAATTGCATTTTGTCCTTACTCTCTTTAATCAGGAGGCTGAATTAAAAAAAAAAAAAGGTTTTATTTTTTTTTTTTTTTCCCCTAAAAAAACCCCCAATATTGAATGATTTGAAAACTGGAGAAGCGTCAAAAAATTTAACTTGTCATCTCGCTTCATTAGAATAGGAGGCAGAAAAGGGGAATGTATTTCATTTTCTTCATGAGAAGACTGAATAAAATGAGTTATGCCAACCCTGGGTGCCCCAAATGCACCGTGCCCTCTGCTCAGCTTTGCTGGGCCCCTAGCTGCCCACACCAACCTGGCAAGCGAGCTGTGGTGGACTTGGGAGGGTCACTTGGCAGCCCGGGACAGAAATTCCTGGTCAATTGTAGCAAGAACAGGCTGAGCTGCCACATTTCTGTTGATAATCTTGGTCAGGTTCCAGCACAGAGGGAAATATTCCCCCCAGTGCTGCAAATCACAGTGAAACAGGGTTTTATTACACTTGAATTTTTTATCTGCTCCAGCTCAACTATTATTTACATGTTTTTTTTTCCACTCAAGATAGGGAAGGAAGGCATTTTCAGGCTGCTCTTTACAATTGTGAGACTGAGAAATGAATTGTACGTGATGTGTTATATTATGTAATAGAAAGCTGTTAGCTGTATTCATGGGAATCCAGGAGGTGAGGGGAAAAAAAAAAACCCGATAAACCACTTATCTGAAGGCTCCATATAGCAGAAAGAAAACTGGTGCCTTCATTTTCAAACTACACAACACCTTGCACCCAGGATTTTTTTCTAATCAAGCCCTTCCAGTACCAGTTACTCTTTCTAGCAGAGCACAGCAGATGTTAGGAATCCTTCATATGCCTGAAAGACTTGCTTCTGGTAACAACAGTATACTGGTATTAATTAACAATATTATCAGTGTGATAGCAGTGGAAATTTTTGTTTAGAACAGAAAATATAAGGGTGGGGAAAAAACAACTGGTAGTGAAAATAACATGAACTACAAAGCAGGCAGGCGACGGTGTGGTACTTGAGCTGAAGAGCAGGGAAAGAGCAAAATCTGAGCTAAAGATTGATAGTTAGTAGGATGTTTCTAGGTTTTGGGGTTTTGGCTGCAGCTGCTTTTCCACTAAATGAACATTTTTTTGAGAACACTCGGACATCTTTATATACAAAAATCCAAAACAGATCCACCCAACCCAACTGCTGGGCCCAAGCTTTAATCAACCACCTCATCAGTAAAATCTCTTCCGCCTGGATCACCCCTGCAATTCCCCTCCTGCAGCAGGGAGAGAGGATAAACTATTTCTCTGAAATAAGAACACCAAACGCTCAGCTGGTTCCTGCGGTTCAAAGTCACTTGTAACACCTTTTGTAAAGGTGTGACTGGGACCTACCGAAACAGGGGCTGTTGCTGTTCCCCCCGCAGCATGCTGTCCCGGAGCGTGCACGGGAGCCGTGGGCGATACCTGGCAGTTCTGCTCACGCAGCCGGTGCCACCCAGTGTGTTACTTAATCGTCATTCTTGGGTTTAGCAGTTCCCCTCAGGGTGGCTGTCTCACATTTCAGATATATCGCTGCTCTCCACTCCTCTGGTACAAAACCAGATTCCTACATATATCTCTAACACACAGTTTTCACTTTACAAATATTTATGAGGTTCCAACATAGCAGAAATAGCTGGTAGGATATTTCTAGGTTTTGGCTGCAGCTGCTTTTCCCTTTTCACATCTTTTGAGAACAAACATCCTTATATACAAAAAAAATCCGTAACAGATCCACCCAACCCTACTGCTGGGACCAAGCTCTCGCCTTCTGCAAATGAGGAATGATACCGCAGCACAGGCAGAAGCAGAAGGTTGCTCTAAGCTTTGCAGTGTCTTTTTATTCTTCCTAGAGAAAAAATCTTGACTATTTCCTAGCAGGCTGAGCCCCGTGTAGCGGTCCCAGGCTACGGGGCTTTCCGTGCTGCTGCGTAGTGCAGTCTTGCTCGTCTTCCCTGTTCAGTTTACACACATTCAGGGTAGAAGAGCAGCTTTTCAAATGCTTTCTCAGAGGTTTTATCCCAGTAAGATGGGTAAAAATACTTAGAAAGCTCTGAAGATAATGCTTAGAAATTCAGACATATGGAAAATATAGGTCTATTCTGCTAATGAGTTTTTGTCCTGAATCAGTAAATTTGTATGCTGGGGGGGGTTTAATCTTGCTCTACATTTGAAGTCTGTGCCTACAATCCTGCTTTCCTGCGTAACACCACATTCTTACCCACCCTCCAGATGCATCCGTCTGCGATTTGTGTGCAATGTCCTAAGGCAGAAAGAAGAAAAGTGATGTTTTCCCCCATTCTTCAAATGACTCTGGTGCTGCAGGAGGAGGGAAACGGCACTTCGCAGATGTGACGCTCCAAAGTGAGACCGAGCGCGTGGCACCAGGTTTTTGTCCAGAGTGGGTGGTGATGCTGTCCCAGAGGAGCTTGTGCAGGGTGACAGCTTCTGGGTTTATTTACCTCTTTGGCCCTCATCACTGAAGGATTTTTTTTTTTTTTTAAATCCCTGAAGTAAATGTGAGGTGAGCAAAGAGCTTCACACCAGCCACAGAGGGGATCGTTAGGAACTCTTGGAAAAGTCTGGAAGGAGTTTGGACTTGGGTCCTGTCCCCTGCAGCTACCCTGCAAGGCTCATTAACCTCTCTCTACTCAGTGCTGATGTGGAGGGGGGAAGTTTTCATCTGTGCTGAGCCACAGGTGGGAAAGAAGCCATGAGTGTGCTAAATAATGTTTAATGGGATCCCAGGGTTTGGAATTTATTCTCCTGTTTGAACTGTGCAATTTCAGAGCTTCACTTAAACTATTCAGTTGAAGGTAGCTGAACCCAAAGTCAAATGTGCACAGAAATCACTTTCCCTCCCTGCACGTGTAATGGTTTTCATGGGCTGGACTTAGAAAAACCTGATTTCTGAAGTTCAAGATCACCTCTGTGGCTGGAGATCTCCCCTGCAGCTGCATTCTTCACCAAACACCCCAAGGGAAGCCACAGAGGGGGAGAAGATGCATTTCAACCCAAAGGTACAGAGCACAACATGTACCGTGGTGTAACAGCACAGGCCAAGTGCACAAACACCAAACCGTGTCCTGTCAACAGGGTGATCATGTGTATGATTTTACTTCAGGCTCATTAGAGAAATTAGTCACTTAAAGGCCGCTTTGTGTGCATTCCTTGACAAAATGCTAGGCAGCAAACTTTTAATGTTCTTTAAGTGAATTAAAGGTATGTGAAAATGCAGTTAAACTTTCTTAGAAATGATCGATCATTCCCATCTCATTCCTTGAGCTATTCTTGGCATCCTAACAATGTGACACATCATAACATGACGAGGTAAATGCTGTTCAGGTCAGCAAGAAGTGGGCAGGATGAAGGAGGACTCTGAAACCAGTTATGGAGACCAGGGTCAGGTTGAAAACAGCAAGTTTGCAGGCTTTTTTTCCTGCTGCTGACTTAGTTTACTTCCTTGCTATAAGCATTTTCCTGACTCTTACTTCCAAATATTTTTTAATCACTAAATTCCTCACCACAAGAGAATTTTACTGTACCTTTCCACGTGGTCATAAGGTATTCACAGATAAAACAGGATTATAGGATATATCTATATATAGCCTACTATGTGTTGTAACAGTGTAGGGATAACTCACCCTGGTGACTGAGTAAATCTGGATGGAAGGTAACGAGGGTGGAGGGTACATGGCAGGGGGAGGACGGGCAGAGGGAGGTGGACATTGTGGACGCTGAAACATCCCAGAAGAGCCAGGATTTCAAACTAACCTGCCCAGCAAGGCTGCACATTACAGCCTCCAGGGAAAACTGCTGCGAGACCTTCACCTGGGCTCCACTCCTCCCTCAGGAAGCACAAACCAGTGAGGATGTTTAGAAGTTACTTAAACTGTCTGAGCAGGTTTTTTTCCAGTGGAGGTAAAAAAAGCTTGTGGCTCAGTGACAAGGATTCCGTGCTGAAAGCACAAATACTTGCAGATAGAAGCCTTGTTAAATATATAAATACATAGTTATGTATATAAATATAAGACCATATGCTAAAACATCACCCCTCAAGTTGATTTTTAAAATCTGATTTTCTCTGCAGCACTTGCCTGGCTCTCTGGGTGCAGATTTTGCCAATAATGTGATGGGATAAGTGCTCGTGGAGAGCAGATGTCCCTCTCAAAGCACACCAGTTACAGCTGCCCTTGCTGGAAGCATCCAGGCTTCCTCCTGCCAAAATAACTCCAGTTTAGGGCTTGGAATTAAGGTTAAGCCAAGACACTGTGAAAAACCACCGAGACTTGCAAGTTTTGGGTGCTCTGCTCTGGGTGCTCTTTCCCACGTGCACGGCAGGTCACAGCCAGGCAGGACATCCAACTCAAGAAGCTACACGTGCAGTGGCTGCTGCTAACCTTCACAGTACATACTAAGAAAATTTCAGAGGTGGCTTAAAAATCAATATTATTTTAGCAATGTTAATGGAATTCCCCTGCAAAACAAGCCCAGCTTCTTATTTTATAACTAGGCAGAGAGTTCACTCACAGATCTTTGATGTCTACAAAGCATCCAGAAGCTTAAAACTCAAATTTCCTGTATTCAGGCCTGTGCTTGACTTGTTAGCTGTTGTCACTAACAGGTTTCCCTCTAAAACTGGGGTTTTTCTTCACCTGTGCAGCCTTCAGCAGCGAGGTTTAAGCCACCTCTTCAAAGAATAAGAAACACTGTATTTGTGTATAAATTTTATTCTGAAAACAAAACCCAGCACATTGCTTTGACAAGAGAAAAAGGCTATGCAAATACAAAATAAAATAAGAAAAAAAAAAAGAGGCACTATCCTTTTTTCTTCTTAGCCTGGGACCTGTCTCTGCGTGTACAACACAGAAGGATGCCTCATGCAACCAGGGAGTGAACAGGCTTCCATTCTAGGTTTACTGACAGTTTTTCTTTTTAAACATCAAACAGAACCTACCAGCCAAATTCAGGTTTGCAGAGATGCAGTCTCAGCTCAGCTTGCCCTCGCTTAAAGCACACAGAGCAGGCAGAACTTTGCTGGAAGCAGGATTACAACACTTTTTTTTTTAAACAAAGAAAAATGACTACAATAAGAATGAACCTATACCAAATCCTCAGTAAAGGGAGAATTTTACCTCCTTATTTCAAGTCTCCTTCCCAACTCCACCTTGCCTTCCATTCACATCTCCCAGTTTTTCTGTCAGCCTCTGCTGCTTGCACCTACCTCTTTTTTGGATGGATTGTCAGGCAGAATTTTTACCATTTGTACCCAGTTTGCTCTCTAACTGTTCACTTTTATTTCTTAAATCAGAGAGGGTGTTTGTGATCAGCACCTCCCTTTAATGCACGGCCTGGGAATCACCTCTGGTCCTGGTGGTCTCATTGAGTCTCAAATGGATGAACCCTGCTGCTGAACGGGACCCCCTGGTTCCTCACCCCTCCATGTTGTGGTTGTTTCAGCTCTCTCCTCGCTTCATACATTACTACTGCTGCGCAGGAAGATGCTTATCTGATTCACTAACTTAGCCTTGTTGGGAAGCACTTGAGCAGGATCCTTCCTAGCACTAACACGCAGAACAGAAAAACGACCGCTTGTTATTAGCCTAAAATTCCTGGTTGAGCATAAAAACCAATCACAGGGGGTTGCAGTTGGCCAGTCTGGCTATTTCCCCTTTTTGTTCTTTGCAGCGTTGTTGGTCTTGGCTTTCTTCTTGGCTGACCCCTTGGTCTCTGGCTCTTTGCGCTTGGCTGAGGTGATGGAGCCTGTCACCTTGAAGAAGTCGTCCAGCCGGCCCTGCGTGCTGCCCTGCCGGCTTTTGCTCAGCCTCTTGACCCCGTTGCGGATCCGTTCTTCATTGAACTGCTTCTCCGCACACATGAACTGGACAAGCTCCTCTTCGTTCGGCTCCGTCCACTTCAGCTCAACAGTGTCGGGATTAACCACATCAGGCTCTAGGAAGAGCTTCTGGGCCTCTCTGTGGAGCCAGTTCTCAGGCAGAGGGTACTTCTTGGTGTCTATCTGCTGAATGATCTTCTCAATGGTTTTGTGCTCCCTGATGAGCTCAACAGCACGCTTGGGCCCAATGCCGCGGATGCTCTCGCAGTAGTCACAGCCCAGGAGGATACAGAGATCCACAAACTGTTCCCAGGTCAGGTCTAGATCCTGCAGTATACGGTTCAGGTGGAACTCCTGGATAGGCAGCTTCTTGGTCTCACTGGCTGTGAGATGCCGCATCAGGACAGGACTGCCAAAGGTCAGGCAATCCATATCTTCCGTGGCAGCTGCGTAGACCTTCCCAGCCTTCACCAGGGTAGCGCAGCTGGCTTCAGCCTCCCCCGGCGCCTCCACATAGGGGATTCCCATCAGTGTTAGTAACTTCTTGCACTCATCAGTGTGCTGCTGGGTTACCTTGACCAGCCTCTTGCTGTACTTCTCGATGTTGTTCTCCTCCCCAGCCTCCTGAGCCTCCTGCAGGTGTTTCTCAGCCTCAGCCCGGCGCTCAGTCCGCTTTGCCAGCTCCCCTGATTTCAGCTGCGGGGGTTTGCCGTCAAAGACGTAAACCGGCTTGATGCCATTCTCCACCATGCGGATGGTCCGATAGAACATGCCCATCAGGTGGCTTGTGGTCTCGCCATCCTCATTCTGAAGGACTTCGGCTCCCTGTCGCACGGCGATCAGGAACTGGTAGATGCTCATAGAGGCATCTATAGCAACCTTCCGGCCGAAGTAAGACTTGATGTCATTCTCCCGGATGGCGCTAGGAGCCACGTCGGCAATAAGCTTGGCCAGGCCATGGATTCCCATCCTGGGGAACAGAAAAGAGGATACTGGGATCACGGTCAGCTCACAGTGCTGGGGGGAGCTGGGAGCAGGGCTGTGGGGGTGCTGTACCATCTAAACAGGGGGGGCCAAAGGGAAGTGGCAAACCGTTACTCCATGGGCTGCAGCCCCCCCTAGCTGCCATCACCCTGCTTCCCACCTCAGTCTCTCCCAGCCCGTCGTTATCCTCCTCTCCTAATCACAGCCTCAACACCCCCCACCTTGCCGCTGCGGCCTCTTCCAACCCGCAGATACCCTCCCTGCGCCAGACTCAGCCTCCCCTACCCACCATTACGCCCCTTCCCGGCCCGCCTCAGCCTTCCCCAGCCGCCATTATCCTCCCGCCGGCCCACCAGAGCCCCCCCTAACAGCCATCATCCCCTCCCCGGCCCGCCTCAGCCGCCATTATCCCCGCCGCAGCCTCCCCAGCCGCCATTACCCCACAGCTCAATCCCGCCACCGCTCCCGCGCTCCGCCGCAATGCCCGCCGGGAGCCGGCGGAGCCAATAGGGAGAGGCTCCCACTCGCCCCGCCCATTCATCCCGGCATGCCGCGCTCCCTTTCCGCTTCCGGTAGGAGGGAGGAAGGGCGGGCAGTGGCGGCCGTGGCGACGTGTCGGAGCGGAGCGGGAACCGGGACCTGGGCGACATGGTGAGGGGTCGCGACTTGGGGCTGCGGCCGCGCCCGCGCTCAGAGGCCGACACCGGGTCCCGTCCCTCGGCGGTGCCGGTCACCTTCTTCCTCTCCCCGCAGGAGCTGGAGGCGATGAGCAGATACACCAGCCCGGTGAACCCGGCCGTCTTCCCCCACCTCACCGTGGTGCTGCTGGCCATCGGCATGTTTTTCACTGCCTGGTTTTTCGTGTATCCCCGGGTTGGAGGTGGGGAAGGGGGGTGTGGGGGACAGGGGAGCGGGCGGGTGGTCCCCTCACCTCGCTCTACCTCCGTTTTTGCCTTAACCCCTGGGCTGCAGCTACGAGGTGACTTCTACCAAGTACACACGGGACATCTACAAGGAACTGTTGATCTCGCTGGTGGCCTCGCTCTTCATGGGCTTCGGTGTCCTCTTCCTGCTGCTGTGGGTCGGTATCTATGTCTGAGACCCGGGTGGAGGAGCACCGGTAGCACCTCGTGAATCCTGATGGCTGTAAGCTGCCCATGGTCTTAATGCTCTGGGGTGTGGGGGGGATCCAGGAAAAGCAGCTCTGTGATATCTGAGCTTTACAAAAGCCACTTTTCTTCGGGGTGCAAAGTTAGGATGAGCAAAAGGCTATGGCCTCATCCCAGCAGTGGCCTTTGGGCTTAAGCATCGTGGCTGCTCTGAGCTGCAAAGCAGCTGTTGGGTAACTTGTCTGGACAGTGCGTCTGTGGCCACGGTAACTGTGGGCAGAACAGGCATTCATCTCTGTTTCAGGCACAGGGAATTGCATCTGCTGGGTATTGTCCTTTGCTCTGTGGCATTAATAGTGCAGAGGCTGGCTCTGGGGAATGCTGTCTCACCAACGTCCTCCATCTCATTCCAGGTGGGAAGCCTGGCAGAAGCTCTTTTTCTATTTCTTTTATACTTCAACAACAAAGCCAGGATCAGGTGTGGGCTGTGCTCCTGGTGAGTGACTTCTGCCAGCCCAACAAACCAAACCTGAATAAAGCCAGCTCTGTGATGCACCTGCCTTTGGACTCAGGATTTGTCTTAGATTTTTTTTTTTTCCACCTGGCTTTTCCAAACCACTTTGATATTGGCACAAGATCCACGTGCCTTGGCATGGGCCCAGTGTTTATCATCGATTTCCACAGTTCTATGCCCAGAATCATTTCAGTTCCACCATGCACCCTAGCGCAGCTGGACTCTAGAAAATAAGTGCTTCCTGCTGCTTCCTAAGCCTGCTTTTATATCCCTCACATTGATTACCATCGCGTCCCCTCTTTTTGGAAGGCTGTGCCCATTCTCATCCCAAGCCAGCAGCACTCATGGCCTCTCATAAAGCAGGAGAGGGACAGGGCACTGCACCGAGGTGCTTCACTTGCCCCTGGCAGTGGGTGCTGGGGCCCTCCCGTGTTAGAACTGGAGCCAATGCTGGATGTACTGGTTGCTCTGGGTGAAATAACACATGCAGAGCAGTCTCTGGCCAGGGATCTGCACTGGTGTGGCTTCTTGAATGCAAAGCAAGAATGAGTGTCTGAGGGGCACTGTAGTGGGTGAGCCAGGATGTGTTTGTGGGAAATGAGGTTTTGGGAGGAATTCTGGTGAAGTACAGGACAGAATAATCTTGTAGGTGGATGGGCTCTTCAGTTTAGTAGATTAACTGCATTGCCTATAAAAGAGGAGTTTATGGCATGTGTTAACTTTTTATAATGAGGTGGCTTTGAATTTGCTTTGAAATCCAGATTACAATTAGATGTCAAAGTCAGAAATTCAACAGGTAACTTAGAGATTTCAAGCCCTAATTTCCTGCCTGGGAAGGCAGCTTTCCCTCTGCGGGTGCTCTCGGATGCCTCTGGATGTGGCCCTGACCTCTTGAGGTATGAGGAATGAGAGCTCTTTAGCAGCAAGCTGTTCTGACCCTGCATGGCCATGACTGGAAGCTCCCACTGGTTAATGACACGGGGGGGGTTGTTCCTCTGGCTTGTCAGAAGCAGTTTTGTAGCTCCTGACCTGAAAGACTATTTCATAGCAAGGGAGGAAAGCGCCAGGAGCCATCCTTGGATACAAAGCAGTATTTATATATTTATTTATATGGGCATATTTACCTCCAGCATAAAACAAAGTCTAAATAAGCCAACCAAAAAAAAACCAAGTGGGGAATCCGGAGACTCAGCACTCAAAATTCAGCAAAATATAAATATAAATCAGAAAGAAAGGAGGGAAACCACGCTTGTTCCCCACAAATAAAAACTGATAATCAATAATACCTGCTAAGAATGCAACTCTACAAACTTGCTGGCAATATACAGTGATTAAAGCTGTGACAGCAACATTTAAACCAAACAAATTAGTGCTTTACTTTTTTTTTTTTCTTAATTCTTGCAGTGGTGGCATAGTCTCTATTTACAGGCTTTAAGCTCTAACAGTAGGACAGAATGTTTGTGAATTTGCTTTTGAAACAAACTCCGAAACAGCCAAACTTTGGCAAGTGGCCTCGTTTCCACACTTGTCTTCCTTCCTGCCAGGAATGTCTGGAGAGATGAAGCGTCTCGTTTCCAGCGGAAAAAGAGGGTTTTCCCCAAGCTGGAGACATCGGCTCAGAGCTCCCTCCGTCTCATACAGGGAAAGGCCTGATTGTTACCTCTCTTGTTACTGATTGGGGAAGGGGCATCTTGGGGGGGGGGGGAGGCTATGCAAACAGCTGTTTCCGCAGGCTTAGACACAAATCCTGTGACCCTTTAATTTATTACAAACCCCTTTTGAGCTCATTTCTGCTGTGCGGCGGCAGGTGGAACTGGCGTACACTTTGTGATACGCTTTAAGGCAAAAGATAAGTATTTGCATTATAAGATGCTAAAAACCACGTTGTGAATCCCTCTCCTTTTGACACCGGGGATTGCTGTCAGCCCAGTGCTGCTGTGCTGTGAAACAGCAGGACGTGGGCAGGGCTGGCCTTTGCCCTTTAGGTTTTTGAGCTAACTGGCCACCATTTTTGAGGCACGCGACGTTTTACACATGTATGGGAAACACGCTGTTCCCTCGGGCTGTCCCGGTAGCGGAAAAAGGCACTTGAGACATTCCCGTAGCCCTCAGGCACTTGGTTTGCCAGGGGCCCTTGGAAACCCCGTGGCGAAGCGTCGCAGGGACACCCAAGAGGCTCCATCTCCTCTTGGGACGCCACTGTGAGCACGTTTTTTTAGCGACTGATTGATTCTTTCCCCTCCAGAAGCCACTTTCCCCATGGTGGGGCGAGATGTGCTCATGGGTCTGGGCCGCCCTCAGCCAGGCCCACCCCTGAGGGGAGGTTGGTGGTGGCTGCAGGCAGTACTTTCCCCTCTGGCCCTCACAACACCACCAGTTACCGCCACAGGGGCTGAAGGAGCGCACAGGCGTTAAGCCCAGCTCAATAATAAAAGGGAAAAGAGCAGGGCTGAGAAGGCTACCTCTCAGCTGAGCAGACATCGAGGAGCATGTGGCATCCATCACCTGAATAAGAACTTGCCAAACTGGGCCACTGATTGCCAAATGGAGGATACAAGCTGCCAAGAAGGTAACTTCCCACTCTAAGGCCAAGCAAAAAAAACTTGAGGAGGGAAGAGCACTGAGCTAGAGAGCTACATCGGAGCGTTTCCTTCCCAGCTCCAGGGAGAAACAGCAAATCCTGCTGAGCATGAAGCTGACCTGCTCATGATCAGCACTCCCAAGCCTCAGGACCTCTTGTTTTTTTTGTTTTTTTTTCAGGGTAGTCCCCTAGCTTCACTGCTGCTTGGCTGCCTGGCCTTCCCTGCTCACCCTCTGCTTCCTGCCTGTGCGGGGTGTTTCAGTTAACTCGAGAGCATCACCAGTGTGTGGTTAAGTGTTTTTATGGTGGGAATGAAAACCTTGAAAATAAAGAGCCTTTGGTGGCAGAAATGCCAACTCCTAGTGATGTTGCAAGGGCTGTGGCTGCTCTGCTGGGCCAAGCTCAGGAAGAAGTTTTGAGATGGGTGACAGGAGATAAAACTCCCCAGATGGGAGAGGCGGCCACAGTGTCCAGTGGGATGGGCACAGGAACCATCCCTCTATCTGGATTAAAAAAAAAATAAAAATCTTTGCAGCGTGTTTTTCTGGAGCAGCAGGGCCAACACGCACTCCTTAGTGCCGGTAACACCGCGGCCAGCCCTCGGCAAAGGGAGGGATTGCTGCAATCTGCTGAAAGCACCAAAAATCAATGGTCAGAGCCTGACGCAGCCTCCCAGATCCAGTTTGGTTCAAGTTAATCTGTGTCCGGTGAGGGGGCTGCGAGGGGAAAGGTGTGCTCCTCTCCGAAGCGTTTCCCCTTGACGCCTTTCCCCAGCCGCGGCTGCTGTTGCTGTAAAGAAATGCATCTCGGGTAGAAGAGCCTGGCGGTGGCTCAGCCTCGGGAAGGCAGGCGTCTCGTTTTGAGCAAGAGGGGCTCGAGCAGAAGGGGGAGGAAGAGGTGGCGTGGTGCTGGTCAGTCGCTCTGACATGTCGCGGTCAAGCTTTAACGTGGAGCTTAGCAGTGGCCCCCTTTGGTTTCTTATGTGAGACACACATAGCTCAGGAGGGACAGAATTAAGAGACCCATTTTTATACGGCTTAAAAAAAAAAAAATTCAGTAGTTTAGCAAGTTAAGAACTTGTAACAGTAAAATACCCCAAATACACTCAACATAACTGCTTTCTGAAAACAGTGACAGCCAGGGCCCCCAGTCACTGCCATTCCCCGCTTTGTGGGAGAGGATGGGCCTCTCCTGTGCCTGGCAGAGCTCTGTTATGCCCCGTCACGTGTCCCCAGCGCCTCGGCCTTGCTCTGCAGGGCGCACTGGGCTCTGCCAGTGGGCTCTTGTCTGCACATCTGGGCAGAGGTGGGTGTGTTGGGATGAGAGCTGACCAGGCAGCTCCACACATGCTGTGAGAGGCCACAGGTTGTTGCCAAATGAAAAAAAAAAAAAAAAAAAGTGTCCCATGACAATAATGCAGGTGACTCAGGGTAATTTTTCTCCCACGGGCTGATGGCAAAGTATCCCCACACATGGTCTGGCCTGGGCGCAGCCTCAGCAGCATCTTTAGTGGGGTTCTTGAGTTCATCCAGAGCTGGATACGGTGCAAGTTAGAGTACAGCAAGGAGGGGGAGAGACAGGGCTCATGTTGAAGCTGCACCTTCTCTCTTTGTCCACAGAGGACAGTCCGTTTGCAGGTCTGGGGGTCTCTGGGGGTCTGTGGAGTGGGGCTGTGGGGGATGGCCCTAGGCCAACTCGAAGGAACAGCAACTCCAGTGTACGTACGACTTCCAGTACGTCCAGGCACAGCCTTCCTTTCCAGGCCAAACTCCAGCGTTTCGCTCTCGGAAAGGGCTCCAGTGTTGAGCAATTCCAGTGTTGGGTGAAGAACTCATGTGGGATGTCTGGGACCGCTGGGCCAGGAGAGGATGGAGCTCCCATCCGCGCTCTGGGACGCGGCAGACCCATCCACCTTCAGTCCAGTGTAATGCTTTCAAATCCAGTGTCGCAAAGGGCGGGAGGAGTGATGGAGGACACAAGCATCCCCAGAAGGGAAGGAGAGAGATGTTGGGGGCGGCGTGGGATGTTGGGAGTGGGTGTGAGGTGAGCCCAGGTGGTGCCACAGGGTTGGTTTGTGTTCCTGTGGCTCGGGTCCTGTGTTCCGCGTGTGCTGTGCTTCAGTGCCTGCGTCACCAGCCCCAACCAAACCAGCTCCACACCCCACACGGGAGGCAGGGAGAAGGTGGGGCTGGGGGGCTAGCGGAGGAGGAGTCTCCCCAGTGTCACCAGTCCCCCTCCTCTCTCCAACCAGAGGGCACTGGTGCTGCCAGGACTCACTCACAGAGCCAGTAAAACTGAAAATAATAGTCAGTGAAAAGGTGGCCCAGCTGCTCGGGAGCAGTGCTGCAGTTGGCTCGGCCCTGTGAGAGAGCGAGAAAAAAAGCTTACAGAGAGGAGTAGGACACAAGGGCAGAATTGTGCCTGAATTGGGAGCTGGGGCAGAGAAAAATCAGTCCCCCACCACCCACATAACCATGGAAGGCAACAGCCATGGCAGAGAGGGCTGTGGAAGCCTCTCAGTGCGCTGTGGCCACTAAACCTGCCGTGGTCCCATCACTCTCCTTCCGCTTGGCCCTGGGCAAGAGGAAGGACAAAGCAGCTGCTGGTACTCACAGGCTGGGTTACTCTGAAGTGGTAGGTAAACTCCTGGAAAGACATCATCACGAGAGGCCAACGGTGTGTCGTTTCCTGGGGAAGAAAACAAAAGAGCCAGGATGAGATGGGGGGTGAGCGTTGGGGGATGTTCTCCCAGGCTGGAGTAGCAGGGAACCACAGCAGGCTGTGCTGTCGTGTGGAGAGGTGACCTCTCCAAGGTCAGCAGGCGAGCTGGGCTGAGGGGCAAGGAGGCAGCCGGGGGTCTGATGAAGACCTGCAACCCCCCTGCAATGGGATTTCATTAGGACACATTATGGCAGCTTAAAAAAAAATTAATAAATTCAGTAATTTATCAGGTTAAGAACTTTTAACAGTAAAATACCCCAAATACACCCAACATAACTGCTTTCTGAGAACAGTAACTGTAAGGGCCCCTGGTCGCTGCCGTTCCCTGCTTTGTGGGAGAAGGTGTGCCTCTCCCACACCCAGCAGAGCTCTGTTAGCCGGGGGCTGCCGTGAAGCCGCATCACGCGTCCACAGCACGTGGCAGAAGCATCCACGTTCAGTCCGGTGTAACGCTTTCAAATCCAGTATTGCAAAGGGATAGAGAAGTGACAGAGGACTCATCTCTTGTCCCCACAGCCCTGGGGCTCACGCAGAGGGGCTGGGTGGGATGATTTTGGATGGGTGACTGCATGTAGTAGGTTTACAGACACCTCCCTGTCGGGGCTGCAGGTGTGCCTGAGGGTCACTGATGTTAGCCAGCGCAGTGCATGGCTACGTTGGAGCATGAATTCCCTCCTAGCCAGGCTCCTGTAGTCCTTTCTGGAGGGATCAGCATGCTGGGATGACACGAGGCGTGTGGATTTTATGAGCCATACCCTCCTTACCTGTGCATCAGTGGCATCGGTGGAGCTGTTTGTGCTCATGACATCCTGGCAGGGGTTGCTGGAGACAAGGCCACAAAGGGTGATGGACACGGTGGAGGAGGAGCTGGGGAGACAAGAGACAGTGAGACTCTGCTGGTCTCTTCCCCAGCTCAGGCAGGAGACACCGTGGCCACGTGGCATGGTATCTGGCTGATTTCAGGGGTCCCGAAACGGCTGAGAGCTGAGCCCTGTCCACTCACTTCATCTCCAGGGTCAGGTTGGTGTTCACTGCTGTCAGTGGGTTGACAGGGATGCGGTAGGTGAAGTTTCCAGTCCTGCGGACACAGAGCAAGCATTAGGCCTCCCCACAGCATTTTGAGTGGCTATGACAGGGCCAGGACAGGCCCCAAAATCTCTGTTGTGCTGAGACTTCTGAGGGGAGAGCATCTTGAGGATAAGCTCATTGCCAAATGCAATTTTCCACCACTCAGAGAAGGACTCGGAGCCTCAGCTTGTCTGCCTGAGCAGCAGGGGCTGCCTTGGGGGGATGGCAGAAAACAGCCCATCAGCTGCTTCCCCTGGAGCTCCCACTGCAGTGCTCACCTGCACGCCTCAGCAGCTGCGCAGTACTGGGACTGGATGGCCATGTCAATCTCCATGATGCGGACAGAGCGCAGCACTGGGCTTGGCCCTGTGGGTGCAAGAAGAGGCTATTTAGGAAGAGCAGAAGGGAGGGCAGCTGGGGTATCCCGAGCGAGAAGGGTTGGAAGGGACACCTGGCACTGAGAACACCTTTCCTCATCACCCTGTCATCAGAGAGGGGGTCAGATTGCTGCCAGACTGCGTTAATGCCATGTCCCAGGCACGGAGATGCAGGAGAAGGGGTGCCTTGGACTATACCAAGGGCTGGGCACTGACACGCCTTTCCCACATGACCAAATCTCTGCATTGCTTCCTCTAAATCAGATTTAGAAATGGCTGAGCGAGCCGAGATGGGGGTAAGAATGGAGGCACCGGTACAGCAGCCTCAGAAGGGAACTAGCAACTGGTTAATATGGCCAGAAAGCGTAGGGCAGCGTGGGGGAGGAAGGGCAGGGCTGGAGGTTGAATCTGGGAACAAATAAGCTGCAGGATGGGGACGCAGAGTGATGTGCAGGACAGATTGGTTGAGGACACGCCAGGAGAGAACCCAGGACCACAGTGCTGCTGCAAGGAGGGAAGAAGGTAAGAGTCCACCTACCATCCGTGCCGGGATCCTCCGTGCGGGGCCACTCGCTCACCGGCTGCTTGACGCTGCGCTGCTGCCGGGCCTGCCCCAGCGGGGAGTTGCTGCGGGAGAGCGAGAGGTTGGAGATGTACTTGGATTTGCCCTGGATGTGGGTGAAGGGGGAGGAGGGGCTGGCATTGGGGCTGCCGAAGCTCTGAGACCTGTCAGGTGTCTTTGGCCACTTGGTGTAGGAGGTCGCTTTCCCAGTGATGCCCCTGGATTTGGCTTTGATATTTGTCACTGGCAGGAGTGAGGTCTGACTTTGGTCTGTGAAGAAAAGGGAGAGGAAGGTGGTGCTGAGAGGCAGAGCGAGGCTGGCAGCACTCCCGACCTCTGAGGCCAGCGCAGAGAGAACAGCTACCAGGTCTGGGATTGTCCTGTCCCCATGTCACCTCCCCTGTTACGCCTCTGCGTGCAGCCTGGGCTTCCCAGCCTGATGGGGCCGGTGGGATCCTCGCAGCAAAGGGAAGCTAGAGCAGGTTGTGGGGACAAAGAGGGGCACAGCCCCGTGTTTGGGTAGGGCATGACTCCAGGGGTGTTACGGCTCCGCAGTGACTGCCTGAGGTGCTCTTCCTCCCACAGCAGCAACGATGATGGAGCGAGTGAGCTTAGAAAAGCCCTGCTCGGGCAGGCAAGAGGCAGCACACCTCCCGGCCTGTCAGAACTCTGCTCCAAACAAACAGGAGTGAGGTCAGACTCCGTGCTGGCAAAGCAGGCAGCTCCAAAGACTTTCCAGCCCCCACTTACCCCTGGCAGCATGATCACGGGTGTCTGAACCCTGCCACACAGGCAGCAAAGGCTGTTTAGCCTGGAAGTCCCGTTTTGCCCCGCAGCTGCCTGCTGGAGCAGGTCTCAACCCAGGCAGCGGGTGTGGAGGGAACCCGGCACATTTTGAAGGGCAGGCTGCACGTCCTTTTGAAACATGCAGAGGTGAGACACGAGGTGAGATGGGGCTGGGGATACAAGGTGATGCAACGGTGAGACAGACCTCGGTGTTGTCCCAGCACCTCCCGGGTGCCTGTGCTGGTACTTACCTGTCCGGTTAGTGGCGTGAGTGGGGCTGGTCTCAGAGAGGGCAACAGAGGAGATGTTGGTGGGAGCAGCAGAGCAGCACGTGGAGAAACACGGTGGGCTGAAGCAGGCTAGCACGCTGCGACCAGCTGAGCTGAAGGCTAAGTCACGTGTGTCCTCTGTAACTGCAGGGAAAATGTGGAGTAAGCCCAGGGGAGAGGCATCTAGCAGAAGCAGCACCAAGCATCCCTTCCACAAAACCAGAGCCCCAGCACCTCCAAGCACAAAGGCAACACCATACCACCAAGCCCCTGGCATGGAGGAGCAGCCACGTTCACTACTTTGCACCACAACGCACCATCACGTGTGTCTGCCAGGTTCTTTGCAACCTACCGTGGTGTGTGGGGGTCCTGCCGCCGGCTCCATCTGATGCAGCTGTTGAGCGCACCATCTGCGTTTTATCAAAGTTCTGGCTTGACCTGAAATGCAGGAAAATATGGTGAAAACCTCTACCATGGGGGCAAGGGTGTCACTTGTATGTGAAGAGAGAAGCGGCTGTAGCAGTGAGTGGGACGATGGGAGCAAGAGCAGATGAGGAGGGCGCAAGGGTGAGGAGGAGCATGGACTGGAGTGATCTGGGAAAGGAAAGGCAGGAGAGAGGCACACAAGCTGTGAAGGCAGCAAGGAGAGCTAGGAAATGCCACAGCAGATGATGTGGCAGCCCCACGTCGGGCAGGGACGAGGCCCAGCTGGCTCAGAGGACTCCAGCAACGCTCCCTCGATGGCCACTGTGGAACAGGGTGTAGTCAGCGTGCTTGATTTCCAGCAGCGATCTCTGGGGTGGATTTACGTGCTCTGGTCTCAAGGCGTTAGGCCATAATGGGCTTCAAGCACTCACCATTCCCTAAGGGAGGTGCCCCTTATCTCTCGGAGACAGACTGTTCCTCACCTTGTTTATTAGAAATACACACAATCCCACCCAGATTAATTCCGTAATTTCAGCTGTTTCACTGGAACTAGTAAGATCTGAGCTGAGGACACCACAGGCAGATGGGAAAGGGGAGGAACCACTGCCTGGTGCTGGTTTTCTCCCATATCTGCACAGGAGCCCAGCACAAAACCACTTCTGGGCACCAGGTACCACCTACAGAGACACGGGGTAAACCAAGGCTCTTGCCTTCATGGGCTGTAACTGCCCACTGAGCAGAAATTTTTACTGAGCTCCTAACAAAGATGTTAAAGATTTTACCTTTTCAGACCCTGCCCAGTTTGGTTTTATCTGTCCCACATTTTTCTTGCCCTGGACTCACGTCTTGCCTGTCCCCTTAGCACTGCTCAAGGTTTCTCAGAGATAAACAGAGCTTTTACTCATTTAGAGAAATCAAAATAGCACATTGTCACCTGCAAGACTTACCTTACTAGACTTTTTTTTTTTTTTCTGGTGGAAGGAGACACAACGCTGCTCTCCTGGAGGGAATGTGGGCACCAGCCTCTGGAGCGAACTTTCACCCCAGCCAAAACCCCACCCCTGCTCCCCACGTTCCTCCACTGCCTCATCAACACTTCCCATGCGTGGCTTTACCTTGCATCCCACAAGCAATTACTTTTTTAATAGTTTCCCGTGAAGCACTCTGATGTGGAGTTCTTAAAAGAACAAATTAATTGTGCCTTCCACTGCTCTTTATGCAGTGTTTTGTTCAAAGGGTGCTGACAGACAGGGCCCGTTTTCCTTTTAGGGGAAGTATTTTGCAGCAGCCCTGCAGACTCCATTAACTGAGGTGCCTTACAGGTCTGTACCTAATGAGTAACTCTCTCAGTACCTTTCCAAACATTCCCAGTGGTGATGGCTCAAAAAGAAATAATCTAGGGTTTTTTCTGTCCTCCTTTTGCACAGTAAGCTGTCCTGTACTTGAAAGTGACCCTCCACAATAAAGCTATGCATGTATGGAGAGAGGGTAGGAACATCTTTTTGGCTAATTCTTGAAAGTCTTCATTCTTTTTACGTACTCCCTCCACTCCTTTCAGACTGTCTGCTCCTGCTCTACCTGTAGTACATAATTTCTTTATTTAGCCTTTAATTGGTTCTTCAATCTCCTAGTTGTAAATTCCCCTTTCTGATGGGGTCCATAATCCTTCCTCCCAGAGCCCCACTTCCTGAAGTATATTAATATCCCTTTCTTTGCTTCCAATTTTACTTAAAAGATTCTTGGTCTTCTGTGGTGCAGATGGAAGATAGAAGAGGAATTGAGGGAAGGGATGCAGCAATTAAATAACAGTAAAACGAAACAGTAACATACCGTGGACATAGAGCGACCGGGACCCCAGGACCCCTGTGCCGAAAGAGGGCCAGGAGACAGGCAGTGGGCACAGCAAAAGAGCTACAGGACAGTGAAGGGAGACGGGAAGAAAAGGCAGGTTGGTAGGTGAGGAGGACAGAGGGGAACGCAAGAGGATATGAAGATAATGGAAATAAAAAGACAAGAATGGGAAAATTAAAGACAAAGTGGAAAGAAAATGGGTTGGATGAGAGATGTAAGAGAACAGGAGGGAGAGAAATAGGTCAGGGAGAAGAGAGAGAGAAAAAGAGACTCATTATCTGGTAACACGAGCTCCCAAAGGAGTGAAGTGTGCCAAAAGGGAATGCCCAGCGCAGGCTGCCCATGCGCACGCCTGCTGGGCCAGGGCCGTTCCCTCAATGCTCTCTCCACGCTACGGACACCGTTTGCAGAGGCAAACTCTTGCCTAGTACAGACTGGCCCAGCCCCGCTGCAATCAGTGGGACGATGCTGCTTTAGTCCAGCTGAAGAGGCATCCAAAGAACATTCAGACCGGCCACGAGTGTATTTGCAGCCAAACAACAAGGTATTTTCTTTTTCTTCGTTCCTCATTTCTTGCTGCAGATAATCTAACTGACGTCAGGGTTGGATGTGTGGATGCATTTGCTTGGCTTTACAGCTTGTCCCACTGGAACTGTGCTCAGTAACCCCATGGTAGCTGGTTTTGCATGTCAGACTCCCTCGAACACCGCATCCCTCCCACAGAGCCCAGAAGTACCCACCCATCGACATCCACCAGGTCCTCTTCACTGCGCAAGCTCAGCACATAGAGCGTGGACATGGACACCACACTGGAAAGAAAGAGAGAAGACGTGCAGGCTGAGGGCGGGCGCATGGAAAGGGACACATCGTGGTAGAATCTGCTCCCAAGGGATTTCAGCCCATGGAAGAAGTTGGAGGTCCACACCCCACGGAAGGCACGGGCCGAATGGATGAGCTGGAGAGAGGCGGCGGCCAAGCAGCAGCCCCGGCGTGTGGTCTCACCTGAATGCCATGATGATGACCAGGGCAATGATGGTGCCTTGGAGGAAGCGTTGGCTGATACAGGCCTGTTCCGGGACAACCGACGGTGACTGCGAGAGAAAAAAAACCCAAGATCAGCTCAAGACTCCTTACTGCTCCAGTCATCACACAGATCTCACCCAAACTCTCTCGCTGCTCCCCTGCAAGCCCTGAACCCCTACAGAGCAGAAGCCAGAAAACATCTTCATTATGGATGGATAAAAATCATGGAGATGGGAACAAACAGGGTGTCTCCTGCAGCATGTGTAAGAAAACACACGAGGACCATGCAGACGAGAGGCTGCCTTCCCTGGCACAGCGCTGCTCCTTTGGGAGCAGTTCCTTACCTTGCTGGCTACTTTGTGGGGCCTCTTTTTGTGTGGCACACTTCCCGCACGGCTGAACTGGCTTCCCGTTTGGCTGCAAGGAGAATGGAGGAACAGAGCTGAGCTGTGCAGGGACAGCACTCGGCGTGATTCCCAGGCAAAAATGTGATTCTCTGGGAGGGGAGAGATCTCTGCGTGGCATGATGGTCACAAACCCTTATTACTTCATCTGCTCAGGGGAGGTGCAAGTGCTGGCCCATTGCCCAGAAAGCCTGAATTCTGCCCCAAAAACCTGCATAAACTAACCATGGTCAGGACGATTTTGGAAGCGTGAGAAATTCTTTGCCCCGAGAAAGCTGCTCACTTACTTTAGTGAAATGCGGAGGCAATTTCATACTGGTTTTTTTTTGGCTGGTCTAAGAACAGGCTGTTGGAATGCATTTGCCAGATCTGTGTCACCGATCTCAGCTCCCTGAATCTACCCCAGACCACATGACAACTGCCAGCATCCCACAGCTCCTCCTCATCTCCCTTTTCTCAAAGTGATCTGTCACTCAGGGCTGCCTGGCTGAAAAGGAAACATCCCTTCTGCCTCCCATGCCTGTACCTGAATGCCCCAGAGCTCACAGTTGACTTCATGCTGTCCAGCCTCTTGAGCTTGGCTAGCTTGTGACTCCACCTCTCCAGCTCATCGATGCGAGTCTCCAGGTTGTCTGTCAGTTTGCAGAGCTCCTTCACGGCTCCCACGTTCTCCATGAAGATGCGCTCCTGCCAGGGAACAGGTTGGCAGGCTGAGCGGCCTGGCACGTGGAGGCACTGCTGCTCCCATGGATCTGGCCACCCTGCCTGCTCTCCTGTGCCTCTCCAGGGGAGAGGCCACACAACACCCAGATCTGTGGGCAGGGAATCATCCAACATGGCACATCTAGATCTCTGCACAGCCCCTGGGTGCAAGAACAAGAGATAACCCCTTCAAACCCAACCAAAACAGTAAATGGCGGCGCAGGATCACTGAGGTCTCCTGCTGGTGCTAATCCAAAGAGTCCTCCTCAGTCACAAAGGACAGATACAAAGTCCCCAACATCATCAGGAGCCTCTGGGGAAATCACATGAGCAATGCTCACCATCTACCCCCTTCTCTGCCCCTCCCCAGCTCTCTGACTCTACAGTGCAAGCTGCTGGCCTTATTCTGCAGCGTTATCCAACAGACAGTTGATCCAGACCAAGGGCAAGCCCAAATCCAGAAGCCTCTGGAGAGCAAGCTTCCTCCTGCAGCCCCCCGGCAAGGGCAGAACATTCCTCCCGCCCTGACTTTGTGCAGCCACATCCACATACTGACACTGTGGTGTCACCCCTGTCCCTTATTCACCCCCGGGCTCTGCCACTCCACTACCCCACACAGAGCTCCCTGAGGCTAACCATCCCACTGGTGTCCTGGTCCAGTACCAGGTGCAGAGGGTCTTGGACTCCGTGGCCTGGCCACATATAGGTGGGACAGAAAAGGTCAGGCTCACAGCTTCTGCTGGCTGGGGATGCAGCTGTAGGGATTTAGGCTTCCACAAAGGAGAAACAAGGCCCTAAGGTCAGTCCTGGCCATTCCTGCTCTGGACAGAGTGATGGAGAGGGCTGGCAGCTTTGGGAAGCTGTCCCCTCCACGTGTCCTATGGGAGGTTGTCCCCTTGATGCCCAGAGCAGCAAACAGGCTGCCACAGGTTACAGAGAGGTCAGGCAGCCAGGTGCTCTAGGTTATCTTGACATAACCACCTTATCTTATCTAGAAAGGAGAGATTATGACGGAGAGCCTCCCTACAGGAGGCTGCCAACAAGGAGCCCTTCCTGAGGGAGATGCTGCCAACTTTCACCAACATCAGGAGAGTTCCTCCCTGCTGTTGTCTGACATCCACCCAGGCCTGCTCCTGACACCTGAAAGACCAGCCAGGTCTGCAACTCATATGGGTGGTGTTGGCTGAGAAACGTTTCCCAGGCATCGCAATTTCTCTCATCCATTTTCAGCTCTGCAATACCTTTGAGCCAAGTTCAGACTTCCCACCCCTCCTGGCTGCCACTGACCTTGTTCACCACTAGGAAGTTCTCAAGGGTCTTCCCATTGGAAAAGACCAGGTCCCCAGTGTCCTTCACAGCTTCAGGGAGGATCTCCTTTACCTCCTGAGCAATGACACCTGCATGGAAACACCACAGTAGGTCAAGGTGGGCTGGGCAGGGCTCCTCCTGCCACAGATCTTTTGCTGGCCCGTGTGGTTGTTGGTAGGAACTCTGTTCACTGGGGATGACGCAAGGGCTGTCCCTCCCCTCACCCCAGCCCGTGGCAGCCTCCTTGGAGGCCCCGTGGCCTGGGCAGCCCATACAAGCAGTGACATTTGCAATTCTTGTATTTCTGTTCTCTGCAAGCCTCATTGCGGAAGCCCTATAAGCCACCTGTGGGAAGCACCATCTTCTCTCCTGCCCACTAAAGAGGGAATTTCATTAGATGCCTGAACTTCAGGTGGCGAGCAGCCCCCTCTCTCCCACCCCATGCCCACCCCAGGGCAGAGCTGTGCCACGCAGCACCGGGAACAAAGCGCCGCTGTGGGTTGGGGAGCGCTGGGACACAAGCAGGGCAGCAGGGTGTGACGCAGGGCTCATACCTGTCTCAGAGGTGTTGTCAATGCCCACCGTGGCTGCAAACTCGGGCTTGTAGTTGTAGTGTACTAGCCGCATACGGGAGATCCTCTTCAGCTGCTCTGTGGTGTCCACCTGGGACAAAACATGCAACTCCTAAGCGTGGTGTTGCTTCTTCAGTTCTCAGAACTCAGTCCAAGCAGCAAAACCCACTATGGCTCATGGTAATGTCTTTGTGAGACAGCACAGGGCAGCTCTGAACCCTGCTCAGGCCAGACATTAGGACAAACAGCATTTACATGGGGATTAATCTCCAGTTCTCGTCACCAGACAAGGGGTAGGGAAGCCAGAAGGAGACTGAGGCTGTTGTACAACCAGGCACCGGGCAGTTCTCATGAATATGAGACATGGTTGTACCCAGCTTTTCTGGACAGGCACATCCAGCTGAGAGGGCTTCAGAGCAGAGCTGAGCCTCTCACCCAGGCTCTGGCAAACCCCAGCATGCTATCTGATATATTCATCTGTTTCCAGGTTTGTAACTTCTGCGTTTGCTAGTTCTGGAAGAGTCAATATTCCCTAAGACAGTGTACAGGCTGCGTATGGGACAGACTTCTACAGGACTTCCCATCTGCTCCACAAGAGCTCAGGTTGCCCATAAGGATTAAATCAAAATCAGCAGCTGAAACAGGCTCACAAGGACACTGACGCTTCCTGCAGTGCCTCCTCAGATCCCTGATCACCCCAAACCTACCCTGGTTTGCTGGATTCTTACCTCCTGGATGTCCTCCTTCACTCGGACATCTGAGGGGTGCATCAGCGAACCCATGACCTTCACATTGCCATGAACCACGAGGGCTTCGTCGGGGCGGTCTGTGTTGATACCAACTCGGCCGTGGTGAAAAACAGTATCAGGGAGCTGCGCCCGCTGCCAGAGCACATCGCTGTCACTCTCAAACTGGCCGGGGTTGGAGGCCTGTGGAGAGGCAGGAAAGTAGGGACTGAAAAGCAGCAGCAGAGAAACCAGGGGGAGAAACACTGAAGTGCTGCTGGGCAGAGGCACTCTGGGATGCAGATGGAGGGAGGACAGCAGGAGAGCTCCAGAGACCCTCCCTCCAGGCACGGTGCAGAAGGACCATATAGCAGGAAAGGTTATGGGCAAGAGATAGACGTCAGAGAGCCCCAAGATGCTGCAGTGGCCTGGACAGGGCCAGGAACCCCACTGCACCTCCTGTTAGCATGAGGGGGGGAAGAGCTGAGAAAGAAGGCTTGGCATAAGTAGGAGCACCCAGGAGCAAGGGTGTCCTTGCTCCACAGGAGGGAATCAGAGACAGGAGAGATCTTGGCTGAAACTGGGGTGTGTCTCACAGAATCATCTGGGTTGGAAACGCCCTTAAAGATCCTCCAGTCCAACCATGACCCTCACACTGACCATTCCCAACTCCACCAGATCCCTCAGCGCTGGGTCAACCCGACTCTTCAGCCCCTCCAGGGATGGGGACTCCCCCCCGCCCTGGGCAGCCCATTCCAACGCCCAACAGCCCCTTCTGCAAAGAAATCCTTCCTCAGAGCCAGTTTATCCTGACACCCTGGATGAACAGGGATAAACAGTCCAGGTCATGAGATCCTGGCACGAGTGCCCTCTCCAGCCTGCAGTGTCCTGAATTACAGCCTGAGGAAGACCTTGAGGCTGACTAGTGGCAGCCCCAGCTTCAGGGGAGGGACAGCAGGGAGCTTGGCAGACAGGCAGGGCAGAGCCAGCACAGCAGAAGCAAGGCCATGGAGGTGTGAGACAGAGCTTTGCAGCAGCACAAAGTAAAGTGGCAGGGGCACGGAGCCAGGGAACAGAGCCCAGCCTGCCCTTACAGCAGAGACAGCCTTGGCACTCATCGGCTGGCCCTGTCAGAGTCTCTCTCTGCAAGAACCAAGGCTCTGCTCCTCTCCCTAAAGGAATACCCTTGCTTTCTTGAGCTGTCTGTTACTATCTCAGCTACCAGAGCTGTTCCAACAGCCCCAGCCAGAACCACGCAGGGCAGCAGGAGGAAACCAAGTGACATGGCTGTTGCTCCTGGGTCCCAAGCCCAGGGGTTCTGCCCTGCCGCCGTGGTTCTGTGTCCCGCTCCCAGGTTGAGACAGGGCAGTCCAGGCTGCCTGCAATTCCCTGCAGTCCTGCGCCAGGCACCCCAGAGGCTGCATAATTCACTGTGGACTTACTTTTTGCAGACTCTGAGGTCCATCTGTTTGTGTTTTATACCCTGCCTTTATGTCTCGGAGCTGAGCGCTCTTGCAGAGCCCCGAGGATGGTGTCTACCTCTTCCTGCTCCTCTGCATTTGAGCACTGCTGCCTCAGCACATGTCAAAGGTTGTTGCCCTGGGAGGGTCCCCAGTCTTCCTGCACCTGGAGGCTTTGTCCCTGCTGCAAAGTCTCAACAGCATCATTCCCTCACTCCCTTCCCTGTCCTGTAACAGGTTCTTGCATGCCCTGAGACTGCTCTGATGAAGCAGATGTGGAGCCAGAAACCCCCAGGTAGAGCTACAAGCAAAGCAGTGATGGTTTAGAGAAGGTAGGCCAGGGATGGGTGAGGAAAGCACCAAAAATCCAGAGGGAGGTAGGAGGATTGCCCAGCAAAGGACTGTGGGGCACCTTCAGAGGCTGAGGAAGGAGAGAAGGACTTACTCTGACGATGATGCGCTCAGAGATGTGGGCTGCGAGTGTGTAGTTCTGGTTCTGGGCATGTGCCTGCAAGGCTACCACGAGCATGAAATACCTGCCAAGAGGGGAGAGAGGTCAGGGTGCTGTCCTGCACTGAGTCTGCCTCCCCTCTGGAGGCCGAGGCCCCGATCTGTCATGGCGGGCTTGGCAAAACCCCTCTCTCTGTGCTGTGGGGCTCGGGGACTGTCCCCAGCCTCTCAAATAATGGAGGAAACCCTTCTTGTGGCCACAGCAGACACCTCTTTTCCTCCACACAGACAAGGACAGGCTATTCAGGACATGTCCCCCTCCCTCCAGCCACGCTCCCCAGGCTGGGGACAGGCCTTGAACACCCAGGATGGCTTGGAGAAGGCATCTGAGCTCCTCACCTCTGGTCTGGGTTGGGTTTGCCTTTCTTCCGCATGTTGTTGGCTGTGGTCTCGCTGAAGTGCAGCCGCCCCACAGTGACCTTGGTGACCTGCTCCGGAGGCAGGTTGACCCTGGGAAAGCGAAAAGAGAGGAGTGAGTGAGAGATGTTGGGAGAGGAGGTTCTCTGGGGAATGGATACCTCCTAGCCTGCTCCACCAAGGCAGGTCTATGAGCTGAGCACAGAGCAGAGCAGGGAATGTAAAGAGAGAAAACCTTTGCTGCGGGAAACAGAAGAGAAAACTGGAAAGTGTGACACCCACAGCACTATTCCGAGAGCTCCAGCTCAGCCCCCTTCCTCACCCTCTCCTCTTTATTCCCCAGCAGCACTTCCCCACATGAACATACCCCATGCAATACTCACGTGACAGGGTTGAAGGGCCGTTTGCTGCGGTCAGACTGTGACTGCTCTATATTGATCGACTGGTTCAGGGCCTCTAGCTGGAGAGAAAGATTTAGGGGTGTGACAAAGAGCAGAAAGCTGAGACCTTCCCCTTCCCACCTCCTTCTCCCCAGCACGGGCCAGCTGTCTGCCCAGCCCTTCTAGGACTCAGTACAATCGACTTGCAACACCCAACCTGAGTGTGGTGGTTGTCCAAGCGTGGGTGCCTCCTTTGGGGGGCGGGGTGGGGGGTGGGATGTTGAGGGTGAAAGGATCTTCCCAAAGTGCCTATAAACCTCCAGAGTCAAATGTGAGTGAGAGGCAGCCCTGAAGACACCCAGGCAGCGATTGACTCCATCTTAGGACTCATATTACAAGACCTGCCTTGTTCTGGCCTTCAGCACTCTCCTATACACTCCCCTACAATTTAGCATGTGAGACGTGGTGTTGCCTGACCCCAGCTGCCTGCCAAGCACCCCTTCTCCCTGCTGGCTACTGGCCCTTAGCTCCCGCTTGCCTTCACTCCGTGCAGCTTCAGGTAGAAGCACTCTAAGGGTTTCAGGCCCTCGGGGGTCTTCACATACTTGGGATCTCCAAGCATGCCGATGTAGACTGTGACCTGGAAGTGATTCTTCTTCTGGCACACAAAGGCATCATCACCCACTGAGAAGTTGAAGCCCTTGTCAGCATCTACACGGTAGGTCAGCATCGGGCTGTGGAAAAGGCAGCAGGTGTTAGCACAGAGTCCTGTGCGCACCACGAGAGGCTGACGCTCACGGGGTGGGGGGGAGGGCAGGAGATAAGCCATGCACCCAGCAGCAGAGGCAAGGAGGGATCCACGTGGCGTGGTCCACGGCCACATCCTGGGGTGCATGTGAAGCACCCGACTGCGGGGCAGGAAGGGCTGGGGGGACAGTTCATCTCCATGTCCCACCACACATGAACAGTGACTGCGTCGTGAAGAGTCCCACCTCACCACAGACTGTGAAGGTCACCTCTACTCACACTTAACAGCCACAAAATAATCCTGAGGCACAGCAGGCACGTGGGAGGGGAAGGAGGGTTGTGTTGGGGCAAGAGACAGCTTCCTTCCTCCCGTGTGCTGACACTGCTCTTGGGTGCTCACAGGGCTGCTCGGCACAGGCAGGACCTGCCTGACACGAAGCCAACACCTTGCCTAAGCCCGTGCAGAACCCATCCTGCCGTGCAGGGATGGGAGTTCAGGGAAGGTCCATATACCTCCTTGGAGCTGCAAGCTTTGCTTTAGGTGGGTCTTCAGCTGGAAAGAAATATGGTTCCTGGGGCTGGGATTTGATGAGGACGCTGGGGCAACCACCCCTCTATACGCTATAGTACTATAAACATAGTATAATATAAGCCTAGAGAAGAGGAGGCTGAGGGGAGACTTCATGGCCCTCTACAGCTCCCTGACAGGAGGGTGCAGAGAGGGGGGATGAGTCTCTTGAACCAAGGAACAAGCGCCAGGACAAGAGGGAATGGCCTCAAGCTGCCCAGGGCAGGGTCAGGCTGGCTCTGAGGAAGGATTTCTGTGCAGAAGGGGCTGTTGGGCGTTGGAATGGGCTGCCCAGGGCAGGGGGGAGTCCCCATCCCTGGAGGGGTTGAAGAGTCGGGTTGACCCAGTGCTGAGGGATCTGGTGGAGTTGGGAATGGTCAGTGTGAGGTTCATGGTTGGACTGGAGGATCTTCAAGGTCTTTTCCAACCCAGATGATTCTGAGATTCTGAGCCACAATAGCCCAGCATCTCCTTTCTGAGTGCTGTTCCCAAAAAGCGCAGCCGCTTAGCCCTGGCTCAACACACACCGGAGATACCAAACTCCAGAGCCTGCCCAAAGCCTGGAGCAGACCCCTGAATGCTGCTCGCCTGGAGAAGCAGCTCAGGCTGACCCTGGGGTGGTCTCACACCTCTGCTCGCTTCACTGGTCGCATTCCCGACGTCGCCTGCACTGGCCCTGCTACCAGGCGGTACCGCCTGCGTGCCGGATTCCTGCTGAAATCACAACCACCTGCTCTGGCTGCCATGAAAAACTTCCAGCTCCCAGCAGGCAGGTCCAGAGGAGGAGGAGGACAAGGAGGAGGAGGAGGAGGAGGAGGAGGAGGAGGGGGCCCTGGCTGCCCGATGAACACACACCAGCTGGGGAGGTTTAATCTACATCTCCTTAATGGGCTGGTTACCATGGGAACGAGGGAAATATGTGGCCTTTGCAGCAAGTCCCCTTTCTCTCACCATCCAAAAACCCAGATCTGGGCTGGTGGGCCCCCAGGGTGCTGCCTGCCTGATGCAGGGGGGATGGAGATGCCTCTCATCCCGCCCGCCCCATCAAGCAGTTGTAGCAGAACACCAAAATCTCATTGTTTTTAATTAAAGAGCTATGGATGAGGTAAAGAGGAGCTCAGCCTAGTCTTTGACAACAGGCTTAAAAATTATGGAGCACTATTCCACAAAAGCAAACTACTTCTGACTTCCACCTCCAGTTCTTAATACAGGCAGCCAGACAGATACTGCCCAGAGCAAGGGGAGGGGAGGTGGACAGACTGAGACTGAGGGGATGGATGAACCAGACCTCAGCAGGCTCTGGGAAGCAGGAGATACAGAAAGGTCACTCTTGTTTCCCTGGTGTCCCTTCCTTCCTTCTGGGAAGAAAGCCATTCTCCCCCCACATACATGTGAGGGGTTAATGTGGATGAAACCTGCGGGTGTTTCCAGGCAGCTGTGAATAATGCTGGGCTGGCTGTGAGCAACTTATGCATTTCTTGCACCCAAGGGACCCGGGGCTGCTGTGCTGTGCCCCTAACACAAACCAGACGGTGGGAGCAGAGCACTACCTTAGCCCAGAAGCACGAGAAGAATTCCCCTATGCTCTTGCCTTCCTCCCAGCTTCAGACCCAAATTCTCCATCTGGCTCCTCCTGATGGGGAGCTGCAGCTTGGGCTGGCCTGAGCACCCTCCGCGCTCACCCTGGGGGTGGCAGAGCTATTCCCTGCTGTTTTCATCAAGACCCACGTCTGCCTCTGTCTGTCCAGGACCCTCAAGCATTCACCACTCATCCCACTGGTTTTTAACAGAGACAGCTGAGGAGAGGGAGGGTCTGACCGAATTTCCAAACCATGGGTGTTTCCAAAACATGCTCTGGTTAACATCACTCAAACTGATGGGTGCTAAACACATGCTGATAGAGGGGAGAGAGTCAGGCTCCCCCTCTGTCTTCTAGAAATGCCTGGTCCTTCCAGAGTCCCCTTTCCTCTGAGTTTTCCCCAATAGCTGTGGCTGGTGCATCCCGCAAAGCAGGATCCCTGTGCTGGGGCAGGTCAGAGGCAATAAGCTGCTTTCCAGGTATCAGAGAGAGGCCAAGGATTTCTCCAGCCCTCTGTCTTAAGAGCCAAGATGCTGCTCTCAGACTACCCCCACTGCAGGGTGGGGTACCCCCTGCATCTCCTATTCCAGTGTTTTTTCACTCTCACGTAAATCCCACCTGGAAGCAGCAAACCCACTCCCCCACTGCCATGTGATGCGAGGACATCACCTCCTGTGGCATTGTAAGTGGTGACACTTAGAAAAAAAAAAAAATCCTCCCTTTCATCTTAACCCACAGGGACCTTGGAGTCAACACCACCCTGTACCAGACCCAGGTGGCCGTGATGGGGCGATAGGAGAAGGAAGAGCAGGAGACCCTGAGGCAGAAGCGGTTCCTGGGATTAGGAATGACACCAGCCACTGACAATGGCCCTGGGGGCAGCCAAAACCCTGCTGGCTTTTCCCAAGGAGACTGTAGGGGTCAGAGGGCAAAGTGTCAGGAATAAAAGGTCTGGGGTCAAATGGATTATTTTAGCCAAAAACGCCCCTCCGACAAAAGCAGATTAAGGCAGGATTTAGAAGGCCAGGATCAGAGGAGGGGAGGTTTCTCTCAATCTGAGTGAGGGTGAGAGGTTACAAACTCTCCACAGCCATGTCTGGCATCCACGCTTACGGGAGCAGGGAGCGCCCTCACCCTCCACATTAAAGCACAAAGGGAAAGGCACTGCAAGGAGAAATGTGTCTCTGATGGGAAGGTAACTGTACTGGGATTTGTGGGTGAGAGCAGGATTGTCAGGATGCTCACATGCCTTTACTGCTTCCTCTCTGGAAGAAAAATCTCCCCCAGTTCTCCCCTTCCTTCTAGGCTCCCCAATATCTCAACCACTCCTAACACACAATGTCTGGAGACCCCCTAATTCAAGGGCCACTCACTAATTCCACACAGTCCCTGCTTTGTTTCTTTTCCAGGATACAAACACCAGGATGGAGGAACCTCCAAGTCAAGCAGCACAATGCTGCCGTCTTGCCCAGTGCACGTTAGACTGACACAACCCCACCAGCACATCCATGGCTCAGCACCATCCATGGTCCCTTCAGCTGTACGAGACACACTCGCAGCATGAGAGAGTGAGACCTCAGCGATCCACCACCACGGGATTAGCCAAACTGGCCAACACACCAAGTCACCAAAGCCAAAACGCACCCAGCAGAACCAGACCACGTCACACTGTCTCCATCCCCACGGTGAGGTCGAGGATCTCCAGCAAGGCCAGGTTTGGTGCTGATTTTAAAGATGCTTCTTCCAACCAAGGAGTCAAAGCCTGAAAGCTCCAGTTCAGACCGTAGACCTGAGCTTCAGGGCAGAGCACCAGTTTGTTTGCTGGGAAGAGAACAGCCCCAGCCCAGTTCCGCAGGTCAGAGCAGAGAAGCTCTGGCCTCAGCGTGGAAATGTTTCTGTGGAGCACTGCACTGCCCTTCGCCAGCTGCCTTACCTCAAACTGTACACAAACGGAGAGAGGGAGGAGGGAGCCTGCTGGCATTTATCAGAGTATGCTGTCAGGGAGATGAATTACTCCTGCTCCCAGGAGTAAATTAGTGAGCTGCCTGGTTCCAGGCCTCTTCGGCACCGCTGCTGGAAACCAGCTAACCCTTTTGAAGGTTCAGTGAGTCTGAAACCACAAAACCAGTGCAAAAGGCCAAAAAGAAACATATCAATAAAACTAATCCAGACTTCAGTCTCTCTTGACCAACAGAGATTCCTCAGCCCACATAAGCAAAGCCTGAGACACAAACCCAGAAAGCCAAGACACAGGTTTCCAGGCATCTCCACTCAAATCCATGCAGCAATCCTTCCTTCCTTTCCTCCATTTCCTTAATCCAGCCTACTTCTAGGAAGTTTGTGTCAAAACTAAACCCATGTAGTTCATGGGAACCCGGCTCCCCTTTGCTCTTCTTGCAGAGGGCTGCTCCACTTCTTCACGCCTGCCTGGGGACAGGGAATCTGTTGCCATTCACACAACAAAAGTCACTGTACAAGTCTCTAAGAAGGCAGAAAAATCTACTTAGGAACTACAGAATAAGTTCAGATCCCCCCTATTCTGTCCTCATCTCATCAAGCCACAGCAATGGCCAAGAAGGAGCCTGGCTCCAAGATCCAGCCCAAAACAGCAGAAAAAGAGAAATGGTTGAAGGGCTCTGACTCTGTAGCTTTCTGCCAGGAAAATGCCTGAACGAAGATGAAATTTTCCACATATTCACAGACACAAGATACAAATATGATCTGATGTGACAGCTACACTCACTGCATAAGAAGAGAGAGCTGTTAAATGGGCTTGAACAGTGCTGATACAAGCTGGAACAAATTCTCACAGGGCTCTTGATCCTCACAAACCATAGCAGGAAACTATTCCGAAGAACAAAAAAACTTTCAGTGATGGTTACTAATGACCTCGATCTTAAGGGTCTTTTCTCACCTAAGCGATTCTATAATTCTATACTAAGGGACCTAATTTTGAATGTGCAAGAGGAGGAGAACACAGAATATCATTTAATTGTATTTTTTGCCCTTTAAGATATACTTAGCATGGAACATTACATAAATCCACAGGCACCAGAATAAGCTATCCTGTATAGGTTCAAAAAGATATTAAAAAAAAGACAAAGCAATTACTCCGCTAGCCCAAGAGAAAGTGTCACTTGAGATGCAGAAGCAGAGCTGGGTCTCTCCTGTGCAGCAGGAGTCACTGGACTGGCTCCCTCTGAGGCAGAGCAGGAGGAAGCACCGCCAAGCTGGATGATTCCCCTCCATGGGGGCTGCGTGGCACTTGCCTTGCAAACGCTGTTAAACCACAGACCATGCTGGGGTAAAAACCTGAGCAGCTTCCAATGGTCTCCCTCTTAAACCAACCTTCCTGGTCTCTTTTCTTAAGAACAAGAGTGGGTAAAATCAGATGGTTCAGATGATTCAGATTCCTGGGGCTGTGAAAAGGTTTTGGGCACCTGGATCACAGGGGAAAAAAATATATTCCCTCTAGGGGCAGGAAACACTAACAGCACATTAGAAACTAGAGGACAGCTTCCAGGGGAAAACAGATCGGGAATGGCTGGTCCTTGCTTTATAATCTCAGAGGAAACTAAATTGTAGAAATACAGATCTCAAAGAGACACACCTGGCTGCTCATTTGCTGAGTACGCCCAAAAGGCAGGCAGGAAGGAGAAGACTCCTACCTGCTGAAACATGAATTAGTCAACCTAAAAAATGCCATTATGGAAGAAGGAAGGGGAGAGTGATCTTTTGGTGTTTCTCACAGATCTATTCTGGTGCAGTGCTGCACCTGCAGAACTAAGCGATCTTCCATTTAGGAAGAGATGTAGGTTGAGCTTGCACAGGCTCTCCTAGAGATACCTGGCCTCAAACCCACCGTAAAGAGGAAGAGTCCACCGAGGTGGTGTGTAATCAAAAATTAATCGATCAACCCTTGGACCTTAACCCTTAATTCTGGTCAAATCCAGAGCCACAACAAACCGCACGTGGGTTTCTAAAATCTACATGAAGTCAGTTAAAAGGAATTTATTCATTACACAACAGGATGATGACCTAAATGCCACAGAAGTAGGTTTGCTCTGGCTTTCACCCTAAATCCTAAAAGCAGGTATTAGGCAAGTGATCTCGAGCACAGATCTAAAGACCATGGTAGGGCAGGGCTGGGTTTGCAGAAGTTAAAAGCTGCAGGTTGTAGAACTCCAGCAGAAAATCTTGTGCAGTTTGCCTCTGTCAGTCTACCTGTTATGATACTGGGGTGCATGGCAAATCTCTGGAACAGGGACTGTAACACCTGGAAATAGTCCGTGACAACCTGAGAGAGTCATGATGAGTTTCAGGTGAGAAACCGTTTACCTAGCGCAGGTAAACAGTGAGATGGAAGGAAAAGGGGGACTCATTATGGGAAAGAGAAAGGCGAGACCATGAGGAAAGTCTGCTCCTATGATGCTCAGGGCTCTTTGGACCCTGCTGACTACACAAGGTGCATTGTGATTCTGCCACACAGTGAAAGGCCCGCAGAGATAGACGGTGGAAAAGAGGCCACTCCAGGGACTGGCAGGCTGTGACCAAGAACTGCTCGAGTTAGAGAAGAGGGGTTTTCTTCTCCTGGTGCCTCCACTTCTCTGAAGCCCTTTGACATGGGGTAAAGAGAGTGAGGCTCACAGTACTGACACAAAACCAGTCTGGGAGAAGTGAGAACAGCAGCAAAAGCCAAAGGTGGTTCTGTCAGGTTGGAAAACCGCAGCAGCGGCGTCACAACTGCCCAGTTATGCCCAGGCCCTGGTTGAAAACCAAATCAAGGAGATGGCATATCCAGGCAGCGCTCTGAGGAGGTGGGAGCTGAATGCAAACACTGTCCAGTGTGGGAAAGTGGGAACTAGGGGCTGGTCTGGTCTATAGAAAAGGAAACTGGTGGTGGAGAGCAGGGGCAGGGCCACAGGACTGGACCTCAGAGCTGTTCACAAGTTCCCACAAGTAATTGATATCCCACCTGAAGGTGGGACTTGCTTCCTTTATGGAAACAGTTTAGTAAACCAGAAGTAACCACCTCCCCAAATTACCCCTCTCCTGCTGCAGTCGGGGAAACAGCCACAAACACAGTCTTTGCAAATGACAGGATGTCACCAAAGTAGTAACCGACTGCAACAGCCCCTTCTCTGCAGGGGAACAGCCCAGAGTGTGCCCCAGTCATGGTGCACCACTCTGCATCAAAGACGGTACAAGGGCTAGGGCTGGCTGAGCTGGAGATCTGTGTGCAGGAGGGCTGGGGCTTGCAGCAGTGGCTTCCCTGCTCGTTGCGGATCCTACTCTGCCTCTGGCCTCACCTGGACCCTTGACTTCCATCCTGAGCACCATCCAGGCAAGGTGTGATAATAGTCTTGGATTATTTGGTATCACAGATAACAGAGCACCCCCTTTTCTGTGTCCCTGAGAGGACCCTCACCAGCCACTGGCTGTGCAGAAAGAGCAGGAGGGGAAATGGGGGGGTTCATTTGCTCAGTGAGTGGTTCCTGGAACCCAACCTGCTGCTTGCCAGCTCTCTGTCACCTTCAAGGAATGCAGGGAGGATCCAAAGAGGTTTCCTCCTGAGCACTCCTGTTTCCCTGTGAAGCCTGGCCATGCACTGCCTCCACCCTCCTCTGCCCCAGGCTCTCGGTCCAGCTCCCAGCCCCACGCAGCCCCCCCAGCCCACCTTCCTACCCAGCTGCTCTCTGCTCCCCCACCTGCCTCAGCCACCCCAGTTTTCCTCTCCACACACTCCCCTCACCTCTCTGCCACCTCGCTGCCCCTCCTGGCTTCCCAGCTTTCCTCAACACCCTCCCTCTTCCTTCCTTTCTCTCCCCCTTTCCCCCTTCTGCCCATCAACCACTCCCTCTCCTCCTCCTCAGGCTCCTTTCTATACTGCTCTCAAGCGGTGCTCAAGTGGCTCTAGATTACCTCCAGTCATCCCTGCTATGCATTGTCTAGGAAATCTTAATACTTATTTTAAAATCCAGGAGCTTGGTAAGCCTGAGCAAGAGGGAAGGGTGCTGCTGGCCCAAACCATGCTCAGGGCAAGGCTGTATTTGCCAGTGCAACCCTCCATGGCAGAGCAAGGTCTGAGTGGCTGCTCAACAGCTTTCTGCTGGCTCCTACAGAGCCAGCCCCATTTCTTAATCCTCCATCAGCCCCGCAGAAATGCAGAGAAGTCACTTTCCCAATGGCAAAGGTACTGTGGAGAGAGCATCTCCACCACAACACAAGCAAGCAGAGATCAGCAGGCAACAGGAGAGGACAAGGGGGAGCCCAGGAGAATCCTTGTCCCATCTTGTGAGTACAACGCCCCCAACCCCAGTCCCTTGCCACCAATACACAAAAGGTGAATCTGACTTTCTCCAAAGGTGGATGAATTACTCACAGTTCTTTGTAGTTGGCATCGTACAGAGTTGCCCACTTGTTCTGTTGATGTGGCTGCCATTTTATAGACTGGTAGTTGGGATCCAAGTAGGAGCCATTCAAGCTGTCATTATCTTGAATCAGGCCTGCAGCGAGGGGAAAATACCAATTTCAGTCACTCTGACAGAGTGTCCAGATGAGTAAGAGCACAAGGAAGCGACTGGCATTGCTTGAAGCTTGCCAGGGCACCACCACGGGCACGAGATCTGGGCCAGGATGAACTCACCGCCCTGCTCTCCCCTTCTGAGGACCCAGCCAGGGTTGGGAGCCCCCCCATTTGGCACCTTGCGGTGCCCACGTGCCCTCCCCCCAGCGCCCAGGGGTGCCCGTGCTGGCAGCAGGGGTTTGCATGCTGGGGGTATTAAGGGGAGGGAGACAGGGAGGGCAAAAACCACATACCTGGTGAGAGCGCTCCCGGCTGATGCCAGGGAGGCGTTTGGACTCTGTCAGGGTTGAGTGGCACGGACCCCATACCTGGCTCCTGCTTTATCAGCCCGTTGAGCATCTGTGCATTGAGGGTGTTGGGGGGCGATTCGGAGTGTTTCCGCTTCTTGGCAGGGTGCACTGGGAGGCTGCAGAGACCCGTGGGAAAGCAAAGGCTGAGCAGGGAAGCAAGAGGTAACAGCCATGTCCAGAAAAAAATCTGGGATCTCACATAAAAACCAAACCCTTCATGCAAGGAGCCACGGGTTCTTTCAGTACTATCACCACCTTCTCCCACCAGGCTCTGCCCACCCACCCTATGACCATCAAGCTCTGGGCCACCTGGGCATGGAGCCACATTTTTGCTTTCATCTCATTTGTCCCCACTGACCAACTCTGGAGCCGTACACTGCAAAGCCTTGCCCCACACTTTGGGCCATCTCCACCTCGATGCCTCCCCAGAACCAGAGCACGCTCCTTAATTTGCAGTTAAAGCCACTCATTTTGCTTACGCACTCTGCAAGCTTCCAGCTCCCATCCCCTCATCCCACACCGCTTCCCCAAATCACACAAATCACGCCGAAAAGCCCCAGCACCCTGAGGCCTTACTCTGCTCCGTGTTGCTGGAGGAGCTGGTGCAGCATCTGCGACTGCTGGGCGTGGTGGAGGTCGGCAGGAGCCATGCCCTGCCCGATGCCGTACGGCGGCATCAGGGGCTCAGCCTTCATGTACATGTCCCGCTGCAGGCCAGGGTAGTGAGGGTTGTGCTGCTGCTGGTGTGGGTGAGGGGGTGGCGGCGGGGGACCCTGGAGGTGGGGGGGTGGAGGTGGAGGCGGCGGAGGAGGAGGGTGCTCCAGGCGAGAAGGGGGAGTCATGTGGCACATGTTTTCGGGGGTCATGGTCCGGAGGAGGTGAGGATCTTGAAGGAAATAAAGTGGAACAGCTGTTAGACCAGCGTGTCCTAAGCCCAGGTCCAGCACTCCTCTGCCCCTGAACCGTCCCAGTCCTGGTTAGTTTCATGAACCCACACCTCTGCCTCGCCTCAGCATGGCCGTGTCCCCTCAGCCATCCCATGTCCCTTGCAATGGCCACCTTGCCCTGCGTTGATTTCTCCTCCCAGGTTCCTTAATGGCCCCAGACACCACCAGGGTTGCCCTGCATGAGAACCAGAGCAGGGCTTCCTTTTTTGTGTCAGTGGCATTGGCTGCTGACCTCAGACACAGCCTGTCCAAGTGGTGTTTACAGAGCCTGGATGGCCACCTGATACAGGAACACGCAACACTGCAAAACCACATGTCTCGTACCATTCTGCATGTCTTATGAGGAGCGGCTGAGGGAACTGGGGGGGTTTAGTCTGGAGAAGAGGAGGCTGAGGGGAGACCTCCTGGCCCTCTACAGCTCCCTGAAAGGAGGGTGCAGAGAGGGGGGATGAGTCTCTTGAACCAAGGAACAAGCGCCAGGACAAGAGGGAATGGCCTCAAGCTGCCCAGGGCAGGGTCAGGCTGGCTCTGAGGAAGGATTTCTGTGCAGAAGGGGCTGTTGGGCGTTGGAATGGGCTGCCCAGGGCAGGGGGGAGTCCCCATCCCTGGAGGGGTTGAAGAGTCGGGTTGACCCAGCGCTGAGGGATCTGGTGGAGTTGGGAACGGTCAGTGTGAGGTTCATGGTTGGACTGGAGGAGCTTCAAGGTCTTTTCCAACCCAGATGATTCTGGGATTCTGTTCATCTTCTAAGAAGAGGTAAGACTGGACAGGGAAAACACAAAGGAAGTAGGCAAGGCTCACCTTGAAGCTCAAAGAACCAAAACTCAAAGGGCAACCAGATCCTCAGGCTGGGGGACACCAGGGAAGTTTCCCACAAGCATTCCTGATATTTGCTAAACCTAGGTATCGCGTGTGGATGTTTTGCAATGAAAGCATGTCTTTAGGAATTCCCAGGCAGCTTTTGTTTTAGCTTTGTATTTCCCTTCAAATAGAAAATCCATCAACTACAATATTCCTGTAGCACCAAGGAACTGTGTGGACCAAGAAAGCACAGCTGGGGTAAAGGTCCAACAGTCAGCGACAGGGTCTGAAGCTTGAGCCCGGAAATGCAGAGCTGGAGAGAGAGCACCTGAACTTTACCTAATTTTACTGATTCTGGGCATGGTCCAAGGAAAGTGCCCAGCAATATGCTCTTATGGCAAAGAAGATCTACTTCATGATGCTAGAGCTCCTCGTAGGGAGGCCCTTGTGTGGGCCACTATACCCTGCCCAGAACCCAGAGTCTCACCTGCTGAGGGAGCCTTGAGAAGCTGAGGGTGAGATTGACCCCACAGAGCACTGCTCTGCCGAGAGCTTGGGGTCCCAGCTCGGTGCGGTGCCTGGACACTCCACAATCCCAGCAGAGATGTCCCAGGGATGCCCACACCCAGCTTGGGCCAGAGGCACCAAAAAAGGCCTCTCACCAACTACAACCGTGCAAGGACAATCGCTGTGCTCTTCTCCAACGAGAGCACGCATAGGCATGGGAACTGCTAGGGAAGAGACAACTGAAGGACCTGAACACCTCCAGCTCATCAGCAGCACTGGTGGGGATTCCTGTGGGGGCACTTGTTTATTTGTTGTTTGTTTTGGTTTTTTTTAAATTTAAACCAGAAGGAGACTTTGATCTCTAAATTTAAATAAACAAAAAGGGACATTCAAATGGGATTCTACCTTTCTCCTCCTCTATTTGGAATTGGATACTCAAGCCATGCCATGATTAGGGTCGATTTGACTATATCACCATCAAAAGAAATGCTTGGTGTGTGGAGGTGCATGCAAATCCATCTCCCTTTCTGCAGCTGCTTGGGTCTCCAGCTACCCATAAACCCAATGCACAGCAACACCAGTGCTCAGCTGAGGGCTTTAACTAGGACCAAAACATTTTTGGAGGCTAGAAGCAAAAATTAAAGCGTGTAAATAAAAGCAACATGGCTGAATCTCACCCAACGTGCCTCAAGAATTCCTAGAAATAGTGATTTGACCAAAGGAAATAATATGAATAATTTTACTAAGAAAAACAAATGCGTTGGTGAGAAAGTTGGTGTGCTGGCAAGATGTGGAACAGGCTCAGCGCTCACCTCAGATGGAGCAGGATGTGATTTCTGCCTCCTTTGAACACAGGTGTTTGTCTGAGGCTGCCCACAGCACCGAAGGACTGGTCATACTAGTGACCACACTGGTGAAGTTGTAACACCACTCTCATCAGCCTTAATGACAGGATTAAGTGTCTATTCAAATGTTCTGGGAATAATCAGCTCTGGCATCATTTCAGCACCTTATTTTTATGTTTGAATGCAGCCTAAAATAGAGTGAGCTTGTGTCATGAGCAAGTGGAAGGCAAAGATCTGAGTCTGATGAATTGCAATGATCTCTTATGTCAGCTTCTCTACCCTCACTGCAGAAACTGTGAAGAGGA
The DNA here is from genome assembly GCF_965140245.1 of Athene noctua. Lineage (NCBI taxonomy): Eukaryota > Metazoa > Chordata > Aves > Strigiformes > Strigidae > Athene > Athene noctua. The sequence continues at coordinate 10,929,113 of NC_134050.1, read as the reverse complement.
GAAAGAAACTGTAAAGAGAAGAAACTTTCCATCTGGAACATACTTCTTTAGCACAACCAAACCCTTGCACGGCTAGATTTTGCAAGTGAAGAAAAGCAGTGAAGAAATACAGGAAAACTAGAAGAATGATCACTAATTTTAGTGCAAGACACATGAGAAATAAGCTGACAAAGAGTGTGAGCAGACCTACGCCAGAAAATCCACGCACAGAAAAATCTCAATACTCAAGATTTTACATGTGAGAGAAACTTTTCAGAACACACGCTGATGATGTCAAGCTGAGAAAAATATGACTTGAAAGAATTTACAAATTTTCCCAGGAAAAGGAGCGAACATCCCGGGTGTAGATGAGTGGGAATTTGAGGCATCTCCCGGGAAAGTGGGTAACAGAAGCCTTGTGTGTAAGTTCAACATTTCTCCTGCATGGAAGTCCTTCCCTCCCATCCTAGCATTAAAACAGATATCAATACCACTCCAAAAGCCTGTGCTTGCTAAGGAGATTTACAGCATCGGCCTTTGAACAGCAGCAAAAAGATCAGCTAAACTCACATTACCCTCCTGAGACCTCCCCAGGATGTCACACACCAACAAAACCCGGTAGCAAGCCAGGTGCTGATGCCCAGCTGAAGCACATCACCTATGAGAAACTGGAACTGAAAGGCCCAGGCAGCAATGAAACGTGCAGCTGAGCCATGGCCTCCGAACCAGAGCTCTTTGCTGGCTTTCCCTGGCTGTGGGAACCATGCAGCCTGGTCCCCAGCCCCACAAAAGAAGCCTCCATCCACCTTTTCTTTGCCAGGCCAAAGCACATCTGTTTTCACAGACTCTGCCTTACACTGGAGGTGTGTCTGCCTCAGCCTGAGTGTTCAGGTGTTCCCACAGCATACACCAAGGTCCCTGCAGAAATGAGGGACTGACTCCTGTGGTGTTTGGCCCTGGGGTATAAGGAAACCAAGGGGAGAAGGAAGGGACAGTGACTCTGCAGGTGGTTTAAGTGCAAAAAACTTCTTTGCAGCCCGCTGGGGACATCTGATTATGCCAAGCACCAGCAGGAGGGAGAAAACACATCCAGGGACTGGCCAAGCCTGTCAGAGACTATGGGGACATGGATGGGGATAGCAGGGAGGAAATCTGCAGGTCTCTGCCAGGTTGCTCCCCTAAGCAGGTGCCACCAGCCAGCCTTGAGCCAGACACTGGGCTGGGTGGACTTTGTTCTCCGAACAACCAGGCAGTGGTTGACTAATGAGGCCAAAGCACTTGACTAGGAATCAGAAAACTCCTCCCGTTGCAAGGTCTGGAAAAGTGAAATGTATTTACACTGAGCCTTCCTACCGAAGGCTGCCAGGGCAGGGCTGCTTCCACGCATTCGCCCATTCTGCTCCCTTCAGAGGCTTTTTGCTACCTGTCAAAATCTCTCATTGCCCTTTTCCAGCACATATCCAGATGGATTCCTCTGCCCACGCTCACAGGTCCTGCTCCTGGGCCAGCTGCCCTTCTGGAGGTGTCTCAGGGACAGCCTCGCCATGCACTGCAGCTCAGGGAGGATGGGAGGTCTCCATCCTCAGGAGTTTGGGGATCAGGATCAAGGAGCAGCTTTGTTTTCATGCAATGGCTGGGGCGGGCAGTGACATCCCTGCGGTAGAGTATCTCTCTGTTTTTTCATGACATGCCCCTTACCCAGCTCTGCTCCTGCCATCCTGACAAACACTCAATTTCCACCCATAACCTGGAGTAAAGACTAGCATGGCTCGACAACGCAACTGGCCGCGTGGCTTTGGCACCACTCAGTCTAGCTGACGGATACAACTTCCAACAGCTGCAGAACAACCCTCAGAGACCAAACCCACATAGGACAGCCGCTTTGGGGCTGGGAGAGGAGCCGCGCATCCTCCCCTACGAAACACTGCAAGAAATGGGTCTTTGCATCATTTTAAGTGAACATCCTGACCCTGCAGCATGGTCAGTCTTGGCACTGGCAGCTTGGCTACAAGCTGGGAGACCTCATGCAGCTTTCAAGGGACACGCACGAGTGTCCAAGAACATGCCCTCACAGCCAACAGTGCCTCTTCACTGTGTCCACAGCACATCACAGTCTCCACAGGCTCCTAACTGGAGTGGGGACAGGGGCCGATGCATTTGCCAAGTGCAGGACCCATGCTCTGCACTCCCAACTCCAGGATAAAACCAGGTCTGTGAATCTGATCCTTCCCTCATGAGGAAGGAGCTACTTTGCTCTCCGGAGCCTCCTCTCCTCCCCAAGCAGAGGTGCTCCTGCCAGCACGTCAAAGCAGCTCTCCCTGTGGTGAGCAACCCGGCCTCTTTGTTATATTTAAGGAACGGCCAGGAGGAATTCCAGGGATTTTTTTTAGCAAGATAAACAGAACTCTTGACCTCTTCCATCAAAAAAAAAAAAAAAAAAAAAGAGCAGGCGCTGTTCCTGGTGGGGACTGGGCTGGAGCCTGGGGAAGAGGGTGCTGCTGCTGAGGGGGAAGGGAGTCCAGAAGCAACCTTCCTTCCTCACCAAGGAGTTTCTTCCACCAAAGACCAGTGAAGGTCACCAGAGGAACCAAATAACGCTCAGTGGCTTCCCCTGGGGGAGCCAGGAGGGCCTGGCAGTGACCCTGCCTGAACCTGTGGGCACCCATCTCTCCCTGCCCTTTGCAGGGGGAGCAGAAGACCCCCAGGATCCACTGGCCCCACTGGAGGGGAGGGAAGGGCTGGGAAGGAACTTACTGCTAAACGGCGGGTTCATGTCTGTCTCCCCGAGCCTGGCTCCATTTCAGGGACGCGCTCACACTCCTGGCCTTTCGCTCACCCGAGGTGGAGGGCAGGACAAGGAGGCTTGCAGCTCCATATCCCACCCTGCCCACGGACAAGCCACACCGCTGATCTCTCCCCGTGTAAGTGGATTCCCACCTTGCCTTCTCTCCCGTTCCCTCTCTTGCTCGCTCTCCCCCCTTGCAAAGACTAGCAGCAGAACAATAGGCGAAAGTCTAGGGATATTTACTAACTGATAATCTCCCCACGTATTGCAGCCGCCTGTTTTCTCCCGTCTGATAAAGATTTCAGAGCCAACCACTTTCACAGAACAAAGAGGGGGAGGACGTCGGGTTTGGGGTTTGCATTATTAATTCCCCCCCACCCCCCCTCTTGTTTTAAGCACTTACCATTCACCTGCTGAGGGGAGTAGGCTTCTGATCCAGAGTCGGGGGGAGAGTCAGGTAAAGTGCTGCAGAGCAATGGGGAAAGAGAAAGGAAGGTCATTTTAAAGCAGCTTCCAGCTCAACTGATAGGTCCAGTTTGATCAAAGCACCCTCCAGGCTCTGGTTGGAAATCCCAGCGGCGCCCGCAGCAGCTCCCCAACATCCCAAGCGTGTCCAGCTGAAGAGCTCGGGACTGCCAGCGCTGTCACTGCTACCCCGCTCCCCAGAGTGGTTCCCTGGACCTCAGGAACCGGAACAGACATTTTGTTGACCTGCTAGTGAGACCCCCAGTTAAAAGAAGCCAAACTGAAATTCATCTGTTCCCCGGAGAAGGATGGTGTGCTTCACCCTGGGTAAATGGGAGGCTCGGGGGCAGCTGGGCTGGGACCTGGGATCTGATGCACCACGGGATGGATTCTGCCTTGTGACCTGTACGAACCTGAGCACCACCACAGCTGCTGGCTGTATCGCCCTGGCTTTACTCCAGTGTCACCAGGAGCAGGATTTGGCCCTGACTGCAAAATGCAACCAAATAAAAGGGGGACTTCTCAGCTGCCTTCTCCAGCACACCCATGGCTTGGGGACGGCAGGACTGAGGACCAGCCATGTTATGTGTGGTAGCAGCACAGATGCACTGCAGGGAGCCGTTTGGCTCTTTCATCCTTCTTTATTTTACCTCAAGCCAGCATAGACTCCAGTCAGCTGGGCTCTTCAGCCATTTCTAAAGCATCTCCTTGGAAATTCATTTGAACCAATTTTTCTTTTTCCTTTTCGCAGCCCCTCCTCAGCATGCATCCCACTGCAGCAGAATCTTGGGCCTCACACATCTTCAGGGTAAAATTTCCACCACCCTGGTGCACAAATAAAGGATTTGCCTGTCTCAGGTTCTTCTCTAGCAACATTTTAGAGATCAAGTGCACAGAAAAAGTTGAGGCCCTGCTCCCAGCTAGACTGAGCCACGGTCACTGCAAGCCAAAGCTGCTGCAGAGATGGTTAGGGAGATGGTGGCGCTGGTGGCTGGAGCTGTCATTGCCTGCATTTTCTGTCCTGTGGAGATCTTGGGCAGGGAGATACCTTGTCTCTCCACCCATATCCGCTCGGTGACACACAGCCTCAACAGCCCAATTCCTCAGCAAAGTCTGCTCCATCTAAGACAAACACGGCTTCGTCCCCGTCTCCTGACATCTCGGTCCTCATCACAAGTGGATTTTCAATGGGGATCCTTTTCCACTCCCCCATCTTACACAACCAGCTTTGTGGCTGCAAAATAATCCCAGACAAATCAGTGCTTCTTGGATGAAAGCTGGCCAAAAAGTCAACGAGGCCCCTAGGCTGCAGTACACCATGCACACGCCTCTGAAATTCTGCTACTGACAGCACCCACTACTACAGCAGCAAACCAAGACATCCAACAGGCCGTTCCTGCACCAGAGGAGCTCAAGACCAGGCAAATGGATTCTCTGTGGTAAGTGGAACACAGCCGGAGAGGGTGTAACACCAACAAAGAGCCCTCACTGTACTTCCCTCATCTTCCACCTTCACTTGTAGCACCTTTCCACCGCTCCCCTCCTAAGCTTGGTGTGGAGCATCTACCACCAGCCCTATCTCCAGGCTCCTTGCCATGCTGGACATGACTTCATACTGTATTTCCTAGGAATTTATCAGGATTTGTGCCTCAGCAAGCCAAGTTTTGGTCAGTAACAAAAGGGCCTGGGACAATTCAGGCTGGAAAAGGCCTTGCAAAAGAAAGGTGGACACTGCAGAATTCACACAGAGAGGTAGTGTGGATGTGTCTAGTCCAAGGAAGGGTTTGTTGGTATCCAACATGTGAGATGTTGCTCCTCTGGGAAAAGCCTAGTACAAGGGGGAAGAGACATTCTGGGATGCTGAAGAAACGCTGCCATCAAAGCCCACCCAGCTCATCTACATCCAAACCAAGGTCTTTACTGCAAGCTGTGATCCTTACTCAGGACCTCTCACATCCTGGAGAATGTCAGGTGCATGCAGAAGAAAGGGACACAACAAGCCATCACGTCAAGCGTTTGGGCATGGCTTCCCCTAAGCTGCACGTAGCCTTCTGGGTACACAGCAAGGGAAAACTCCCCGGGCTGGGGACAAAATAAGGGCAGATTTTGTTTAGCTTGTTTCTTTCTGGAAGATCTTTCCAAATTCATCAAAAGGGCCAAAGTCATCCCAATGGAGCTGCATTATGGCTGAATCATTGGTTCAGTGTGCTGGACGCTTCCAAATCCAGTAGCGCCAGGCTGCACTCACTGGCAACCCCAGAGGGCACAAGGCAGAAGGAGAAAAGCCAGACAGGAGTTTGCAGAGATGAGTCCTCCTGGTGCTGTCCTGGCCCCCTTGTCCCTTACAGCCACCACCTCCACTGGACAAGGCGCAGAGACTGGCTGTGCAGAGAGTGCGTCAGGGCCACCCATCCCCTGAGCTGCAGAGACAGGTCAGACCATGGCACAGCTCCTTGCGGTGTGGTTATTGCCAACTGTCAGGGCCTCCTCCTGCTGAACATGTTGCTGAACACTTGATTTTCTTCTGTCCACCTTCAGATCATCTTCTTGTTTCACTCTTCAATGACTGGGGGAGAGCAGCCCAGACCAGAGAGGTGCATGAGGAGGAAGGGACCAGACACGTTCTTCCCTTTGGGTCTCCAGGCAGTAAAGCTTCTCTCCCAGACACTGCTGTAGGGCCACACGCTCTCAGCGTGCCACGCCTGCCCAAGTGCTCTCTGCAGACACGGTCTCTCTCTGGCCCTTTGGCCGCTGCAGATGGCAGCTGCCATGTCGCCGCACTCTCCCGGCCTGCCAGGGTCACTCCCTTCCTGCTTGTTCCAGGCAAGGCCATCCCAGAAAGCAGGAACCACAACTTTTCTCCTCTCAGGACTAACTGTCCAGTTGAGTCCATCAGCAATACTAAAACCCGGTCATCTTCTTGCCCTTCAGCAGGTCTGCATCCAGAGCTTGTTGCAAAGGAGTACAAACCCAGCTCAGATACCATTTTTTTCTTCCCTTGAGTGAAGTATCTACAACATCAGGCTAGGAGAAGTACATCTCTCTGCTTAATTTAGTTAACATCTCTTGAGATAGTCACGGGAACGTCCTGGTGACTGATTTTTATCTTGTTCAAATTTATTCTTTGTCTCTTCCTTCTTAAAAAAATCCACCAATGTTACGATATTCTCCCATCACACACTTGTAGATGAGAAACATAGATATCCTGGTCACCCAGAGCCGATGGGTGACGTTATGGGTGATGTGGGGGACGTTACTGATCCTCTCCAACTCAATGCACACAAACAAGATTCACCAAACAACCTTTCAGGAAACTTCAGGACCTACACATGTAAAAAAAACATCTCTCCGAAGCAAGGGCTTCACACAGACTGATGGTGCCAGCACTTAAGGCACAGTGGGACAAACTACCCCCACCCTCCAGGCCCTACCAGCCTGGAGAACACTCGTCCCACCATTCGCCCTTGTTCTGCCACCCCAACCCCACTTACCCAGGTGCGTAGGAGGCCTTGGGCTCTGATTTGATTGGAGGGACCACGTTGTTTAGGCAGTGGCCACCGAGGTAGCCCTTGGGCACCACCATGCCATTGTTGTTATTGCAGTTGAGGTGAGCACCGTAGCTGGGTCCACAAGAGTTGGCCAGAAGAGGAGCATGGCGGATGGGGAGCTGGCTGCCCGGGGGAGGAAGGTGGAGGGAACCGCTGGAAGCGGGGTTGGTCACATTGGTGATGGAGCTGGCAAGAGGCGCGTTGATGGTGGTTGAGCTGGAGGGCTGGGGGTGTGCATAGCTGGCTGAAGCAGGGATGTCAGGGAAACAGCTGAGAGAGAGAAGGGGACAACCTCAGCAGAGGGACAGGTAGACGGTGCTTCCTGCCCACCCCTCCCCTCCCCAGCCATGCAGCAATGGGGACAGAGCCACTCTGGGACATCCAGAGAACAGCAGAACAGGCAGCGCTGTGGTGGCACCAGCAGGAGCGTACAGGGGGGCAGGTCCATCACCTGGGTTGGTGGGATGCGACCCCAAGGGTGCAAAATCCACCTGTGGAGCTGTAAAGGCCAGAAGCGCCCAGGACACCAACCTCAAAGCTTGTGAAGACAGCAGGATCTGCTCACCGTGCTTCCGCTTACAGGCCAGCGCAGGGAAGCCGCTTTGTACCGTCAGCCCCAACGATGCTACTCCCACGCTATGGCCCAGATCACCTTGGCTGCTCCCCCCGCTTGCCGATGTCAGCACACAGAAGGAGACCCTTTCCTTCTCCACACTCATGTCATGCTGGGGATTTCACACCGAGCTCCTAGCGCTTGCTTTCCCATTGCTCAAATTAAGGAAAAGTCTTTTGCGGTGCCCTCAGGAGGCAAATGCGAGGGGACAGAAGAGACAGGGGAAATTCAAAGGCAAGAAGCCAGCAAGAGACAGGAGGAAGAACTGGAAATGAGTAAGGAAGCAAAGAGCAATAAAGGAGGACTCTAGGAAGGACAGAGGCATAGCCGGGGTGCACAGTGATTTCTAAATGATTCCCCAAATTGTAGGGCTGGAAATTGCTCAACGTCTCTCCACAGAAAAAAACAGTGAAGGCTGTTCCTGCTGCGGAGCGAGGGAAGCACTTACATATCTGGTGAGTCCTCCTTGCTGATGTACTCTTCCAGGATGCTAGTATCGATGTTAGATGGTTCCAGAGCTCCATTAATGTCATGGCCTGCGAAGGGAGAGGAGGTGGAAGCATGAGCCATGAGAAGAACAAGAAAGGCCCTTGCTTCGCAGGTCACAAACATCACCAGACCTTTGCAGAGCCAGAAACTGATCTGAGATCAGCAGATCCTTCAGTTCGAGAACTGCCATCTGTCCATACCCATCTGCATCCCAGCATAAAACCAGACAGAGATGGGGCGCATGGGACGAGCCCGGGTGGTGACACAGGGGTGGGGTTTGTCTCCAGCAATTTGCAAGCCCTGCTCTGGCTGTGGGACACACAGGCTTCCCGAGGCCAGGCTCAGGACACGTGGGAGATGGGAGATCATGGGGTCAGGCCTGAGCTATGCAAAACACATGGCTCCACGGAGCACCAGAGCCAGGTCTTGCCCAACCACCACCACCAACTCGGTGCTGACGTGGCCTGCAAGAGCTCTGTCAGGAAAGCCGTGAGAGCCACTGGCTTTGCTGGGGCTGACGGAGGGGCTCCCTGTTGCAGGCTGCAGGAGAGAGCAACCCCTGCAGAGGCAGGGCTGTAAGCATGGGCTCAGGGGTTGCTCCAGGAAAGCTGGTTTCCTTCCCTTTGGAGCCTTGTCTCTGCTTTGCAGAACGTACTGGAATTTCTCCGCTGCTGCCATGACAGCTCTGGATCAGCTCCCGACCCCGCAGGAGTCCTCCTCCCTCTCCTCTCCTACATGGGCAAGCGGTGGACTTCCCTCTCCTTTCTCCCAGAGAGCTCCTCCTCCACTCTCCTGTTCTGGGGAAGCTGGGCTGGGTTTTGTTGACAGAAAGTGCTTTCTTTATCTGTCTCTCTGAAGTGGGAGTCTGCAGCCCTCTGGGGTCGGTGCCAGCCTTCGGTGCCAAAGACACTGCCAAGAAAGTGGAAGAGAAGGCCCAGCTCCCCCCACCTCCCCCAGCTCAGATAACGAAGATGGCCCCTTCCTGAAAGACCCCGTGGCTCCACGTTAAAGCACAATGTCCCTCACCCCCAGGAGAAGACCCTGACCCCCGCCTCCCCCCTGCAGACCATACGCCAGGGAAAGGTCAGCCGCTGAACCGCAAAAACCCAGAACGGGGGGTTTCAGCCCACCCCCGGCCAATTGCAGCTCTCCCCTCTGCAAATCCCTTTCATACCAAGACAAGCAAATCGGCAGAAATAAATCCAGCTAGGAATTCTGCCAAATGGACAGGGTGTGTGCGCGGATGGAGGGATCTCTCCCTTAGTAACCCAGGCTAGAGGGGAAAAAACCTGGGTAGCCATTCACTTGTGAGACATCTAACCCTTTGTGTGCCGTGTGCCTCCACGGCAGAGCCCGTGGAGTTGGGGGAGGAGGTGGTGATGCTATGCCATTGCTATGTGGAGCAGGGATAAGTGATGCTGCTGCCAGGTGAGCATCATAGAGAGAAGAGGACAGGGCAGGCAGAGCCTGGAGGTCCTACACAGTGCTAGCACCTCACTTCTACAGTTGCAGACCCCAGGTCAGCACGGGTGTGGTACTTTCTGACAACCACGTCATCTCCTGAAGTTGCAGTGATGTGGTAGCAACCACGCCGTTGTCATGCTTTGAGTTACAGTTGGCTGGAAGAGCTCACCGATGGCCACCACCATGTGTGCTTGTGTACCTCGCATGTCCCTGAGGACCTCTGCTATAGCCTGCTCCCAGTGCTTCACCACGTGTGGCTCTACCAAGGCCACTCTCCTACAACAGCCCCTCCCTGGCCACTGTGACCCCTCACCATCGGCTGAAACCCTTCTGGCAGGGGCTTAGCACTCTCTGCTGCCTCGCTCTCAGCCAAAAGAGACCTCGCTCTAAATCACACGATGCGTTTGGCAAACATCTGCCGCAACAGCTATCAGAAAACTTGTCTTCATCCCAAGTTCCAGGGTTGGGACTCAGGTTCAATGAAACAAAAAAAGGCACTTTACCAATTTTATTGCTTTTCCACAAGCTATGGAGCCTATCCAAGAAAAGTCTGACCCCAGTGTGTTTGCTTCATGCCTCCAAACTCCAGGAGCTTCTCCGTGGTAGAAGAGGAGCCCAGCACCTATCTATAAAGGACAGGAGGCCCTCGATAGACAGCAGTGTGCTGGGCCTTCCTAATTTTTTGCTACCTTGTCTTTAAAGTCACCTTCAGGAGCCCTCAGCTGAGACCCAAGCGAAGGGGGAGATAAGCACCATGACGTGAGAGGTGTATCAGTTGCGCTGCTGGGGAGCTGAGATGTGATAACAGCTGTGGCGGGGTCCGGCCACGCATGTGCCATGGGAAGGGGCTGCCCACTAAAAATAAAGGACTTTCCTCTGCTTGGGGACAGAGGCATTTGCACCAGCCAGGGTGAAAGGGGATGTTAGGGCAGTGGGTATCGCTGGCAAACTTGCACAAGGAATGTCCCACTGCCTGTAGCTTCCACACAGGCTGGGCTCTCACCAAAAGCCAGCTTAGGTGATTAATTAAAAGCTAATACTTCTCCATAGAGTCACGAGCTCCTAAGGACCCTCCCCCTCTGAAGGAGGGATTAGAAGGAAGCAGGAAACCACCAAGGAGGGACCCTGGGAAGCTCGACACCCATGCGGATCCGCATGAGACAAGACTCCCACATCTCCTCGTTGCAGCAAAAGAGACAGAGGAGCCCAGGGAAGCTCTGAGCTGCCCCGTGCTGCCAGCATTCACCCTCTCGCTGTGGGAATTACAGCAGCAAACCCCACACAGCATCTCCCACCTACTGCCCTGCCGTGAGCTCCTGTCACCCGTAACCCCTTTGATGTTCCCAAAGCTCAGTAGGATGAATTCTGCCTCCTATCCCAGAGCAGCGCGTTTGGGCAGAGCTGCCCAAAGAGCACTGTCTTGGAAAGCAGCTTATCATTGCTCTCTGCACACAGTGAACATCCCAGGGCAGGAGGGTACCAGCACAAGTAATTCAGCCCCTTCTAACACCCTGACCTCCCTGTCCTGACATGGAGACTCCTCGGGGCAAACTCTTCCAGAACAACCTTCTATTTCACAACTCCTTCAGTCGGTGCTGATGCAAACAAACTCCCAAAGCGGCCAGGCCCCTGTGTCCTGTCCTCCCTTTTGACTGCCGCGCTGCACCCCCCACTCTCACACCATGTCACCCTCTGTCTGCTCTGCTTTCTAACCTCTCCCTTGCAGAAGACTTGAGGAGATCCTCAAAAAGTAAACTTTGCCTGAAGAACAAGACGTTAAACCCGCAGCACCCTCCTCGTGAGAGCTGGGCAAGCAGAGGCCCCCGTACGTGTGAGAATGTCAGGAATCCCAATGTTTGGACTGGTTTTCTCTGCCTTCCCCAAACCTCCAAACATGAACAACATCCAAACAGAGGTGCTTCCCGCACCACTATCTCCTCCCTGCCCCTGCTCTGATGGTGTGGGGCTGGCAGCTCATCCCTCCTGGTGACATCCTCGTGGCTCAAGAACTTGCTCCCCACCCCGTTTTCAGGGGTGCTGATTCATTTCCACTGCATCCCGCTTCTCCTCAGTGATGGGCACGCCGCCACGGGACTATGCAAGAGTTAACAGTGTCTGGCCCCCGTGAGTTGTCATATTTACAGGTCTGAGAGATTAAAACCAGAATTTACCTCGAGTGATAGGCTGATAAGTTTATGGTATTTCTATTTATAACCTCCCCCACCTATTCTCGCTCTGTTGCCTGTCTTCTAATCGCCCATAATCCTGCCTGGGTCACCTGGGGGTGGGAGGAAGGGAGAGAGCTGAAGATCTTCATCCTGGGGTCTGCTAACGAGATCCAGATGTGGGAACCTGGAGATGACAATGAGGGCAACTGTTTTCAGGGGCTGTGGAACATCAGCAAAGGGCGGGGGGACACTGGTGACCCTGGTGAGCCCATCCGCCACATATTCGCATTCTCTGACATCTCGGCCCAAAATGGATGTACAAGTGACGGCCTCTACCGTGGGCTGCTCTAAAAGTCCAGCTCTTTCTCCAAAACACTTGCCTGAAGCACAGCAGATGTCATCGCCTGTGGTGCTGCCCCACATCCACTTCAAACAGGACAAGGAGTGCTCCGGTGGCACCGCAGCAGCCAAACCTCCCACCCTGTTGCCAGCACAGCTGGGCCGGGGCAAGTGGCTGCGATCCCAGGGCTTGGAGGAGCACTGCAGCCCTGCCCTGGAACCGAGCGAGAGGGAGCAGCCCAGGGTTGTTGCTTTGAAGTCCTTGACTTACAGATGGGCCAGGTCCTTTACCCTGCTGTGTGCAAACCTTCACCTGAAACGTGGTGCAAAGGGCAGGCAGCTGGCTCGTGGCCAGGGAGCCGTCAGCCACAGCACAGCGGGGAGAGGACACAGCGCTGGCTTCACCCACAGCTTTTGGGACAGTCTTTCAGCTGGTCACTGCAAGCGGCAAAGCACATCCACCCGCACAAGGACCTCTGCTTGGCGTTAGGGCAGGGTGTTTATGGGGAAACTGAGGCACAGAGCACCCTGGGGACAAAACCACTCCTGAATAGGGAGACAATAACAAAATATCCAGCGGGTGTGTGGTGGAACCAGGCCAGGAGACCCCAGGAGCTCCTGGTAGCATGTGGCAAGGTGCAGCGTTCCCTCTCCCAGGGGCTCTCTGGCACGCACTGGAGTGGGTGCTGAGCATTGGTGGGACACAGAGCTGAGCAGGACAAACACAGCCAGCCTCAGCAAATGGTGCTGGGTGAGAAGACCCACCAGCTGTTACCTGGCATGCCATCACCCGCAAAGCTCAGTCATGCCGGGGCGGCCAGTGCCACAGCGAGGTGTAGAGCCCTGGTGTGGCCCTGAGCACGTCCCTGCGCGAGCCGTTGTGCAATCGGCAGCCCAGGCTGCCGCATCGGCACATTCCCGGGGCCTCGCATTGCTCAGCACCCCTTCTGCTTCCTCCCCTGTTTATCCTTCGGCCCTGGCGGATTGGCTGCCGGCCTGGCGGCAAGCATGAGGAATCCACGCCGTGGCTAACTAACCAAACACTGCCTAAGCCCGGGGAGCTGCAGGGCCAGTGCTCGGCTTCAGACCTACTTGCCCAGCGGCAGGAGCCCAGCTGGCTGCCATGCAGCACAGCAGCTCTGCTTCGCTGTGGTTGGGGACAACATCCCTCCCGTGCCTGCCCTGCCTGAAGTGAGCCACAGCGAGGGGCCATGACAAAATCCTGTGTCTGCCCAAAGACCTGGGCTACTCATCTGCCAGCTGAGGAGAGCCAGCCACGGGGACACAGCTCCCTGGATAAGGGACAGTCGGTTGATATCCCCATCTCTCTGTGTACCCAACCCTGGGCTGCCCAGAGGGTCCAGAGTGGTGGAAACATCCCCTCCGGCGGGAGGGACAGCAACCCTGCAGCCCCTGCCTCCCCCCAGATACCGGCCCAGCATTCCTCCTTAATTAATGCTCTTTATTACCTGACTGTAACGATAACCAGTCACTCCCAGCAGAAGTGGCTCCTGTAACCCGAGCGGGACGCCAAGCCAGACCACTCCCCCCCGTCTCCCCCAAAGAGCACTCGGGACCACCCCAGAGTGAAGCCCTGGCTGCCCAAGGCACTGGAAGGGCCCCCCAGGCCCCCTCCCCAAATTGCAACATGGTTCCTCCATGGGGTGAGCCCCTCCTCACACCAACCACTCTATCACCTTCCTTCAGCCCCCTCCAGGACACCCTCCTGGGCTCTGCACAGGCTGCCAGCGGGGGAAACTTTTATGTGGTGTCAAGTGCTTGACTTCAGGGGCCTTTATTCAATCCGAGGCTGATGGAGCTACACTGAGCTACACCAGCTGGTTACTTGCTCCTAAATACTATCACCGAGCAGTTTCAGTTGCCTTAGGACACCCTTCTCCTGCACACATGCAAACACAGCACGTGCCCCTGCCCACGGCAAAAAGTAGGACTGTCCCAGGCGATGCAGAGGTCCAGCCATCACCCTGTGTCCCATCCTGGGGACATTCCCTTGTCAGTCCATCACCAAGGACAGCCCTGCCCTGCCAAAGCCATGGGAGAGCTCGTGCATCCCCCATTCATGCCAGAGCAGAAAACCCAAGATCCAAAGTTACACCAGAAACACAGCCAAGGCTGAGCTCTGGGAGTCCGTGGGACAAGATGCGGGGAAAAACACCAAACTCAGGGCTAAGGAGATGGGGGTGCATGAAAATTTGGGCATTATCCAGAATGTGTGGGCTCCAGGGTGCCTAATTTGTGTGTCACTAACAAATGGAGCAACTGAGAGGAGCTTTGAACACACACATACACACACGCTTGCACACCTTCTTCATAGAGAGAACAAGACTGTACCCAGCCTGACTGAACCTGGCCCTTTCCTCCCTGGCAGCTCCCCTGGTGAGCTCCCAGACATCACCCCGCTCCCACATCCAACCCTACTGCAATACTCTCGCTGCTGCTGAAAGGAGAAACTATCCCATGCCAGCTCGGGTGGGATGCAGAGAAGGCAGCACCTGAGAAGGAACGGAGATACAGGACTAGTGGGATTTAGCCAAGAATTCAGATTTACCATAGTGAGTAAAAAGCATCACAGGGCCTACATTGGCCAGGAAGACCCTGGAGCAACAACCCAGATAAAGAGTGAGCCAGTGCCAGTGGCAAAACACTCTGAGTAATGAACCACACTGGCACAAGGTACAACCAAACCATCGCCAGCCCAGTGCCCAGAGTCAGCAGCACCATCTGCAGCAGCATATCCACATCCCTGGAAAAGCTCCTTCTGCTCTCACACGGGCCCACAACTCTTTAGCTGCATGCACGGAAGAATTTATCTGGCAAAAGTGTCCTTGGATAAACTGGAACATGTCTCTCACCGTTTAACGTGTTGGGGCTGAGGCCCACAGCAACCCTCACTGCCATACCCGCTGCGCAGCACTGCTGTCCCTGACCTACCAGCAGGAAGGGGGTATGAGACAGTAGAAATACCCTCTCTGGCTGTATATAGAGAGATAAAGTCCTCTCTCCATCTCCCAGGCCTCGGGGCAGACAAGGTGTGTGGTGAGAGACATCCCAAGACAGAAGCAGCGTGAGGAGCCAGAGGAAATCATCCCACTGCTCTTCAGCAGGGCACAGGCAGGTCCCTCAGGGAGCCCTATGGGAAGAGGCAGGCAGCTCCACACAGAATTGATGACCGAGCCCTGTTCTCCCTCTTAAACCTCCTCAGCCCTCCTCTTTCTACTCCGTCCTTCCTCCTGCCCTCTGTCCTCTCTGTCAGCCATCTCTCAGCACCTTCTCCTCTCTCCCTCTTCCAGACCCTCTCGAGTTTCCCCATCTCCCCTCACTGCTTCCCTCCCTGAGCTGTTCTCCCTCCGGACCCTCCTGAGTCCCTTCTCCTTCTAGCTCTCCACCCTTGTCCTGGCCTCTCCTCCGCCCTTGCCAGCTGTGAACCTTGGCATGGATAGAGCCATTGTCCTCCGGGCATCGGGGCTGAGGAGGAGGAGGGGAAGGTGTGAGAGGGGACACAGTGGAGCGTTTGTGTGTGTCCCCGCAGCCGTCAATGCCCTGCTTGTCCATTCATGCACTAAGATGGCAGGAACAGCAGCATCCACACAAGCGTCGCCATTTGGCGGGGTCCAAGGTGCCTGCCCAGGGGGGCACATTGCCCTGTTTGTTTGGAGTCCCGCACAGGCAGAAGACAACGCCTTTATCTCCCTCTCTGGACTGAGGGTGTTGGAGGGCTGGCAGGGGGGGACAACAGGACCAGAGAAGGCCACCTCATCTGGCATCTCCCAAGCTCAGGACTGACAGGGAGGTACCGCTGCATGAGGCCAGCTCTGAGACCCTCACACCTCCATTCCCCAGCCCAGGAGGAAAATGGGAATAGGAAAAGGCTTTTCAGCACAGCCTTGGGCTGCCTTCTGCGAGGCCCTTTCATGCTGGTGGGCTCACCTGACTGAGGAAGAGCAGCACCAGGCACCCAGCTCCTCCAGCTGTGCCCCGAGAGGGCTTACGGCACACTGGCCATGTGGCCACCCCACTTCACCAGGCTTTAGTGGGCTGCAGTTAAAGGACTGGACAATAAAAAAAAGGAGACACAAGCCAAAGCTTCTGCTCTTGTGTGCTCCTCTCTGCAGCCCATTAACTTTACCTAGATTGCAAGTTTTGGGGGGTAGGGGTGACCTTTTTCTATAGGATAACACCCAACTGCAGGAGTTCCCTATCACCATTGTGGCAGTGAAGGTCCAGCACAGCTCTTTCCACTATCTTCAGTGTGAATTATTACCAGAGCATATCAGTGATACAAGAAAAAATAATAATATTTATTACCAGCTACATACTGGCATTAAGCAGAGACTACAACCATAAACTGCTGCAGGGCCACCAACACAGGGCTTGTGGCTCCTGGAAAGGCTCTTAGGAAACTTGGAGATCCAGGAGCCACTCCAGAGTCCACCTCCAGCCCAGTTCTGAAGACATGCACACCACACACATATGGGGAACAGAGGATTTGGAGCTGCGCTGCCTCTCCTGGAAACCCCCCAGTGCAAAACAATCCTTAGGCAGGAAGATTAATAATCAAACAGCAAGAGAATACAAGCCTACAGGCAGCCAAGCATCGCCTGGAACACCACGTCCAGATCGGGCGCCTCGTTCCTCCCTTGGAACTGGGAGGCAACAAGGTCTCTCCTGTCCAGCCTGGACAGCTTCCAGAGGAGAGCGAGTGTAAGAAAGCAGAGCGATTTATCTAGATGGGACTTTTGCCAGGGCTTGGGGAGGGCCATCACTACTTTTGTGCAACCAACACCGATCTTTCACAAACAGGAGTGTCAGGTCATCAGGCTTTTCCTTCTTCTCGCACAGCTGGGACGTGCAACCACACAGCACTTGCTCTCAGCACTACACTGCAATAGCATTTGCTCCAGAGTTCTGTGAGAATCACAAAGGGCACCAAAAGCTTCTTATGTTGTTGGGTTTCCTCTACCGTCGCTGCCATAAGTCCTCATCCACCTCTGCTGCACACGTGGCACAAACTTCCCAAGGCCCAAGGTCACTTCCCAGGATTTAAGAGGAGAGCAACGCAGCCAAGAGATGTGGACCAGTCAGACACACAGGTACAGGGCAGGACACAGCAGACACTATTTCTCTCTGATTTCATCCATCTTAAGACAATACCAACCCTTATATCCCCAAACCATGCAGGACACAGGATTTTACTCAGTGTGTCCCCCACCAGCCCCAGTTTCTCACTGTAGAGGACACATCCTTTGGGCAGAAGAAATTCTGAATTAGGCTTCAGCTGATTAATTCACCTCCTGGGGAAGGGGCCACATGAATACATTTCCACCCTTTAGTCCCTCATATTAGTTCACGTGATCTCCATACATTTAACTACCAGACTAAAGAGCTCTCTACTCCAAGAAAGCTACTTGTCAACCAAGTGTTTGTGGACTAGCTCAGTCACCTTCATGCTTTGCCTTTTCCTGAGCTAAGCCAAGCTCCTCTAGCCACCTACAATAAATAACAAGCAATGATGCCATTAAAATAATTATTTTTTAAAAAAAATAAATCCCTAGAGATTACTGCCATGCTGGCTCTTTCCATGTAAGCTTCTAGACTGGAAAAAAAGCTTTTTTTTAAAAAAAAAAAAAGTGTTGTTTGCATTTTCTGACTGTGAGCCGTCTCCAGCACCAGAACATAGTTCTTGCACCAGGGATTTAGCAAACAGTTACCAGACAATACAAATCAGATACCAAACGTGCTGCTTGGATCCCATCCACCCTGCAAGCTCACTGTGTGTTCTGGGTCTCACTTCAAAGCAGTGTGTTGTCTAGAGAGGTCCAAACCAAGAGTGAAAGTTCTTGGCACGCTCGAGGGAGCTGTGTGGGGAGGGCAGCACATGGAGGAGAGGATGAGGAGGTCACCCCAGGCCCGGGGAGGTGGGAGGCACCGACTGAACACATTCCCATAGGCAGAGCAGCTCCTCAGGCTCTTGCTGCGCAGAACGAGCGGTCTCCACGCATTAGCCAAGTGGAGGCAAACACTGGGACTGAAATAAGGGTGAGATGTGACCCAAGCAAGATAAACCTTGTGGCAGCACTGTGTAAGCTGCAGGCGCAGAAGCACAAGGGATGGATGATGATGGGTAAGACCCTCTCATGAAGTAATGAGCGCAGAAGAGACACATGAGGAAGGTTGGGGACCTGTGAACTCAAACGAGAGCCCTCTCCTGGTACCCAGCCTGGGCAGATCTCTGGGAGCCAACTCTGCTCTCTCCGTCGCCCTCCAGCGCAGAGGACAAAAGGCAGTAACTGCTGCTGCTTCCCGGCACCGCTCACCCAGCTCCTTCCTCCAGAGCAGAGATCACGCGCTGATACTGTTTTAAAGCACCTGCTGGGGAAAGCAGCGTGGAGGTCCTGAGCAAAGAAGTCTGTCCTACTGCCAGCCAGAACTGTGACAAAGAGCTGAGTTATGAGGGAAGAGTGGGAAGGCAAGGAAATTACACAAATTGTATGAGTCATTAGATCAATAGATTAAAAGACCTCTTAGAGCCTTCTGTCCAGGCTGGCATAAGGTCATTCATTCCCAGCTCACTCCTTGGGGCTCTGCCCTGTGTGTCTGGACTTTCAGCACTTCCATTCGGGAGACGATGCTGCAGCTCCATGCTCCTCCAAGTCTGGCTGCCCTCCTCAGAGCCCGACCTGAATGCTCCCTTTCTTATCTCCACTCACCGCCAGCGTCCCTTGTGCTAAACAGCACAAGGATTTCACAGCTGGGCCATTCACTATCTTCTAACCACAACTGCTTCCAGGCCAACTCCTCCAGTCCTGACTACCATCAGCCCAACATTATCTGTCTCCTGCGACTGTCCCGTGCACAACAATCTCCATGCTACTGCGTCCCACTGCTGCCCCAACATCTGTCGCAGCCAGGAGCTGGGAGGCTGTTTCTCTCCCTTTGAATAGCTATGTTTGGAATTACTTTCCTCCAGATGCGTTTTCTTTTGCTTTCCCCAAAAACGAGGGCCACAGCTCCAGCTGGGCTGAACCACAGCCGTTCGACTGACTTCATCAGAAATGGAGCAGAAAGCCTGGCCTTGCTGCGAAATCCGCTTGTCATCTTCCCTCTCAGTGCCTGTGGCACTGACAGCACCTTTAGATCGCTAAATATGCTCTATTGAGGTGTTGTCAATTCAGTATCAGCCACACAGCCCCTGCCCCACAGCCTTTACAGTCTTGAATTTCTCCTGCTCATTTCACTTCACGCCAAATATCCTGATTGGAAACTTCCCCCGCATGGAACTGACAGGGAGAACGTGAGAGAGATCAAACACGGTGTCATGGACAGAGCTAAAATGCAGCTGTTTTAATATAGACATCAAAGAGTGGGGGGGTTACTAGCAGAGACCCCCAGGGACTGGTACCTGGGCCAAAACCATTCAGCATTTTTTTTTTACTGCTGTTCTCCACTGGCAAAGTTTGAAGGCAGCACAGCAAAGCAAGGAAAACAAAAATATTCATTCTTACAGTGTCTTGAATCATCTGGTAAGTGACAGCAAGCTGCTGCATAATAACAAAGCAAAAAGCAAGACAATCGCCTGAAAGTGTCATGTACAGGCTGGGAAACTGTTGGAAAAAAAAATTGCTAAAGGAAAGGCTCCAGTTTTCAGGACTAACCACAGCCACGCAAGCCCTCAACATGATGTCGTGACTCTCACGGTGACTGCGGAGCTCTCTGTGCACAAGGGGACCATCGAGCAGAAGATGGAGAAATGGTCCTGGCTTTTCTGTTTACCGCTTCTGGATCAGTGGCTCACCTCTGTTTGGAAGAGGGCATGGAAAAACTGGAGACACTTTGGGAAAAGGTCAAAATAATGCTGCTTGGGATGCACAAGAAGCTTCACAAAAGTCCCTGTCTGGTCTGTTTATCACCAGGAAGCAGAGCAGTGGTTGAATCCTCAGGTACATGAACTCACTTTGGAGAAAGGAGCCTGCTGGGAGGGAGTTTCAGCCCTGTGAGGAGGATACAGCAGCCAGAGTGCAAGATTTGACAGTGTCAGTCATGAAATAAGATGCTGCTCCTAGCAGGGAGCAACAGCTTTCCCAGAGAGGTAAAACGCTGGTCAGGGACCATCTGCTCCTCTGTGCTTGCAACACACACCCACAGCAGGCCATGGCCCTCATGTCTGATTGCAATAAATATGAATATTAACATTACTGGTCACCACCTTTCAGAAATTATAACAAATTACTCTCAAAGAGATGCTCTAGGAGCAATTCTACCTCTCAGGTATCTTGGAAGCTCCTCCTAGTTATAGAGCCCACAGTGCTCTGAATCTAACCAACACAGAGGCAGCAGAGAAGTGTCTCATATAAAGAAGCTCAGGGAGACAAATCCAACTTTCTCAGCAGAGAAAACCACAATCACGGCCCACTCACTGCTCGACTGCCCTTCAGGTTCTCCGCAGCACTAAGTTATGGACTTTCAGTTATGGTTTCAGAGGCAATTCAGTGATTTAGGATTTTCAGCAATTCAAAAACACTTCTAAAAATATTTTCCTACTTCTTTATCCCCACTGTAGCTCACCGATCCTCCCAAGAGAGTTCTATTAGCAAAATTCATTCACAGCACATGTTACTACAGCTCCATAAATTATGAGTTGTCCATGGAAGGGGAGCAGGGAGAGCGCTGACTTTGTCCTGCTCCCACCAGACACCTCCTCTAGCCCAGCACGGTGGGTTCAAGCCCTTGCCCCAAGCCTTTCAGCCAGTCCCCAGCTGTGAAGGGGACTTCCCTGAAAGCTAACACACAAGTGACAAACCATTCCTTAACCTCAGAAGAGAAGTGCTAACATTTATTCTGGAGATAATCTCCCTCCAAAGGTTGCAGGACAGTTCCTCACTATGAACAACACTGGGAGCTTACGAGTGAAAGGTGATCTAAAAGGCTGGAATATCTGTGGTGGTGACTGTGACCAACTCAGGAGGGAAAAGCTGAGCCAAGAAGATAAACTACAGAGTTGTGGTCACCCAAAACACCCCAAGAGAGCACAGCTTGCCATGCTGAAATTTTCTCATCTTTGTTTCCCCACGTTCCTTGTCTTTGGTTCCAGACACTGCCAAACCCTCACTCCACTTCTTTTGGAGGTTAATTGGGGGTCTGTCATGATAGAAAAGCCACCCCCTCTTCTCCAGATTCCTGGGTCTCTCCTAGAAGTCTGCTCACACATGAGGCAGGAGGAGCAACGCCACGTCACTGGCAAAGTATGTTGGTGCTCGTGCCTTGGGTCTAGAGGGGATTTTCTGCTTCCTGCACCTCCCTTTAGGTGCTCCGTGAACTTTCTGGAGCTCTTCCACCCAATTGTGTCTATGAATGGGAAACAGGCTGCAACTGTCCCGCAGAGACTGAGCATTCTGCCATCTCCCCAAGCTGGCAGGGTTGTCCTGCGTCCATTCTGCTGTCTCCCCGTGCCAGTGGGGTTGTCCTGCAGAAGCTGACCATCCTGTGATCTCCCCGTGACTGGTGGGGTTGTCCCCAAGGCTGGAGCTGCCCTGGCCGGAGAAGGGCACCGGGAATGCCCCACCGGGCCGCCACTGCTGTCCAAGGTACCGCCGTGCCATCGCCTCTTCCCCGACACCATGCCGGCACGCACTGCCCCAGCGCCGCAGCGGAAGGGAAAAAGCAGAGCAGACCCTGTCCAAGAAGGACAGTCCACATACTTCTTGACCAAACACAGCAGCCTTCATCAGTCATTTTTACAGTGTCCAGAGCCCTGATGCTCAGGACATCTCTGGCCAGGTGAGGCAAAACCAATTCCCAAGGTTACCAGCCTCTTTTCCGTGTAGTCGCTTGTGCAAGGGGCTACATGAATATAAGAAAGGAAGAGATGGATCTTGCCCCAAAATTGTACAAGTCTGTTACACAAAGGGCTGACACAGGCAAAACAACAGGGAGCTGCCTGGATTCATACAGTAAAACGTTGGTGCAGCCCAGAAAAGAAAACCACATCTGCAGATGTGCCCAGCATCCTGTCTGGAAGAGACCCCTGCTTATCTCTTCAGACCTGAAGATGTGTGGAAGGAGCTGGCAGACTTCACCTCTGCCTCTGACAGGACAGATGCAAAAACTGCTTTTATAGACCTGTACTGAGACCAGCCAGCAAGTCACACCCTGTGCTCATTTGTCCTGTGCGCTGTGCTCTTGTTGGAAACTTCTGTGGTTTGTTGTTTAAAAAATGTTTACTGCAGAAGCAAATTAATTACTGACAATTTCTGACAATCTTTTTGACTTCTCCAGTCCCTCAGAGAAGTCCTTAGCCCATACAGACTCTCGGGGCTGAGCCAAGGGCAGAGACCAACCACTTTCTCATAGTTCAACAGGACGAATTCCTTCCTGTAAAACCCCCAAACCAGAGCTATGGGGTTTTTGGTTGGTTGGGTTGGCTTTTTTTCTTGCAGATGAAACACAAACCCACAACCGCACATGATGAGAAGCCCTGCAGTTCTCCTGGCAAAGTTAGGGTGTTAACCTCAACCTCACAGATAAATTCTGCGGCAGTAAAAAACCACCAAACCTGTTATTCCTCCACAGTTTCAGGTGGAGGTTGTGTTGCTCAAAGTTGTTACATAGGTCAGGCTAGAAGATCTGAGAGTTCCTTCTAACCTGAAAGCCAGTTTAGCATCTTTATTTTAAGGAATGATACTGTCAAAGTAGGGAAAAGCAGAAGGTGATATTATTGTAAGACATACTGCTACTGCCTAGGCTTTATGAAGTTAGCAAGCAAGGAAAGAGGAGCAGAGCAGGATAAAAACAGAGAGGAGAGGTCACTTTATCCCAGTTGGGCTTTAGCTGCCTCTGTCAGCGGGGACGCTCATCTCTGCACTCCTCCATGCTCCACCTGAACCATAATAACTTGAGGGCAAGGCCCGTCTCCCACTACCAGTCCAAAAAGGTTGGGACCTCACCCCTGCTGCAACACAACAAGCAACGAGGACAAACACTTAACATGAGACTTCCTGCCTTCCTGCCCGCTCATCGCTGCAAAGCCTCTGGATTTATTGAGTGCTATAAAGTTTGTGAAACAGCTCTGCTGCATTGACAAAAGCCTTAAACCAACAACCACCACCATGATCCGTTTAAACAACAGGTTGATCAAAAAAGAAACAACTTCTACAAAACTTGGGGTTTAGTTCTGAAAAAACAAACAGTCACACTGAGAACAATGAGTCACTGGAATAATCTCCCCAGGGAAGTGGTGGGTTCCCCAGCATTGGACAGTTTCAAGATTCAGCTGGACAGGGGAATAGACCAGCTTGGCTAGACCAGGCTCGTGCCAAGAAAGGTTGGACCAGATGATCCTTGATGTCCCTTCCAACCTGGGATTCTGGGATTCTATGAAAAACAGAAACCTCCACAAGTCTCCTTCAGGCAGTGACTATCCCCAGGGAGCAACCTGCACCCTAAAACTCACGGCCCTTTTTCACTTGCTAAATCTGACTATTCACTGGCTGAGCAACCCCATCTTAAGACATGAAACAAGGACACATCAGACTAACTTTCTCCATCTCAGTCCTACTGTCCAGTTCTCAAAGCTCTCTCTCAGTGTGGTTTGGTTTCCAAAACTGCAGAGAAGAGGGTTTAAACAAAAAAGCTGAGTAAACCCCACTACTCATCTCCTTCAGAAAGCCAACTGAAAGCATTCCAGCTGATGTGTTATATCCTCCTGACGGAGTCTTGCTCTGCCCCAGTGGTGGGAAATATTTGTGATGTCTGGTATCAACTTTACCGCACAGCACAGCTTGCTGGCACTTGGCACTGCTCTCATCTCTTTCAAAGCCAAGCCTGGTCTTGATCACCTACAAATTTGTGCCTTGACTAAACTAAGCTATGCTGAAAATTCATGGTAAAAATTATGTAAAAAAATCTCTACCAGTGATCATCCATGATCCACTGCAGCCACTGATACCTCCTGGGTGTACCAGCACCACAGTACCTGTGTCTAAAAGCAGAGTAGGAAAGTTCCCTACCCTGGTGTTCCCCAAGACCATCCTATTGGACTTGGGTTGACTTTTGACCAGTTCCTCTGCCCAAGCCCCTGCACACCAGCACCCAAATGTCTCATTCCAGGCTGTGAAGCCTGTCCTCAGTGTGAAGGTCCCCACATTGCTGTTTCTTGTGTCCCTTCAGCCCCTCAACACCAATGAGATGAGTTTTGAAACACCATTTATCACCCCTCTCTCTTCACTACACATTCCACTATGCTGCAGGTGAAAACTCATCACCATCCACCTTCCATTTCAACACCCCTTTCCAAAGACAGAATTAAAATAGACAGGAGGGAGGGAAGGACAGAAGTCCTCCTACCTCACCCCCACCCAGAACTTCTCGCTGACCTCAAATTTTGATTTGGATGGGACCTAATCAGAGAAAAGACCATTTCTGTTCTTATATTGAGCAGAGCATTGACTATATACATTATCAGCAAGCAGCCAACTGTGAAATGGCTTGATGGCCCTCATAATGCAGTTTTTAAGCTTTTGCTTTACTTAAGCAGGTGCTTCGTTTCCAATAAAGTCTAAGCACAGTTTTTAGTGCTTTATTGAATCAATGTCCATAACCATTGCTTGTCATAACAGAAGAGATAAGCCAAGATCAAGCACACTGGTAAATTGTTTGGTTTCCTGTTTATCTGAATTTCTAGCAGTCAGCTGCAATCAGCACATGGGATTAAAAGTCATAAATGATGGTTGTTGATTAATAAGTATTGTCAGACACAAACTAAGCAAATCATATTCTAAATTAAGTTGAATATACTCTTTATATTACGTCCACTTCTCAAGGCCGCAAGCAAGAGTGGCTCGGCATGCTCTATGGTCCTTGCCATCAAAGCAGACAGAAAACTTGCAGGAATTAAACCTCCAACTCTTTTGGAAGTCCCACCTGTGTCTTCAACAAATCCTGTCCCATGCCCACCCCCATGCCCTCTGCATTGCCTCCTCCAATTACCATCATCTTCTCCTTGGGTAAGAAAACCAGATCAATCTGGCACTCAGAGTCTTCTAAAATAATACACTGCTGCAACACTGGAGTGATGACAGAAGACTCTATAGAAAAAAAAAAATCCAAACAAAAAAACCCCAGTTGCAGCAAAAACTGCTTTAATTACTGTTTTTAACAAAAGCAGAGATCTCACCAAAGCTAGACCATGGCTGTTGGCATCACACATGGCTCCCGGTCCCACCCCACACTGCTCCAGCCAGCCTGTTCACTCTCTGTTCACACTACACCCTGGTCTGCAACCACAGCCCCATTTACTATTTTCTTTTCTCTTCCTACTGATGCAGTTTGCAATCACTTAGGGCATAATTCAGTACATCTCCTTCAGCACACTGCAAATGAATGATGAGAGCAACTGAAAAGAAGACTGGATAGAGCACAGGGGATGAGGAAGGGGAAAAGTGGAGGGGAAAATAAAATAGAATACGCCAGAGAGGCTAAGAAAACGTTAACCATTGCAGAGACTGATGCCAGCTTTCCTCTGACCAAACTGGTCTGTCCCAGCAGCTGGGATGTGAAGGAGAATCTCTGATGCTGAGCTGCTCTAGAGGAGATGACTCCTGGCCCCAGCCATGCCGCGGGATTACGGTCACAGCCACGTGGCACTCCCAGGACTGCTCTCCCCGGTTCACCCCAGCTTCTGCCCTCAAATCCTGGATCCGGGCACACCAAGCGCTATTTAAAACTCCATTCATGGCCTTTCCATCCAGCCCTCATCCCCATCACCCCAAAAGGCAATAAAATCCGCAAGCGTTCACCTTCATTCAACAACAAATCTGGCAGCACCGTTTTGCAGCCAGGGCTGGCCCAGCCCCGCAGATTCTCCCGTTCACCATTTTGAGTAACTGCATCAAAACAGACAAAGTTCAGCGAGATAAGTGGTGGATCCTGAGTATCACATTACATTTTCCCTAGGGAAGGAAGCTTTTCATTCAAATGTGCTTTGAATGTGCTCCAGGGTGGGCTGGAAGGTCCTGGGCTGACCAGATCATCCACCTCCAAATCAGACAGAAGATGTCCTCTGTCCCTGCTCGGGGGGGCAAACGGTGCCAACAGGAGAAGGAAGGTCTGGAGGATAAACAAGGATACGCCAAAATACGCCAGGCAGCAGGAATAAGAGGGTATATCTGTGAAACCATAAGTGGGAGCCACCAGATAGCCAAGGGGGGTATCCAATGCAATCCACCCCTTACTTCCAAGAGCCCCCTTTTCCCTACGGCACAGCAATGTCCTCCCGTGGACTCTGCACCTCCCCTGCTGATCTGACACAGCCTCATCCCTCTCTGTCCATCCCTAGTTCTGAAATGTGCCTGGAAAGTACCACAGAGGCCTCAGTGGGGGTTTCTCTCTCCTGAAGGATGCTGGCACACGGTGGGGGCATCCGGCAAGCACCAGCCCGGGCCCAGAAGCCACAGGCCTGTTCCTGTTTGTGTCTCCAGTCACAGCTGCTCCCCTGTCCTCTGGCAACGCACAGGCTAGTTAATCATTCCTCAGACACGTTTAGCTTACCGGGGTTCTTATCAGAGAGTGCAAAGTCCAAGTCCAATCAGCAACACTACTGGAAAGAGGCAAGGGGGTTACCCAGCAAGCTCTGCAAAGCTCAAACGCCATCCCCAAGCAGGGAAATCCTCAGGCAGGGACACGCTGGAGGGATGCCAGGCCATGGTCTGGGACCCTGGCTGGGCAGCACACAGGAAGGGCAGATACCTGCAGCAGGTCAGGGGTCTGGTGGCCACAGCCTGGCCCCTTCCTAGCACAGCTCCCAGCTCCACATCACTCCGGTCCTGTCCCAGCAGGAGAAAGCCATGAGGCCCCTAACCAGAAGAGGACAAGAACAGCAGGGCTCCATCCCTATTCCTTCTTTGAAAGGTCTTTTCTGGTTTTCTTTCTCACTAAGGGACCATGGGCAGAAAATGGGGTGAAAGCAGAAAGCAAAAATACCACCACTGAGCTCTGACAGGAGGCAGAAAGCCCGTGGGGAGAACAACTTCCCTATGCACCACTCGACTGGGGTTGTGCTTCTCCAGGCCGTGCCCAGCTCTCTCCAGACTAATCATGCCCAGGAGCCATTTTATTCCACGTTTATTGCGGCCAGTGACATGGCAGCTGGGATGACTGGACTGGGCCCAGGCGGCCAGCCCTGGCGAATGTGTTGCTCTAGGAGAAAAGGACAAGGGAGCGGAGGGAAACCCTGCCTGCCCGGCACCCCAGTAAGGCTCCTGCCTGCCCAGCATCTCTTTCCCACATCCTTGCGGGCCGCAGCCCTTGCGCAACTCCAGCCCCGGCACAGGGAGCAGTGTGGAGCAGCCGGATCTCTGAGTCACCAATGAATCCATTTCCATCAGCCCGGTCACACCTCCGGCACAACACACTATCCTGCCCCGACAGCCACCTCTCCCCACTCCCCCTCCCAAACGCCCTCCAGGTCCACGTCCAGGCATCGCTCCCAGGACACCAAGCTGCCGAAGATACATTAACCAGAACACAGGCAAAGTACCATCCCCGACGGAGTCAACTCCAAAAAGTCAACTCCATCCCCGACAGAGCCTCTGTGGGCGTGTGCTCACATCGCTCTTTCTGAATCACAACGCACCCCTTATCTTACAGGATCCACCCTCCTGCCAACAGTTCTCTGGCCTTACTCCATCTGGATGCCTCCTGTCCTTCTCCCACCCAGGAAATAGGAGTTTTGGGAAAACTGAGAGGAGAAGGCAGACCCGAGAGGAATATCAGCACAGTCACAAGACTGGAAGCAGCAGACTGTCCTGCATTAGCCTTGCCCTGAGGAGCAGATGAGGACAAGTGCTTTGGCTGAAGACTTTGGGACCCTCCTGCTGCTGGTCCTGCTGGGATGGAGGTGGCAG
The DNA here is from genome assembly GCF_965140245.1 of Athene noctua. NCBI lineage: Eukaryota > Metazoa > Chordata > Aves > Strigiformes > Strigidae > Athene > Athene noctua. The sequence continues at coordinate 10,901,346 of NC_134050.1, read as the reverse complement.
CTTCCCACTGTGCCCAGGAATGTCTCCTGGGCCTCGGCCAAGTACTGCAGGCTGCTGGTGATGAGCTCAAGCGAACATTTTTTTCTCTTCCCTCCTCTGCTTAGGCCCTAGGATGGAGCTGGGCTCACCTGCATCCTCATGTTACCTGCTCTTGTTGAGAGCACGCGCTGACCAGAGGCAGACACCAGGTTGGGCAGGCAGGGGAAGCTTGAAATAAGAGAGGAGAGAGAGGAGGACCAGAAAACAATCACTGTAGAAAGGGAAGTGGAAAGGCAGAGGGGAAAGCAAGCTGAGCTGTGGAAGGGTCAGGGGAGCTGTGCTGTTACCTGCTCGGATCCAGCGCATCCTGAGCATGGCGAGAGCAGATGTCAAGCTCCCGCTGCGTCCCTGCTCTGTCCCTCTGTCATTATGCTGCCTAGCTCAGCTTCTCCAGGTCCCAGGGCTGTTGCCTGCTGGTTTTTCTATTCCCTGAGGGAAGAGTGGGAGGGCCAGGGAGGAGGCTGGGAGGCTGCTGCTACACGCTGGGATTTGGGTCTGCGAGGGGATTACCAGGAGGGATGGTCATGTGTTTGTGCTGTACCAGGTTCCCCAGGACCATTCTGTCACGGGCTCTCTCCGTCCAGCAAAGCACTCAACACAAAGCCTCTTACCTTCCCCGCTGCGCCAGCCAGGCCCCGGAGAGACTGTCACACCGCAAAGCCACCACTTCCCCAGCCCTGCTCCTCCAAGAGTCGGGTCTAGGCACGAAATACCCGCAGCGACGTGCGGCAAAGATCACATTGTGCTTTTCACACGGAGCTTGCGATTCTCCATGGCCTTTCCCCAGTGCTTTCCCGCTGCCCTTACTCTTGCCATGTCAACCAGCTCCACAAAAGCAGCACAGGGAAGCACAGCGCAGCACCAGAGCTCAGGGATGCATTTGGGGGATGAGGGTTGGGCAGCCACCAGGCAGGCAGAGGGTGAACACTGAGCACAAAGGCCAGCTCCCCAAAAAAGCCAATTCAAACCAATTCAAAGAAACTAGATGCTCTGATCTGCTGTAGTTGCATTGCTACACCAAGCTCAGGTACCTAAAAACATACATGGGGCCAGTTGTCCTGGTTTGTGCATGGCTCCTGCCCACCAGCCAGCACCACAACAGACACCACAGCCTCTGCTCTAGAGGCCCCAGGTCTACCATCCTCCTGCCTTTCCTGCCCCCAGTTTTTTCAGCCTCAGGAAACCACCACACTCCCTCCTGCACCCCTAAGCAGCCACGAAGACCCCAAAGCAGCCCCTTGTTTCTCTGTGACTCTTTTTCACAATCCCACAACCTCCCACCTGGCAGAAACTGAAACTGCCCCAGTGATCTGTAACTCGCGGGGGGGTCACCAGCACTGTCGGTGCACGGACGCTTCCTCCCACCACAAGGTGCTGGCTGGCTCTGAAGAGAAACCATTATTTCCCTTCCCTTAAGCTCATGGCTTCACTGGTTTACATCCCTGAAAGTTTTATCCATGAAGTTCTTCTCTGCTCGGTCCCATCCACCACCAAATCCTCCTGCAGGCGCAGAGCACGCAGAGACCCGACCCTTACCACACAGCACGGTGGACAAGGTGCAAACCTGCAAGTCCTGGGTTCAACTCTCAGCCTCATCCTTTCCTATCTCTTCATCCAGAGAGTAAGGGACTTCTCTTGCAGGGCTGCAAGGCGGCATTTCCTACTCCCATGCAGAAAGTGCTCCGCAATACACAATAAAAATCACCAGGAAAGCAGCCGATACCATTAACACGCATGTACACGCGCTCCTACAGGCAAAACCATTTGCTAATACAAACACACTTGCTGATAAAACGCCTGGTGCTCGCTTGCTCGCTCCCCGCTTAGAGGCTCCTGCGACCCCTCCAGCAGCACCCACAGCCCCGCGCACGCAAGCACAGACATGTGGCCGCTTGACAGACACACGGTCCAGCCACTCGTGCTTGGTGCAAAATTTTAAAGAACTGCTTCGTTCCACAGGACTGAAATATTTTCCCTCACTGAAATCTGGCCCTTTCTGTTTAACCAGCTGCCACCTTTCCCAACTACAGTTCAATCCCGAAACCTCCGAACTTTTCCCTTTCGCTGTTCTTTCTCCATTTCTTGCTCTAACCCCATACAGCCATCTGCCAAACCGCCCACTCCCCTGCCCCCCAAGCCCTACTCCGCACATCTTTCCTGATATACATTCTTTAACAACCTCTTATCTCATAAATTAGCCGAGAGAGAGCGGGATCCCGAATAGCTGAGCTCTGTCGTAACTGTTTCCCTTACGCGAGTGGTAGGCAGGGAGGAAGGTAAGGTTTCTAGCAGGATGCCAGCCAAGGGTCAGACACTTTCAACTCCCTGCTTTTCCTTTGATACAAAATACAAATGCTCTGGGTAAACACTCCCAATACTATGGAAAGACCAAACTGAGCTCCTTCACCTCCGCTGCCAGAACACCCAGCATCCCACGCTCTCTGCCTCCAAGTGTTCTGCCCAAGCTCTCTGCAGCAGGATGGTCCTGGGCACCACAAAACACATTTACCAGCTGTGCTGACACAAGCCAGGACAGCCACGATCTGCCTCATGCAGGGCAGGCCCACCTCGAGGACTCAGAGGCCACACTGCCAGCCAGACTCACTCACAGCATCTTCACCCTGAGAGGGCTTGAGGTTACGCCCAGACCATCTCTTCTCTCAGAGACTGTGTCCGCTTTTTCCTAACCCTTTTCCCAAACTTCAGAACAAAGCTCTAAACTTTTCACACCATTCTTCTGCTTCTCTATCCTCGCATGTCTTAGCTCTCAAAGAGCAGATGACTACATTCCAGGGAAATGATATCCTGCCCAAGCAAATACTGAGCGCCCCCTTCACAAAAATAAGGGTCCATCTCTTGCAACTGAGAAAACCAGAGGTGGGCAGTTGAACCTGAAATCTTGTGAGCCCTTGATCCCCAAAACAAGCCTTGCTCTGCAGTGGGACCTGCCACACTGTTGCTGGAGCCAGCCAAATACCAGGATTTGGAATCAGCACAGACACCAACTCTCTTCCACACCTCAGCCAGCACAGCCCCCACTCCCCAAAAGTCTGCAAGAAGAGACCAGTTAATCCTCGTCTGACACTTTGAAATACTGAGTGCTATACGAGCACTAAAGGATTACTCTTAAATATGGTGGGATTGCTTACAGCAGGCTCAGATCCTGGGCAAATCAGAGGCAAGCAAAGAAAAGGGAATTCCCAAATTATTCCAGGGTTTTCAGTGTACAGGAAGAAATCCCTTTAGTGTTAAAATCTCCACTTGATGAGGTGATGATCTGTGAGAACAAAAAAATATTTCACTGTATAAGAAAAATATGGTTTGAATATGTGTTCTTCCAGGAATCAGCAGACACATTTTAAAGAAGTGAAGAGGTAGCAAGGAATTAGCTCTACTAATGAATTTATTCCTGTAAATTAATAAACTTTAACAGATCTGTTGTTGACCGCTATATAATACATGTCCAGAAACCATTAATTCTTCAGGACAGTGAGATTCCAGAGCAAATCCAATTCTGTGCTATAAAGTTAGCAATTGAAGCTGACCTTCCCTTCCAAATAACAGAGGATCAGTTTGGCTGCATATTCCTTCAGAGCACCACGATTAACGCATGCACAAAAGGAAAGAACCTTGTTTCTTCACTCGCTGCACAAACTGAACTGAGCAGCAATCCTTCGTGGTAAAACTTTCTCCTCTTCCCCCCTCACCCTCAAATGCTATGTTGTAACAGATGCTCTTTAAGAACAAAAGGGATCTAGCTGCCTAAACAAAATAAACAGCCATGTTGGGCTCCATGAAAAAATGGAAGCTCTGGGAAGTTATAAAAAGGAAGTTACACAAGTAAGTAAATAGCAGAGGCTAAGAAATATCCTTCAGCCGCTGTTTCCCTGACTCTCAGTTTTTACAGCGATGAGATGGTCTTAATTCAAAAGAGGGAAAGACACACACACAAAAAAAAAACAAACCAAAAAGAGAGAGAAGGCAAGAGAGAAAATGCATCCCAGAATGGTTGAGGTTAGCAGGCACCTCTTGAGGTCATCTTGTCCGACCCCTGGCTCAAGCAGATTCAGCTACAGCACCCAGAAAAAAAATAAAAGAACAAGACAGAAAAAGGAAAAACCTTCCACTCTATAAAAAGATGCTCTGGGGGAGAGAGTGAGTGAGAAATTCTACTTCTGCAAATGAAGAGACAGACAGCTGAAGTTTAACACCTGCGAATAACATCGGGGTGCTGAGCAAGGGCTGAGGAGGTGCTGGGTGCCCAGAGGACAGGAGGTGGGTGGGCAGGATTTAGGAGATTGATCTGAGCGAAACCTTAAAAACAAAACAAGCAGCCCTGAAGGCCGAGGAGAACATGGGCTGGGAGCACACGATAAGAGCTCGCGTGGCGAGGCTTCCCGTCCTCGCTAATCTGTCGCTCCCGGGAATCCAGAATCACAGCTGGAACAAACAGGGGATGCTTTTTCCTTTGAAGAAGCAGCGATGCGTTACTGAGGCATCATACGGATGCCAGAAGGGAGGAAAGTGAGAAATAAGCAGCTTGAGCCTCTATTCGCTCTCGAAAGCATCTTCTGTTTCTGGTCCAATTTCGCTTTCCTCCTCAGGTTAAGTCCTTCCGCCAGCCAAAGAACCAGAAGGGACGCAGTCCCCCCTCCCCAGCCGCCCCGGGCACACTGCCCGATCCCACCACAGGTGAGAGACACGGACTCTGGAGGGAAAGCACGCTCTGGAGCTGACCCACGCACGCAGCCGTGCTCTCCACAGACCAGGGTCCACCCCAGCTCTACAACCAGCAACAGGATTTGTTGACGCCACAGAGCCCAGCGAGGATGGGCACGCTGTTGCCCCTCCACCAGCACGCCAGGCGCTCGTGGCAAGGTGTGCGGCCTGCACAACTGAAACTTCCTCCTGGCAGACGGCCCCACCGAAACAAGGCGCACGCGGTGCGGGGCGCAGCACCCGAAAGGGAGAAACAAAGCCAACGAGTGAGGAAGAGAAGCAACAATACAGTCAACAAGGAAGAGTGATGAGTGCCAACAAAGGCAGAGCGGGGAGAAGAAACACTGAGCTGAGGGAGGGACAGCAAAAGGCATCGGGGTCCCGACATCTCCCCAGCTGCACAGTTCAGCCCTACCAACTCCTCAGCGGCCACAAGCCACCGCATTTCACCCCTGCTTGATAGGGGGGCCAAATCCTCTTTACAGCCACTTTTCCACTCTTAGTTTCAGTAAAAGCTGCCTTTGGTTTGCACTGATGGGAAGGAGACTCTGATCCCCAGACACGCAATGCCCGACGGGGCCGTGGGCCCTCGCTGGACAACACTGGCCTCTGGACACCGATTCTGAGAAGGCGCGGGGTCCGCCGCTGCGGGATTAACTATATTCTACACCAAAAAGGAGCGACAGCCCCAGTGAAGCACACAGCGGTGAGCCCGCTGCCAACACGCTGCACCCAGCGGCCGCAGGATGGGTGAAGAGGCTGCGGGTCCCATGGCAAGCAGAGGGGATGTCCAGGAGCTTGGCCCCACAGTGACATCCACAATCCATATGCCAAAGCTACCGCCACCGGGAGCCTGCGCCCTCCCCGAGGAGAGGCGAGGGCCACCCCAAGGTCCTCCAGCCACTCGTGTCCGACACGCCGTGCTCCCCAGCCCTCGGCGTGCCACCACCTCCCACCTCGGTGCGGCCAGAGGATGCAGCCCGACGCCTGGATTCTGCCCAGGAAAGGGGCTCTGACGCTGGACGGGGCGGTTGTGGGTGCTTTGGGCTGGGGTCCGGGGCCACACCGAGCCCGGCCGGGGCGAGCTGGGACTCGACGAGTCATCTCTTACCTTCAAAAAAGCGCTGCAGAGCCTCCGTCTCGTCCACCACCTCCATAGCTGGGCCATGCACCGGGCGGCCGGGCTAGTCTCGGTGCCCGCAGAGGGGCATCCCTCCGCCCCGCCGCCCTCAGCGTCCCACCCCGCCGCCCCGCCGGGGTCCCGGAGCCGGTCCCGGTCCCGGCACGGAGCGCTGCCGCCCGCTGCCCATCGGCCTCCGCCGTGCACCGCCGAGCGCTGCCCCCAAACTTGGGCTGCCGCCGAGCGCTCCTCCCCCCCGCCCTTCCTCCCCGCCCTCCGGGGCCCTGCTCCTCCTCCTCCTCCTCCCGCCTCCCCGGTACTCGGGGCTCCCCCACGCCCACCCTCCCGGGACCTGTTTGCCCCCCCCCCCCCCCCCAGCCCCCGATGGCTTTTACCAGCAACCCCAGGGGGCTGACCCCCCACTCTCAAACCCGACCATAAATCACCCCAAAAAAATCCTTCTGGCACAGGGGCTGGGGGAAGGGACAGTTGTGTTTTCTTCCCCAGATGTGCCCACAATCAATAATAATGCCTCGAAATGAAAAAAAAAAAATAACAGTACAGTATCTAAATGAAGTTACAGTTATCTGACCACAGTTAACCAAACGCAGAGCCCCTGCCAGGCAAAGACTGTGGGACCATTCTCTTCTGGGCAGATAAAGCGCACAATGAGGTTTTGTCCATCCCCACAAACCAATTCAGAAGGGCAGATTCTCTTATATATATAAATATATTTTTCTCGCTCACACAGCTGTGCAGTGACCAATTCTTCTCTGGGGAGGGGAGCGGGGAGGGGAGGGGGGCTGAGGTTTGGGGACAGTAATAGGTCTATTATTTCGGGGATGGAGAGAAAGAGCTCAACAGCCCTTTTTTCTTCTCTCTCTCCCTCTCTCTTTCCATTAAGACAATTGTTATTCTCTTACCCCACGCCCCTTGTTCCTCCGCACACACTCACCTCCCCCATCTTCAGGCACAAGCTGCGTGGGAAGGAAGCAAAAATTTATTTTTGCCATGGAGTCTGAGTGCTAGCCCAGGCCTAAATCTGGTCAGTGCCAGGTTAGCTGTTAGGCCCTAGGAAATCAGACCCTAGAACTACATGCTGCTGCTCGGGATTCAAACCCCAACCTGCAGTCCCCCATCCTCATAGCAGCACATCCTCTCTGCTCAGCAAGAGCCTCCAGCATGAAAATGTCTGGAACAGACCTTCCCATGAGCACACAGCCCCGTGCAGCCAAGTTCCACATGAGAACACAGCAGAGGATGTTCACAGGCACACGCAGGACCTGAGAGTCCAGCTCAGCACTACTGGCATGTGGGGAAGTGTCCCCTTTGGAGTCTCTGCTTGCTCCCAGCCAGGTCTCGCTTGTAAAACCTCCTCTCTGCTCCCTGAGAGTTCCCTGCAACACTGCCCACCCATAAGTTCTTGTCTTGTGCCATGAGGCCTACGGTGCATCACCTACATGTCTCTCAGACAGCTAATAAATCATAGGAGTGGCAGGAGGGAGCTGGAGCTTCAGCTGCTCAGGCACAATAAAACAACAAGGGAAGGCCAAGGCTATTCTGGGTCACTTCACCAGTGTCAAAGCCAGCAAGAGAACCTGTAAACAGGCCAAGCTGGCAGAGGAACAAGTTCCTGCCTGTTATGGCATTGGACCCTAAAGCTGGGTCCAAAGATGATCAAAAGATTTGAAAGGCAAATGACCCTGAGAACGATCGGCCTCGGATCTGTAACCCTCTGGACCTACCGCGTCAGTTGTTGCCCGGGATTCCCCACCCCCAAGGTGCAAATTCCTGCGCAGCGACTCATTCCAAATAAAACTGTGACACCTCTCTCCTTTCCTTAATAGCGATGTGACTGGCCCCACAACATACCCTCCCTGTAACATGGCAGAGACTAGCCAGCCCTCCCAGCGCCACTACCGAGAGGTGAAAAGCCCTTTGGGAGCACCCCAATAATGACTCAAACCCCAGCAGAGCAGCTGCCACCCCCAGCAAACCATCCTGATAAATACTCTAAGCGCATACCTTGGGGGAGCAGGAGAAACACTCGTTTCTATTGTCTGTGCTACAAAGTTATAAGAACAGGCAGGCCAATGGCCCAGAAATAATTTATGAAATAACTTGATGCCTTTAGGCAACAACGTTAAGCCAGCCAGGTATTGGCACCAAGTGTAGGGCCACGGGATCCCTGCAGCTCAATGCAGTTTCACCCATGTGGTACCATCAGTACTGTCTCACCTACTACATTACACTAAGATCCATCAGTGATTAAGCCCCACTCTCACTTTGCACTGGGAAGGCAGAGGTTATGGTGGCTGCACTTCCAGTCCAAGCAGGCAACTGTTCTCCTGATCCCAAGCCACTTGGGCCTAACTCCCTCCCTAGGGCCGGTTCACCCATCTCTGCTCTTTCCCTGATGTCTGAATCATGCGAGGTACCAATGGTCTGTGTCCTCCTCACCTCATTTTTCTCCATGCCCGTTTGCCTCTCAGTCCTGCTCAGCCCTCTGTCCCAAGGAATGTCGCTGTCTCCCTTCCTGGATCTAATTAAAGGGAAAAGCCAGGTCGAGCACATGCTCCTGATGGCCCCGATGAACACAACGAACCTCATCCCTTCCTGAAAGGGGAAGGAGTGGCTGGTCCCTTACTGCAACAAGCTCAGAATCCAGCGCTGCGGGGTTGTGCTTGTGTAAACCCCAAGGGCTACTAGAGGGATTTGAACCCAGAAAAGTTTAAAGGTGTTACTTTGATCTACTATTGCAGCCCAGAAGGCAGCGCCAGGGGATAGAAATCCCCAGCAGTGTGCTGTTTGCTCTCCTTTCTGCTGTCTACCCTCTGCAGCTCTCCCTCCCTGCCAGCCCACGACCTCGCCGTTCCCGCGTCTCTCCCCCTCAGACACACACCCCCCCTCCCTTCCTCATTTCCTCTGGGTCACGCTCTCTGTAAACACCGCTTGCCCTATCCCATGTGGTTGGTCTGGAGCAGGAGCCAAGAAGGGGGTGGAGGGATATTACTCATGGAAGGTGTGGCTGTTGCTCCCTCCAGCGCCAAATTTCAAAGTCCAGTTTAAAACAAAAAAATAATTCGGCAGTGTTTCCCCTCAGCCCGTCCCTCCCCACACCCCAGCTCCCAGCCAGGCTTCTCCAGAACAGTTGGAAGGCTTTTCTAAGCCCTTTATCTTTCCTCCAGGGACATCTCAGTCCCTGCAGGGGAGCTGCAGGCACGTGCCCTAAGGGTGACAGAACCCCAGATCATGCTAAGGTGAGGTTCAGCTGAGCATGGCCCTTTGGTCAAGAGCTGGAAGATTGCTCCCAACGCAACGGTGCTGCCAGATGGCAAACAAGCTGCTGCTCGGTGGTGGGAGATGCTGGAATACCCAGTATCTCTAATGGTTCAGGTGTCATATACTCAAGAGCGTATATCCATTTGTTCAGTAGATTAAGGCTACATCAGTTTTGATTCTGATCTCAGGTCACTACAGATGTTGCTGAATTTCACTACAGCAAAAATCAAGGTGCAAGGGGGCTGTGCCTCTGTCAAAGGTGGTCAGACACCAGCAGTCCTCCCTCCCCACTAGCTGGATTTGTCTGGCCTCCTTTGGGAAGCAGGCTTACAAAATTCACCTCCCCAAACTTAAGACTGTGCTAATCAGTCTCATCGGCATTTAAAAGAAGGTCAGTTAGGCAATATTTTAGAGATTTTTTTACTACATTAAATGGGAGGCACTAAAACTTTCACATGGACCACCTGAACTGGATTTAGACAGCCTCCTTATGTATCCTGAGATTTTATTTTTTTTTTTGTCAGCCAGGACAGGGTAGCAGCTACATCCTAAAAACACCCATTATCTTAGACAAGACAAACCCTCTGACTGATTTTATCCTCTGGTGGAGTCTCCACGGTGATTCAAGGTGAGAAGAACAACTGCAAGGACTCTTCCGCCAGGATAGAGTGAAGTGGTATGTAATCCATTTAAATGTTTAGGTGTTGAGTATTTTCCCCCTGCTAAAACAGCCTACAGGTAAGCAGAAGAAAAATTGTAAACAAGATAAACACTCTTGATTTTGTCACATTTTACATAAGTAAAAAATGAAGCTAAGCCATAGCACATGTGGCCCTTAAGAGTTTTCCCCAGGTTGCTGTAGTCACCAGGTTTAAAAAGCAGAGAAACAGTAACATGAGCAAACCAGTGTCACTCCTGAGGCTGCAGAGAACGGCTGAAGAAGGCACCATGTAGCAAATATCAGCCATTACTGTCCATAGCACAGAGCTTTGCTCTTCACAGATGCCAGGAGGATTAAGAGAGTTGCAATTCAGGAGGATGTTGCAGCAGTTCCCCTGCCCGGCTCCCATCGCTCCCTTCCACAACCTGGCAAATCTCTGGGGAGTCACCAGGGGTGGTGGCCACTCCAGGCCACTGCAGGAAGGGTCTTTGGACTTGCCCGCAGGGTGAGTGCAAGCGTAACCTGGCAGCCACCCTCACGGCCACCATCCTGGCTCCCCGACCTGGGGGGGTGTAGGTGAGAGGGAGAACAACCCATCTCCAGGAGCTGCCAAGGTTACTGGGTGCTTGGGTGAGAGTCTGTCTGGGGCTGGTCCCTGCAGCCTCAGTGCTGCTCCACAGTTTCTACCTGAGCAGGGTTGCATCAGCACAGCCTCAGGGGCTGCGCAGAACTTGTATTTCTCATGGTGATTTGGCTGCAGAGGACAGCGAAAACTTATCTCCTTGACCCCACCTGACTTCCCCAGGGAAGAGCTGTTGCTCTTATCTGGTGCAACAATGCTTCTTTGAGTCAGGTAGTGAATTCAGCCTGATCACCGAGAGATCAAAAACCTGCAAGTGAAGACTATGGCTTCAATGAGTAACTCCATGGGAACACAGGGACAGGAGGCAGCAAGCTGACAAAGCAGCTGCCTCTGATGCAATGCTGACCTTGGACAACTCTGTGCTCTCCCATGGTCATCTACCTCTCTACAGGCTTCCACCTCCTGCTCAGCACTTCCCAGAACCCTGCTGCCAAACAGGACACAAATTGAAGGAATTATTTCATCGTTACAGAGATGAAGATGACACACCATCACCACCCGAGCTACCAGAATGGTGCTTTGAAAAAGATGAACAGGAGGCCAAGAATCAGAATGTGGATTGTCAAGCTCTTTCTTTGGCAAGAGGAGAAAAGAATGCCTAAAACTGGGTGCAATTTTCTTAGAAGGAGTAACAACAGTTAAATGTGTGACCCAGGTGACAACACAACCAAAGTTAGGAGGAACACAGCAAAAATGTCAACAGTTCTGTGGATGGGAAGGGTCTGGATTCCCTGGAGCACAGCCTGTTTCCACAGACAAGCAAAATACGAAATTTTTGGAGCAGACGCCATATAAAGTTAGCTGGAAAGCAGACAGCACTCAGGAAATTTTTACCTTTTTTCTTCCCGTGACACCCATCTTCTCTACTGACCAAGGCCAGCAGAAAGGCACATCTCCATGCAGAAGGAGCAACAAGAAGCCATCACCACAGACAAGATGCAGCTGGGCTGAGGAACAGAGAGGAATCTCTTCCTCAGGAGTGGGGAGGCACATCTAGCAGTGACACTCTTGTCCTCTGCAGGGTGGCAGGTGAGTGCTGTTTGTACAGGAGAGCTGGCAGAGCTCAGGGCCCTGCTTTCCAAAGGCGGCCTTTGATTCAAGTTCAGACCTTTTCCAAACCACCTTCAGCATTTGCAGCAGCTCCTGAAGTTCTGACTGAGTTCCACCAAATGAAACAAGAGTGCAGCATTTCCAGACCATGAGTTCTGCTGGTATCTAAAGAGAGCCCAAAGCAGAGACTGCATTTGGGAATTAATCCTTCTGTAACTGAGTTCTGGAGGGTCTCACAGCAAGTGAGTGTCAGAACCAAGCTCAGGACTGGGATTCTCCAGGTTTGCTTTACGATACTTAATTCATTGGACCGTGCTGCCAGGCAGAGAACCTTACAGGCTCTCCAACTAGTTCAAGGCACTTTGGTAAATCCTCACACAAGCATGAGAAGAGCTCATCAGACTGTTAAAGAATTGATAAAGCCCACAACTGAATTTCTAGGGCTGCAAGGTAAGTGCTGGTGTTTAGGAAAGATCCTCCAGACAAATGCTCCCAACTTGTAGAACGTGCAGGATGCTCTGAGATGCCACCAGCCACCTAAACTGCACCTCAGTTCCTCAGTCCCTTCCGTAGGGATATAACACACGCAATCACCTAAAAACTATCAACAGCTGCAACTTTTGTTCCAACACAAGAAACCTGCAAAGGTTTCTAGATTTTAAAGCTAGAACATTGCAGCAATTCAAGCGCAGTATTTCTTGATTTGCCTGAGCAAGAAAAATGAATTTAGTGCTCTGAAGAATTCAAGAATCCCTCCTTCCTAGAGCACCAGAGAAGGCACCTACTTCCTTGTTTTACAAAACCCAACTGCTATTCTGTACAGTGCTCTCCGACTTTATCACTCCTGAAGTACTCTCTCTCTTCACACATACCTAAGGATGAAGTTTCCAAAGGCACCAGTAGGAGTTTGGAATCAACCAGTTTTAAGTAGGAACAGAGTGCTTAACTGCCCCTTACGCCTTTGAAAAAATCAAGCCTAGAAACGAGAGCAAAGCACCAGCAAAACCTCAATGTCATGCGGCAGCGAGGAGCTAAACTGCTTCCTAAGCAACACTGCCCAAGGTGGGGCAGCCCGGTAAAGCCCCTCCACCAGCTCTTATCAGGGTCTGCGCCACGCAGAGCCAAGTTCTCTTCCACATCTCCTCGTAGGATGAATGGGACGTGCCCTGAGATTGCACTGTGTCCTCCCCATGCTCTGGGCCAGCCGTATGTCACAGAGCAAGGATTCTAACCTCTTGAATTTCCTCGTTCTGAAATAATGAAATCTGGTACAGGTCCCGTTGAATTTGATGAAGTATGTACCTCTGTGCCAGCCTTTAACGGAGGACAGCCTAGCTTACCACTAAATTTAGCCTGTGCAGGGAAAATAAGGATCTCTAACACCTTCAGCCAACACCTGAGACTAAAATCCCTCCCGATAATGCATAGTGTAGTGGCATGCAGAGAGGAAGGATGCTAGGATGGAGAAAATTGATTTGGAAATGTCACTGAGATTGGATGCAGCACCTTAAAGCTCACAGCCACAGGCTGACGCACAGTGTCTTTGGTCGGGGTGGCTGAGTGTGGATTATTTTGTGGTCTCAGTAGAAGGTGAGATGAGGGTCAGATCTTGAGCTATACAGTGGAATCTGCCAGCGAGATACCGTGGCGGGCGTACAGAAGAGCTGTGATCAGGCAGAGGACGTATGGCCCAGGGAGCGAGCTGGCTGGCAAGAGGTTACAGAAAGGGTTTCAGATGCTGGTTATTCCATCCTGTTCTTACTCACCTGCTGGTCTCAGGCAAGAGAAGCGCTGGGGTCTGCGTGGCTCAAATGGACAAATGGCAGGATGTTTGAGACATCTCTGCTGAGCTGGGGACATGAGGGATGAGAGCCTTAACGTTGCTGTTTCTCGTTACTACGCTCTACCAAAAATTTCCCTTTGTTGAACTCGGTACCTTCTTCCTGTTCCTGTAATTGGGCTTTGTCTGAGGAGACAAAGGCAGAGGGAAACGCAAAGAGAGCAGCGAGAGGGAAGGTTAGTGCAGTCCTTTGCTCTGGGGTCACTGGCCTTGTTAGCTTCAACATCACTGATACTGTTATCAGGGACGTGTTAAGGTACATCCTAGATTGCTCTGCCTGTGTCCTGGGACCAGCCTGTCTCACCAAGACAGCCCGGATACGGAAGCAAAGCCTCTGCCCAGCCTCAGGAGGGCACCTGCTGCCAGGCAGGGGGGGATTTCCTTTCTCTCTGTGGCAAGATGCCCCCCGTCCTACGGTCAGCACTTCCCGGCCTAGGAGAGTCCTCCCTGCTCACACACCGAGGCAGTGCTGGATGAAGGGTTGGCGGATGCAGCCAACTCTCCAAACTCCCCAACATTCCCAACTCACACTCTCTTTAACGGGGCTGCTGTAACTGATTGAGCAAGGCTAAATACAGGCCAACTAAAGAGTCAGGGCTTGTACCTCATGTCCAGTCAGTTGATTTCTTTCCTTGGTTTTACATTGAAGGCATATTTCCACCTTAAATACCCTTTTTCTCCTTACCCTCCATCCTCCTTTGGCCTTGCACACAAGCATCCTTCTCTACGGCTCTCTCCAAGGCAGCCAGCTCAGCGATCAGCAACACAACCCTGTGAAATCATGGTATGTTTAATTCTTCCCTTGGCCCCCATGCGCATCTCCCTCCTCTCTGTGGGTCTCTCCCTCCGAGCTGCCCGAAAGCTTTCATCTTTGTGCAATACCATCTCCTTGCCTTGAATACTGCTGCAATTCTTCTACTCCTCAGCATGGTTATTCCGAGAGCCCCCTGCCAGCTGTGCAGAACACAGGCATTTCATAATGGAAGTTGTGCAGCCACCTAAACAAAATGCTGCTTGCTTGGACTGCCTCTCGCTCGTGATTCAGGCAATTACTGCCAGTTTCTAGGCAAACTGGGGCTCCAGGAGGCCTTGCTGGGAGCTGCTTCCTCAGTCTAGAGGGTCTAAAAAAAAAATGTTCAGTGAAGAGCCTCCATTCCCAGGAGCTCTGTGTCCAAAACACAGGGAAAAGCCAAGCATAGGTACCCCCCAGTAGTTTTGGGGCAAGATGTCTCAAATCACCACACAGCTGTGGTAGGAGACCAGTTTGGCTCTGCTGTCACACAGCCCAGAACAGAACTGTCAAAGTGAGGGCACAGAGGCCTTCGTGGACATGATGGACTACGGAAGTTGAGGAAGATGTCCTCAGCAAAGCCCCTGCAGATCAGTACTCTCTCATCAGCAGCACCAATGCAAGACAACACACAACCACCTCGGTCCTTCCAGGTGACCCAACACACGCCATCACAAAGGCCAACAGACAGATCAGGCAGGCTGAGCTTTCTCAGCCCAAGGACATCTGTCCTCAGAGGTGGCCTGCTCTGAGTGTGCTTGTGCTCTGCCTGCAAGCTGCCTTGAGTATCTGCCCGCGGACGGGTGAGACAGCAGAGGATGCAATCTCCCCCTTCTCCAACGCCCTGCACACACCCGAAGTAGCTCCCACGCTGCTGGAGGTGGAAGCAGACTGCTGCGGGCTCATGCTGTTATCTCCTCTTGGCAAGAGAACTGCACTGATAAATCTCTTGCTGGTTATTCATTAACGGCAAGAGGTTTGTTCCCAAGATGGAGGAAACATCAACCATTGATTTAAAAACAAAAAAAGAATAAAGGATGATCATCAGTGAGGGACACCCATTCCAGCAACCCTCTCCATCATGGGAGACCAGCACAAGGGCTCAATCCAGCACCACTGGGATTCAGAACTAGGGCAGAGGGGGAGTATTTGCACAAAAAAAAATTAGTCCAAAGCTTTTTAGACAGGTTTGAAAGGAGCTCCTACTGCATCCCCATTTGCCTGAGGCCCCTCACATCTCTTATTGCTATTCCCCAGGCCTGCACTTGCCAGCTGCAGAGCAAGCACTGGGAGCGGGCACAGAGCAGTATTTCAGTCCCGGGGTGCTCAGCTGAGCACTGGGAACCCCAGCACAGGGGAAGGGCCCAAGGCTGGCAGCACTGCCAGCACGGGCACAGCACCCTCTGCTGCAACATAACTGCCCGACACTGGGCACCTCGGGGGGGAAGAGTCACACATCCACCTCTGCATCTCCAGACAAGGAAATGGAGGTTTGATCGAGCCCTGCTGCTGACTTTGACAGGAAAAACCCACCCACAAAATCTGGGCTTGTCTTTCAAGGAAGCTGTAAGTAGAGATTGCTGCAAAAAAGCAGGGAAATACAAATGCTGCCAAAAGAGCCTATGTATTCTCTCACACGAGTGGTTTGAGAGCAGGATGGGCTACATGGGCCTCCACCACATCCTTTGATACATGCCAGCTCTGCTGCTGTGGCCTCTCACAAGCTCTGACCCACACTCTTCCTCTCCTATACCACTACATGCCCTTCTTCCACTTGTACAGTTTTCCAGCTTTCTCCTTACACTGAGGCAGACTGACCTGGCTCCTGATCTCTTTGTACCAACCTGACCTCACAAGACAAGTGAGTATCACTAACTGCAAGTTGCACCCCTATTTTCTCTACTGTTAATTGAAGGTACTAAGTTATCAAAGCACTAAGAGCCAGAAATACCATCCAGCTAGAAATCCTTCCATACATAAACTGGTTTTATTTCCCTTAACACTATTCCCAAGAGAAGTCAGTTGGTCAAGTAAGGCTTTTTTGTGCAACACAGGTGACCACCATCACCCGAGAAGTACAGATTAAACAAACCTTTTGTGGAATGACTTCTTAACATATGCTTTCTGTACAATCACCATCAGATCACTGTTTTTCTTTTTTCTCTTCTCTAACTGAACAATCACCTAGCATCCTTGAAAAAACCCAATTAACTAGTTTGTGCAATGTTCGTTTCCATTTACAAGTAATTAATTACATCACAGCTTTTAACTACTTACATATTTCCATTAGTTTTCACGTATTTTCTTCACTTGCTGGGGAACACACCAGTCTGGCTTACCAATTGTTTGAAAATTTTGTTTTCTGGTGCAGTTCTGAATGCTTTATGGCCAATAGCTTGAAAATCACTTTTCTCAATAAGCTGGAAATTTCTCCTACTGCCACCATAATACCAAAAGCTAGAGAGTCTCCCTGGAAATAGCAGCTACATCACTAGCTAAGGCTTTTAATAGTAAAACAGGTTTTAAAGCAACATTCACCGTGCCTGCTGTGTACACATTCATATATTTTTCTCCTTAGTAACTATATTAAAACAGTCACTCCTAAGCATGGATTATTTTATGTTTATACAAGGGTAGTATCCAGAGTTTTATGTTCTTCTTTCCCCACAAGAGGAAGTGTTTACAGAAGAGGCAATATCCTTTTATGAGACTGATATAGTTACCGGTAGGAAAAAAAAACACAAAACAAAACCAAAGCATCAGGCAGGCACTTATACATACCAGCACTTTTTATAGGCATTTTTATAGGAACTCAGTAGTTCAGCCACCTTTGAGCTCTTAATTCCCTGATAGTACTTAGTCTTTTCAGGAGCAACCATAAAAACTATTCCATGCAGCCATTAATAGGATTACTTTCCTCCAGGCATTCCTTTTCCTGCCTGGATTTCTGATGGCTGGTCAGAAAGCTGCTGTTCCTCCCATGAAGCTGTTCCACTGGCTCCCCTTATTCTCCTCCTCTCTGACCCCGTAAGCCACAAGCACCACTTCCCCCTTTCCCCAGCTTGAGCTACTATGGCATTATTCTGGGCACCAAGACCCCACTTTACAAACCTAGGCAGAACGTAGCCCTTGCTCTGCAGGGCCCTTGCTGCCAGGCTTCCGTGAAACTCTTGCTCGCCAATTCAAACTCACCTTTCTCTGCAGAAGGATCCCAGCATCTTGCTCCAGTTCTACAGCGCAGACTTCTACACTATTCTCACGCACACTCGGTCCTCCTTTCCCTGACACTTTCTCCTACTATTCCAGGGAGTCCCTTGTAAGCAACTGGCTTTGTTTGCACTAATGTCATTCCTTTTGTACGGCATGTTGAATTCAAGCACTTGGCAACTCAAAGCATCAAGTTTTTGCCTTAACTCTCTACTGAAGAGGTTGCTAGAGCTAAGTCTCCTGCAGTTTCCAGCCTTGGCTGCACACGGTCAAGCTGGACACACTGCTGCACAGAAAGGCATGGCGTGAAATTGTCAAGCTGATCTCAAGGGACAGAGATATTCCCCAAAGCATTTTTCCCACTCCAAAGGCTAAGATCCAGAACAGAGCTAACGAGGTGACGATCAGCCCCAGTGGCAGCAAAATCACTCCCCAGAGTCTTCCAGAGAGCTGCAGTGATACACCACCACCACATTCCTCACCCCTCTGCAATGAGAGAGCATAGTGCCATTTCTTCCAACTCTCAAGCTCACACACAATCCTTTAAGACATAACCCCAGGCAAATCACAACCATCATTCTCCAGGTCAGACTTGGGAACAGTCACATACACCAGTCATGCTTCTACATCCATTTTATACACAGTACCATACAATATACAGAAACTTTTATATACATATATCTTTATATAATATGCTATATTAATCTGTATCTTTCTTTACAGCAATATTAGTTTGGATCTTTCATACATAGGTACAAAAAGTCACGTAAGAATGGCACATGAGGAGTGCTTTAGTTTCCTTGTAGTCTTCATGCTGGGGCAGCTCGGAGCAGGGATTCGGAGGGCAGCATTCCCAGGATGGGCAGTGACCTCCTGGCTGAGCATGGGGACACAGGATCCTGTGCTGTCTCCCCCCCCCGACTGCATACGCAAGTGCTCTGAGCCCTGCAAGAGGCAGGCAGAGCCACTCAGAGCTCCCTAAAAGGGCTGTTTCTCCCATAAATGCAGAAGGCTTTAGCTATAAAGAGGCAATTGGGGTCAAAGAGTTAATTCATAGTTACCCTACCCTGAGCTGCCCCTGCATGGGATGCAAGATCGGTGACGGAGCGGGCAGAAGGGCTTTTCCATAGAGGCATCGGTGTCCGCTGACAGAAGCGGGAGGCGAGGGAGTTATTGTCTGCCACTGCTGCGTGGAGCCCCCCCAACCCACCAGCAGACAGCTCCTGTCGCGTGGAGACCATCCAGCTGGGCTCCACTCAACACAGCTAGCCTAAAAAGCACAAAAAGATGAGAAAAAGAAATAGTTGCTGCCAGTTCCTCTGGTCTCGCTGTCCCTGCTCACTCACAGCCCTAAGGGAGGACAGGCCGGACCGGCGGCTTGTCATGGAGCAGAGAGCTGAGCCAAAGGAAAGGGTCTTACAGGGCAGAGTGCTCCTCTTCTGCTGCCCCATGCACACAGGCAGAGAGGTGCAACCCATCACCAATAATCCCTGTGTTGACATTAGTAATTAAGTTTATCACTAGGACAGGAGCTTGAGCCTATTGCCTGGACATCACCTCTTCCATCAGCTGCAGCATTTGTGGAGGGAAAGCTGGGAAGCTGTAGCCTCAGTAGCTGCAGATGGGGCCACTTTGCCACCAGACAGCGGCCAGCAAGCGCTGCGGACATACTGATAAAGGAGTTAAGACCCAAAAAAGGTGTGTGGTAGCAGCCTAGCAAACGCACCATCCCCGAAGCAATGAACCAGGACAGACCACGCCAGCCTGAGCGCCTAGCAATGCTCCTCTGCGTACAGCCACGTGCACCAGGCACCTCCGACTCTGAGCCATCAGAACTGCACAATGCCCATGGTGCAAAGGCAGGGCAGCAGTTTCCCAATAAAAACCAAAATGAAGGCTTGGTTCCTGTGCTGCTCTGTGTTTAGTGATTTTGTAGAAATAAGTAGCCAGACCCCTCATCATATAGATAGGCTGGGCAGGGAGAAAACTTCAGTGAATGAAAAACAGAGCACAGGATGACACGGTGAGATCAGAAGTCTCAAACACAGCAATGAGAGCAGCAAAAAAACCCAACTCTCTTTTTAGAGAGCTTACCTTTGGAAGATGGCTGTTCCAGAGCCAGGGAGAGAAATGTCAGTAAATAAAAACCGCAGCAGACAGTTCAGAATATGTTAAGTCCCTTTCAGCAAAAGCTCTTACAAAAACAGAGTCAGATCTTGAAGAGTAGGAAGAGTTTTACTCATTAATAGACCTGAGAGGAAGTTTTACTGATGAACAGACCGTTAAACACTTGACTGAGGTCACATACACCAAAGGTAAGAAGTGGTAGGAAGTCTTCTCTCCCTACTGCACAGAAAACACTTGCTTTGCACAAGATGAGGTTCTAGATCACAGCAGGCTGGCAGGGTAACTGCGGTGTGGGGTGAGAAAACAGGCCTGCTTCAGGTCGGGCTTTGCTATTGGCACTTGGATATGACCTGAGGCAGCAGGAGACATTGAGGAAAAATCCAGCAAGCCCTAGCCGAGGCAGAAAGTGAGGGCCTGGCAGCAAGGGCAACACTGAAGCAATCCCTGGTCACACTGCATTCCCTTTTGTGCACCCAAAGAAGAAATAATGCGCAGGAGGGGGAAAGGAAGCTGGCAGATGTCTGGTCACAAGCAGGAGGCTTGGGCCTCAAGCCAAAGACAAAGGCACAACAGGTATGAACTCAAAAAAATAAGCAAAAAAGAAAACAGACACAGCAAAGTGCTTGGAGACAGCTGATGCTTTTTAGGACTGTGAGTCCCTATGACAAAGCAAGGAATTGCTCTCTCCGCGATTGTTTGAATTTCCAGGGTGCGTGCCCTTAAGCAGCGTCTAGTTTAGGCTAGCAGCGTCCTTCCGCACAGAGTAGCGGCTCTCAGGGAAGCGCTGGGTGCGGGTACAGTCGGGAGCCAGGGAAGAAAGCAGCGCAGTGCACATCTGGCAGTTTGCAGTACCCTGCCATGCAAGGAAGCAACAGCCCTGCCGCCCTGCAGAACGCGCTGCCCTCAGCAAGGGATCTCCTTCCTAAAGTATTTCTCTGCTCTAGTGACAGAGTTTACAAATTCATAGGGTTTAGGTTTCAGGCTCTGTCTGCCACAGATCTAATATCCCACCCATGTTGGCAGTGAAGGCCCCTACTCTCAGAGCTGGAATATAAAACTCTGAAGCAAACAAGCAAACCAACCACAGGCCCCCCAGGCTTGTCCCTGCCCCATCTCACTGTCAAGGGCAGCAGCTGCTCCCTGGAGGGAACGAGAGCAGAGACACAACCCCTCAGGACCTGGCAAAGGGAGGGAAGAACTCCAGTGAGTGCTGATACAGCCTCTTTCAAACACACCTCACTTGACCTGTAATACCAGTATGACCTTCTGACTGGAAAGGAATTCCCACCTCTCAGCCGCTAGCTTTCTTTCCCTCTTTTTTCCCATCGCTGCCCAGAGCAGGCAAGCGTTTGCCTCCAGCGGGATGGCTGGAGCATCGCCTCCGCCACGCCACAGCGCCATGAGAGGGAGCTTTGGCACAAGAGATGCAGCTCTTCCCTAAACCCAGCGCTGCAGCTTAGCGCCACGTAGGCTCTGAGAAGAATATGCCCCAAGCCCAACTGAGCCAGCACTTCCCAAATGCTTCAGGGCCAGATATTCCTTCAGTCAGAGCATCAGAGCAGTCTGTGCGAAACTGCTGCTGGATTTCCACCCTTCCCTTTGCTTAGGCAGGCTAAAGAGGCACCAGGTACACTGCGAGCAGGGAAGAAGCTGACATTCCACTGCTAAGAAACTGTTCAATCTGTGTTAAATCTGTCTTGAGCTTTCAGGCTCAGTGCATTAGGTATCAGACTCATTTCCCTTTTACCTCCCCGTACTTCTGTACCTCATTACTTTTGCTGCTACAGAACTAGAATGAGGGAGTGTTTAGCCAACAAATATCCTCTCACCCTATGCTCTTCCAACTAGAAAGAGGATCGCAGAGATTGTCTCTATACTTCCTAAAGTGCAAAGAAGCTCTGTGAGAGTCTGTTGGCAGCAGCATAATTAAATAACAGCTCTCAGCAAAAATCCAGCTTTAGCAGGGTGAATTTAAATAGAAGGGATGACAAACAAGTGACAGCATGGAAGGATTGCCAGCAAAAGCCATCTCAGACTTCAGTTGTCTGAGCAGAAAGGACCAAATGTAATGCTACAGATAAGAGGACAGCTGAAGGAGCTTTTAAGCAAAAAGCAAAGCTGCTAGGTCTGTTGAAGGCCAGAGGTTATTTTAAATGTCTGCTGCTTTCTGCCTTACATTTTAAAGACTTATAAACCACTTTATCAGCAAATTACTGACCTGAGGGGCTTAACATGCTCCGCAGGCAGTAGTTGCAACCACCATACCTAAAAAAACCGAGGAAATCAAATGCCACTGCTACCCTTGCTGCAAAGGCAGAATGTCCTCTCACCACCAAGGGGAAAGAATATCCCAGCAGGGGGTATGCGTAAGCACAAAGCAAACCCAGCACCAGCCCAGCTGAGTCCCAAAACAAGCCCAAGGGCTTCTGCTGACCAAGGAAACACATGAGGGTAGGCCAGCACACCCTCCAGCATCGTTGTTCTGTTGGGATTCGATGTGGGCCACGTTGGTGAGGATGTGCCATGCTTATGGGTACACACAGCATCCACCCACCAGCAGAAAGCTCAGCAGCTAAACTTTAAGACACTCTAAATTTCACTACATCTAAAAAGCCAATCATTTAGGTTGTAAACCATGTAAAGGAATCCAAGTAGAATTTGCATAGGTAATACATGTCCTATTTTGCTATGAGAAAGATCTAACAGCTATCCTAGGAAAGGGGCAAGTATCAGGCTGCCAACACTATGGCAAACAACAAAGCCTGTACATTTAGGGCTAGTTGGAACTGATGCTCCTTCTCCCCATCTTTCCTGTAGAGATACAGCCACAAAAGAAACTCTAAACACACTAACACATGCATTTCAGCAATGATTAACCTCAACTAATCACCACTGCAAGGGATAATCCTGATTATTCATATTCCCCCATTTGTAAGTTAAATTGGGTATCTGTGTGGGCAATTCAATGAAAATATTGGTCTTTGCCTGCAGGCAGATAAAAAAAGCTGAGAAAACATCTAAATGCATAAAAAATATATTAGAAGCCATTTTACAAATCAACAGGATGCTATCAAATGTGTACAGATCCCATCGCCCCATCTAAAAGCAGGATACAAGGAAGGATTAAAATGAATTTACAAGTAGGAAGAAGTAGTAACCAGAAACACGGGAAAGCTTTATAGAGAGCATTAAGACTGTGGTCCACATGAATCTAGAGCAGTGAAAAAATCAGACACACCTGATAAAGAAACAAAAATCACTTAAGATATTAAGGGAAGGTTTAAAAACCTCTCTTAATTAGGTCTGGATTACAAACAGTGAAACTGAGCAGAGGGGAACCTTATTAGGAGATATTTGAAAAAGTAATGCCATATTCATCCAGTTTGCTGCGCTTGATACAGATCAGCCCTGTTCTGTTTCTTTTGATAGAGACAGGGCACGGCACCAAGTCAGACTCCCACAGCAGCAGCAGCTCCAAGGAGCACACACTGAGCCTGTATCCCCACGCTTAGTGCTTTTCCTCCCTATGTGCCCTCATTTGGTTACAGCAACACCTACTTCCCACCTAAATCCTGCTCCTGTTTGGGACCTTCAGCTGTTACTGCAACTATGTTCTAAAAGTACAGAAATGGGTGTTACTGGATTTGTGTATCTACACTCACAACTGCCTTTGCCATCTCAGTCCTTCGCACAGAACAAAGTATCTCATACAACTCCTGTTTACTTCAAAACAAGTTCTTAAAAAGTGTCAGAAATTATGAACAGTGAAAATACTGACCACAGACCAGGTAAGCAAAAGCTAGAGATAGCTGAAGAAGTTCTGAGTGTTGACCCTTCCATATAGCCTCAGAGGGCAGCAACTCTCTCAAGTGAATCAAGACAGAATCCCATTCAACTGGTTTGGGTCAGCAAAAGATCGTGGGGAATAGTTTCCCTGTGCTTAAGTGGTGCTGTCAAGGATGTGGACTAAGAGAGAGAAAGAAGGTGGCTCCTAGTTAGGTGACAGGAATAGGGGGTAAAAAAAAAGAGGAAAGATTAGAGAGTGGCAGGTTTTGGAGCAAATGTATGTTCCAAATGGAGAGGGCAGCTTCCCAGAGGAGCGGGAATAATGGTAAATACTGGAGAAAGGTTTGCTT
The DNA here is from genome assembly GCF_965140245.1 of Athene noctua. Lineage (NCBI taxonomy): Eukaryota > Metazoa > Chordata > Aves > Strigiformes > Strigidae > Athene > Athene noctua. Next base: position 10,877,732 of record NC_134050.1, on the reverse strand, counting down.
TCTGTTCAGCACTTGTACATTACTCAGCACAGCAGGATCCTGCCTAAGTTCTTGGCACTGCTGCAATTAAAGCAACAAAAAAACCAATTCTTAACCAATGCAGACAAGCCTCCAAAACCACAGCCAGCCAACCTTATGTGCTAAGGCCTTGACAATCAAAACTCACTAGGATATTATCAATGGGATTATTTTATGCCACTTTGGACACACTCAAAAGGAGTGGAGTGCAGCCTATAGGTGCAAAAACTGGACAGCAGCACCAAACCCTTCACACCTTGTGAGCCCACTCGCAGCAGGGTCAGAGGTCATTCCTAACTGAGCTGTTGGATGGAGTTTAACACACACCTAGTTAAGAGCCTCCCATATTGCCCCTGAACGCTTCAGGACTACATTCCACTACACAAACAGTATCACAAACGAGGATGTAACATCAAGTGCCAACTATCACTGAAACTGCACCAAGGGATCACAGGAAGGGCAGAGAACCTGCTGCACTCTTTGGCAAGGCTGCATTAGTGTGGAGGGTCTCACTTATTGCGCATTCATTTGAAGGGGCACAAAGCCCACTCTCTACTCTCCAGGAACTGCGTGGCCTTGGCTTCCCTCTACCAAAAACTGAGGTGATTTTAAGGATGTGCCATTGAACTGGATGAATTGTTGGCTGCTTATTAGCCGGGGTCCAGGGTGTCAGGCACTATGAACTGTGCTTCCAGCACTGCCTCCACATGGGGTGGAACATCCCATTGAAATATCAAGGGAACACAGAAAAAGATTAGAAGGCACAAAGCTTAAGAGTAGGAACCAGAAGCCAAGAGATTAAGAAATCTGAAGATGCTTCACGTTTCCAAAGACAGCTACACATCAGAGTGAAGCAAGGGCAGAGAAAGCAGGCAATAGTGTGCAGTACAAATGAAGGAGGTAGCTAGAGGCTTAGCATTTATTTTAACTTTCTAGATATGCTCTTCCAGGATGAAATAAGAGATCAGCCTGTCCCAACGCTCTTACAGCAAAGGAGTGATGAGAATCAAGACACAGAGACATTTAAAGCAGAAATAATGCAAAGAACATGGATTTACTTTGTGAAGACTGGGAACAGATGTGTTGTCAAGAGAGAACAACAGAAAACAAGAATTACCCATAATTTGGTACAAGAACCTTAACTAAAAGGGCTCTTTTGCACCTTTACCACCTTGATCTACAGCAAGCCCAGGTCACAAGCATTAGGTATTTTTAGGCTTTTCAGAAGAAGCCTAATAATCACAGAGCACAAAGCAAAAAAAAAAAAAATGCAGCATGCCAGGCTGTTTCCTGCTACAGCTGGTCAGGGCAAGGTAACCCCAGTCCCCTGGGACACAGTTCCAATGGCACAGAGAAGGAAAGTCACACATGACAATTGTGTCTTCCAGGACATAGCAGAGGTACACCCAGGTCAGAAGTGACTTTCTAGTGCAATATTGCGACCCGTTAAACATCATCAGGTCACTACTGAAATAATAATTTTTACTTAAGATGGAGATTAATCCACCTTCTTCACCTTGAGTCACCTCCCCACCATCCTCAGGTAGGGCACCAGTAGTTCCACCTAGTCTCAGAGATACCCATCTCCTAATACCTCACTGCCAGGGACAGAGATGATTCTGTCAATATTTGTAAAGTGCTTTGCAGATATAAAGCTCTGCCTAAGTGCTAAGTGTTATTACTACCCATCTTCTGCCAAGGATTAAAGGCAGAAACGAACTCCTTTTCCCCACCCCATCAGCATGTGTCAGCAGTCTGTATCAGGAAGTTGAGCCAGCCTGCTAGCCTCAGCCTCCCTGCCCCACAGTTGCCCTTCTCCCCTCAAAATCACCCACTTTATTGTGCGTATTCCTGGACACTACCTTTTCAATGTTTCTTGGGTGTGTGCAGCTGTTCAGCCTTACCCTGTAGGTCTGCAATAGCGGATGATCTGATGGCACTTACAGCTGTTCTATCTGAGCTCCTGACCCATACCACCTCTCAGCAAGGGGAACAACACTGCTCTTTTCTGAAGGACCTACAAAGAAAAAAGTAACTTTTTGTTGCTCAGAAAGAAAGCATTTTTCTTTTACAAATTACTTTGAATTCAGAGGGGCTTCTTCCCTCCAATTCAAGACAGTGTAGAAAAGGTCACCTTTGGAACCTAAACCCAGGGACAGTATTTTCCTGCCCGTTTAACAAAGCCCCTGCACTTAGGAAGGCCCTGTAGTTTGTAAGGGGCAGGGGATACTGTGCCCCACACTGAATTACCAAGTGGGAGATGGGCACTTGGACACAAAGTTCGGCTCGCTTCCGTGCACCTGCAGTCAATTTAGCTCAGTGCACAGTGGCTATAAAGTGCTCTCGTTCTGACTCGATGGTGTTTGATAGCACTCATGGCTCCGTTTGTGCTGCACCCAGGCCAGCACAGCCCCGAGCAATGCCTGGGGCTTCCAGAAACGACTCCAGGAGCACAACTAGAGGGATAAGAGGAGCTGAGGGATTCGTCATGAGCGAAGCTCCTGGGAAGCACAGCATCCTCCCACGATGGAAATATCGCAGCTAAGGAGGGGAAAGGAGGGCAATAACATCGCCAGGAAGTTAAAATAGGAATTTCTTTTCCAGTGAGGGAGGGCAGAGCTCCAGTGAGACTGATTGGCAACTGCTGAGCTTTGATATGAAGGTGTTTTCTCAATTAAAGGCCTTCTACAGGTCACAGTATGTTTGACTTTCGAGATAGGTAGTTTCTCTCCTGCTCCCATCATTGGAAAGTGCCTGTCTAGATAGGCCTGGCAGGCTCCTCCGGGCACTGAGGCTCCGCACAGCAGTGCTCAGGTAGTTTTAGTAGCAACTTGCTCAAGCTTTGCAATGTGGTGTTGTGCAACTGGGAGGCGGATGAGGAGGATGGGCAAGGGACACACGCAGCTTCCTCCAGAGCCCGATCCGCTTTAAAGGCGGGGGACTAGCAGTCCTACCTGCCCATCCTCTCTCCCCTCAGTCCCCAGAGGGAACAGCACAGGAAGAATGAACATGATTTTTGCTTAGGGAAAGCCTCCCTGTTTGCTTAATAAATACCTTCCAAAAAGCTTAGCAGCTCTGTAAACATACAAGAGATTTCAATACTTAGTAAAAAGTTCATCTTTTCCCTGAACTCCCAATGACAAAGGCTGGCACTGGTCTGCGATTACTGCATATGGGTGGTGTGAGGACCTAGCAGAGCCCAGGAGACTCCCAGGCTCTGCAGGGGCCTGGCAAATAACACTGGGTGTTGAGAAGCCTGTTAAATTTAAGTTGATCCATCCATGCAGCTCTGAGATGAGAATCCTGTCAGTCCTGCAGGAGTGTTGCCAGCTCAGAGTGGTCCAGAGAACTGAGAAGCGATGACGGTGACATCCAGGAGAACTCTTTCTGGCAAAGGAGGGACATGGCTGAGGGCTTTCGCTCTTCAGAGCAGTGTCCTTCCCCCTCGGAAAGCAGCCTGGTGGTCACTGAACACAGAAGTACTCAGGGGAGAGAAAACACAGTGCCAGCCCCGTTCTTGCTGTGCCCGGCCAGGGAAGGGGAGACTGCATTTGGGGAGAACACAGCCCCAATGGCTTTAAAAGAGGAGAGAGCGTCCTACAAAAGCATTCCCCATGGAAGTGTGACGAATTGGATCTTGGGCCAGATCTGACATGGTAGTGCAATAGGGCCCAAAGTCTCAATCCGCTCATTTCCAATCCCACTGACAGTACTGAGGGGGTGGGGTCTGGCCTGGCCCCCTCGCTTCTGTCTATCCGATCCTCAAGCTTCAGAGAATCCAGCACTTCACCCAGAGGATTCCCTGAAGCAGGGTGTCTCACTCCCCAACTCAGCAGGTGCCCTGGGGGTAAGGAATTTGCCTCTGAAATGAAATAGGCTGAGGTAGGGAACTTGCATCTACCTTTAGCAACTCAGACCCCTCTCAGCGTAACAGGCCTCGTGAGGCAACACCGATGCTCTCAGCTGCAAGCGTGGGACTCAAGCACAATCCATCCTCCAGACAGCAGCGTGCCACCACTGCGTCACCCCAGAAGGAACGTTTCCAGCTGTCTCCTCCGATCCCAACTGCCCGATGACCACCTCTCCTCCAAGTATTATCCCAGCACCCAGCCTACGGGATCAGCTCGCAGAGCTGCACCCCTTTACCCTGCACTAGAGGGCTGAAATCATGAGGTCGTCCTGCTTGGCAGGGCTGGTTACGGGCCCAGAGGGGGTGGAAGTCCGGATTTTGTCAGTGGCCAGGCACTCCTGGCTGCTTACACCTGTGGGAGTGATGTCCATGAGTTCTCCAGATGAGCTAAGGGGGAAAGAGGGTGAGACAGAGATGCCCGACGAAGGATCTGTTGAGCCTGCAAACAACCTCGGGGGCTTTGGGACTAGGTTGGGTTCATATTGTGCCCTCAACAGGATCTCCTGATCACTGACAGACTTGGGCATCTCTGCAAAGTCACTGGAGCTGTCTGACACCATCATGCAGTAGATGTCCTGGAAGGAGCTGCTTTTGCTATCCAAATTAAAGAGGCTGTCTATGAACTCAGCAAACTCCAGCACTTGGGGACTGGGAACATCTGAGAGCCGTCCATTCTGGAGGGACAGCTCCTCACGAGGGGCTAAGGAAACACGGTCCCCCTCGCTGCTGGCCCCCTCCTCGCTGCAGCGGCGCTGGGGGGTAGTGCCCCCACTGTTGAGCACATTGTCAGGGGGTTGAGTCTCCTGGGAGTGCTTGGAGAGGCTGTCAGCAGCCAGCAGCTCTGTCCGCGAGCTGAGGGAGGGGTTTTCCTCAGGGATAGCAGGGTCTATATAAAAGCAGTGCGTCTCATCCTTCTCCATGACAGCATGGAGGCTGGGGGAGCCCCGGATGCTCCGAAAACCAGAGGAGCGCCTGGAATCAAAACTGTAGATGGATTCATTGTCCGAGAGGCTCTCCATGGTCGCAAGAGGGGCACGACGGTCCTGCAGCTCCACAGACAGACGTTCCTTTGTATCCAGGAGAAGCAGCTCCACAGGGTCTTTCTGCACAGGAGAAAGTGGCTTTGTCTCATAAAACCCCTCCAAGCTGATTTCAGAATGGGACTTGCTCCTGCAATGAGAAACAGGGAATGTGAGGCTGCACCACTCTACACCACAGCAGGCCAGAGGAACCGAGTCCTGGGCACAGAGCTCCTCCTACACCCTGAGGGCACGCTGCTCTAACCATGACTGTGAGAAACCTCCAATCTCTCCGCCCTCCGAGCTGAAAACATTAGATAGCTTCTTCCCTCTGCAAACTCGGGTTCTTGCCCTTCTCCCTTTTCTCCTGGCTAAACGTCTTCCCTCTCAAGCACCCTTTTCACTTAGGACCATGGTTCTGCTTCCAGTGAAACTTGCCTCTAACTGAAGCACCCAAAACCACAGTGCAGTCTCCAGACATGCAGACAAACCCTCTCTCACCGGACACCTCTGCATTAAGAGAGGATTGAGGCAAGAGAGGTTGAAGGACTAGCCTACAGTTAACCTACTACTATCTCTTTTTTTCCCCCCCTCACACTCTGGAACCACTCCAGTTTCATGCTTTCCCCTCCTTGTGCATGCTGGCAATTCCCCTAATACAAATGCCAGGATGCTTTTAGAGGATTGCCCATGACCAATTCAGGTAACAGACTTTAAAACAAGTAAAAAGCAATTTATTCATTTTAAGACAAGTAAAGATCTTTAGAAACACACTAAGACTTTAGAGGCTCAGGCAGGTTCCTCTAGAAAGGAGGTGTCAGACACAGGGAAGGAGCTCCCCACACCAGGCACAAAACCTGGGATTAGCTGCAGCCAAAGCCACAGCCCTAAAGAACTTAAGGAGATATCTGGGAAAAGAGCCTGGTATAGGGAAAGGCTTAGAAGTTTAGCCAATATTTGATTCTTCTGTAACTTCAGTAGAGTAATAGTGATCTGAGAACAGGATTCAAGACCCCCAAAAGAGGGAGTCTGACACAGTAAGCTGGCCCTAACCTTTAATTAGACACAACCATCCTACAACTGTTTCCACTCTAGCACATCCCTTAAGCCTCTGTGCCCTCTCTTTCATTTCCTTCCCTTTCATACCTCAGAACTCCCCCTCTGCTCAGAGGGAAGCAGCTCCTTGGGTCTGTGCTGGCTGTGGCACAGAAACCACCACTTGACCTAGTTCATCTTCTCAGTCTCACTGTAGCCTCCACAAACATGGGCCCATCCCTGTTCCTGCTGTTTCATCACAGCTGCGGTTCTGTTTCTAAGCTCTCCTGCACTGGCCCTGACCATTCACACTCTCTGTGACAAGAACCTTACCATTTTCATACTATTTTCGGTCTTCTTTCTTCTAAATTTAAATCTCACTAATGTTATCTCAAGGATACTCAGCTGCCCATCACTCCGCACAGACCATTTCACCCTGCCTCTTTCCACACACACAGCTTCTTGTCAGATCTCTCTACCTGAAATCTCCACAGAAGCACATCCCTTCCAAAGAAATAATCCCCTCCCAGCCACAATCCTGTCTTCTGTTTCCACTCACAACTCCCATTTGCTGTCTCTGACTACAAACTATCTTCCTTCTCTCATCTTCCCTGTTTTGTCTGCAAATTTGCCCTACAAAATGCAATTCTGTGATGAAGTCATGTGTTCCAACTTTGAAATAAGTCTTTGCCCACATTTTTATATTTACTTTTTCTGCTTCTCTCAAGTCTTTCAAGTCTGCGGTCCTGCAGTGACTCAAATATCTGAAAGTCTGCAAGGAGTCTCTCTGCCATTTGCTCCTGGAGGAAAGCTGTTTACACCATAAAGAACTAGCCCTTCTCCAAACCACTCCTTTGTACACCTTTTCTTGATGTTCCTCTACTTTTTGGCCTTTGCCAGACTACTAATGTCAGTGCTCAGTGATGTTCCAGTGTTCAGAAAACCATCCCCTTCAGCACTCAGAACATGCCTTTTCCCCTTGCCTGCTTTCCACTGGACTGAGCTTCCCGCTCTTGTCCCTCAAACAGGACACCAGCTGCTCTCCACTTACCCACATCCACATTACCAGATTGTCCTGTTTATGATGTGACTTGTGTCATTTTATAAAGTAGCTTTAAATGTAAGTAAGCTTATGGCTTTCACTGTTTCTCAGCTTTTGAGGATCACCATATAGGCTATCTTTGGGCACCTGAATCACAGAAGAAAACAGAAATTTGGCTGCAAGACAGCAAGCTTTGCCTTTACTGTTTACAGGAAAACCTCATTTTTCTGGATAAGGAGAAAAGGAAGTTTTCTTCCATACTCTCAAATTCTAGGTTCTCCTGACCTTGCTGCACTCACAGACTCTCAGGAAGCACAAAGGATTCTTTTCCCCCCCAACATGACACAAGACTTACCAAAGCTAAGTAAAAGTCCCACAAAGGCAGCCCTTGGATTTATCCTTTCCACAACCATGAATCACAATGCCCCAAGAGAAGAAGGACCCACACCTTGATCCAACAATCCTCCAAAGAAACCAAAGAATATTCTTACTTCGTACTGCTGTTCCTTCTGTCCACTGTTGCAGCTCCCGTTCCGATCTGTACCGAGGGTCCACTAGGCAAGGGCTGACTCTGGAAGATTAACTCTGGGGTGAGATCCACTTCTGTAGGACTCACCATCACTTTGGCTGCAGAAAGTAAAGCTGTTTTCCCCTTGTTGTAATTCTCCAAGACCTATTCAAAACAAGCAGAGAAAGAGTAGTACTTTAGAAGCAATAGCAGCTTTGCTATTCTCAGCTCAGACTTTCAAACAGCTGGATTTGCCTCTTTTTCTTACCAACACCTTCTGCAAGCACAGGGCAAGGTCTTGAGATAAAGGATTATATATCAACGAATTCTGATGTACTCCGTCCTGTCAGAATACCCTGCTGGGAATCCAGTGCTGGGGAGGTGACTGGAGGGGAGGTGGTAGAAGCAGCCTTCAGACCAGCAGGGCAGAGGAGACTTGGCTAAATCTCCGTGCTAGGAGATGGGTAGAAACTAGAGCTTAGCAGCAGAGACCTGTTCTACAACCATTATAAATAAGCTCAGTCACCCCTCAGACTAACAGCGGGACTGCAACCACAGCATGGAGGACTTGTGTCACAGCTCAGGTTTCACCTGAGCTGCAGTCTGTAATGGGCAGCTTATGCAAGAAGGAACCAAACACCCAACCTCGCATTATTATGACATTAAATTTGAAAAGACGACCTAGTCTGGGACTCTGTATTGAGATGGAGATCTACATTCCATTTCCAGACCTCATTACACTCCACTCTAACAGTCTGTGTACAACTGGCCCCCAGCACAATCATCTTCCCTCCTCCCCTCTGTTTAATACTGTTATTAAAATACTGTTTGAAGTATTTAAACACCTAGCTCTGCATCTGTGTATGTAAAGGCCCTGGACAAGGCATTTGCTTTATTAGGGCACCCAAGCACTCTTGAAACATGAATTACTAAACCCAGACCCCACCAAAGGTACCTCTCTGGCTCTCCAACAGGCACAGAGCTTTGACTTTGCACCAAGCAACCTGATCAGCTCATACACAACCCCCTCAATCCATTTTGTGTTTACAGCTCACCTCAGCAGTGCCACAATGCCAAGCCTTTCCTGCCCAAACCTGGCTGTCTCCCCAGCCCATGTTACTGCACTGAATGATCCCTCCCCACCCCCAGTCCTAATTCCCTGCGTTACCTTGTTGAGCCCTTCCATGACCACGTACGGGAGGTGTTCATGCAACATCGCCGGCGAGATGATCACTTCATTAAACGCCTTATTGTCACCCCAGATTGCAAAATAAGTGGGATCTTCTTGATCACAGCAACTGGAAGAGGAGTTGGGATCCAAACAGAGGGGAAAACAGGGAGTCAGGGATGAAAGAGCCGGCCAATATTTTGGCATGCAAAAGAAAACAGCAGGTTGCAGAGACAGCAAAAGCAACAGGAGGAAAAACAGAGGGAGAAGATATTAAAGTACACACGCCACTGCCATTGCTCCAAAAGTCTGCACTAGCCAACAGTGACAACTATATTTTTATTCTGACTGCACAGCACTGAGACAACAGGAAAAAAAAAGTCACCTCCTTCAGAGATGAGTTCTTGTCTTGAGGAGTTTCTTCCGAAAGAAAGTTTTCCCCCCTGCCCACAGGCTGGCTTGGCAGCTCGGCACACACTCACCAGCACTGCTCTGCAGGGTGGTTGTGCACCACGTGGATGATGCGGCCGGGCGGGTAGAGCGGGGTGCTTGCCGACAGAGCAATCGTCAGATCGCTGGGGTGGGTCCAGAGCCGGTTACTCGTTACAGAATTTTCTTCTGTCTCTTCAGGGAGCTCTGACTTCGGTATGCACTTTGTAGCACCCACAATGATTCGCCACTGTCCAACACAAGAGAAAGGAGAAAAAAACAGCAAAGAAAAGCAGAGTCATCTCACAAGGTAGGTTTAAACGGAATGCCTAACACCAGAAAAGACAAAAACAGGTCCTGTGCCCTGACTGCTTAAATAAACCTAGAGATAGAGATAATCCTGCCCAGAAAAGCTGTTTCTTCCTTTCCCAGTTTTAACCTTACTAGTAGCAACATCTCATCCTTCCTTTTTTTACTGGTGGTTTTTGTAGAGCTAAGGATCTAGAGCAAGCACCAACTGGTAACTTAATATATTCCAGGATAAACAAGGTAGATGGAATCAGAATTTTTAATCTACAAAAATAAGCAGAAGACTATACAACATAAACATAAAAATTCTGTTTAAGCCTTTCTTTATGCACTAAAAGAAATCCTAAAAACACATATTCACCCAAAACCCCATAAGCCAAAACATAAAACCCATAGAATTCCATCAAGAAAAATAAATGTAAGCTCAGTTTTCTCCTTCTACATAGTATATCACCCCTAAAAACTTAATGTCTTATGTCTTTTCCATCTCTGCAATGGTAAAGAAGCCTGGGAAAGAACAACTTTCCACATTTCCTATCTCCAAAACATTAACAGACCACTTATCCTAGAACAGCACCACCCCGACAGTACACAGCAGTGTCTGTACGCAGACTGTTGTACTTCCTAGCCTGTTGCCACTGTTACTGGCCAAAAAAAGCTACAGTCGGAACACAGACTTTAAAACAGGCTCGGATAAGAAAATCTCCTGCTCAGTTATTTTAGTCCGGTGATGTTGAACCTACAGCACAGGAGACAGAATCATCCCACAGCCTGCAAACAGAGGGCAGGCCTTTGCCCTGACCTCCCTGGCCACCTTCCAGCCCTTGCCATTGCTCCTCTGGTTACCCAAACCGCCATCACAGCAGCCCTGAGGGGACCTGGAGGGCAGGAGAAGTCTGCAGGATTGCCATGTGACACTAAAAGTTTACCATCACCGCTCAGAGACTCACCTTCAGGTGTTTTAATCTTTACTCTTACCTTCGGTTTGTTACTTCTCTGAAGAACATCCAGAAGCTGCCGGCGAAATCCCTCCAGCTGAGAGAGACCAATTCTGGAAAAGAGGAAGATGGGTTTACAACAGCTGGACAGGGACAGGACAAGAAATTGTGCTACAAAAGATAAATGCAACAATGCCATAATGCAGATCCTTTCAGAGGTCGGTTGTGGCATCACCCGGGACCACTAAACCAGGGTTAAGAGGCCATGAAAAAACATCATGACAATCAACAAGCATGAAACATAACAGCAGAATCAGATCAGTGAAAACATATGAGAGAGGTCAATGAACAGATAATGAGGGAGATGATGCAATCACAGAAACAAGTGAGCAAGGAACAGGATGACACAGAACAGATAAATGAGAAAGGTGTCACAGCTATAGGACACCATCAAACAGATTATAGGATGGACGAGATTTTGCCACACAGGTTACCAAAAAGCGTATTCAATACCATGTAGGACTTTTCCTCCACTGAATTCTACATGCATTATATTGTACAGACAGAAACGTCACCATTTATCTGAGCTCACACAACAGGGCAGAAGCAAAAGTAAAACCCAAGTTGTCTGGCTCCTAGTCCAATGCCCTGTTCAACAGAACATGGCCCAGGAGATGATGAGGGGTGAGAAATACCAAGACACAAGAAATGAGGGAGCTGGTTTGGAGATGCAAGATGATATGGAACAGGTATTCAGGGACAAACAGTACAAAATGAGATGAAAGCACATCTAGCTGAGGGCAGAGTGTCAAGAAGTCCGAGAGAACACAGGCAACCAGGAAGATGGCATTGACATGTCAGATACTGCAACGAGCATAATCACAGAGGCAGGATTATTCACCCTCCTCTTTCATACAGGCAGCTGTGAGATGAGGAGGGATATGCCTAGAAAAAAGGTGTTCGAAACACCAATTTAGGTGTCCAGGTAAAAGATGCAGCAATACAGGTAACCAGAACAACAAGAAAGAAGCATACAAGAACAGGTAAATGAGGAAACTAGAGACAGATATGATCTAGGTGTTTCTGATAGGAAACAGGTGACTTTGGTAAAGAACAGCAGACACTTCTCAACTTGCCTGGGCACTAGATCTTTGCCAAGCACGACTGCAGTCACAAACTCTTTTGAATACTCCATGGCATCCTCACTGGAAGAGAAACAGGACCAAGAAGAAGCAAACAGTGTTTTGCTAGCAGCAAACTGCACTTTGTTCCCCATTTGCCGCTGGTGTCAGAGAGGTTACCAAACAGTGAACCAGGGTCATAAAAAACACAGCCCAAGTTGTTCCAGGCTTTTGGGACTTTTCAGCCTGATAAAGAACAGCCTGATATTCACATCCCATGCCCCAGGCAACATTACTCTGCGTAGTGCTCTGAATATACTTGGAAAAGGAAGTGCTCCAACTCCATATCTCATGGTTGTTTTCTAATAGTCTGGGAATAGCCAGGTCAGCAGAGAGGAAGATATTCCATCCTCCTGACACTACGTTACAGAGACACTGTAGAACTAAGATGGCCACTTTCTGCAGCAACCTGAGTAGTGAGATAAGAGGAAATTAAGGTTCTGCAATCAGCTGCCTTCCTAGAGACCTTCTGAACCAGTTACCAGAGGCAGAGGCTGACCTAGAGATGATCCTGGGCACGACACACAGTGCAACGAAAGTGTGGCAGTCAGAGGCACCTCCCTGAACGCTCAAACAGCTGAGGTAACGCAGCACAGTGTGACTTGAGCTATCAAGGGATCTCAGGAGTGGAAGCTCTGAGCAGAAAGCTATAAAATTCTCATGAAACATTCTACAGAACAACTCCTCTACAGCTGCAGAAGACCAGGGATTACGATCATAACAAGGCATACCAGTATCCAGATTCATTAGCAGGATGGTTTAGAACCTTTGGCGGCTGCTGGAACACGATGTAGTAACTATCACAAGAAGCTTCTGATAAGCCATAGCTGCTTTCAATTGCCCCCATGATGTCTGTCTCCACTAGAAGGACCTTATCTCACTTCACTGCAATCAAGTAGGATGTTTTTGTTGGGCTGCCAGGTAAACAACACAACCAGCAGGTCTGGTCCAGTTTACAGTAGGAGGAATTCACTGTCCCTCTCTTCAGAGATCTGAGGCAGCTACCCCAGATTCCCCCTATAGCCAAGGGAGAGAAACAGGCACCCAAGAAGCATAATCCCTCTGACCTATTTTAGGCACCTGCTTTAAAATGACAGAAATCACACTCCAGAAGTGCCAATTTCTTCCTCAGCTGCAAAAGGAGTCCAAACAACTAGACCAACTGATGCAGACATCTATGTTCAGTCAAATATCTCCCTTTTTGTACCTCTCTTCACAGCAGATGGGGAGAGGACAGACTGGCATTGTGCAGAGAATAAGGAAATTGCACCTCATCCACTCAGTTTGCATTTCCTACTAGTCGGAGTGAAATTAGAGCTACAGCCACAGACAACTAAGCCATAAACCAGAATATTTGGGACAGCGGCCACTTGCCATCATAAAGTAAACTCTAAAACTATAGCACAGAGCAAAAGCTGCCAACAACCCTCAGTTCCTACAGACTGCCTCTCATCTTTCTCATGCTTCTCAGGGCAGAGACTTTTACTGCTCCTCAGAGCATCACAAACAGGATCCAGCTATAACTACAACCCCTCTTTCTCACCACTCCTCCTGCCCCAGCACCTACCTCAGCAACCCACCCGGGGGAGAATAGGCAAAGCACTTCAGCGATGGGTACTGCGGACGCAAGAGGAAGGACAGGATGGCAGCTGTGCCAGCCCCCAGGGAATGGCCAACCACAATCAGGCCGTAGTGTTTTGTTCCTCTTCCCTGAAAACAAAAACAAGCAAAACACAAAATTGAAGTCAGACTGAAAAGTAAGTCCACAACCCTCAAAAATCTGTCCCTTTCCCCAGCTGTGAGTCTTTCCTGTACATGAGACTCCAGCTAACCAGCTCCTCCGCCCGTGGGAACTGGGGAGAATATTTTAGGTTTTGAAATGGAAGCAGAGTTCTGATTTACACTGTTTATTCTAAGTCACAGTGGCAGTCCCAGCACACTCCTGCCCTGTACTGATGCTTGTTCTGAAGGGATGCTAGAATTCATTCCCTTCTGGTATTTCTCTCCTACATCTCCATCAATCAGTGTTTGACCAACTGTGTCTTCCCTAAAAGAGAAAAGGTAGGAGAAAAAGGAGACATGCACAAGCTGTTTGAGTTATTTAGGATTTAACACAAGCCTTTCGCTCCTCCTCAAATCTGACAGCCTTCTGATAATATCTGAGGCCAGGCTCACACACCTGAGGTCTCCCCGGTTCTAGAAGTGACTTGCTTTCATTAATTCCACCACTTGTGCAGGCTGAAAACAGAAATCTTAACTAGCAGTTTGAATAGTAGTCCAAGTCTAGATACTCTCAGCAGCTGGCCACCACCCAAGTAATTCAGAGACTAAACTGTTCTCTAATGTTTTGGACTGTTCTTGTTAGAGGCTAAAGTGCTAGGTGTGGCTTAGAACCTAGAAGTTCACTAAGACAATGTTTGAAAAGTTTCAGTTTTGTTTTGCCAAATGTCCTGTTGGCTTTACACAGAGAGAGAGAATCCAGCGTCCAACTCTCCACAGCCTCAGGTCGCCACAGTGGTGGCTACACTTGGACTTCTGTGCAAGATAAAAGCACACACAGAACAGAAGACCCGGCCACAAGAATAGAAGATCTATCTTTATGTCATCTTCCTTCTCAAAACCACCTCTAAGCCACCATCGTGCCTGTTACAGTCAGTGAGGTGAAGGCTGGGGGACATTTAAGACTTTATGGACCTCATTTGTTACACTTTTTCCCTGAATTTCTGTTGCTGACAATTTGTCAGAAACAACATCCTGGGCTAGACGAATCTTTGGTCAGACTTGGGATGGAATTTGTTCTGGCCACAGCACTTTCAGATATTCTTCAGAATTCAGCTTCAGACAGTAATTAATTTTCTACATGCAAGCCAGTTGCTCCATCTCACATTAAACAAGCTCTCTCCATCCTTGTGGGTCACGTCCAGCTAATTACACTGTTTTTCATCAATTAGAAGTTGGACCCACCATACATAAAGCCAACTTCAAACAGTCCAGGATATGATACTTATCACACACAGAGACAACCAATGTGTAGAGCTTCGAATGTCACCATATCCTTACAAGTCAGGTAGCAACTGAGCTCTATGGGACATCAGGAAAAATTCCTCATGAGTAACAGCTCACTTAAGATCAATTTTCACTGTTTGGGCAGAGAGGAAGAAAGCACCATATAAAGAAGTCTAATGCCTACATATCTCTCCCTACATCTACCAACCATCAAAAGGCAGACACTTCAGTGCTGACTGCTACGACACTCAAGTTTTGGGGAGGCTTTTATCCCTCTTTTCTCTCTCCCTTAAGCTATTGCTAATTCCCCCATGGGCACCGTTCAGGCCAAGGCACTCTTTGGGCACAAGAAGAGGACAGGTTGCTAACAGCAGGGATCAGACAGTTCACAAGTTCCCTCCCCACAGGGACAGACTGCTATTACTGACATAAAGTAAGGTACGCTGCTTCGTAACACCTCTCTTGGGTTCTCTGATAGCTCTATCACAAGGAATGTGCACACACAGTCAGCATGGCATCCCATTGCTGTCTCCAGACAGAATCTCCATAGAGACGGGATTTTAGTTCCTGTTGATTTGTTTTTAATGCTCCTTGTCCTGCATTGCCACCAAATGCGACTTCCTGCCTTAGCTTTGCCTGAGGGGGAAAAAAAAAATATCAACAGCTCTGTGGTATTGGTGGTTTCAAACAAAAAAAGCTTTGGGGGAATAAGTACTAGTTGACTGTCTGGTAATCCAGAGGGACAGGAACTGAGGAAGATTTGATAAATTAGTACAACAGATTCAGGGACAGAGGTTTCCCTAAAACCAGTGTTTCGGGGAAATCTTGTCTTCTGTATAGCCTGCAAGAATAAAAGAAAACCAATACTCACTAAATCTCGTCCAAAAGCTTGAGAAAGCACCATTTCTTGCTCCAGTTTCTTCTTGATGTACTCAGCAGATAGCACCATTCCCTGAGGGAAACATGAAAACAGAACAGGATATTAAAAGCTGAGTATCAGCCCTGGTCTAAACATTTAGCAGAGACTACACTGCCCCGAACGCGGTGTAAGTGCCACACAGCACATGTCAGGGTTGAGGAAGAACACTGACTCCACTTCACGTTTAGGAATAGACTTCATTAGGCAGATGTCTTGGCTCACTGATTACCAGAGCCACAAACTGTTTGGAAGTAATGACATTTCTTAAATTAAGATAATACTCAAAGGCCCTATTCCTGGGCTCACAGTGCAAA
This sequence comes from Athene noctua, assembly GCF_965140245.1. NCBI lineage: Eukaryota > Metazoa > Chordata > Aves > Strigiformes > Strigidae > Athene > Athene noctua. The sequence goes on along the minus strand of NC_134050.1, from coordinate 10,861,936 downwards.
GTCTAGGGAAAAAAAACCAACCAACCAACACAAAACAACCTACTTCTTAAAGACAAGATTGTGTATATGTTAGTTCAGCAGACACTGGGACCTGCAGTAGAGTGGAGAAACTAACTTTGATTTTCTGCATGTCAGTGCCTTAACAGCAAAACTGTACTTGTCCATTTAAATCTGTGAACAAAAGCATGAACTAGCTTAACAAGCTCACAGGGAAAATAATACAAACACCAAGACACTACTGGAGGGGAAAAAGCAGCAGCACTTATCTGTATTACAAACACCAAGACACTACTGGAGGGGAAAAAGCAGCAGCACTTATCTGTATAGGAAGAATTATTGATGACTTGGAGAAGGCAACAACTATTAAGGGATTCAGCTGTCAAAGGACATTAATCACAAATTATTAAATGTTTTTATTCACTAGAAGCTAAGAACTGCTGGAAGATGGGAAACAAGCTGATAGTGTGGTTCTAAACATCTATGCTCTCTGCTGAGGCTGCAGCTGGAGAGTGTTTCTCCCTCTCTAAAAATTACAAATGCAGCTGATGTTATAAATAAGCACCTAGAATTTGGTCTGTTGCATAAATCCTTGGTTATGCCGTTACTACTGTTTAATTCAGCAGTAAGCAAGCCTGAACCACAAAGCCTGAAAAACAGTAATGCAGGGTGAACAGGGGTAAACAAAAATCATCTAATTTGGTGATTGCAGATGTCAATTCACACTGGTCAAAAACCAGGGAAGATCATCTCCTTTGTTATTTTCCATTACACCCCTACCTGAAAACAGTTTAAGTACAAAGTGAACATTATTGAGCACTGTTTAATCTCAGAGACATAAAAGAATTAATGGCCCTCTCAAAAAGCAAAAGAAATGTGGAATTTTCAAAGTCCTCAATATCAAACACACTATCAAAACCACTCTGACTCCTGAAGAGCAGAATGCAGGTGATTCTGCTGAGCCTGTAAATGGGACAGCTGTACCGCCACCATCATTATCAAAAAGCAGATGACGAGGTATTTCATGCCCATGTTCAGATCTCTCAGCAGCTAGCCAGCTTCCACTGCGTTCAGAAGAGTCTCCATTTCCAACTCCAATGAGAAGTGAACAGCAGACTACTTCTATAAATTTCTAATATGAATTTAGGATTCTATTTTTGAAAAGCGTGACCTAAATCCATGGTGATATTACTAATGGGCTGTTAGTCAGCCTTATAGCTATATTTTTGATAATTAAAGTATATTCTAATATAGACAGTGGTTTTATTATGGAATGAGACTTCTGTCACTGCAAAGTTACATTTAGACTCTCCATTAAAATTGAGACTTTCATAAGTTTCCAAGAAATCTGTGCTTAATTTTCAAACCTCACATGTAAATAAACAAATAGACTGAAGATCTAGGGAAAGTGAAGGGAAAATATTTGGTATTGCTTTGCAGTTTGAAGGCACAAAACTGCTCTGTGATATTTCAATTGTGTGAAAACCCACAGAGGGGCTCTACTGGTAAAAAGAAGAGCTTGAAAGTTATTGCTGTTACTGACTGGTCCATCAAACTGGTGAGAGCTGTTCTCACAGCTGAGCTCTCAGGGCTTCCTGCAGGCAGCTACTCCTTGTCATCCCACTTGGCTCAACACCAGGAAAAAACCTCCATAACATCTTCATTTTAGTAGTTTTGTTCTATATAACTTCAAGAGAATTAAGTATGGATTCATGCCCTTGAATGATGAATATTTTTAAATTAATTTGTTAAAAAATCAGTTGGGTTTATTTCAAAACTAGTGAAGCTAATTTCTTTTTTTCCCCCCCCAGTTAATTTCCCCTCTGAATTCTGACAATCGCTTGGGTTTTTTTGGCATGCTAACCCATAAATCTTAGTTACAGCTATGTTTTTTGACCCAAAATAGCTCAGTTAAAATATATATTAGGTAACTGTGGCATTCACAGCAACCCAAGCAATCAAACACTTTCAGCCATGGTACCGGTGGGGCGTTAAGGCAGCTCAGGTAACCATGAAGCAATTTAATTTGTCAGATGTCTGATCAACCCCACGTGCAGCATAGGGACAGGCAGGCCTGTAGGTGGAGATACCAGGCCACGGCCAGCCTGCTGGACAGAACCAGCAAGAAAAGTAACAGAAATCAAACAACTTACAGGAAGCTGCTGAATAGCCAAGTACTTTTCTCCAAATTAAATGTGTTAGCAAGACACTTCATTTATTTTTGTATTAAAGTTGACTACTGGACATTAAAAATGCATTGAGACAGACATTTTAAAATTCTATTATCTCCATTAGTTTCCCTCAGGAATCAACAGTACATTATTGTCTGAAGATTAATAACGATAATAATTGAAGGTAAAGCTATATTTCTCTACTAGCAACAATCAAAAAAGAAATAACACAAAGGCCAAATAAAACCTCAGTATAGAACAAAGGGAATGATCTGATGATGTTTCATATAAGTCAGTGGCATACAGATATTTTCACATAAAGATCAAAAGAAAAGCAAACTTCTCCAAGGATCTATTCATAGCTTTTCCGTGCATTAAAAATAGAACAAAACCCCCTTACTTCCCTTTGGTTTCCTTTTACCTTCCTTTCTCTGTACAAACTGTTGATCACACTAATTGTGCAAAGTCATTTTGGGCTAAATGAATTTGTACAAAGCCAAGTGACATTATCACTGACAGCAGACGTAATGCTTCAGAAATGTTAAACAGTAAAGATTCAGAGCTAAATATCAGTTATGTGACAAAATAACCTCATTTATCTATATATAGTGTGTCTCTATATATCTCTCTATATAGATATTTTTATCTATATACATTTCCATAACATGTCCTATGTAATCACCAGGTTGATTAATTTTCTTATTTGGGGGGAAAGAAAGGAAATGCCCATTAGCCAATAGCCAACACTATTTTCACAAAGACCCACTCTGGGAGACTTGGAGAGCACAGAGCATCCAAGCAGCACTCTCGGGTAACCACTTCTTTATCAGACCCAGCCCCAGCCAAGTATTTGAGTACACAGTTACCTACCAGCTACTAACACTCTACTTCAAGCAGAGCATTGAAGCCCAGAGAAGAGGTTTGACATTCAGGCAGGACATCATGAACAAAGCAGGAGCTCCTGCTCATGGCTCCCAAGGAATTACAAGTTCCAGGTCCTGCCCTGAATGGACCCTGACCAGATGATCAGCAACATCTCGTCCCTCTGAGCAGCAGCATTTCCAGCAATTGCTACATTCCTTCCAACACGCACAACCTCCAGTTTGTATTTTTCTTTCCCAATCTGGCACCGCATCTTGAGAGGCTGCCAAATTCCTGATAATCTTAAAACTCAGCATGTGTGTCACTACTTTGCTGGACTGGGGCACAGGTCAGCTCTAGAGTAAATTGATTTAGCCAGCCCAGTCCTGATCACTAACACAGACACATAGCATCAGCCTAATTACACAGATGCAAGTCTTGCCAGTATCCTTTTATGAGGTTCAATGCCCATCCCATTGCAACAGAATTTTAAACACATTCTCAGGGTTTGATTGCAAATTCTGAAAAGGTCAGTTGGAAGAAAAAAATAATTTGAATGGCTCCAATAATTTTGTTCTATGTCTCCACAGATGCCTTTTTCAGTTTGTTTTTTTACTAATTGTATGGGGGTTTTTAATTACAGACATTGCAATTTTAACTGTTACACTAAGGATTCCATTTTAACATCTTGAAGCCGTTTCACTGCAATTATGTAACATCGTTCTGAAAAGCACCTCAAGCAATTAAGACCACTTTTTTGGGGGCCTATAATTAAAAAGTCAAAACATCAGAAAAAAAAAGGTGGATTTTTGTCTGGGGTTTGTTGCTGTTTTCTTTCACATACCTTGTGTCCCAGCCATGTTCCATGGTGACCCTCGACTGGAAGGCGCTCTGCATCCCCAGTTAGGTCAGTCAGGGCATCCTGGAAAAAAAGGAGTCATCGTGTTTCAGGTCAGTTAAACACCAAGTGCGAGCCAGGAAGGTCTCGGACTCTCCTGAAGGCTGGCCAATGGTACGTGAGGCCACTGCACAGCACACTTACTTTTGGAGACAGAGTTCCTCGTATGCTAATGACCACCTTCTTCTTATCATGGTCCACAGCCACATAGAAAGGTGTTTCATAAACCTGGAAAAGATCCACTACTGTAACAATCAGGTGAGACACTGCTGTTTAATTATTCTCCTGCTCAGGGAAAAGGAGGCAGAGCAGCATGACAGGTTATGCCTTATGGGTAAGCACTCCTCCAGAATGATCAGATTTTTTGGCAGTAGCAAATATTTCTGTCCAAGTGGCAGAATTTCTTGATGGAGAGAGAGGATGGGAAGCTCTAGGGTCAGGAAAAGGTTTAAGTTTCCTTCTCTGCACCACTACCTCTGGAAGCACGTAAATCCCATTAGTAAATCTCTTAGAAGCACAGCCCAAATATGAAGGGGGTTGCAGATTCTCCTTACTGCATCATGGCAAGACGTATAAACAATGTCCACCGAGGTCATATTCTCATCCAAGAAGTGGCGCCGGATGGCGATGGCATTGCAGCCACAGCAATTATCCTCTTCAATGGTGACACTGGGTGCATAGCGGGGACGTGAGGGACAGAGACAGCAACATCTGCAAAGGAAAAAAATAGGTCTGAGGAAAAGAGTAACGTGGAAGAGACTGGCTTTAGAGTAGAATGCCTAGAGATAAGAAAAGGAGACCCTGCATGCCACGCTGCCCTCATCTCAACAGCAGTGATTTCCTTCGCTTTGTAGGAGCTCTTACACAGAACAGCACACAATTCGTGTTTCGGCATTGAAAAGGGGCACTGGGATCAGATGCAGTTTTCCTTCTGAGCACCAGAGAGAGCTACAGTGCAATCAGTCCCCAAAGGATCAATGGACGGTGGGGCTGGGAACTCTCCTCAAGGGATACTATGCTTCACAGCACAGTCCTACACTGCTTCAGCACAGAAAGCAGCTAGCATTTCCCCTGTTCCAGACCTATTTATAACGAAAAGCAGGTCTAGAATCATCCCAGGACAAAACCAGAAGTGCACATTTTTTTCTTCTTTCCCTTATGAGACACCTCCCAAATAAAAGCACTCAAAAGGAAGCACATTCCTCCTAATGGGTTCAGTACAGAAGTTGTCTGCTTAAGTGCAAAAAGCTCAACCCCAAAGAGAATCTGATGGCAGCATTATGGCAGCTGAAAGCAAACACTTAAAACAATGCAACCCTGAACTACAGCACTGCTACCATGAGGTGAGCACTATACAGCACAACAGAAAAAAACCAGTTAGTCATAGAGAACACAGCACAAACTGGCCAAGCCTTGTCGATGCTTTAATAAAGACCCAAATGTCAACTCCCTGCGTATCTGGGCTTGCCAATAAATCTGATTTTTGAGCTCCAAGATGGCTATTTTGCCTCAGTGTGAAAGCAGTCTTGTGCCAGATGAGTTCTCTCTGCTGTCTGGTCAAACTGCACAGGACTGGCATGATCCTTAGTGCAGAGAGAATAGAGCATAGGACAGTCTCGTTTATTTAACCAAATAAGTAGAGAAGCAGCTAAGGAAGAGATTGAGGAGAAAGATGTTGGAGTATGAAGGTACAGAATTTCTGAGAGATAGAAAGAAAAACACATGAGAAGGGAAAAGAGGAAAAAAAGCAGAAGAGAAAAGGAAGCAGAAAAAATTGAGGGGTGATGGAGAGCAAACTGATGAAAGAAAGACTATTCCTAATTCTGGGAAAAACAGAAGGGAAAAGGGAAGAAGAGAAGGCAGTGATAGACAGGATGGCCACTCACGAGCAGGATCTGGCCAGGCGACAGAGTCCACATGTGGGCTTCCTCATCAGGTATATGGGCCAGCCATAGGCAGCCAGGGCAAACAGCATGTAGTAACACACCTCTTTGTACCGCTGCATCTCTTGCTGAAAGAGACAGGAGACTCACTAAAGGCCTTATTCACTTTTAGGTAGCAAGTTTTTCCACTGTTTCCCCTTTTCCATCAGTTAAGACACATGCACCCTTCTTCCTGAGTGCCAGCCTTCTCTCCCAGCACCACTGTCAGCACTTGCCAGGTGACTGCAGGAGAGCAAACTGGTTATGCTGGGCAAGATCTTCCCCCTTTCCAAGAACAGCTCAGGACAGCTACACCTATTTTTCCTGAGTGGAAGGGCCCTGCTCTCTGTTTAACAAAACTAGAATTTAGCTTTAGAGAAATTCTCCTCTGTGTATCAAACACCCTGCTGCAAAGGAAGGTGGGTTTTTGTCCCACCCTACCCTAACTGAGGAGAAGAGAAACTAGTTTAAATCCCAAGAAGATGAGTTCTCTAAATATGCTGCTTCCACAGAGTCACAGGCCATAAGATGCTCAGGGAAGACCATAAAGCCCATCCAGGGCCACACACCTCGGTGCTGCCTCCTACAACCTCTGCTGACATCCCTCCCCACACACACTCCTCCTCAAAGGGAAGACAGGATGAACACAAGCAGGGTGTTAGTGTTAAACACACCGGAGTGCAGCACAGCCATAAGCAGATTATTCACAGAATCACTTGATCAGAGATGCTGCGATGGGGTCAGTCTTGCCCCTCCTGCAGCAATATCATCTAATCGAGGAGAGTGAAGTTTGCCCAATGAAGGGCTGCAATAGCAGCATGCCAGGAGAAAAGCCAAGCTTAAATCACGCAGACCGCAGCCATTTCCCATCCTGAGAACTGCCGATGACCAGCCCTGGGGAGGAAGGCTCTATCTCACTCCAGGCAGCTCCCTACCCTTCCAAAAGTGGAGCCCTGCCTGCTGATACTTCTAGATGAAGCTCTGCACAGCCCTTCCTGGATGCAGTGCCCAACTCACACCACTGGCTTTGGAGAAACCTCCCACTGACTGCCCGCATCAGAGTGGAAATACTACCACTTCCCACAGAGAGACAGAGAAAGATTTAGCAAGTGATCTGAAGGCAAAAAGCCTCCAGAGAGCAAGTGTTGTTACCAGATTCTGTTGTACTAATCTTTAATTTGATTATTCTAGAAAGGGGCAGAAAGGAGTAAGAGAATCCATTGAGGAAAAAAAAAACAGGCTACATGGGGAAGAGTGGTTAGCAAGATCGCAGTCCGGTGACTTACCGCATTTTTCAGATCCAGATACTTTGTGTTCCTAGTCACTGGCATTCCAGACAGAAAAGCTAAAATGTCATTGTTTGCCTGTAAGTCACAAACACACATAAAAATTCTTCGCTGTGACACCAAGCCAAAATCTACCAAAATCTACACCTGAGAAACAGAAAGCACTATGTACCCCAGGATAAGATACTTTCAGGTATCCCAACCAGTTTCCTCAACTGGATCCAATTCTGCTGTTCTTGCTTCTGCCTGATCTGACAACTGCTGTCCAAACCTCACCTCCGGGGAAAAAAAAAAAATAAATACTCTTCTACTGGGTTGACAATCCCCAAGTCTCAACACCAGTAATGGCTTGGGAATTCAGGAATTTTTTCCCTGAAGTTCCTCCTGCAGCTTTACCCAGATGCTGGAGTCTTCTCCACATCCCTACAGAGGAGTCATCTTTCCATTCACTTCCAAGTACCCACCACCTTCAAGGCAGCTGCCCCTTTGGGGTCAAGAGCTAAAACTGTATTTATCACCTGCCTAGAAGACAGGTTTCACAAGCTTGATTCAGTATCAGTTGGGCCCTTTGAGTCTCAGAAAAAGCTGCTAAAGTCATTCGCATTTTTATTTGACAGCTCAGTGACTGGCAATAGCCCATCACACAGCAGAAACAAGGTGGGCAGAGTCATGCAGCTCTCCCACACTGAGTCACAAGAGCAGCAGGTAAGTCAGAGGCCAAACAAGATGCCCACCACCTCTGGGTGCAGCCACAGGCCCCCTCCACCCACCTCATCCAGCACAGCGTTGCGCTTTGCCCGCTGCCGTTGGCGCAGAAGAACCAGGCCTGCGATGATGTCAGATGGGACGATGTCAAGGTCTCGGAAAAACTCAGCAAAAAGGTAGGCGATTTCAGAGTAGGCGTCCTGCAAAATCCAGGGAGAGAAGAGTTTAGGAGGAGGAGTTTGGGTGTGGGGAGCCTCAAAACAGGACACAGAAGGAGAACCAATGCGGCAGCAGTGGCCTCATTTCTGTAGCGCTCTCTCCAAAACATCCACGCGATTCCTTCAGGGAACACCATATCTGGTCTAATCATATTAATATATCTCTTATTTATTTTACACAGTCACACTCAGAGGCCTCAGCTGAGACTGAATTTGTACTATGCTGGGTACTTATGTGTGGGCAAGCAGACCCCCTCGGCATCAAAACAGACACAAAGAGAGAGAAAGGAAACATTTTCATCTCTCCATTGTAAATAGCAGAGAAAGTAAGATGAGAACCAAGCAAATCCCAATCCAGTGTCACCCCAGAGTCATCCTTTCTCCTCAAAACGCAATTCCATTTGAACAAAGCCTATTCAGGGAAAAAAAAGCACAGATTTCGTCCTATTTAACAGCCTCTTCAATCCTGTACCTCTGCCTTGGGATCGTTTTGCCCGTATGTAGCCCAGACCTCACCACCCCAAGCACATCAAAGTGACAGCTTGTGAATCCTGCCACTGAACAGTTGTGTAGCTGCTCTTTGCTACTTCAAGAGTTAATGACAACAAGCGGCTGTTACACATGGCAGCTCCTGGTACTGAAGGAGCTGACCAAATTACCAGGCTTTTCCAGGTTTATCTTGGACTATACCCAAGCAAAAAGGGCCTGAAAAGGAAAATCTGGAAAAAGATCTGAGTCATTAAATGTAGAGTTCCCAGAAGAGGAGGTGACCAAACCTAAAAAGGGAAGACACCACAGGAGGGACAAAAGTAGAAGTGACCTGAGAGGGTCATGCAAAGGCTATGAAGCAGAGTGACAGATATTTTGAGGATAAATGTTATTTTCCCTTTTGCTCTGTACTACAAAAAAAACCTGAAGATCTTCAGTGAGAATAGTTTGGGAGGTTGGGGATGGGCTGGACTGTGAGACAATGGTGCTCTGGCTATCGCTCAGACCAGCAAGCTTAAAGACAAGGCTGACCCAGAGGGTGGATCAACAAAACACAGGACTGAACAAGTGCTGCAGTACACCAGCAGTCAGTATTTTGACTCCTTTCCTACCAAGTATTTTGACTCCTTTCCTACCAAGTCTGTCATCGCCTTATCCTGAACTTTTTAGCCCACGTTTCCAGCGCATTCTTTACTCAGCATGTAAAGTCACACAACTGCAGTCCTGTTTGTAGAAAGCCCGAGCTGTGCACTTGAAGAAAACCTGGGTTTTGAGACAGAATCTCCCTACTTCACTGACCAGAAAGTAAATCCCTTCTCTCCCTAGCAGTCTTGCAGGAAGTGACCTACATTCTTTTATCTGACAGGCTCCTGGAGTGCAAGATTACTTTGTCATTTTTCACTTGCCTACAAAAGCAAGTTAAATCACCATTAAGAACGGGGCTTCAGGTGCCAGCTGTGCAGCTTTCCATACCAGCCGTGCCTTTGAAGAGCAAATGGACTGGCATTAACCTCTCCAACATTACAACCGCAGTATCCTTGAAGTACTGACCCCATAAATCTTAGCACAGTTCCTATAAGCACAGGAGAAACGCAAACAGCCTTGAAGTAAAATATGACGAACACCCATTAACCCAAAGGGACTGCAACACCCCTTAAAACTCTGACCAAAGTAAAAGGCCATAATGGAAGTTCAACACATCTATTCTGAAGGAAGAGTTTTTGCTGGAGCAGCTGATGTTATATTCTAGGATTGATGTAGTGTTCTGCTACAAACCCTGCGGGCTCTGGGGCCAGCAGGGCGTGGAGACTTAGCACTTCAGACTTGACTACAGAACCATCTGAATGGATTCTTGCCCCGATGCCATGTCCCCTCAGCAAAACTATTTTTCAGCCCAGAGATCCTCTGCTAGAACATTTTTTCCATGAATACTGGGAGAGACAGCAACGGATTAATTTCTGATCCATTACATACACATTCATTCCGCACACTGTCATGCCAGGATACAAAGAGTCAGGGCTTGTTTCTGCAAAGAAAAGAGCCTGGGAATTGCTCAAGCTGAATGTAAAATGGGAATTCAATAGCACAAGGAATTTGAAGATTCTGGTATCTGCTTTTATCCTGAACTAAAAAAAAAAAAAGTAGAAACAGTCACTGCAGAATGAAAAGTTTGTTAAAAAAAGCTTGACAAAGTGAAATATTTCACATTCCTGAATAAAATAGAGTTCTTCAGAAACCAGGCCATTCAGATGCCTGTCAGGGCTCTCCTGCCAGGCTGCTGCACCCTCAGGACAGGTGTCTGGATACCTGGGCAGGGTGACCTGGTTGTGCTGTCAGGGGGAAGGGAAGGTGCCTCTGCTGTGGCAGCACAGGCAAGCGGAGGCACAGAAAACAACGCCCCCAGGAAATGCTGCTGTTTGAGCCGCTGTGACACAAAGCTTGTTCTGTTTCAGTTTTCCAGATGGATTCTCCCAAGCAGCTCTAGCTCTGGATCTGTGTGAGCTGGCAGTCCTGGGCTGTGACTTCTCAGCAGGACAGAAGGTTGGGGCTGGGACATTCCCTGGAAACACGGTGGCACTTCATCCAGTACTGTGGGAGCGTGTCCCTGGGAGGGCCAGTGTGCTGGCACACGTGGCAGGATTTCTGCTAAAGGGCTACAACAATTCCTGCAGCCCTCCACACTTTGGAAACTGCGCCCTACAGATGACTACACAGCACTTAACAACCCCTTTTAATCTAATTCATACTGGTTGCCATCTGTGATGAACAAATGTTCAGGTAGCCTTCACCTGACTTATTTTCACACAGCTCTTCATCTTATTACTTTTTCTTTTGAGGTTAAAAATCAGAGTCTCATTTCTTTTCCTATACAAGTTCATGCCCCCTCCAATATGCTCCTTTTTCTGCTGCAACTTTTAGGAGACCAAACACCAGGCTATATTTAGTGAGGACATCACTGATGTGGTCAGTCCCTCGGTGATTTCCCTGTCATTTTCTATGCCCTTCTACTGAAGCTGAACACTTTTCTGATTTTTTGGCCACTGCTGCACACTGACGTCCTTGCTGAAGTGTCCTTGATAACTCCTTAGCTCTTTTCCTGAGAGGTTGTAACTAATTCAGAGCCCAGCGTATGCAAGTAATTTAAATTCTTTCTCCAGATGCACATGCATCACCTCGTCTTCCTTTATGACTTTCTTCTATCTTTGATAACAATTCCCTGGTTCTGCTTGGTCCTTCAAGAGTTCATAAATACTCATAATTCTGACCGACTTAAAAGAAATACAAGTCATCAGCAAAATTTTCCACCTTAGTACTCAGCTCTCCAACGGGTCCTCAAGAGTCCTGCTGAATGGCACCTACAGCACGAAACTGCTCCCACTGCTTCCAGTAAGAACAGGCTGGGGAAGCAATATCAAGCCCCTCACCCTTACCTGCTGATAACAGCAAGGGAAAAGCCCAACTGTAGCACGTGAAAACTTCAAACCAATGATCTTCACGTGAATCTCTGTTGTCAGTTTTTGACTGTTAGTAATCCAGAAGTATGCTTTTGTTGATTCTGACAGGTTTACATTTTCCCATTTTCAAAGAAGTCTCTCTCCTTCTTAAGTGTATGAGACAGAAATTGCCTAAGCAAAATGGCTGGTAAAGGGAAACTGAAGCACCGTCAAATGTTGAACCTAAACATAGCGAATATGTATTTCTTCCGCTGACATCTTCACTTAAAATTATCCCAGTTTGCTGCAACAGCGAGGTAAAGAACAACTTCAGGAAGAGTTTAATAATGTTGCTTTTCAGTGCCACTAACCTTACCTTCAGAGAGTGCTGCAACATGCAAAACCAGAGGGTTAAGACTAGAAATTCTGACAAGACAACTGTCCTACCCAGCAATGTCACACCTGCACATAGAGAGAAACACCAGCTCCTGTTTCTGCACAGAATACCCCGGCACCCTCCTGCAGAAACACAAGGGCTCATTCAGGCTACTTGGGCTAAAGGAAGGAAGAACCACCTGCATGCAGCAAAATTTCAAGCCTGGTCATTCTGAGGATAGCTCAGCTTACTGCTTCTTAGAAGGTATTTCCAGTCCTTGCATGCACTACTGTCGAGGCTCACTGGGCTCCTTGCACCTCCAGATCTCACCAAACACTCATGGGAAAGTGAGACACATGTTGCCCAGGGCTGACAGCAGGAACCTTGGACTGCCACGCTCTGCTGAGTCCCACGGATCGTCAGCCCTACCCAGCGCTCGCTCTCTGCCAGGGGATATCTGGTACCTACCGACTGAGAGTCTTTTGTCCGTGTGCAGCAAAGAAAAACTTTGAGTCTGCGTGTCCAGCTGCTGGCTTGCCCTTCTTCCAGGCGGTGTCTATAAATAAAGGGTAGAATATGCACATGAGGGCAGACAGGAGAACATAGCTGCAAACAAATAGTAGGATTCGGTATAAAGTCACACAGCCTATGCTATCACTGGTAAAACGCACGTTAAATCATATTCTTATATTTATCCTGATCTAGCAGAGACAAGGAGACCATGTACAGATAAAAAACTCAGCTTATTTTATAGTACAGGGGAGATCATTTATAATCCAGCTGTTCTGGCCAGGATCAAGCCTCTGTGTTTATCTACACGATGGACATTACATTCAGACAGGACACAATCACAGAACAGCAGTAGCTTCATTATCTGCTGGAAGCAAGATGTTCAGGAGCACCCGGTTCTGGGATGCAAGGAGTGTCTACTGGCAACTTGGCAGCTGCATCACGTGCTGGGATGTGCTACCACTCTGGAGGAAAAATGTACCTCAGGGCGAGGGGGTGGGAATGGTACAAAAGACCCTGAGTGTTTTGTATGAGAGGAGCTGTGCAATTTTTTTCCAGTAAATAGCTTATTTGGAAAAAGATTTATTAAACACAATACAGTCTCAGAATTGAAACAATTTGCACTGTTTATTCAAGTATGGTGCATAACTTTAATCAAAAAAAGAAAGCAAGCTAAAGGCTCTTTTTCAATTTAGAAAAGGTTAAAAAAGGCTGAGTGCAGAAGGCTTAGCTCAACCCACATTTGGTTTATGACATTTCAATTTCAGCTTCAAAATTAGCTAATTGGACAACCCTATTTAAAATTAACTATAGCTGAGTTCGTTTCACCATTCTGAGCTTGTCCTAGTTACTACATTTTGCTGGGTGACAGTCTCTTATTTTTGGCTGGCACACCTGCAAACAATAGTCAGGCTCTGTGGCGTCAAAGTGCATGATTCTTTGCCAGAGCACTGTGCTACCTACCTACAGTCCATGGCTCCTCTCATGCAGGGTCTTTTTTAAATGCAAACACAGACGAACTCAATACAGGTCAGACTAATCAAAAAAAGACCTCATTTTCTGGCAAATGATCCCATCAGGAAAAGCCCAGAAAGTGGGCTGCACCTGAAAGATGCTGGTAAAGGAGTATTTGCCTGAAACAGAAGGAGCAGATCCTGCAGGGCAATCCAGCAACTTGTGCCTGAACATTTTAAAACAACTATCCATAACCCCTGAGGAAGACTCCAAAAGAGGAACAGGAACACAAGTGTCCTAAGACAGAGCTGGCAGTACTCAGTTTGCTCCACCAAATGCCAAAGAACTTGGGCAGCAATGCAAAGAACTTCACAACTTCACCGCGGGGGTTGAACAAGCAAGTGTGCTCCACGATATTTTCACTCGAACCTTTCCCAAATTCTTTCTTCCTAACACTCAACTTCCACATGTTTAATATGAGCTCTAAAGCAAGTTTCTTAGAAAAGCCCGCCGTGCAATTAGCTGAGCCTTTTGTTTTGTTGTTTTATTTTATGTTCTTGCAGAGCTAAGAAAAGCCCACACACATCACGATGCCACTGGTAAAGGAAAACCACTGTGTAACAAAGTCCAACAGCTATAGCAGAATACTACAAAAAGAAACCAAAGTTACACGTCTCCTTAATGTGACAAGCAAATCAAGTTTTTTCCATGAATTAAGACAGTAAATATGGCTCAGGTAAAGTGTAAGACAGAGGGCAAACTATTGCTGTACATCAGAAAGCACATATCACTGCAGACTGAGGGATTTCAATAGGAATGGTTGGCCCTCAGCATCTTACAGCATCACAATCCAGAAAGAGGCAGAGAATTTCATAACATATTCTTTGAAAACAATTGCTTCAGTAGTGAACACATAGTAAAATTTTATGTTTCCCTTTCACATTATAGCCCACAGCATTTTGCTAGTTAACATCTGTTAACACTCCCTTTCTAGAGTGGAAATCTGCAAACAGGAGGCAGGAGCTCTCTGAAAATGTTACAGGCCCGGAGGGAAAAACCTGGCCATGGCCCAAGGGACAAATACCTTCACTCACTTGTCTGGGATCTCAGAACTCCTCACAGGGGAGATAATTTGGGGGGGTGTTTTGATTTAGATTTAAGTTTTATGTCAAAAAACTTTGCAATCTGTGGCACTCAGTTTCCCTTCAGAAAAATAACGCTGAGCCAGCCAGCTTTCATGGAGTGTGGGGTACTAGATCCACAGCAGCATCACAGCCTCTCACTCCCAGCTCCCTGGGAATGTCCTGATGACCACACAGTGATCGAATACATTAGGCTACCCGGGTGCTAACTCCAAACATTCAAGGTTAGTGTTAGTAACAGACTGGAAAGGGTAAAAAGAATGTCTTGCATTGAGCTCCCTCAAACAAAAGTTGCTTGCGTGGTCCTCAGAAAACTCTGTTTTTTCCTCAAGACAACCACCTGAAGGATTCCCTTTCAAGACACTGGAAAAGCATGTATTCAAAACACTCTCTTCAATATACATTCTTCGTGAGAAATGCAAAATCTGCAGAGTATTTTTGAAAGTCTCATTTTTTAGCATTCAAAACCTAATGCCCTCAAGTCCTACAAAGCCACATTCCTTGCTGACAGTTACATATGTCAAGACTGCCTAAGAAAACAAAGCCTGTTTGTGTTGTCCTGCTACTGGAAAAAAACTTCTGAAAAATGCCTTGCTTGGTGAAAAAAAGCTTTCATACCCCCATCTGAGTAGCTCAAAAATGTAATCAATTCTTAATTAAAAGATGTGACTGCCAACACAAAAGAAATTGCTTCTTGGCCAAGACCAAATGCAAGAAACCTCAGGCCAAAAAGTCTTATGTTCAAAACAGAAATAAAGGAAGAAAGGGGCTTTGGAAGAAGATGCTGCTTCAACCTAAGCAAAATTAAGCACTTCCTCACTGTTACCAGGCAAAACACTGGTACAGGACAGGAAAACAAGCTGTTGTTGTGGTCAGCACTGGCCCAAGGGGCTCGTAAGGATCCACAAATCCAGTGACTAACGCACAATCCAGCCAAGTATCACGTTGCTTCTCCTCCTTTGGCTACAGATGCCCACACCCAGCATGTGCAGCCTGATCTGCATTCTCCCAAAACCACCTCACCAAAGGGAAGCCTGAAGCCGACTGCTCCCTGAAGCAAGGCAAGGAGAATATCAAGAACTAAAAAAATAAAATAAAAAGCAGGGCACCCTTCCAGAAACACTGCTTTACCGCAGGTTGTATGTCCTCAGGTTGCGCTGTCTGCGCTTCGTGGCACGCAGTTTGACAAAGGTCCGGCCTGTCGGGTCGAAGACGCACAGAACAGTGATGCAGACGCTCAGGATGACAACCCAGTTGCACACCACCATTCCTGCAAAGAAAAGAGAAGTCAGGTGCTCTGCCTGTAAGTCTTGGCAGCATCACTTCCTGCTTTTCACCACAAGCATCAGACCCACCTCAATTGCTGCAGGGCAGAGAAAGTTACCTAAATACTCTTGCAGCCAGCTGCAGCAAAAGGAAATCCTCTGGAAAGGTTTCTAAACCACAGCTAGATTTTTGCAACTGTTTTAGGAGACTGTCCATGTGGAAAGCTGTTAAATACTGAGTATCTAGGTGGACTGCGACATTAGCATCACTCCCCCCAGGAGACTGGCTGAGGCTGAAAAGGAGTTCCCAGAAAACAGTAAAGCCATTTTGAACTGAAGGAGAAGCAGGTCTTACAGACTCCCCAGCCAGACCCTTCCACGGGAACATGAATTCTTGCCTCGGCGCAGACAGCACAAACAAATGAATAGAACAACTGTTCTGAGCAATAATGTCGCAGGAAAACAAGCACCACATTTAGAGCTACAATCCACTTCCAACACTCAATCCCCACATGCATGAATGAATAAACTCTCCAAGGCAAGAGGACATCTGCGCGTACACAGGAATGCACACAAGCCCCATTCCAAATACGTACCCAAAGTGACACTCTTTGCTGTGATATCATTGCAGGAAGCGTAGTACTGCGTTAGCCAAACGATGCCCACGATAGCATACACAAACTCAATCACCAAGATAGCTGAAACAAAAGGAACACAATGGATAGTAGCAGTGTCTCTCTAAGGATTAACAACTGCTTCTCCCCATCTTCTGGAGATGAAACCCCAAGACAGGCTCTTTAGCAGGACAGTTGCACAGAATAAGTGATTGCAGGACTGGGCCCCAATGGTTTGGAAGGTGATATTTGAGGAAATGAACCAAAAATGTAATGTGTTCTTAACACTAACTACTCCTAAATAACACGAGGACCAGACACACACTGAGCTGTCAGTGCCCTTGGCTGTATCAGAGCTGGGAATCAGATCACCTTTCCTTCCATACAGGACAGTAGAAAGGCTCCCTTAGGTAGCCAGAATCGTCATGTAACAGTACCTAGGTCTCAACTACCTCAAACAGATATGAAATAAATAGTAGCGTGTATCAAGGATTAATTCTGCTTACTACACTTAGCAAATGTTCCCAGTACCTCTGTGCTTTGGAGTCCTTCCAGTAATAATTTCCAGGACATGGTCCTTAAGGAGTCATTTACTGGCTCCTCAGTCTTGCACATTACCCTGGTAATGAACAAGAAACTGGGGATTAACAATGGTTCCCCAGAACAAAAAAAGTTGGGAAACTCTGAAGCGCCCATCCTCACACTTTCTCTACACAGTACAACCCTAAAGTACAGGTGACCAAGCAGGTATGGAGCAGGTAAATAGCTTGTTTAGTAATGCCCAGCAAGCCTTTGGTGAAGCTGAGGCTAAACCCACGTTCCAGCCTAGCTGCCTCACCATCCACCCACCTTATCTACAGGTTGGCCCCATATCTTTCCGTAAGTGGCTCACTACAGACTCTCACAAGCCTGGAAAGACCAGTTCAAAGAGACACACAGCAAAGCTTTCACCAGCAGAGGGCAAGGAACAGGCTGATCCTGGTCCCTGATCAGCCCAACCTATGTTCTTAAACCGAGCCAGGCTTTGCCTACGTTGGCTTGTCTCCCCTCAGATTACCTGCTGCAGGACAGGAGCTACAGTAGCACAGATGAGACTTTTCTGGGTTCCTATTGGAACTCTTTCCCCAGATTCATCTGCACTAAACAGCAGCAAATGCTTAAAATGGGACAGTCACATGGACCTTGCCCACACAGTGGTCACACTCCTATTTCTATCATCAGAACTGATGAAGCCATTAAAAGTAAAAAGCCCCATGAAACAAGTATATAGAGGACCCAACATACAGTGTAAATACAGATCCTGAACACATGTATAGTTTAAGGCAGACAAGGAAGAAAAGTGGACAATTCTTGGGTAGGAAAATGGCTCTTTGGATTCTCTCTGCTTCCCCTGCCCCATTTAGTCTGGTTTTAACATGGTGCTTCTCAAACTGTCAGACTCTATGTGCTTCCCTAGGGAGACTGCAGTGTGTCTGGGAAACTGGAGAGAGAGATTTGTTTGCTATTCATGTTAATGATTTGCACTTAGCACTCCAAAGGCTGAAATGTCTCCCAGACAGAGCTTTCAAGCAAGGTTACCAGTATGTTAGCGAATTCTGCATGAAAACAATCCAGCCAAAACACAGCAGAAAAACATGAGAAACTTTGTTTTAAATGAGCTTGACTCTGCATCTCCAAAGGGTTTTTCCTATTAAAATCTTCACTCAACACAGAAAAAGTTGCTGTACCCAGAAGCTGCTGTACCCAGAAGACAATGGAACAGACAAGGGAAGACAAGCTAAAAGGGAAGCCCTGAAAGAGATCAAGGAACAATCGCCTTTCTGGTCTAGTTCTTAGTGGGTAAGTGAGAAAGGAAATGTTTTCAGGAAGACAAATATGCACTCTAAGAGAGAGGACGCAACCAGTGAGCAGGAGGTAAACCTATTTATCAGGTGGAGTGGACAGCAACATCTGCCTGAAGGTGGAGTATTGAAGTGCAGGTTGCTGGAGAGATGCATCACACATGAGCCAAGAGGTCAAGTACATGTCTTAGAGCAGGTGGGTGTAGACATAAGTGTCCTTATGACAGGCAAGGACATGCACATGCCTCGGGGTCAGAACCCCCACAATTTACACTGACATATGCCTGTATTGTAGGAAAACGTGGGGAAAAAAGATGGGGGAGAGGTGTAGATGCATCTCACTGGCAGATCTGTGTTGCGAGACAGAAAGGGAGCATATTTTGTTAGAGGAAAGGGATGTACCTGCATCGCAATGAGGATGACAAGTTAAAGGTTTGCTAGAAAGATATTTGGGGCATTGCATGAGAGTCTTACAGCAATGACAGGGTGCAGTATATGTGATGTATTCAGATGCATATCACATACAAGTGGCCATCTGGATGTCTTTCAGAAGCTGTGTGTTTGTCAGGGTGTGGGGAGAGAAGTCTTCTGCGCTAGCAGATGGCAGTGTGGAGGCTGAGTCATTAGGAGGCCTCAGGCCGCTGCCTCTTACCCAGTCTGACATAGAGCACATACTGCATCGAGTCCCGGGGCTCTGTGTACAGGATACTGCCTCGCATGCTGAGCCAGATGATTGCCACCTCTGCGATCATACAACTGAGCAGGATGCCCAGGTAGCCTCTGCCGTGGTCCACCAGGTTAAGCGAGCAGGTCTCGTTGGGGTTGTACACCAGCCCAAAGAGCACCACAGAGAGGATCACAAACCTGCCAGTCACAAACCAGCTTGTTACCAGCAGTAAGCCAAAAAAAGCTGCATGTAACATCCCACACCTGGTCTCCTCACAAAGCTACTGAGGATCCTCAGCATCCCCGCAGCTACTTACAATTAATATGAATTTGGGCCAGAAATCTCCTCCCCACAAGCCATCCAGAGGCCCTGCTACCCCAGTCAGAACAATTTGATGATCTGTGGCAAGTCATTATCCCACAGGATTGCCACTCCAATTGTTTTTCCCTGAGCCCCTGTACAGCCCCAAACTCCAGTGGACAACCTTGGGTAGCACTGGAGGATGTGGGGAGTTCTGGTCAGGCTCTCTTTGGAACTGGAACCAGAAATTAGAACAGAACTTCTCCAAAGAACCAGAAGCTGTAAATATGTTGGTGTCTGTCAGAAATGCCCCAAACAAGCCTTCCAGCCGCATGTATAAGCGCAGGAAGAATTACAGCTGCAAGAAACAGGAATAGCAAAAAGAATTCATGGGAGAATACAAACCATCATTCTGCCTTTCTCACTTACCAGGTGGTATGCAGGAGGAAGAGGAAGACGGCTGGCAAAACCAGGTCATCGCTGCCTACAGACCAGCGACGGCGGAACACGACAATCCCTGGCATGGCTAGCGGGTCTGAGGAAGTTCAGCAGGGACGACGCTCACCTCCTGGAAAAGAACAGACTCAAAGATGCTGCTGAACCCCTTCAACCCCTCTGGAGAACCCCACGCCAGCAGGGCTGCACCTGAGGGCTACAGGTTTTACACCAAAGATGACAGACCTTCTTCCTTCCAGCACCAGGGGGCATGGCATGCTCTAGCAGGACAGGAGAGGAATGTACTTTGAAGAGTGGGAAGTATCAGGTGAAGCTGGTGCATAACTCACTGAACATAATCACCAGCTCCACTTCACAAGATTACCTGGAATCCTGTTAGGGCTGCATGTTGGTAAACAGCCACTGTTTTGGTGCGTTTTGGACAGGTTACACAGGCCTCAACTCTACAGAAAGGCCCTATTAGCATGTTCTTCCACAGGCACACCTCCTGCCAGCCTCTTCTCTTGTTGTCCAACAGTTCCCTCCCTCACTTGGCTCAGGAAGCCAAAATACCCATTAGCAGTTAGTGGCAGCATCTGGGGAAGCTATTGACTGGCTCCCAACAGCAAGCACTCAGAGCTAGGGAGCAAGCTCCTAGGAGATCTCTTACTTGAGCATCACTTGCACAGAAGCACCCTGCCAGCTCCACATCTCCTTTGTGTTCACACTGGCCCTGACAGGCACTAACAATTAAAAGGTCAAAGATTGAGGAGCTGGCTGTTCCTCCCCACATTTTGTTTGTACTCCTATTTTTAAAGCTTCACAAACCCTTTAAAAAAAGAAACAGCAGTGGTATAAGTCACGAGACTTCACAGGGCTATCCAGACACCTCCTCCCAGCACAGCTCTCCCACACCATTTCAGTTCTGCTGTACACACTCCAGCCCGCTCCAGTCCAAGTCCACTGCATCAGAGCGGCACACCCCATCTCCCTCCTGCATTTCTTCTACAACCACGACCCATGTCATCCTGTTTGGTTTTGTCAAACTTTGGTTTCTGAAATCATGTCTATGTGGTCTGCCCCCTGCAATCAGTCCTGTTCCTCTCTTCCGTGCCCTAAACCCCATCCCACTCCTTACCAGTACCCTCCTGAGCTACCACAGACTGGGGGACACTGCACCTTGGCCTGTGCCTCTCCACTCCAAGCCACCATCTCCAGAGTGCCAAGTTCTCCCAACTGATGCATCTCAGTTCTAAGTCACAGCATTTCTATTCCAGCCCACTAACCTCCCAGTATTCATGCTCACACACTGCAGCCAGAGTGCTCCATCCACGACCTGCAGTGACCACGCCACTCCAAAGCCCCATCTTCAAAGTAATAACTGCTCTTTGTACCGATCTGGCAATTTGATTGTTGCCTCTGAGCATAACAGCAAACTATCCACATTAGTTACTTACAATGTAATCAGGATTTCCAACAGCGTTTCAGAGGGAATATCATCTGCCGTACCTCATGCACCAGGCAAAAGAAAAAAACTAATCAAGACTGTATATGATGTCTTGAATTTAGTGCTCTGGGTAAAAAAAGGAGCAACATGATCACAAACTAGTTTGAAGCTTCAAAAGTAACACAAGTGTTAGGCTGCGGTCAGTCACAAAACCATCACAGCACTGACTGCTGCAGTGACAAAAGCTGGCCTTGTCCTACTAAACCTCCTCACTAGTCAGGTGCAGTTACCCCATCCCTTACCTGCTATGCAGAACATCTCAAAACAGAGGAGTCTCCCCCCCGTATCAATACCCACGGCCAGTGGACTAGACCTTCCTACCCATTTGAGTCACCATGTATTGAAAACCTACACAAATCTTTCACACTTTCTGGGAGATTCCATAGTTAACAGGCTGACACACTTCCAGTCCGTTACTCACTTGGGTGAAGGAAACGCTCTATTCCACAAACAAAGCAAATGTGAAATTACAACACCATTTGGATTCACACTTCCTTAGCACATAATAATCAGAGCACTGGGTACATTGCAGCTCTACCTTCAAACTGCTCACTCCTCTGGCCATCTGGCAACTCCTTCTAGCCTTGCCACGAATAACCCGCCTGCCTGCCACACGCCACCCATAACGAAGGGCTTCTATCCTGAACATCTCTAACCCTGCTCAGGGGACATGGATACACTTTCCACATTCATCCACTCTGCCTCTGGCCACCGCAGCACCTCCCAGCCAAGCTCTAGACCTCAGTTCCCAGCATCCCTCGGCTTATGGCTGCATCCCACTAACACGCTTTCCACAACTCTTCCACCTCTCCAGACGCGAGCAGTTGTGCTCTGCCTGCTTTCACCACCTTCTGCCAGTTTAAGAGGCAGGGTATCGGCAAGAGCAGCAAACATCTAATGTGAATTCCTTATCCACAGCAACAGATGGGGATGGAGCAGAGCAGCCTGTCACTCACTGTCACACACGAGAATACTCACTGGGGGACTGTCACTCCTAGCTGTATGCTTACCAGGCTCCCGGTGCACCACAGAAAGAGTCTCAATTAATTTTCAAAGACTGTCTATTGAAAATCTAAACCATGAGGGCTGGGGCCTTGCCCTCAATTGGGAAAGAAAGGAGATTATAGAAGGCCTGAAACTGTAAAGCCCACACACAAAAAAAACCCCACACTAAAGCTCTCCGTGTGCGGACTCTTTGGCTTCATCCCAGGAACTACATTTTAATATGAAGATATGCTCTAGCAGGGGAACTGTGAGGAAAGCAGAAGGTCAGAGTGCAAGCAGTATTGAGACCACTGACCCTAGTTTTGCAACAAGAATCCCTTGCACTGCCCCTAAAATTGCTGCAAAAAGTGAAAAATTCCCAGGACCCTGAAACCTGAACCCCAGTACAAGAAGCCCCAAGCTCTTAACCCTGAAATTAGGGGGAAGCACATGCAGGCACAAGCTTTGTGTGCCAAAAGTCCAGAGCCCTTCACCCTCTTTACCCTCAGATCAGAGAAAGATCTATGGAAGCAGAAATCTTACATGGCATGTGGTCCAGCTGCTGTACTTTCTTCTCTCCCGTAAAGGTATTTCAGGAAAAGTGCATATCCACAGAGACAGACATCAGAAGAGAAGGAAGGAGCAGCAAACTCTTCTTGCAGCCATTGAAATTCCCACCCGGCAGAGGGAAGGACAGTGTGGTGACTGCCTGCCGACAGAGCCCCGCATCATCTTCAGAGCAACTCCCTCCTTCCAAGACAGCAACCTCATTTATTCATCAGGGCTGCTGAAAGCCACCGAGACAGGGGTCGTGACTCCCCCCTTCCACACCCCCAGCACCCTCTGGAAGGAAGTGACATCATCCCTATTCTGAGGAGATTGTATGTGAATTGTGGGAAGGAGGACTGGGAGTGAGAGCAGGCGATGCTGTCAGAGATGCACAGAGACAGGAGAGAAGGAATGCTCTCCGGCAGCAATTGCAGCAGCACAAACCTCCTCCCTCTTGCCAGCGAGGAGCCGGCAGCACCGAGAGCACTGCGGTAGCCGTTCGGGCTTGTCCCAGAGCCCCAGTTGTGCAGGGGAAGCCCTTCGGCTGCAGCGGACGGCATCAGGGCTGGGAAAGGCTTAGGGCCGCTGGTCTCTCCTCTGGCATGTACTGAATGGCCAGGGGGATGGGAATTGGATGGGACACAAAAGGGGCACAGAGAGGGGCCACCCCGGTCACAGAAAGGAGAGACTGTTCCAGAGGAGCAGTCTCTCCCGGGCCTTTTCAGCCGTTAATTCCTTGTGACATACTCTGGGGTATGACAGGATGTGGGGGAAGGGGAGAATTAGCTGTCTGTAGGGGAAGGCTTAGAGGAAAGAGCAAGGGAGAAAAATGCTACAGCGAGACAACATTCCAGCTAAACCGAGGAGATTTAGTCTAATCCAACATCCCATCACATCTGACATTAGCCTCAGAAGGTATACACGTAAATATAAGCCGAACACAGCTATAGCTGAAGGACTGTGAGTAGATCTTGCACTGCAGGAGACCACCCACACCACGCCAACACCCCGGGAGACAATCAGCTACTCCCCACCACCCAAATCCACAAGCAGATTTGCTTTAAGCTTGCAGCATCACACAGATACCCGAGGCACAGTTGCACCCACACAGCCCAACAACACACAAACCCCCTGCAAAGCCTCATCCCTGGATCCACAAAGGGCTTGCAGGCTCACTCAGCAGCCCCCCTCCATCACCCAAAAACCTCCTCCTGGGCCCCACTCAACCTTGCTGCAGTTCAGACCATAACTTGCTATTTCTGTCCAACAAAAGATGGAAGGCCAACATCACTGTGAAATCAGATCCACCAGTGCCAACAGTTTCTTCTTACTTTGACAGACCACTGGCAATGTCTGTGCAGAGGCATTTGCAGGAGTAAGTCCTGCTAGCCCGATACATCATCACCCACCTTTGCTCCCAGCTTGAGATGGGGACCTGCTTGCGACTTCATGCGACCCAGTTATGAGAAAGCAATCCCATCTCATCTGTGCTTCATATCTGTTATCACCCTCTTTCAGCTGGTCTCCCCAAATTGTGCCTCAACTCTGAAGTCCTACAGTATTATTCACCCAAACTGCCTCAAAACAACAACTGTTCAAAGCCCAGAGACCAGACTTTCATCTTCAGTGAGGAAGCCCAAAAAAAAGGAGATTAGCTCTTAGCTCTGTAGATAGTTGCAGGAGTCACTACAGGACAAAGCCCCTTGCTGTCCCGCAGAAATCCAGCCACGTGTGCCAGCACACTGGCCCTCCCAGGGACACGCTCCCACAGTACTGGATGAAGTGCCACCGTGTTTCCAGGGAATGTCCCAGCCCCAACCTTCTGTCCTGCTGAGAAGTCACAGCCCAGGACTGCCAGCTCGCACAGATCCAGAGCTAGAGCTGCTTAGGAAAATCCATCTGGAAAACTGAAACAGAACAAGCTTTGTGTCACAGCGGCTCAAACAGCAGCATTTCCTGGGGGCGTTGTTTTCTGTGCCTCCGCTTGCCTGTGCTGCCACAGCAGAGGCACCTTCCCTTCCCCCTGACAGCACAACCAGGTCACCCTGCCCAGGTATCCAGACACCTGAGGGTGCAGCAGCCTGGCTAGAGCTCCCTTGGAATACAATTGGGGCATCTCCACAGTAAGCCCCAAGAGCCACCCAAGGGAGGCCCAGGACAGTGTCTGAACAGCACCAGATTAACTCCACCCAGCTGGGTCCTCTAGAACTGCCTTCTGCCTCCTACCACACAAGATGGCAACTGCAAGTGCTCTTCCACAGCACAGCACAACCTCCATCACCTTCTACAAGCAGATCCAGATTCTATCCCTTGCTGGTACACCTGCATTTCTTCTTTCTGCAGTTATTTATTAGAGCTATTGAAGCTCTCCATACTTCTTGCACATACAAAAAGTGTTCATGCTGAAGCAAACTAAAAAAGCAACAGTATTTTAGAATGTTTGTCAAATTTGGATGACCAAATAAAAAACATTTGGCATGCTTAACCATACAGCTCCTGACCCTTAAACCTCTGCTGGTTCATAAAATACAAACTCTCCCCCTGAAATCACACTTCACTAACAGATAGGGTCTCAACCCCATCAAGTCACCTGCTACCTGAACCCCATATCCATCCTTTCCTCACAAGCATGGCCCACGTGGGACATGGGCCTTCTACCCCAGATTGGGTCCCTACCCCTGCAGCTTACAAAACCTCCTGTTCCCATTAAGCATGTCTTTCTAGAAGTGCCTACTGTACTTGACGGAAATCATCAATTAGAACTTGGATCAAACTTCACTGGTCCTCATCCAGCTATATTTAAGGGCCTTAAATGGAGCTCTTTCTGTTTCTGAGCTTTGTTCTTCACAATCTGGGAATTGTTCTTCCCTTGCAGGGAGAGGGGGGGATGTGGTTACATCCATACAAAACATCCTGAAGCTGGCTAGGAGGCAATAACTTGCCTGTGTCTGCACAAATACAAACCTATCTATCCTCCAGCACCTCTCGTAGGACCCAGTGGGCAATATGAGCGAGGCTGCAAGGTCTTCTGCTGTGTATCTCCTGCACAATTTACCCATAACAACCATTACCAAGAAAACATCAGAAATAAATGTGTAGGACAGAAAAATATACCCAAACCTTCAAAAAAGTGCCCTTTCAGGTTGGGAATATCTAGAAGCATCTTACAAGAGGGAGGAATACCTACTCAACACACAGAGTGTGGAACAAAGGCTCACAATACAAGATGGGGAGAAATGACACAGCACCAAAGGAAGATGAGCCCTTCCCAAGACAGAGCTGCCTTTTACAAGTGGCAGAAGGTCTCTACTGCAAGCGATGTCTGCAGGAATTGCAGCGAAAGCTCCCTCCCTGAGGGGAGATGGTACAGCAGCTGCCAGAAGGTTGTGAGGATAGTTCTAGCATGACTGGCTATGATTAAGGGAACAGATCTGTATTTTAAAGAATATTGTATGCATTAATGTAAAATCTAAGAGCCATATTTACAACCAAGCCACAGACCACTGAGCATGGGCAGAGAACACTGGTAAAAATCAATGGGTTCTTTAATTTTGGAATACCAATTTCACACCTACTTTTAAGATTCTCCTTTATAGTCTCCCATTTTCCAAGGAGAAGGAAACAAAATGAAAGACAGTGCCAGAGCCATGGGACTAAGCCTTCGGGTTTGAGAAAGGGAAGGTTCAAAAAGCCTCCTGTGGCTTAGCACATTTCAGCTGCAGCTCCCCCAGGATAAGGCCACTGCACCACAATCATCTAACTACAATGTCATCATTACAGAACTAATATGATTAGGTTAGATCTGGAACAATAGTGCCCACTGACAAAAATAGCCAAAATACATCTCAAGAGTACAAACTGGCCTTCAAAACCCAGGGGCCAAGAACTTACCTGGACATCCCACCAGCTGAAATCATAAATGCTAGCATAAATACACCCTTGGAAGTGCAATGGTGATGGCCACAATATGTTGGTAGTAACAAGAACAGACTACTGGCCAGTTGGCCCAACACCGGCCCACCTCCCTTTCGGCTTATTCCTCCCTAATGTTTCTTTAAAGCCCTTTTGCCTCAGGCAGCATAAACACATTAATGTTTTCTAAGCTCATGTGCTCCTTGATAAATCCATCCCCTTTGTCCCTTACTCCAAACACCTCTTGCCTTGGGTAGAAATAGCTCTCATGAGTCCCACACTGCCTTCAAACACAGACAACATCTGCTACCTTCTTGAACCTCGCAGCCTTAGAATTTATACTGTCAAATTTCAAAAGCCTCTTAGAATTTTTCTTAAATAGCCTCTTTTCTCTCACAAGAAAAAAATCGGCTCTCAAAACCGTTCTACTAACGCAGAAGATTTAGTATCAGATTTGCTATTTGCTCCAAACTGGTTATTTTCCTGTAGAACAATGCTGTGTACAACACACCACAAAGGGCCCAATGCTGACATATCACCTGCTCTTGAGCAGTAGTATAGGTAATCCCAGGTAGTCTGAGCCATTAACCAAGATGTCAAAATTCACAAGTATTTTTAAAGAAATGCTACCCTTAAAATAATTCATTTTGGGGGTCTGCACACCAAGGGTTCAAATTTTCAAGCATTTTCCTGCCACTGCAAGGATTAGTGCCTTTTCCCTGTCCAGCAGCATGAGATAACAATCATTTATGAAAAAACAACAAATACACTGCAAGTTGGCAACATCCATTTTCCTTTATTCAATGGAGTCCCAGGCAAATGGGGAAACCAGATAAAATTCTCACCTTTAGCCTCTGACAGCGCCTCATTTGCTTTTGGAGGGCTGGCCAGCCATAGCACCACTGCCTTCAGGAATAAAGCTGTTCTTTGCAAAGCTGCATACATTTTCTGAACAATTACTTTTTATTATAGAGACATCAGAACAACCAATGTAGCTGCTTGGTATGTATTTGTCCACAGCAGTGGTGTTCTCAGGAAAAAAATATTGGATTTAGTGCAAGAGTACGGAGATGTGCTAAGTAGAGTTAATGATACCAAACCACTATTATTCACAGCACTTATTCAGAACTTTACAACCACCAGTTAGGAGGATAAAGGATCTACTGAATTAAAACCAAAGAAATTCACTGCTTTGAAATATTCCTCCTCTAATCAACTGGTACCAGTTCAGGGCCTGTTCCCAGGCATCATGATCCTACAAACCAGTGACACTGTAGACCACAATGGTTCCTTCTGGGAGGGGATTCCCCCAACATCGCCCATGTCAGGACACCCAGGCTGAACACCGCTATCCTGGCAGAATGCTCAGCACCCCTCTCACGAGCCCTTTTCCAGCAAGTGCACTTAGTAGGTAGCTCTGCCAAGGTGCCACCTGCCTTAGTTGCACTAAGATGGGTGTATAAACAGGAAAACAAACTAGCAGGATCTGAAGTCTCCACTCTCCTTTTTTTTGTTTCCAGGTGGGATACCCCAGAGGCTAGGATTTGTCCATGGGCACAAAGGAAGAAGTCTGCAATGGATAAGCACAATCCTCCTCTTAAGAGCACTTTTATTTTAGAACATAAAAGACAGTGATCGGTGTGAAACATTTCAACTGCCCAAATTAAAGGAAGAATAATGTTCTGAGAGATGAAAAAAGTCTCACCCTAGAGCTCCAAGATTATCAGTGCTTTTCTTCTTGACTTCAGTAGGAACGCAATTTAACTCCAAGCTTCATACTTGTCAGACTACAGAAAATTAAGTCTTCATGAATAACTGGTCAAGAAACAACAGAAGTTGACAGATAAACTTACCTTAAAATGAGCCACTTTATTGAAAACCTGGGAGTGGAGAAGGAGCACAATCCAAGTCTGCTGACACTAATTTAGTTAAAAAACAACACCCAATCGTTGTATCAATGCCGACATATCTGCAACCACCTACATTTTGTGCTAGCAAAGCCCACAATCTGAGCTTTCTGACGATTCCAAGCTTGAGCAAAAATAATGTCCAAGTTGCTAGGGGGAAAAAAATGTATTAAAAAGTGAAACTAATTTTGTATTTTAATTAGAACTTACTGTTCTACAGGGTAATAAAATCTGCTAATGTTTAATACTAGCAACCAGTGACAAGACAAGCTTGTCTTGAATGGGGCAGGGAAAGAATGTGGAAAGAACATTTGGATGAGTTGACCTAAGTCTGTAGATACAGCAAGCACCTCGCTTTGAAAAATTCTGAGCAGCTGGGCACCCCAAATCTGGGTCCTATCAGCAGGCAATGCAAACAATCCTGGTCAACCCACACTCACATATGTGGTAGAATAGTTAATTTTTCCTGAGCACAATTATTGGGGATCAAAGTTCTTTGGTTTTGTTGTAATATCCCACGGCTATATTCAAAATTTGTTAATTCATGGTTGTAAACCACACAACCGTTAATTCATCCATAGTAAAAATAACAAAGGCTGGATTAAGTCAGCCAGGGCAGAATGAAGTGGTAAATGGTACTTACGAAAGGAGTGTTTCAGATGTAGCTGACTGGTGCCAATCTGACAGCCTCATTTCTTTAGGCAAGCTATTTTTCACTACAATACTGGCAAATTCAAATCTGTCAGTTTTACTCCACCCTGGAATGCTTATCAGATCAGCCACCTTAAAAAAACAGGAAAAAAAAATCAGGAGCAGCATATTTCAAGGTGAAAATAAATATATTCAGCGATGTATGGCTGCTACAGCTATTCTTGAAGTGACCTGCCTTTAGGAAGAGAGAGGACAATCCCAGTCACGCTGAAAAGTAATTGCCTCTCTACGATACCATAGGCAGGCTCCCGGGCTTCCTAGTTTATGCTAGTGGGCAAACAGTTTTCCCAATAACTTGACTCATTGCTTCAGGAATTCCCTAGAGGATGAGTCACATGCAGGGAAAGCCACCAGTCATTCTACGGGAGCTAAAGGGACCACCGTTGCCAATACGAGAAGAGCGAAAGAAGTGGGAGAACAGAAAATCAGTGCCAAACTCGGGAAAACTGTGCGGTCACCACCACTCCTTGGCAGTCCTTCCCTGCTCCCCTCCCCAAAAAGCGTGCTGGCGAGCAGAAGCACACCCGTTCAAGCAGCAGAGAGGCAGCACCAGGCTCTCGAGTGACGGGAATTACTGTGGAGCAGTTTCCTCCACGTGCAACTGCCAGGACAGAAGGAGGAAACGCTGACTCTGTTCACATCCAAAGACAGCTTGATACAGGAAGGGAAGGTGTCTCTGGATGGGGAAGGTGCTAAGGAATTAAAAACAGTGCCTCTTCTCCCTCCCCCCCAGCACTGAAGGGGATATAATCAGGACTAACAGGGGCACATGCAAAATTTCAGGGCCTTTAGCTCCTCACTCCACACCGCAACCCTCTGTTCACAGATCATGCTTCTTTTTGTGCTTCACAAATTACTCTGTGATTTTTCCTTTCCTCACATGCCAAGTCGTTAGGCAGGTCTGTGCCTGGTTCTAAGTCAAAAATGCTGAGAATCACTGCTATGTAGCAAGCTCTTTGGTAAACTAAACCCTAACACACCTTTTCTTAATACAATTTGTAATTACTAAATGTGGATGCCAACTCTGTGAAACTGCCAGGCTCAACTACATTGGAAATTGGCTTCAAACAGTCTAAACCTTAACTCAGATACAATCTGTTCTCATTTTACTGGTGCTGTCTGTTTATTTCAGCCATTTCCCTCAATCATGTCCCTGATCATAGAACCCTGGGCTGACAGCCCTGTTTCTAATCAAATATTTGGCCCCTGTTGCTTCTCTGGTCTCTTTTGCATTAAAATGCATCTGCTGATCTTGGGCCTCTACTTGGGTTCAGATTGCCACTTCTGCCTCATATTTGTTACTTTGGGCAAGGACATGCCTGTATCTTACATTCCTAAGAAATCAGACTGCAAAGATTGGGACATGGAGGTCATACACCCCAAAGGCCATGTGTATTGTGTCATGTCCTTAAATCACCCAGGATGAGATCTGAATTTAAGAGCTCTCTCCAGGTTATTGGAAATGACTCAATTAAACTGTCACTGTTTTTCCATGTCATTCACCACTAAGGATCGCTTCTAACTTGCAACAAATTGACCTTTGCCAAATGTTCTCCCGTTACATCTCCACTCCCACGAACAGCCCCAGAAATGCAGTTAACCTATTTTGCAACTGCCATTTAACAGGTTGCTCCAAAACCATGAAGTCCTAGAAGCCCACCTCTCCTACCAGTCTCCCCCAATCTCTAATCCATTTTCTTCCAATGTTCAAATCAAACTCCCAGTAGACAGACACCAACACACTATTCCAGGAGCCCACCTCATTCTGCAACAGTATTTCAAAGAGGGAATATTCTCAAGTGCTGTGATTTCTCAAAAAATACATCTGTATTTCATTGCAGATGCATATCTGCCCTCCCCCATTGCTCCCCAAACCTTCCCAGGTTCCCACTTCCAACAGCTTATCCCTCCTGAGACCATCAGTCTTGCACCTTATTGAACAGAAACTCTTCTATTTCTTGCCCACAACTCTGGATTTCCTAGAGCCTTCCCTGAAATTTAATCTAACATCGGGACACACCGCAAGCAGGAGTATCAGTTATTCTTGCAAACATATTTAATAAAAGAGAACCTAAAGCAATATTCACGGCATCCTATCTAGAAACCTAACTCTACATTGCCATCATTACCCCTCTGCAGTATAACTCTGGCTTCACAGAAGTAACCTCAAAAAAGCACAACAGCCTGAATCCATTTTTTTCCACGTAGGTCTTGTGAAGTCTAATAATATAACATCCAGAGGACTGCTGCTTTCCAGAGGAGGGCTTCTCCTGGCACAAACCCAGGCCACATGCCCATATCATGGTGCATATCCACTTTCACTTGAATGCTTCCCTGGGGCATTAATGAAGTGGAGATCAAACACCAACGTAACAAGCTTTGTGTGGTAAAGGATGCGTGTATTGCTCAGGAGGCATGAACACATGCACAGGTAGGCATTTTTACCAACACAAGCATCAGCACAGCAGCAACCACCTTTAATGTACATCCCACATAGCATAAACACCACATCCTATTTGCAAAAATCCTATAGCAGAGAACTGCGAATTTCAGCTTGGAAATTTCCTTGACTGGGATGATATCGCTTACATATACACACTGTAAGAGACTTTACAGCACGTGACAACAGAGCATTACCACTGCCTGTCAGAGAAACAGATATTAACCACCTGTATCTGTACACTGACCCTCCGCTGTTCTCAGTCCATCACTTTGGGTACTCAAAAGGAAGCTTTTCAGATTTTAAAGGAAACAGGCTTTCAAGGTAAACAACAGTAGAACAGCTTTGCATTGACTAACATGCTTTTCTTATCCTAGACAAACCCAAATTAGTACAGATTAGAATCTTAGAAAGATTTTTCTATTGCTCCTGAGCTCAAAGTTTAAAGCCTAACTCTGAATGTTCAGATGCTGGCTTCTGCTGCTGCAACTTCAGAAGAAACGTGGTTCTGCCCCTTCCATCCCGTGGCTTCCACCTCAGTGCATGAGAATAGCCCTTGAAATAAAACAAGTGATCAGGCTAAGTATTTCCAGAAGAAAAAGAAAAATCTTTCCTTATTCCTGCCTGGAGAACAGAGTCTTCTAAAGAAAGCTGCCAGCCTTGACCCGGCTCATGTAAAGCTTGCTAATTACAGTGAAAATCTGAAGAAAGCAAGAGCAGGAGGGAGGGAAAGCTAGACTCCAGCTCCAGCTCACACAAATGACAGCTTGAGCAAACTTTTCCTGCCTCAGTGGTTGCTGCTATAAATAACACCCTCCAGGGCTCAGTGCTGCAGGAACCCAGATCCCAGTCACCTCACAGAGACCCTCTGAAGCCTGCCCGGCTCTGTACACACCCGAGCTTTCAGAGCAGCCTCCCTTCCACAGTTACACACACACCACCATGCTTCTCCTACACGCAGCTCCTCTCCCAGACGCAGTCCCCGGCCTGCTAGTAACAGCACCTTCTGTGCTCAGCACAGTCCTGCTCTCACACACACGTGCATTCTGCTTCCTGAAAGCCCCCCTTTTCTCTTCACCCAATCTTTTCGACTTCACACATCTTTTCTCTCCTCTGGCAACCCGCTCTCCCATTATTCTGTCATTCTCTTACTCCCTTTTCTTTTTCAGTCTCCACATTTTCTGTGCTTCCCTTGAAGACATTGCTTTGCAACCCTCCATTTCTCCATATTTTTGTTGCTAAGATGCCCTGAAGTATCTTGAGACAAGCAGAGCTCCTCCTTCCAGCTGCTGACAGCTGTTCTCCAGCCCAAAAGGCCTGGCCATTAAGAACCCAGAGGAGATCACCAAGGAAGAGCGCAGCACGCCTGCAAGAAGTACAATCACCACCTGTTCAGTGCATGCAGCTCCAGCTCCCTCCTGGCTTAGGAAATTAAGTCCCAAATTCAGACCCAGTGGAAATCAAATCTGGGCAGTTCCCCTGTGACTTAGCATTTTGCTTTCCCTCTAGCCACTTTCTCCAGCTGGTGCTTCAGCTAAAGATGCTGTAACCACACATGTGCAGCACGGCTGCAAGAGCACAAGAAAGCAAACAGTGTAAGTCCCACACCCACCGGTCACTGGGACAAGCAGGCCAAATGCTTCCTCCTCTTCCTAGAAATTCTTGCCTGTCCAGCACTTCCCTAATGACACAGCAAGATAAAACTGAAATCCTGGGCTGAATGCTGCCAAGCTGAAGTAGCTAGACTCTTCCTGAATCTCAGATTTAGATGTGTGTGATAGAAGGCAGGAATCCTATTTTCATTTTGCTTATGTAAGCAAGGATGAATCAAGCCCAGGTTTCTCTGATCTTGTGTCATATTTAAGCCTTATATACATCTTTCCATAACCCAGAGCCCTTCTCTTCAGAGCCTCCCTTAGCTACACTTCTAAACAGCAGCACACACATCCCTCCTTGGCAACACCCACACACAGCACCTTCTGCACACACAAACAGCATGTAATCTGCACGCGTAGCTCATCTCTACAAAACCTCCAGGCCCTTGGTGGCTGCACCTTGCCTGGCCATTAAACAGCACACACAGCTCAACCCACCCTGCACTAGCAAGTATCCTCTCCTGCTGCTCCCCAGGAGAGCCTGTAGACAAGTAGAGAATTAAGTTTCTAGCTCAGAATTTATTTCATTAGCTCAAGTTTAGAAGATCTCCTACTTAAGTTCTATGGCATTCTATTTTCCAGCTACGAGTCCTGCCAATACTCTTACTGTCTTATATGCATTTACTCAAACCTCTTCCCTGTTCTGTCACAGAGCTTGCATAGACTTCTGCTTATTTTTCTCTGCAGGATCACCACTACAGACCCTGGAGTTGGAACAGCTAATTACCATTTCATCCTCTGCTCCCCAAATGTCTTACAAACTCAGTGCTACAGGTATCCACACATTCCTGTCCTCAACTCAGGGTACCGTGCATCTCCTCCTCATAGCATGCCTGTGTTTTCACACTTACTTCCTAAATTTACACTCCCCCATTTTCTTCAGGTGTCTCCTTGATATACCAACCATCTCTTTACTCTGCCTTACTCACAGCTCTTCCAAGATCCCAGCTGCAGGATACCTCCCAGCTGACTTTTCTTGAGCCTCTAACAGGAATATCACAAACTATTTACTGCACTTCATTACTCTGGCTCCAGAAGGCAGAGGCAGACTTGGGGGGATTACTGCACACCCCTTCACACAAACACATGCATGGCATAGCTTGCAGCTCATTGTATAAGATCTCAAAGTAAGTGTTTCTAGTCTGTCCCAAAGGCTGCCTTGATATTTTCATGAAGACACATATTTTTCTCCCCGTTGCCACCACCCTCCTTGTTCTCATATACTCCTTGCTTGCTCTCGTAGTATCTGCTGTAGAAGTCCTTAAGCCTGTGTTGGTAGGAGATAGAAAAGCTTGTCACTACAGGGACATTGCTGCCCTCCTGGCCATCCAGCTCCACACCTGAAACGAATTTAGCAAAGATGGACAAAAGCAAGGTGACAGGAGGTGAGGCAGAAGCAGACATCCCACATGAGAGCTACAGCACTAGAAATACCCTGAAAAAGCATTCCATGGCTCCAAGCAGCTGTACAGACATGAACTGAAAAGCACAGATTGCAACTGTCTGTTTCTGTGGCTAACTGGTTACACTGAAAGAAAATCAGGAACAATTCTTCCCCGAGCTAATGGAGTGTAGGAAACACGAACTAGCCACACACAGGAGTCCAACTCCAGTGTTAAGGACTGCTAGGACTATGGTAGGAGGTATAAAAAAAGTAGCAGGAGACTATTCAGAACATAACTCAAAACCATGGTTACTAAAATAGAGAGACAAGAATCATGAAAATAAGATGAAAGAGATCAGAGATCACAAAAGAGGGAGTGGGAAAGGAGCTAGGTATTTTCTCTCTGCAAAAGAGAAGGGGACAAAATTTAGGTACAAGCTCTAGTCTAAACAGCATTAGTTTGGTGCCAGTGAACTGCAAAGGAGAAAGAAATCAAGACCAGCCATCTCACCTGAGAGCAGGTACCACGTGGAGAGATCTGCCAGACCAAAGAGCCCAGACAGGCAGCTCACCTGGCACCCAGCTACAGACAGACCCTCTGGGAGAAATAAAGAGCACCCTATTTTCAGTTGATTCAGTTGTGCTATTCTTTTTACAAAAGAGGGTGGACTGGCCTCACTATCCCTGAAGTCCCTGCCTGTCTGAATTGAACAAGAAAAATGTCATCTTTCCTGAAGAAAATCAGCAGGGTCACCCGCAGAGCTGTAGATAACCTTGTTATCTGCTCCCAGGTACAAATACAAGAGCTGGGAGGGTGACTGCCCTGGGACCTGACTTCTGCGTGTCCTGGACAGAAGCCAGGCGGTCCCACTTCAAATCTCTCTCTATTGAACTAACATCTATAGCAAAATTAAGACATCAATACCTTAGCAGTTTTTGTAAAACAAAAGGAAAGCAATTTCATTTTTCTATCAGTGAGAAAGACAAAAAGCAGAAGCTGACCCCAAATCCTGTCCAAAGTGCTTACTAGCAGCTCAGAAAATGGGAAGGCTCGCTACTCCAACAGCTGTTTAGAAAAGGATGCATTTTTAAATTGATTGCTGTAAGAGAAGCCACCTTTCCTCTAGTCTAGCAGATAAGAATTTCAAATGCTAAATGAGACTTCACACTTGAATTTATAATCCAAACAGGATTATAAAAAAAAGCTGTTTATTCAGATATACTCCAGGACAAGTGATTGGCTCTGAGCCGACACAGTTTTAGGTTATTAGAAGAGAAAGTACTTTTTCCTCTTATGCTGCAGGCAATGCATCATTATCCCTGTAATTAAATTTAGTGCCTTTGTGGCAATGCCTTCTGCAGGATTTATCTAGGTGTGGACTTTTTTCCCTTTCCTTTAATTATATTACAATTAACCATGAAATGTCCACTCATTTCAAGCTTTTCAACTGGGCTTCAGAAGTAAATGCCTGAAACAGTCCTTGGTGAGAATGTTATGATAATCTTGGAAGAGATCACAAGATCTGGTGTTTGGTAACTAATTCATTTATTGTTGTTGCAAGTGAACTTTCAAAGCCTGCAAAAAAAAAAAATCTTCATTTCATCTTTCCCAGTTATAGTACTTGATTCAGATCCTTACTCTTGATTAGAGCTCAAAGGCCTCAGGCAATATTCTGTTGCAATTAACCCAGCTGATTAAGGTATAATCAAGCACCTAAGTATCAATCATAAACCCAGCCCAGGTCTGAGCTCTTCTGCATCATAACCCTGTGCTGCTTTTCCTCAATCTCTTCACTCAGCCACTTAAATGCTGAACACAGGCACAAACATTCAAGCTGAGATTTCCTACAGTTCTTTTCTGGGCAATGTGGGAAAATGTTCCCAGCCCTTTTGAAAAGGAATTACAGGAATTATGCCTGCATTCTTGCAGAAACATTTTGTTCGATTTAAACTCTGCATGGACCTCACAGACCACCAAGCACAGCCCTCAGGACTAGCAAACTATTCTCTTCAGATCACAGCCTGAGATCTGTGTGTACCATAGGACAAAGCTACACTAGGGTCTTGTCGGATGGCTTCGATTCTTTTCCAGAACAGGACTGTAATCCCAATCTCCTTGAGAAGGCAGTCTCCTCAGTACTCAGTGACAGATCACATGACAACTGCATTATGTGCCAGGTAGCCTCTCACACACCTTCACACCATTCTTGCTGACAGTCTTCCCCACACTCCACAGCCAACCCACCTTCTCTAGTGAAAAATCTATGCCTCTAACATCTGACATTCAAGTTTTGGTGACCTCAAGAATCCCGGAACGGTCTCTCCAGCCTTTCCCCTATGCAGCTGTCCATCAGGCTGTTTAGTTTTTCGCATTCTGTCTTTGAAACTTGTAGCATTAGGGGTATATGTCAAGAGGTGCATTACAAAAGGGTGCCTGATGAAAATACTGCATTATTTTCACTGAACAGGGAATTAATTAGCAGAACCAGTTAGTGATTGGGTTAACACTGGAAGCAAGATAATGAAAAACTCTTATTTATACATATTAGTATTGCTATTTTTCACATGAACAACTAATCTTTCTGTATACCTTAGGCTGCACATCACCCAATACATCATGTGGTAGAAAGCTGCACAGATAATTTATGATTTTATTTTCATTACAAAGAAGAAAACAGGAGAGCAGACAGACCCAGAAAGCATAGTCTGCTACAGCATCCAGTTTTGAGCGATGACTTGCCCAACACATGATGAATTCAAGCATTCTTTAAGCTGGAAAAAATTAATGTCCACAGCCTTCTCCCTTCCTCGCTGTACTTCTGTCACAGCTAGGAGCAGAGCATGCACTAGTATATTGTATCCTGCTTCAACTGAATGAATGATACCATAGGCCAAAACGATCACTCTGAAATACGGCAATAAGAATACTGGTGGAATGACACTATGAATAATTCACCATCAGTTCAATGATCTCTCCTGGCACCACTGAAACTTTAAAGGTGTTCCAGCTACCAGACTGAAGTTAATCTGGAAAAGGAAAAAAGTATACAAAGGACACAAGAATGACCCCACTCCCTTTCCACAAGTAGGTTTTAAATTGCAACAGCAGCAGCCTACACATGCCTTCTTCCCTCTCTCCCTCCTCCTCTCCCTGTGCTTTACCATAATACGCCAGGGAGGAGACAAACAGCAAAATGGAAAATTTGAAAAAATTATGCATTTCCACCAGTGATAGGCTGTACAAGAAAGAAGCAGGGGAGGGGCAGAGAGACAATCTGGGCTCTGAGCTGTGTTAGGTTATAGGATAAAAAGCTCACCTACACGCGGGAGCACAGAGGCACAATGGCAAGCGGGGGAACCCAAAAAACCACCCTCACCCAGGCTCCTCCCAGGCCTGTCACAGGAGCCATCACCCCACCAAAGGCTCATCGCCGCAAGCACAGAGGCACCAGGGCAGGCAGAGGAACCCCGTGAACCTAGACAAGAGCAGCAGAGCCTCTGCCCTGGCTCCTCTCTGGGCTGTCACAGCAGAGAGTATATATCTGTACTTTTATGTACACGTTGTGTATGTGAGGGCCTACTGGGACTTACACGCTCGGCCTTGCTTTTGGCTGGATCTGGGCTACAGCACTTGAAGCAGCCTTGCCTCCATTTGGCTACCAGAACTGGCGTCTAGCAACAGTTGGAAAAGGATTTAGAAAACAAAAGCGTTACCAGGATGGAAGTCAAAGAATCCAGAAGACATCAGATAAGAGACTATAAGAAGTTGAAGACACTGAGTAAGTACAGCAAGATCCTGCCGCTTTAACACTCCTCCCTCAGCTGACAGCAACCAGGCATCATGTTCCTGCTCCAGGCTGCCAGCGAGGGCTGCACTGACCTTTGCTATCCATCGCTGGAGAAACACAAGAGCCATCTACCACAAACACACCACTAATATTCCGGTTTTCAAGTGCCTACAACGTTTTGACAACCCAATTTTAAAGAAATCCGAGCTAAAATTTTGTGATTTTGCAGTCAAGAACAGAAGCTCAAAAACCCCCACATTTCCAGGGTGGGCTTTCACCCCCTCCACAAGGAAGGTGAAATCATGTTCTCTAAATAGTTGCAAGTCCTCAGTAAAGCTCCCTCAGTATAAAGGCTACAAAGGCAGCAAAGCTATTCTTCAGCTGAAGCACTTAAACTTTTCTGCACACCAAAGTGATCTTAATTCAATTCCATTTTACAATGTTGGTAACAGAAAATGTAAGGACCATCAAGAAATAATATCTGCACTATGCACAGGAGAGTGAAGCTTTTAAGCACCAAGCAGGTATATTTAATGGCCACCTACCAACTAATCAAAACCCCATAGTTTTCAGGGTAGGGAGGACTTGACAGCCATCCCCTTTTAATAAAATAAGGGACAGTAACCTACAGGCAGGAGTTCCCCAGATGTGCTGATCACATCCCAGGCACAGTGGCAGAAATGGCCCTGGAAGCTGGCAAAGGGAAAAGCTCCACTGAGCACAGGAGCTTCAGTGAGGGCCCCAACACCTTTTTATCACTGCATCAGCGAACGGTACTGACAGCAGTGCTGACCCAGCAGCCCTGCGCAGGCTCAGATGCCACCAACTGCTCATGCGATCAGCTGCGAGCCACAGTCCTACTTTTGCTCACTGGCCATATTGTGTTGACTTTGTAACAAAGAACCAGGATGTGCCATTAAACTTATGTATATATAAGAGCATTAAAGGGAACCTTTTTTTTTAAGAGGTAAGTGCAAAATGATGGGTTTTACTCACCTGACAAAATCCATTTTAAGACCAACACCCCTTCTTTCCCTGCACCTTTAGCTACCTCAAACTGCCAATGCCAACAGATTTTTTCTCTTTAGAAAAAAAAAGAGCTGTTGCTGACCAGGAAGTGCACCCATCCAAGAGCCAGCAAGGCACCACCCTGAGGCAGGTGCCTGCTTTCCACTGAATTTAGCTGGAAACAAGACACTTACTGTTAGAATCCTAAACCTCTTCATTAATCAAGCTCCTTTCTCTGCGCCATTTCCTTTTCAATTTACAGAGCAACCTAACTTCGGGACTGCAATTCCTCTCAGGTCACATAAAGCAGTTTTCCTTGATACACCATGAATCAATCTTACCACCACCCAACCCTTCTGAACAAGGAGAACCTACTTACAGCATGTGGGCTAATCTCCCCAGGAAGAAAGGCGTGCTAGACAGGACTGGGCAAAGTCCTGAATTTGCTAGAACTGCTTTAACAACAGGCTCTGGCTCAGTGTAGTGGAAACAGAATCAGATGACTCTGCCCTGAACGTCTTATCTACTTTAAATGAGGTGGTAAAAGTGGATTCAGAAATAGTTTAGTCTGGAGCATGCATTCAGGCCGGGTTACTAACCCTGCTCCACAAGCACCA
The DNA here is from genome assembly GCF_965140245.1 of Athene noctua. Lineage (NCBI taxonomy): Eukaryota > Metazoa > Chordata > Aves > Strigiformes > Strigidae > Athene > Athene noctua. The sequence goes on along the minus strand of NC_134050.1, from coordinate 10,821,890 downwards.
CTGCTGTGTTCACATTCTCATCCAGCAGAGACATGTGGTCTTTTTGTTGCCCCTCGCCATACAAAAAGAGCACTGAACTGCTGAGTCAGTCGAACAGCAGCAGGGTGGACTCAGGCATCTCACTGTCCAACTTGTAATTAACTCTGTGGCCACGGAGCAGTGAAGCAGCTTTGAAGACAGTACACAAAATCCTGTCTCCTCTTCAGCAGAGAAAAACTTGCAGGCAGGAGCCGGTCGGAGAGAGAATGAATATTAGTTTCCCACTCAAATCAGAAATTAAATTCTTTTCCCACCTTTCTTGACAAATCCCCTTATAGTTGAGAATTCAAGCCCTTGCATCTCTTATCTGTTCCCATAGGAACATAAAAGCCACAACTGCTTCCAACCTTTTCCAATAGCAGAAATATCTAACAAAGTCTTTGTAGCCTTGCTCCTCTGCAGCAGGAACACTATGCATATTTGAAGATAAAGGTAACACTGTTTTCATCTCTTCTACTCCTGCTCCTTACAAAAAGGGAGCAACAGCCACACAGCCCTGAGGGCCACCAAGTCTTTGAGAATCACATCTTCCTCCCTTTTCCTCTCTCCTAACTGGCAGCTGTCACTTCCTCTTCAAAACCTCTAGAGTTTAACCAAAAACTCCATTATGAAATGCAAAGTCCTGGAAAACTCCTGCACAGAGGCAGCAGTCAGGTGCGAGGCAGTTGAGCAAACACCAGCATATTCATCTAAAATACAGGGAAACAAATGGAACATTTTCTGGAAACAGGATCTCCTGCTTCTCCAGACTTGAACAACCAGGAGTTCCAGTATCCCACGCTCCTGCACTGCACCTTCTCCACACTGAGAGGCTTGCGTCTCCAGATGCAAAGGCAGGAGACCAATCTGTAGTTCATACAGTCAACACAAAAACTACAAGCCCAGATTTACTGGAATGATTAAACTACTCCAGAACAGAACAGGAAGAGAAAAGGGGGTTCACTCACACTCCCCACCCAAAAGACTTCCTCAAATACTAACAGAAATGAAGCATATTACCGAAATGGTGCCTGCTGAAAGAACTGAAATTTCAACTTACTCTTTCTTCAGGAACATTTAGCCCTTGTGGTCTAGACCAGAGGCTCAAGAGCTGTATTTTCACATGCTAGTCAAGAGGGAGTGTTTTGGCGTAACACCAGGTGACTTACAGTCGAATGGTTTGCAAAACAAATCTATGTTAACATTGAGATTTTCATGTCATAAATCAGGTGAATTAAAGTAAAAAGGTTCCTGATTGCTTTAACCACACCCTTTCATGCTTTTGCACTCAAGAGGATTTCATTTCACTGACACAATATACAGAGCAGTGACACAAAATGCAAAAAACCTGCAGCTACAGCAACAGGAACCAATGCAATTTCTTCCCTTTCAGTTTAACTACGTTATTTTCCAAGAAGCATACCTCCTTGTCTCATGCTGCAACCATACCAACAAAAGGCCTCACTCCTTATGAATATATTTAAGTGGGAAGCAAGACTACAGCTTTCCTTCTCTTGCTGTCCTCTGTTCAACTAAAAACTCATCCATTGTTCTGCTTTCAAGTCTTTTTGTTTATAACAAATTAAAAGAGTTAACTAGAAAAGAAAGATGATCAGAGCAGCTGGAAAACCAGTTTTTCATAGGATAAAACTGCAGCTGAGGACACAGAGGACACTGACTGTCCATTGCACAACATTGCAATGTTTTCAGAGAATAATTAGCTGGGGTAGCTCAAGAAGGACAGTCCAGGATACTCAGTGTTGGAGAGACTTCGATGTTTCCTTGGGCAAATTCATCCTCTTTCCTCAGCCTGAGGAGCAACTTGCCTCAGAAGAGCTAACAGAAGCACCCTGTACATTCAGTAGTAGCTATCACGTAACTTTAGTGTTAGTGAATCTAACACTTCACATTAGCATGCATACTCATTTCAGAGAATAGACACAGTGAATTTCCTTCCACTGAAGAATTATTTTTGAGAGCTCAGTCCTTAAAAGCAGCCTCAGATGAGATCTGCTGCTTCACCACCGCAGCTTCTACAGTGTCACCTCAAAATGCAGAACGCAACCAAGTCCTTTTCGGGCTTTCAGTTCACATTTTGCCAGAAGTTTAAGTGCCACAAAGGCTTATTTCCTTTTCTTGTCCCTGATGCTGGACACTTTGTCATTTTATTTCTGTTAACACCTACTGCCTTGAAACATCCACTGAAGCTCCCCCAGCCACCCCCAGCTCTCCACCAGCAGGCCCAGCCACACACAACAGCACAGAACAAGTATGTGACAATCTGTTGGTCACAGAACAGCACACAGCAGCAGGCTGAACTCCTCTGCTCTTCACCACTCCCAATAGAAGGAAAAAAAAAAATAAATCACTATTTCCATGGTGATATCATCCCCTTGAGGACCTGGGTCAGGGTACCGCATCACAAAATGAGCATTGCACCTCCCAAGGAATAAAGGGTAGATGCAATATACATTTGAGTTCCTAACAAGAGGCTTTCAAGCCATTCCAGGGAATGAACCTCTGAGGAGCCAGTAAAGCCAGGGACACAAACCATCAGTTCCTTACACCATGAAGGGCAGAGGAGTGGCATTGCTCCTCAATGTATATGTCTAACCCCTCAGAAACACAACCTGCACATATACAAATACACATCCTGCACACCAGATTACAGAGGAACTGCCAAAGTATGCATATTCAATGTTTCTTCCCCCAATACCTGCCACCCACCCCACAGTGGATTTTCAGGCTTTCTGCTCACACACCCCCCCTTCACCGGGGCAAATTAAACATACTCAACACTTCTGGGCTTGCGTGCAAACTCATACACTGCATACTCCAAATTCACAAACTCTGTAAATATTACCAGCAGGCTCCCATGAGGCACTTCAGATGCATGCACCACACTTACTCAGCCACCCGTTCACAGAACGAGCATTTTCTGCAGCATCCTACGTGGTTCCCACCTCCAAAACCGCCTGTACTAATTCCTCCGCCCTCATCCAAGAGAAAGACAAAGTCACACCAAGGCCTCAAAGAATCAATAAATTCTTTCCCACCAGCAGAGAGCTGGGGTCCTGTAAAGCAACACAAATAGTTACATGCAACCAACAAAGTTCTTTACCTCAGACTCCTCTAGACCAGTAACATTTGGAAGAACTGAGGACAACACTGCATTTGTGGATGTCCCCATTTCCTATTGAGTTAAATTCAATTATGGCCCCCCAAGGTGTTCAAAAGGCTTTGCTCTCAGATCTGGAAGAAAGCGTGTTCCTTTTTTTGTTTAAAAAAAAGGATAAAAGATTGTTTTCCAAAAGCACGATATTAAACCAGGAATAGGCACAAAATTTAGAGGGGAAAGGGCTTCTGGAGAAAGAAGCCCATGGCCTCCTGCAGAATGACGTTTTAACACCACAATCACACAAAGGCATTTTGCCCTGTGCTCCTCTCATGTCACTGAAGTTCCAGGAAAGCTCTACTCTTTCCAGTTTTAGAACATGCACGTAACATCTCAGGAAAGGCATCTCTCGCTTCCTATGCACTTCATTATTCATCTGCCAAATACTTTTAGCCCCATATTAACCTCGGAAGGAAGACTTGAAAAGAAAAGAGCAGCCTCTTTCTCTGCTAGAAAATAAGTGAAAATGACAAAGGTGAGGGAAAGAGCAATCCCACAGCACACAGAGAATTTCTCAAAGAAACCTGTCATTATTCTCCATTCTATTCCCAGAAGAAAAAAGTGTCCACTACAACAGGAACTTAAGAAAGAAGTCACAAATTACTGCTTCTTCATTTTCTTTTAAGGATGTAACCTACTGCCATTCAGCAGAGCAAATGGGAACTTTTTTTACTTCCTCTGACAGGGGATCATGGGCACATGGTTCCCCTCCAAGCAAAAATACAGAGGTTCAGATCTGAATACTCTCCTTTTGTGAAGCAGTTGTCATTAGCAGATGCTTGGATGCCATGGAGATGGTGACAAACAACTGAATCAGGCAGAACACAGTCACAAGAAGGGTACTGTAGTTTAAAAGGTTAAATCTGGCTGAAAGATAAAGCAGTTACACAGGACTGTTGAAATGGAAGGACACGTTCTCTTTGCAGGGATATCCTGGAACAAGAAGCAGACCACTGGGCTAGAAAAACTCTGCCATTTCCAGAGGGTCTGAGGCTGAAGCTTTCAAAGGCTAGCTGGTGCACTTTTAAAAGAGGTCTTGTTTTGAGTTCAACAGCAGAAAAGCAGCAAAGTGGTCCACTTACTATTCCAAAACCATTTAGTGATGGAGAGCTGCACCAATCTCACTTCATTTACTGTTTCTCACATCTGAATTTTCAAATACTGAAATCTGAGATGTGTTTCAAAAAGGAAAGAATATACATTTTGGACACTGACAAAACACAAGCTAAGCATAAAGGGAAGTTATTAGACAATGCTACATTGAATTTCAATGAGCAACACTTAAGGGGTGCCAATATGACCAAGAAATATAGTCCACAAGACAACTCAAGAAGGTAGGATTCACTTTATTCAGGACAGTCATCAGTTGGCCAAGATGCTACAAACTCATAACAAGCATCTGAATTGCTCTTATTTTATGGGAGGTGAAATAATTAATTTTCCATGAGAAAACACAGCACAATTTTACAAGATCATTTGGCAGATCACATGGGGAAGAGACAAGCCTCCAGAAGCTCAGACTTTTGAGCTGGAATCTATATTCCAAAAATACATCAAGGCTGTATCTATGGCTGTAAACACCAGCAAGCACGTTACGCAGATCTGTGCCGAAAAGACAAGCCATGACATAATACTAGATTTCATTCTTCTTCCTGAAAGATGCAGAGCTGTGTGAATTCCAACTTTTAACAGACATGGAGCAGCATGACAGATCTGAATGGAAACCTTTCAGTGTAGAAAAGTGCTGGAGCTTTTTTTTCATACCAGCTTCACCATTCCTATTGTACTTACTGCAATGACACTATAATAGCAAGGTCCGGAGTTTCCCTGTTTCTTCCTATTATCCAGTTCAGTTTTATTTAAGGTGGCCTAAGGGATTCACCATTTTATTTGCACATTTGTTGTTCTTCTGAAAAGGATAGAGACAGTCTAGAAGCCTGCCTGGATCTAAATTCAGGATCTGTCAGGTCTGTACTGATAATCACACCTCTAGACCAAATCAAAGAAGAAACATGTTACAGAGGAAAAAAGACAAGGCAAATGCTTAGAGCACCTATTCATTTAAGGTAGCCTTCTCATATTTATTGATTAGCTAATTACTTGTAGTAACCATAAACACTATTTAAAATTATCTCACCATATTCTCCTCACAAGAGGAGACTCTCATACAATCAATTTCAGTACCAGCAAGTCTCTGCTCTCGTTCAGCAAAAAGTTCTAAGTTCTTCAATAATATGACACTCATTGTTTAGATGCTCCGTGCAAACCTTGCTGTCTTGCATGTCACAGAGCACCAAACCTTATCAAATAAGCTATTCCACCAGCAACGGTGGGAGAACAAACTCCTGAAAAGGATCATCAGTGCTTACTCACCCTTAAAGATGACAATGCCCCGACAAACCAGCGTACGGAGGAAGAGGGATTGACACAGGTACCCTTCAGGACTGTGCCCGACAGCTCTCAGCTCGTACCTCCTCAGGGCACAAGGACACTGTCACTCTGAGGAAGACTCGGGGAAAAATGGAAGTGCCTGCAGCAGCACAATCTTCTACCTACAGGAGGGGGCTCACAGAACTTCTTATGAAACAGAAGGCATTTTAAAATTACACGTACCACACAAGGCACAAGCTCCACCGAACGGGCTCCGCTAGGATCCCCGCAACCACCCACCAGCAGCCCTCTGCAGGTGTGGGCCAGGTTACTGCCCATGCAGTGATGTGGATCTGTCCGTAAGGTTATGGAAAGGAGATCGGTTTAAACAACTCTGATACGACTTATCATATTATCAGCTTACTGGATGTGAGCTGCACTGGGTTTTTTATCAGCGCCTGCTGAACAGCACCTTTGCTTGATGAAATGCCAAGTGAAGAACACAAGGAAAATACAGTTTAAGATTCTAGATCACATCTTATATCCTGTTTTCAGGGAGAAATTCTTAAGGTCAAAGACATCAGTGAGGAATCTACCTGTAGTTTTAATTTCACACAAAGGAAACATGCAAAAACCAAAAGCAGGCTGGCCTCTCAGTTAACAGCTTGAACTAAAAGCTACAAATTCTCATGCAATTCCACAGGCATTTGTAGTCAACCTGAAGGAGACCAGAAGGCCAGGACTCCCCAAAGAGGGACAAACTCCCATGGAAGAGGAGGGAGGGAGACATCCAGGAGTCTGCAAGAGTCTGCAGGAGCAGTTAAAGGAACATTTGTGTACAAGCAGTCAGACTGGAGCTTGGGGGTTAAGAGCCCATGCCAAAACTCCTTGTTAGTCAAGCAGCCTCTGCTTGCCATGAAGATTTTCTACTCTTGCTGCAAGGAAGAGAAAAATAATCAGCAACCTCTTTTATTTAATCTTTTAGCATGACATCTTTTCAAACAAATCCAGTGTACAAGATAAGGGACCCACACCCCTTTCAACTGGGAGAGAAAAGGATAAAACAAAAAAGAAGTGACTGAAAATAGAGGGCACATTTTTTTCAAAAGCTCAGTAGGAATTCTACCTTTTATTCAAAAACATCAACAAGGTATGGCAGCATTATGCTTTGCATTTAAACTAAAATTTTGTATGCATTTTATATTAGGATATATTCCACTTTATGTTGCTTCTAAAATACAAACCCATCAATTTTCACATGCATTGTTAACATTCTCTAAAGCCTGTAATAATTCTTCAAATAGTTAATTAAATAGTCCACAGTATTATAGACTTTTTTTTAACAGACCAATTATGAGTAGGTTCTTATATACACTTAGTTTTATAAGGAGCTTAGGATCAAGATGCCAGGCACCATCACTTAAACTCACGCACCCAAACAAACAAGCAGAATTAAGAATGCTTACCATCTTGCACTACAGAATTACATGTAGAGCAATTCCTGCTGTAAGAGACAAAAAATATATTGTATTATTGGAAAGCTGAGTGAGATCTAGTAAGCAGGATCAACATGGTTGCACAAAGGGAGCAGACTCTGTGCCCCAGTGAGCGGACTCAACTCCCAGCCATACTCGTGCTCCTAAAATACATAGCAATTTGATTTTAGTTTTTCAGTGGGCAATTTTTTTCCATTTCTTATCAAAATCAGAAAAATAATTTCAGTTTCTTCCATCTTAAAAGTTCAAAGCTGGACAGATACCGCACCTTGCAAATTTTCAGGATTATTTCTCTTTAGAAATGCACAAAAAGTGTTAGCTTGAAAGAATGGAGAACTAGAAGTATCATGATTCCCACCATGAAATGTGCCATATATGTTTGTTCTGGCAGACACGCAAATTACAGTATCACATATGTACAGTGATGAATAAAGAAAATATCTGCCCGAACTCACTATGAGTCTGATTTACTTGAAGAATCTATTCCAGCAAGAATAAACATCCCAAAGCTATCCACAGATCCCGAGTCCATTTGTCACGCTCCTGATAGCACAAAGGGCACTTTCATAAACTCCTTTCCCCCAGCTCTCTAAAAACTCCAGCCCTGCAGCTGTTTAAAAAGAGATGAAAAAAGTTTCACTCTTCCAAGCATCTCAACGGCTGTCTCTTTAAATGTAACTTCCTCAAACCCCACTGCTGAATCCAGCTCAGGATGTACTTATTCATCTGCTGGATCACTGTCAGAATCCAAGACTGCTAGTTTAACCCAGTAGTATTTGCTACTACCTAGGTGCCAAGCTGAGAAGGGGGACATGCCATTTTCTTAGAGGAAAAGGAGGATGCAGACTCCCCAAAGTCAAAGCTGCTTGTTCTAGGTTATGTATAAAACTTTCCTACCCAAGGGAAAAGCCTCAATCATCCTTCCCTTGTCTGAAAGCAGAACAGAACCACTGCTGGTTCAATGCAAGGAAGTTTAATAAATTGTAAGCAGGGCTGGAAATGACTCGAAGCCTCTCAGGCTAGTACCTACCCAAAGCTGAGCAGCGCACAGAGCACACTGGGGTTTGGTCTCTCAAGCTGGCCTGGAAGAGACCCACAAAACCAAAAAGATTGGTATTTATATTTCTTTAAGGAAAGTTTTCTAAGTCACAAAGGCTTGGAAGTGTATAAGTCTTGTTTGCAAATCCGTTCAATTTTATTGCAACTCAGAAACCACAGTGACCTAGTTTTGATGAGCTAACTCAAAATTAATTCACTTCTAAGATGAGGCTGCAGAGGAAACACCCCTCTGCCTGTTTTCACACTTGGCACTATAAAAGGCCATTAAACATCTGTGTCTTCAGCACCCTGGGATTAAAGGTCACAGCAGAGACACAACCTGAACTTCACATGGATTACAACGGCAATTCACAGCTCGCACACTAGGATCCCACGGGGAATGCCGTAATGTTTTACAAGAGGAAAGCAAAGGCAGGTGGGACTGATAAAAACATGCAAGTCAAGTGGGTCTTTCAGAAGGCTGCTATAGGCCTTGCAAGTTTACATCTCCAGTTAGAGGTACAGTGTTTAAGGGATACATAAAAGTCTCTTCTGTTTTTGAACAAAGCAAGGTAGACATAGCACAAAGAATGCGACATTTATATTTCCACGCAAAGTCCAAAAGCATATCCATGCACTTACATACAACTCAGATTTCTGTCATAACTATTTGTTCATAGGAATTTTGACAAATTTCCCTGAAAAGTAAAACTCTGCCAAAATATAGTACAATGCAGATGTACTATCTGCTGAAGACAAGTCTTCTCAACACTTTTAAACAGTATGATACCTACATTCATTACTTTTTTTTATGAATCAAACTGACAGGTAGCTTTGGTTACCCTGTTTCTTTTCCCTAATTTAACAACTTTTTGTAATCAAAGGGAGTATTTCATCCTTCCCACGTTTCTTCCTGGAGCAGCACGTTTTTCAATTTTAGCCCCTCAGATCCTATTGTGGCACAACAGTTCCTTCCTAGCACTCTAGAAGAGAATGGGTGGACTCTGCACAGTGAGGTTTGCCTTTCTCATTTCCCACTTCCCAGCAATGATTGAGCCATCGGGGACTTAGAGCAACCCCTGTTTCTGTGACTTCTGCTTTGATTTTGCAAATAGCAGTCAAAAGGATCTAGCCTTAACCTAAAATGGAATTCTGATCAAATCTGGTTTTTACAGATCAGCACTATCAAAATCAGTACCAGCAATACATATGTAGTTTGTACCCTCAAGTCTAATTTTGCCTCTCTAGCATGTTATGGAGGGAGTAACATTTTTGTAAAACAGCAGAGATGGTGACTCCAAAATCTCTTATTTTATTTAAATACATATCTAAAGGGAAACATTTGTCCTACTCCCTTCTGAAGAGTTTTCATTACAGAAGTTCCAGCCTACATGCATTATTTACCACATAGCAGATGCTGTTCAAGTTTCTTGTCCCCGTGAGCCGTTACTGGCCTGCCTGTCCACTACAACCTCACACACACTCACCGGGCTGAGCAGTAATCTAATCAATGTAACTTTTATGACACAGAAAGCTAACACCTAGGACTACGAGTATCTTCACGGAGGTAATGTTTTCTATTTAAAAGGCTTGCCACCAGTATCCAGATATTCCTTCTTCCCCAATCACAAACTTCCTCAGCAGTATAGACACTTCCCCACTAATACGCATTTCATCGAAGCCATTGTCATAAACCAGAGAGATTAAAGACTGTCTGTACAAAAACCACTTCCTCCAATTTCATTATCTCCCAACCACGAGTATTTTAAAACCACTCGGCCTGACCACACAGGCTCAGAGACTTCTCCCTGAGTTGTTACATCCTGCTGTCATTTTCTGGTTGAAACAACTCATTCCCAGGTAACACAAGGTTTTATTCTGGCAGGTGAGTAATCTCCTTCCCACTTTGACAGGGGTTATACTTTCCCTTGCAACCATTTCCTTTAACACACTGGCTAATCCATCAAACATATTTGCTGCATTCAGTATGCAACACTTACAAACACTCCAGCATCCCAGAAGCTGTACATACTATCTTTGGCAATCACTACGCTGTTTCCCAACTGGAGCTGGCTCTAAGTACCACCATCCCGCCTGTCAGGACCTGCAGACTCAGCCATCACCATTCCTATATTCCAAGTGACAACTGAAGCCTGTCCCCAACACACCAGCAGGTACCAACTCCCAGAATGGGCACAGCATGAATTCTGAGCCGGCCGGCAATAGCTCAGCTGTAAGACCTCAAAGTGAGATATATATAGATATATATATATATATATACACACATATACACACACACACACTCTTACAAGCACACGGGTCTCTGTGACCCTAACTGGGGATTTCTGTGGTCTGGGCTCATCACCCACTGTGGCAGATCCAGATCACTAAAGTACTTTTAGTGCCAGCTGTTTCAGATACCCATCCCTGTTAAGTAATAAAGGCTGAGAGAAGGAATTCATGTGTCACACCCACCCTCTACCACACCAGCAGCTTCTCCCTGTACAATCAGACCACAACGCCTATCCAGTCTCCCGCGCCACGCTAGCACTGACAGCCCAGGCCAGCACGGACTGGGGTCCTGGGTCCCAAATCTGACCCCACCATCGGCCTGAAGCGCTGCCTCGCACCTGTCTGTGGGGAAAAGCCCGCCTCCTTCTGTAGGCTGCAGGCCACATTACACCCTATAGAAGGGAACGGCGCGGCTCCCGCAGGAGACACCCACCCCCGGCCGCCCCTGCCCAGCCGGCCCCGCCGTCTCCCCGCAGCACGGGAGGAAAACGCTCCCTCCGGGCACAGCTCCGCCAACCCCGCCCGCACCTGCCAGCCGCCTCCCGAGCAGGGCGGGACAGAACAAAGCACCGCCGGGGCTGGGGACAGCACGGGCAGCACCCCCGGCCGCTTCCCCCCTCGGCGCCCCACACAACGGCCGCCGCCTCCCCTCACGGCTCGACGGGACCTGCCCTCCCGCCGCCGGGAAGGCCCCGCCGGTGCGGCGGGGCGCTGCCAGCCCCCCCCCCCCCCCGCCCCGCCCCAGGGCTGGGGGGTCGCCGCCGCCCTCCCGCCTCCCCTCACCTCTCTGCCGCCGCCGCCAGCGACGCAGGCCCAGGGCCGCCGCCGCCGCCTCCATCCCGGGGGCCTCGCGGCCCCCCGACTCTCTAACACCGCCTCCGCCCGTGCAGGGGCCGCCCCCGCCCGTGCCGGGCCGCCCACTGCGTCAGCTTCGTAAGGGCCGCTACGCACCCAGCGGTCACCATGGCGACGGCTGGGGCGATTGGGACGGGGGGAGCCTGAGCGCGTAAGTACGGGAGGCGGCGGCGCCCCCTGGCGGGCCCGAGGCGGCGGCGCGGGCGGGCCGGGCCTTCCCGCCGCGGGCTGAGGGGAGCGGCCCCGGCGGCCAGTAACGCGCGGCCACCGCTGGCCCGGCAGCCCGCGCCCTCACCTCCGGGGCAGCCGAGCCCGGACAGAGCCCCTTCACGGCCGTCCTCCGCCTCCCTCTGCTTGCCGCCAGCCCCCCGAGGGAGCCCCCTTCCCTCCCACCGGCAGCCCCCAGGCAGCGGTACATCCCGGCCATGCAGCCTGTGGCGGCCGGAGGCTCCCTCATCCCACTCGGGGCTTTATTCCCTCAGGAACACCATCCGCTGCTCTCCGGTCAGCCTTTCGGAGGGAAGCCGCACAGACCTGGCTCTCCCAACATCTACTTCCCCGAGAAAAGCCCCCAGCACAACATGGACGCCTCCCTCGCAGACCCTGCCCAGGCCAGGGCCCCGCTCTGCTACAGCCTCCCAGGGCAGCTACCAACTTCACACACACTTGGCACGCTGCTTTCAATCCCAGCATGGACAGCAACGATTTACCATCACCGGGCTTGAAATTTAATCGCCTTTTAATCAAAAGGCTTCAAACTATAACGTGACTGAAATGAAAATAAGGTGGGGTTGCTGGGTTTTTTTGTTTGTAACCGCTTACAGCTCTGTGCAGCCAGCCAGTGCTGTCAGGCAATTTGAGTGCAATTGCCCCCTCGTCACGCATACACTTACCAAAAAAATCCTCATACGGGTGGACTTGCTGTAACAGCCTTCCCCTGGTTACGGCATTTGGGTGGGAAGGACGACAGCAGTAGCCCCAGTCAGACACAGCGGTGGCCTCAACGTAGCAAGTACTGAAGTATCAGCCAAGGACATCATTTAGATGCTCTTATTGCAAAAGACTAGAAAAGTAGCAAAAAAAAAAAAGTCTCCTGTGGGTAGGAATACATGTCCCAGAAAACAGTTAAGCTCATCCAGCAGGGGATAGCAGCATATACCTGTCTGTCCATTCCTCCTTAAATCAAGTAGAACAGCCTTCAAATGGTCTGCTTGGTGATATCACTGTACCTTGAAAATAAAAAAGCCTGACAGTACTATAGGTGGTAGAAAAACATTCAGCAAAAGCTTTGAAGCTCTGATATTCATTTGTGCTGAGGTCTTTGTATACCATTCAGGCATAAAATCACACTCCCGGTCATTTTAAGTCCCTTTATCTTGCCAGGCAGGTGTAAAGTGGCTCTGGTTTAGATGAAAAGCTGGTGCCAAATATAGTGTTTAGACAAATCATTTTATCCTGCATGTGGCACTTCCAAGGTCTTCCTTCAGCACAAACCGTTCTCAGCAAAGCAGTGCCAATCCAGTGGGCAGGGAAGTGCTGAAACCTAGAGCAGACAGAAGCAAGAATCTCAGGAAAATTATAAGTGTCTATTTTATTAATGAAAATACAATCAGTGGCTGTTCAAGACTTTCAAAATTCAAGTGGTGATATAGAGTACATACCAGCCCAGATCCTGCCAATTAATGTACACAAGTCATCACTAGCAATTAATCTCATACAGCTCAGGGTTTCTGCTTGCGAGCAGCCCCAGCTGTCTGTATCTAACTCAGCTCCACAAAAGAGCTGCCGGTTAGCAAGGGCCAGACCGTATTTATAGCACAGCTCCAGCAACAGAGTACATCACGGCTATTGGCAGTTCTTTCTTTCCAGACTCCTATATGGCAGTGACACAATTTACAAACAAATTTGGACTTTGTTTTGTGTAAGCCTGTTTCCTTAACACTCCCTCAAGCGTTAAGGGAAGGACTTAACACCCCTCTGAAATCCCCCGTCTCTGCCCCCATGCGAAGGGCATTGCCCTCTATCACTGCATGCGAGGGTGGGTGGCAGAGCACTCAGGGTAATAACTACTTGCCAGAAAAAAAAGCTGCTTGATTAAGACATTAATGGCAGCCCAAGAGAGACGGGATGTTTGCTAAGCCCCAGAGAACCGTTTTAGCCCTGCTGAACCCAGTCCCCGCCTACATCCTCTGTAGCAAGAACATTAGCTTACAAGTTTCCCAACCTGGGGAAAAATGAGTTTGGTTTTGAGCACCCAGGGCAATGGAGCAGAGAAGTACATGCATTGGCAATGAGTCCTACATCTTAGGGATGTAGGAGAGCAGAGTTACAACATCAAAGACACATATATCAGCTGGGTTATCGCAGTGGATAGCTTGGATACATGCCTATTAGGGTGCGCTTACAGAGCCTGCTTTATTGCCTCTCCATCAGGACATCACCTCCACTGACACGCTGCCATCGGTTTCACAATAAAACCTTCCGCAGCAACACTGGCTTAATAAATTGCTGGCCCTCACCATCCCCACTCACCCTTGGACCATTCTGTACTGTTTGTGCAGCGAAGATTGGCTGAGGAATAACCCAGGAAGACGAGGGCAGGGGGCATTTTCTGTGTTGTTCTTTAAGCAGGAGCGTGTCATACCTCAGCCACACAGACAGGGATGGCACAAGGCTGGTCTGTCACCGTGGCCTTGGAATCACCAATACCAGCTTTCCAGGACAAGTAGAAAGTCCAGACTGCTGTAGGCAGCCTCGGTGGAGCTCGAGATGCCAGCAGCACACGAGAAGGATGCAATCAATGAAGAACCCATTCAGCTTTGCTGATCTTGGGGTCCTGAAGAAAGCCAGTGAGTACCAGGGTTAAGGATCACGTTCTCCTAAACCTAAAAGCAAAACAAACCCCTCCTCCAGGAAAACTGGAAAAGTAACAAGGTCCTGAAACGTACAAACCCAGGAGCCATCAGCTACCAAGAATAGTTGCATACATGAGAAGCTTTTTATTATTATTATTATTATTCAGTTTGTTTTAGTTACCACCACCCCCAAGCACAGCACATCCAGTCGCGCTGCTCTTAACTCCTGCTCCTGCTTGCCTCCCAGTCAGAGCCAGACAGTTTGTTACTTCTGTGGTAATGAGCCCCTCTCCTCCTCAATCCCAACCTTGCAAGTTTCCCTGAACTGCTCCATGAGGATTACAGTAAAATTATAGGAAAAAAATATTAACAAGCCTATAGGGGGTCTTCAGAGAACACAGCAGTCTCCTTGACACAGTAGTTCAAACATCCAGGCTACCCATCCCACCTTCTATCAAGCCCTGCAGAACACCAAACCAGGGTGGACCCCACCAGCTGCAGGTGTCATGCCAGGTTCATCTCTATTTCCTTGCAGGCTAAAAGTGCCTTGAGATCACTTTTTACATTAGCACAAACTCTCACCACCAAATGATCATCCCACAGCTTCTTCCACCACATGTACTGGGAGATAAAGCCATCTCTTTGCTGCTTCTGACAGCTTCTCCACAGCTGAGGGTATGAGATGTGTGAGCAATGTGCAAGGAGAAACTAGCCTCTAACCCTTGCAGAGGACCCTCCAGATGACGGTCACTGCTTCACAAGGCTGAATTCAAAGGGGTATCTGCAACAAGTGTCTTGGCAAGATGTCTGATTCTCAAAGGGAGAGGGGTCACCAGGAACAGGGCATCACCAAGAGATGAACAATAACACCCCAATATTCCCTTCAGAGGCAAACACCCCAGTACCTCACCCACTGCCTCTCACTCGGAAATACCCACCATATTTCCACAGAGAATTACGGCCAAATCAAAGAAATGCCACACTGAGTTTCCTTCAGATGACACCAATGCCAGATACAACCAGGATTTGGGAAGTGTTTTAAAAACCCAAAGCCAGAAGGATCCCTGTCCCCCATTTCCATTGCATCAAGCATGAAGTGCCTGCATTTGCTTCCAGCGCCCGTGGTAGCTGTGCCTCCCAGACTGCCTGTCAGCTCTCCTTCGCTACCCAGCGTGACTCCCACCTGCCGTTAGCCAGAGCCATCAGCCTCCATCGCCTACTACCAAAGTGTTTCTAAACCAGCACCTCCAGGCTGATCCTGCTTGGCTTCAAAGAAGCTCCCCACGTCCTTCACCATCAGATCTCCCCAGAAACCTGCCCTGCCTTGCCGTGCACAGAAGCAGCTGTAATCCCAAACACATAAAGCCACCACCTCCCAGACCAGCCCCTCTGTCTTCTCCTTCCTCCCTCTCCTGTGCTCATAAAGCTCTCAAGGCAGGGACTAGCAGGTTCTAATGCCCCCACAGCAGGAGCAGCTGTTGCAGCACTGCAGATAAACAGCATTACTGGAGTCTTAACTAAAAATCACTGTCTTAATGAAGGTGTTTCTCCTGTGCTCAACATATTTGCAAAAACCTCCCCCAAGCTGGGTTGGAGCCTTCCAAGGTTTCTCTGGGCACCAAGCACAGTCACCCCACACACATGTTCAGGCCTCTGCCCCCAGCTCCTCCTCCTGTTAAAGAGATGCTCATTAACCTTTCACAGGCACATTGTCAGATAAACTGGTCAGCATTAGCACCCATGTAAAGGCCTAAAGTTGAACAAGTCCAAGCAGAGCTACAGCTGATTCAAATAACTCCACAGGTACTACTGTCAGAGCACCCCAGGAAAGGTGTTTGGTTCCTGGTGAGGACAAACACAAACTCCCATGCAGTACAAGCTGGGTGCCTTGCCCCCCTATTTTTGGCTTTTGAAAGGCAGGAGGCTGGTCTAACAAGTTGCAGCCCAGGTGGCTGGATTTGCTCCTGTTCCACCCTGTGTGCCTGAACCCTTAAAACCAAGTTAATTCCTGCTGTAAGCTAAGACTTGTTTCAGCCAGTCTAACCTGGAGACAGATGCGCTGGAGTCAAGTTGAAAGCACAAATTCAGGCTCTTAGACTGACACACAGGGGTTTACAGGCTGCTCTGGAAGCTGAAATGCCACCCAAAGGCAGACAGGGACTCTCCACTCACAGGGGTGGCAATTACCAAGGTGCAGGGTAGCACCCAGTTCCCACTGCAGCAAGCAGGGCAGAGCACTGCTGTCACATTCCCAGCCAGCTTGGCAGCTCCTCTCTCGGGCACAGCTCTTCCCTTCTGCGCCAGCACAGCTGCTGAGCTGCCCCTTTGGCCCGGCCATGAGGTTTCCAAGCTCTGCCTCAGCAGGTGAGAGCACCTTTCCAGCCACAAAGTTGCTTCCTCAGGCACTGCTCCACAGGATCCTTCCCTTCCACGAGCCGTCTCCTGCACAGGGACCCAGGGCACTACATGCCTTTACAATGCTGTGGGTTCACTTTTGGCATATAGTAAATACATACGTGTGCACACATATTTATTTTACTGGCCTTGACAGAAAGCCTAGAAACAATTTGTCCCCCAGGTTGCATTTGGTAATTCAGCACAGCCTTTGCTGCTAATGATTCCAAGCACAAACTCATCCTCCAGCTGCTTTTCTAAATTTGTGCCAGATCTAACTATGGAAGCCAAGCCTCAAAGACTTGCTATAAATCCCGCCAGCACTCCCCCCTCCCAAGGACATTATCCAGCATTACCCAAGCTGTGACTCTTCAAGCCCAGAAATTTCTCACTGGTAAATGGCCATCTCCACTGAAGAGGAACATTAAATAACATTTCATTGGAGTTCTCTCATCGCTGCTGATACTGCTTAGCAAAGCTCAGGGCCTTTTCCTGCCCAAGAGCTGCAGGTGGCCTCTCCATCAGAAACAGGCTGGTGAGTGGTTAAAGCCATACTCCGGGCTGCTGGGACATTTGCCACCATCCTCCAACTCTGTTGCACCCTCCCTCTTGGACAAACCCCTCATTCTCAGCAAGCCATGTGTTACCCTGTGCTAAAGTCTGCTTTTTCACCTTGGATTGTAAAGCCTCATGGGTTTGCAGGAAAAAAAAAACCTCAAACCCTAAAGGCTCAGAGGGGAGAAAAAAACGCAAACCCACAAACTCCCCATGCTGGGGACCTGAATCACGACGTCGTGTTGGCAGCATTGGCAGCCCAGCAGAGGAGCCGGCTTCCTCGCAGCACTGCCTAATTCAGGTGTCATTTTCTTTATCTGCTTGACCCCCCCAAATTCCTACATGCTCTCTTCTTTCTCCTCACCGCCCACCTTTCAAATGCCCTTGGCTCCATCCTTCTTGCTAAAACCCCATTTGGAAGGCGAGCTCTAGCCCAGAAATGAATCAGGATTTTTAACAGGAGCTTTAGGGATGTGGGATGCATTCACCCCCACAAGCAGGAGCTGGCCTTTTCCCAGGGCTCTGTGGGACTCGGTCAGGTGGCATTAACACAGCTTCCCTGCAGAGGAACTCTGGCCAAGTTACCAAGCCATGAGAATTTACCCCACAGACTGACCAAGAACGAGCTGCTTCCCGATTGTCAGGAGCTTGCTAACCTCCTGTGACAGGAATCACTGCAGCAGGATAGGAAAGTTTACGGTTCAGCTGTGTTGTGCCTGTCAGTGCTAGAGAGAAGGAGTCGTAAGAAAGCACTGAGTCTGCCTCTTCCTCACCCAGCAGCACCTGCAGCCTCCCCAGCGAGTCAGAGGGCCTGGGAATACTGCTGTCAGATGTGGGCACTGCACAGAGGATGCCACCCCTCCCTGTTCACCACATATCTGGACATCAGCAAGATGCAATTAAAAAGCAGCAGCTGGAGCCAGGGCACTTGGATAATTTTGTTAGGCCAAATGCCTTCCCTTCTCTTCTTGTTCAGGGACCTGCACTCACTTCTGGACGAGGTTCTTAACAGGGCTGAGGCAGTTGTACTGAACCAGAAGGTTTCACATTAACAATTCCTCTCTGGCTCTGCTCCTGGCTCCTTTCCCACTCCTCACACCAGGCTGCAGAGCCATTCCTCCGTTCTCTAGGACCTCAGAGACCTTTCTAACCCACTTGGCTTTAGCCCAGCTCTGAACTGCCAGAGGGGGAGTCTCTGCTCTTGCCTGGAGACTGTGTTTCCCATCGAGATCCTAATCCTCCTCACAGTATTGGAACACAGCTCCTCCACAGAACAGTGCATGGAGGTGTTGAGATCACTGCCCATCAGGCAGATGGGAGAGAGGCCTAGGAGCAAAGCAGAGGTTGCTATCAAGACCAATATCCTAGAATAATTATCCTGCAGAGAAGTTCCCAGTTTTCCCTTGCAGACAGCAGCTCCCTTTTGTACAAGCCCATGAACCACAGCAGAGCATCTCATACTCCCACCCTCAAATGCAGGTTGTTCAGTACTTACAGCAGAACCTCAGATGTCACCACTGTGCCTCCAGTCACCAGAATGGTCTTGGTTTTGCTGAGGGTAGCCCCCTCCCTCCAGGACCTCTCTGGCAGAGCCCTGCTGAGCCACAGTGACAGATGGTTTTGGTTTTATGGTGCTCCAACACACTTAATCCTTGCTGCAGAACCACAAACCAGCCCAGCTGAGGTGTTGCATCCAGATGACCTCTGGGAGCTGCCCTCACCAGCCAGAACCCATTTCTGATGGGAGTAGAGCAGCAAAACCCAGGCTGATCCTTCCTTGTGCACCTTTGGGTCGAACTACAGCAGAAAGATAACAAACTAAGCAGCAAGGCTGTTAAGCAGAGGTGCTGGATTCCTCTGCAGGCTTGTGCCAGGGAGCCAAGGCAGCACAAGGAAGGAAGAGTCTGACCAGGCGATGCTGGAAATGCAATTGCTCACCTGTGTTGGCCAGGAGCAGAGATGATGGGTGTGCAAGTGTTGTGAAATGGGGTGCTGGGACCACCCTGAGCCCCAGCTGTGCCCATTCCTCTCCAGCTTTTGTAATTTAAGCTATTTTGTTCTGGAAGTCACTAGTTCAGTACCCACATCATCAGCCAAAACATCAGCTATCAAATTAACACATGTCACAGCTCCAGTTCCAAATCTCCAAAGTCTCTTCCCCAAGAATTACTGTTTAATCTTTTCCCTGCAGCAGGCAGCCTGGCAGGTCGGACCCCAGATGTGCTGCAGACATAGTGCCAATCCCTGCTCCCTGCACAGCCCTAAGAATATGACACAGGCTGAGGAGGCAGCATATGGATCAGGATGAGGGTAAAGGAGAAGGAGCTGGAAAAGATCAGGCTGGAAAGAAATAGCCAAGCAGGCAGGCACAGAAACCAGAGCCCGCCCAAAACGTGAGCAAACACAGACCCTGTCAAAACAAACACAGACATGTCCCCTGCGTGGGAGGGCATCGTGCTCCTAGGTAAGGAGTCTGTGCAACAGTGACAACTAAGAGGGATGATCCAGAGAGCCAAATGAAGGCAAAAAGGGAAATGAGAGAGGGTCTGACTGTCAGGATCTGCTTCAGATACTTAATGAAGGAGAAAAGGACGAATGGTTGCTAAGGGAAATGGGACAGATGGCTGGCACAGAGAACTTGCTGACTCTTGGAGGCTTAAAACTCTTTTTTTGGGGGGATGGCAGAGGAGAGCAGGCAAATATGCAGCAGCAGAAGCAAGGATGACCATTTCCCCCTTTCCCTCTGCTTCTGAGTGTCAGGGTAGCTCATCTCAGAACAAGAAAGGTCACACAAGCAGCAGGAGACAAGATGCACTTGCACTTCTGCTTATCAAGAGCTTTCCCCCCTCCACCAGCCCTTCAACCCACTCCTCTTCACCAGAGGCCACAGACACCTGCACCATCCCCACGCTCCCAGGCTGAGCGCAGCACAGGCAAGTCACAGCACTGCCACACAACAGCGACCAGGCAAAAATCACAGCTCCAGGAGAGGGGAAAGCCATGGGGATGCTGGCTCTGGAGATCGGGCTGCCTGTGAAATACCATAGCTCCTGGCCATGCTGTCTCTGAGATACATTTACACCTCTCCCTGACATTTAAAACCATCTGAGCCTTTTGGCTTCTGCTGCTGTCATCCCTGTGCCAGGTCTTTTCTGGCTCTAAGTGTCTCCAACTTGATTTCCCTGCAAAGACAGCCCTCCCAACAGGTCTCAAACCACAGTGGCAGGGCAGGGGGAAGAGGGGAAGAGGGCGGGGGTTTCTGCTACCGTATCATTTGCTGGGGGGTGGGAGGGGTGCCAAGAGTCTGTCAAATCCTGACGGCCATAAACAAGTCTCTGAAGGAAAGAGCTGAAAAGAGGAAAAAAAAACCTTGGCAGTAAAGGCAGCAGAGCTCACAAACTGAGACACGCACCACTGTGTAATGCCGAACAGAGCAGCTCTGTGCTGGGATTTGAGGGGTGCGAGGTCTAATAGGCAGAGCTGGGGGTTTGGGGAGACTCTGCTCCCCTCTGTCTGGATCGGTCTGTCTCCCATCACCACGTCCCCAGCAGTTCCCACACCCACAAGGCATAAACCAGAGGGATTTGTGAAGCAAAGGAGGGCTCTGGGGGCAGCAATCGTGATTTTGCCATCCAATCGACTGTCACAGGCACCTCTCAGGCTTGAAATCACCCCAGAAGGTCCACAAGGAGCTGCAGATCTCTACAGTTTGGTAAGCAGATGCCCACATGAGACCCACACCAGGCCCTCTTTTCCCAGCAAGCCCACATCCCTGCACACACATGCAGCCCTGGGGGGAATCCCCAGCAGCGGGGACAAGATCAGCCGCTTCACAGGACTGCTCCGCTCCCACTGCCAAGCAGAAGAGGAAGAATTTGCTCTGGGCACCTTGGCACCACACAGCTCCAGCCACAGAGCACCTCCGCACCCCGCCACGCTTTGGGCCAGTAGCGGGGAGAAGATGAGGCTAGGTGTGAGTGCCAGCTCAGAGCCACTCACCCAGACCGTTCAGCTGGCTGTGTAGGCAGCTACATCTTGGAGCTATGTTCAAAGAAGCTGCACATAGCAGCAGCTACCATATTGCATGCCAAACTGCCACGGCTGCTGTTGAGATAAACCCACACAAACAAACAGATGCTTAGACAAGCCCAGAAGATAGAATGTATTGGTACCACTCACATGCCACGGGCTTGTCCCCAGGCTGGCTGCTCTCCATCTCATCCCCTCCTGGTGGTTCTGTTGGGGAGGAGAAGTCATCAGCACATCTTGTCACCATATATCAGGGTAACAGGGGGTTTGCCAGGAGCACACACAGCCCTACTTCCTTGCCAGCCCCTTTTGTGCCTGCTCGAATTCAAGTTCAGGCTTGCAGCAGCGAGCAGGAATGTTTGAGTGTTGGGTGATAGAGCTTGGAGAGGAGCATTTGCAACCAGGCCAGGGGACTGCAGCTCTCCTCTGGTGCTGGAGCCAGGGGAATGAGCCCCCTTTGCACAACCTCACCCCATCACCACTAATCCATGTGATTTGTGTGAGACATGCTGACTGCAGCGAGGCCAGGCTGATTTACACCACCCAGGCACTGGCTGCTTCCAAAGGAGGACACAAAGCTCAGCACAACCAAAGCAGCCTATTAGCCTGTGGGACACTGTCCCCAAAGGCTGCAGCTGGGCTTGATCTCCACATAGGGAGTCAAAAGCACCCTCATTCTGGGATACTAACACTGCACCTCTCCCTGGCAGAAATCTGCCTTAAAAATAAGTTAATATTTCATAAGACCCGGGAGAGCTTGCACATAGGTGACTGGGCATTCAGATACATCTTGAGATCACTCAAGCACAGAAAGACTCAAGAATGTTTTTCTGGATCCTCTCTCCTCACCCTACAACCACAGAGATATCAAGGACATGAACAAAAAGTAAATGCAGAAGCTAAAAAGAAGATGCTGCCCCAAGCTTTTTGCTTTCCTCTGCCCAAGCACCCTACAATCCCCTGTGCATCCCCAAGGACTTCAGTGTCCTCTCTCCCTTCTGCCTCAGTCTGCCTGGGTGCTCATGGGGGGACACCTTCCCCTTCTGTGCAGGGCACTGAACCCCCTTTTTTGGGGCAGAGGGGCAGGCAGTTGTGCTCTGTCCACCTCTGGCAGGGACACATTGGCATCCTAGCTGCCAGCTGCCTGGATATTGGCCCAGCAACTCCAACTGTGACAGGGCTGTCCTGCAAATGAGCTTGGCAAGACATGAAGAGCCCGATTTTCAAAAGTAGGCTGATGTAATTACTCATACTAAAAGCACTGGCCTCAGCTGCTCATGGTGACACCAATTACACACCCAGCACCACACAGTTGCTGCCTGCTGTTGCTGACCCATCACCCAAGGACGCTGGTACTACAGCCGTTCACAAGGCCCAGCGCAGGTGGGAGGTGACATGGAGTGGATCTGGGAGGGAGGGCTCCTGCTCTCACTGCTGCTGCCACAGCCACGTCACGATGCTTGGGTGCTGACACACTTCAGGGTGACCGCCCCAAGGTCTGCATCCCAGAGTGGGCATGCAGCTGAGGGGGACGGGGCTGGGGCAGGCAGCTCCTGGGCATCACACCACCGATGCAGCCCTGTGTGCAAAGCAGAGCTTTAACAGACTCTCTCCTTGAAATGTTTTTTGCCTGGTCACCAGCCTGGTTATCAGTTACACTGACTCATCCTCAGGAGCACTCTCGCTGCTGGTTGCACTCCAGATCATATCAGCCAGTATCCCTACGCAGCTCTTTGCGTCCTCCCTGCCGTGCTCTCCCAGCCCACAGGGAACGTCGCTTGCTCTGCCAGCCAGCTGCTTCTCCTAGCCAGAGGCTGACTGGGGCACTTCAGGGTGTCCTCAGCCACAAGCACTCTCCCAGAACTAAGGGTCACATCCCCTTCTGATAGCAGAAACACAACTTATGCATTACAGTGACATTACAGCAGGGCTCAAGTCAGCCCAGGGCCAAAGTTTGGGATTAAGCCACAAAAAACAGCATCAAATGAAAGCAAAAAAATATTTTATGGCCACAGTTTGGGGTTAAGCCACAAAAAGCAGGATCAAATGAAGGCAAAAAAAAGATTTTAGGGTCACAGTTTGGTGTTCTGCCACAAAAAGGAGCATAAATGAAAGCAATAAAAGGTTTTATGGCCACACAGTTGGGTTTAGCACCCAACAGCCAGGTCACAAGCAGATCACCCAGAAAGGGCATGGGGCCATGCTCACGCCTGGGGCTGGTACTCCCAGGCAGAGCAAGTCACAGCCAGGCAGTGCTGAAAGGGAAAAAGGGATTTAGGAGAAAGGTGGAAAAAAAAAAACCCTGGTCCCTCTGCAGGGACACATGGTCTAGCCAGGCTTCAGCAAGTAACTCACCTTCTGCTGTGCAGCCCCACATTGCAGCCATCCCCACAGACACAGCAAAGAGCTACAAACCAGCCTGCTCTCCTTCTAAAGAGATCCTGCTGACCTTGATTGCTCTTTTATCAGGGTGTATTTTATCTCTCATCTGCTTCAGGTGGGAGGCCCATGCACAGCACCTGGGCTAACTGGTGAAGGCAGCTGGGGCTCAGCCCTACCTCCAGCACAGGCAAGAAAATCTTTCCACCAAAGGCAGGAAAGTCCTAAACTGAGGTCAATTTGAGGATGTTGGACCCTGTGCTCAGCCCACACACACGCAAACCTCCCCACTGTCCCCTGCCTGTCTGCCCATCCCTGACCACGCATGCCTTCTCCCCCCTCAACCTGACACCCTATTAGCTCCCCACCTTTCAGCTTGCCCCAATCTCACTGGGATAATGGGTCCAGATGTCTTTCTCCCCCACTCAGGTTTCCAAATCTCCTCCTCGTCATGGCAGAGGCCAATTTACACGCCCTGACCCTGCGTAGGTGCAATGCGGAGACAGAGGCAGCTAATGAGGGAGCTCATTTCACTGCTCACATCGGTGACCTAGATATGTCGGCATGCTACGCTCCCCTGCCTCGGCGCCTTTGTAATCCAGGGGGCATGAGCAGGATTTCTGGGGTGGGGAAGAAATGGTCCTCCCCTCTCCATCCCAGGGTTGTACCTGTAGAGTCCCCCATTTTTGTCCCTGCTTCCTGGGGGGCTGCTCCTGCTCCCCACAGTGCTCTCTGCTTGGCAGCACTCCCTGTGCCTACAGCAGAGGGGCTGCAGCCTGGGGCTGCCACCCCACAGCAGCCCTGGGAAACAGCTCCCCAGGCTCTGCTCCTGCCCACATCCCTTCTTCTCTCTGTGAAATGATCCCAGGGAAAAGAGGGGCCAGGGCTGCTGACAGTGACCCCATCCCCCTGCTCCGGGAGGGGGACAAGACCATCAGGGACCAGCCTGAGCTCCCTGTGAGGAGCCTGGGCTTGGGGCAGCAAGGAGCAAGGAAAGGGGTGGCTGCGGTGGAATATTCCAGCATGGCCAGCCTCACGTCCTCGTCTTTGGCTGCTGCTTTTTAAAGCCTGTTTCCCTTGGGACGACGCAGCTAATTTAGCCAGAGGTCGGTCTCCCTGGGTCAGGGCTGAGGAAGGATGCAAATGGGACAGCTTGCTAAAAAAAGCGACTCGCAGCTGCCCTTTTTTTGCAGCCAGGTATCGATTTTTCCTTGTGTATCTATAACTGGAGGGTACAGCATTGGGGCTGGGGGGATGGCTCTGCCCATGCAGGGACCGGCCACCCGCTCCCATGCGAGTCTGGCGGCAGACCTGGGTGCAATCCTGTCAGCATCCCGCCTCTATCAGCTGGGAAGGGTGATGAGCAGAGGTGTAACCCCACCACAGGGTCCCAAAACCACCCCAACCCCACTCTATTTCTCTCTTCTTGCTGCCAGAGGGGCTTGGGACACTGCCAGGCCCTGCTCCCCCCCGGGGGGGGGACAAGCAGAGAGGAATTCCTGTGGCTGGTGCTGGGAATATGTACGTCAGGGCTGTTTCCCCGGGATGGGGACACAACGCATTCGGCACAACCCGTTTGGGCATCCTCATGGTGCAGGGAAAAGGGCACAGAGCTCTGGAAACACAACTGCATGCTGCCCTGAGGGTCCTGGTTGTTCCCATTCCTCCTCTCCCCCTCTTATTTTAACTACCTTTGCCAGCAAGGGGGAAAAAAAAGAAATTGCTGCTCGCAGCAGAAGTGATTTTCCACTTGCAGTGCTCCTGCCTCGCTCCCCGCTCTCGCACCCAGTCAGGACCGCGGCCTGAAATCATATTTCATGCATTAACTTAATGCCTTCCTGGAAGCCGGCAGAAACCTTACCCCAGGGCTGTACCGGGTCCTTTCAGGGTGGCTAGTGGCTCTGTGTGGCCAGTGGCCCACACTGGTGGGGTCCCCATGGGAAGCCAGCAGGGCTGCGGTCGCAGTCCCACCGCGGGTGGCTGCAGGGACAGCCCCAGCCCCGTCCCGTCCCGAGGTCCCTGTCACCCCTCGTTTGCCGAGGGGGTAGGGGGGGGACCGTGCTATGGCCCCACGTCCCCATGCCCCGAGGCTCTCCCGGCGGCCGCTGCCGATGCCCGGTAGTTCTCCACGGGAGCCACGAGGAGGAGCTTTCAGACCGCCCGGTGCTCCGGGTGCATCCCGGTGCTCCCTCTGTTCCCAGGGATGCTGGTGCCCCTGGGTCATCCCTGTGTTCCCAGGGATCCCGATGCTCCCAGTGCATCCCAGTACTGCTGTTGCTCCCAGTGCATCCTGGGGTTCCTCATGCTCACATCACATCCCGAAGCATCCCGGTGCATCCCAGTGCTCCTGGAGCATCCCTGTGCTCCCAGGGATCTGGATGCTCCCAGTGCATCCCAGTACTCCTGTGGCTCCCAGTGCTTCCTGGGGCTCTTCCTGGAGTTCCTCGTGCTCCCAGCGCATCCCAGTGCCTCCAGTACATCCCAGTGCTCCCAGTGCATCCTGGTACTCCTGTTGCTCCCAGTCCTTCCTGGGGTTTCTCCTGGGGTTCCTTGTGCTCCCTCTATGATCCCAATGCTTCCAGTGCTTCCCAGTGCTCCTGGTTCACCTCAGCCCTTCACGCCTATCCCCAGGGATGCTGGAAGGGGTCCAGGCTGGGGTTGGCAGGAGCTGAGCTCTGTCCCCAGCCCCACTCTCACCCTTCAGGACCCCACATCCCATGGGAAGAAGGGCTGGATTCAGTCTGAGGCTTTACCCGAGCCCTCCAGAAGCTGCTCGGGTTCCTGCCTTGCCCCACTGCCATGGGGCTCCCCCATGGCTGGCTCCTGTGTGACGGGGTAGTGGTGAGACGTGAAACATCACCCGGGACATCAACAGGCAGAGAAACATGGGAGCAGCCCCAAGATGGGCACCTGCATCCCCACTCATGTCCAGCCCCACCATCATGGTCCTCCCTGTGCACACGGGAATTGAAATTTGGTGTCGTGCTGCTGGGGGAGGGCTGCGTGCGGAGTTTGGAGTTATGTTGGAGGAGGTTGGAGGATGGGACACCCCGTCACAGGGCTGAGGGGCCCCCTCGCTCCTCCCTCCCCGCTGCCCCACAACTGGGGGTGTCCTCCCCACGGCACCCCACGCACAAGGGCTCTCACCCCCGTCCCCTCCAAGGCCGGTGGCAAGGAGCCCAGCAGCAGCCCCTATGCCGGTGGCCGGGGGTGTCTGATTCCTCCCTGACACCGCCGATAAAACCCTTCCAAATCCGGCACCCGGCGTTGCGGGGTGGGAGGATTTGCGTCAGTGGGTGACACTCAGCTGTGGAGCGGGACTCCGTCGGGGGAAGCAGCAATGGTTGAGTCACACCGGGAGAATTTCCCCGGGGCGGGACAGGGCCCATGGCAGCACCAGAGGGGTGGGAGACCCACCATGCCAGCCCGGTACATGCTGAGAGGATGAGGATGGAGGAATGGAAGGGGACTAGGAGCTTTTTCTGGTGCTCCCCGCATGCAGCCCTTTGCCAGCTCCTGGCTCTGGAGCTGCCTGTCTGGGACCATGGACTGAGCCACCTGACCCCTCTGTGGGGACCTTGCCTGCAGCCCCCCAGGCTGGTGAGCCCCCCCACAGCCCAGGATGTCTGATCTTGGCCCCGGTACTCCCCTCTGTGCCACCCAGCAGGAATAACCTGCCATGGGGTGCATTTCTGCTGGCCATGAGGGAGCAGGCGTTCACCCACACTTGGAACCCCAAAACATCAATAGTGGGTGGAGACACCGTGCTTGGATGCTCCTCAGAAGGGCACTTTAGACATCCCATCCCATCCCATCCCATCCCATCCCATCCCATCCCATCCCCACTCCCATCCCAGTGTGTTCCAGGAGGAATTTCTTCTGAGGGGGTGGAGGGACCAGCCCCAAGACCAGCCCTGCCCAGGGAGGGAGAACTCCCCCTCTCTGTCGAGGATGAGCTGCCACTAATGAGGGCAAGACACAACAGAGCCCAATTAAGCCCAGTGCACATCCGAGCCTGCAGTGCCTTCCTTGCATGGAGTCGAGAGCCCGGAAATGAGGAAAAAACCCTCACTCCCCATGCCCTCCTCTGCTTTGTGATACAGCCCCTGACTGCAGCGGTTGCAGACCCTTCTGCTGCCACCCCCATGGCCACACAATGCTGCATCCCTGGGGGATCACAGGACCTCCCCCATCTCCTTCCTGGCTCTGAGAGGATGCAGGGAGAGCGTCAGGTGCTGCTCAAGCACTGCAAATCCACATTTAGGCAACTAAATGGCCCGTTCTCAAAATATGCTCAAGGCTCGCGCATCCAGGCAAAGGCAGCAGGTGCTCGGCAGCGCTGGCAGGCGGGTGCAGCCTTTTAAAGCCTCTTTGGGAATTCAGGCAGCCTGCTGCGCCGTGGAACGGGTCCCACACCATCCGCACGGGGATAGCGGGCTCGGTCAGCCATGCCGGGGCAGGAGGTGCCATCAGTGGATTCATCTGTCCGCTGCTCCCCACTGCGTCAGGAATTGCTTTCCTGCGCTGCACTGGAGCATCGAGGCCGCTCGCTGGTGGCCCATCTGGTGCTCTCTGTGCCACAGGGCGAGGGAACCGGAGGGGCCTGGTGCCGGACATCTGCTGCCAGCCTCGGGGGGACCACGGGGACAGGAGGGGACCGGTGTCAGGCAGCGGCGCATGATGCTGGAACCCACGGGCAGCTGAAAGTGTGCGAGGTGTTAACAGCCCCAACATCTGCCAGAAAGTGACTCGGCTGATGTGGCTGCTGCAAGCTCTCCCTGCCCAACAGATTGTGTTCCCGGGGCAGTTGGTGTGTTCGGGTGAGGGTTGAACACTGGGGAGTCGATGCAGAACTGAACCAGCCTGTTTTAGGGAGCCTTCTCCAATGTCCCCCTCCCCGGCTGCAGGACACAAATCCTCCCCCTCCATAAAATCAGGTGCCAGAGGCTCTAATGATGGTGTTGGGGTGAAATCAGATGGCTTAGGGACTGCTGTCTTCCTCTCTGACACTGTCCCCCATGCAGAGAGGACGGGGTGAAGCCACCGTCCCCTTGCTAGGCTGGGGGAATGGCCGAGGATGGGAAGCACTGGCAGGAAGCAGGAGACCTTGGAGGGATGAGGCACACGGTGGCACAAGCCCATTTGGAGTCAGTTGCAGGCGGCACAGAGTGTGGCCTTCCCAGGCCGGGTCTGCAGGATTGACGGACGGCTGCTTGAGGTGACACAGGGGAAGAGTGAGGCTGCCAAGCAGGGTGAGGGCTCCCCCAGCACCCTGGGCTGAGCTGGGCCCACCAGCTCCTTGCTTCAGCACCTGCCTGGACACTGGCCCCACAGCCCCAGGGCCCAGCCAGCAGCACAGCAGGGGGCCAAGAGGTTATTAAACACACCCTGACGTATCCGCATCCCCAGGATCCGCTCTGAGCGTGGTCATTACCACTTAATAACTGCTAATCCCCTCATTACCAGTTATCTCCTCTCCCTGAGTGCTCAGCTGCAGGGCGAAGCCATGGTCCCCTCTTCCTCTCTGCTCCGCTGGCAGAGAGTGATCCCCAGCCTGGCACAACGACGGTAGGCTCTGCCAGTGCTTTCACCCACCCCATAGAAGGACAAGCCCACCAGCTCCACTCCTCCAGCATGGCCACCCCTCTGTCCCCTTCAAGGCCTTAGGCTCCCCCCTTTCACAGAATCCCAGAATCATGTGGGTTGGAAAAGCCCTTGAAGCTCCTCCAGTCCAACCAGGAACCTCACACTGACCGTTCCCAACCCCACCAGATCCCTCAGCGCTGGGTCAACCCGACTCTTCAACCCCTCCAGGGATGGGGACTCCCCCCTGCCCTGGGCAGCCCATTCCAACGCCCAACAGCCCCTTCTGCACAGAAATCCTTCCTCAGAGCCAGCCCGACCCTGCCCTGGGCAGCTTGAGGCCATTCCCTCTTGTCCTGGCGCTTGTTCCTTGGTTCAAGAGACTCATCCCCCCTCTCTGCACCCTCCTGTCAGGGAGCTGTAGAGGGCAAATCTTGGTTCTACCAAATCCCCCCAGGGCTGCTGGAACTCTCATGGGCCCTAGGCACCTTTTGCCCCCCTGCAGCCCCTCCTGGGCTGGCTAACGCATGCGGTGGCATCTTCAGCGGCTTGGGAAGGGGCCAGTTTCTTAATGCGAGCACCACGGCCCTGGAGCAACCTCCTGGCTGGAGGGTGCGGAGCCACTGTGCCCTGCACTCCTGTATCTCCGTCATCGCTGATTACATTTAAGGAGGCTATTAGAGGGGTTTGGCACAACCTGTTCTTAATAAACCCATGTTGCTCGCCGGCTATTAGAGACCTTTCTCCTGAGCTCTTGCATTAGTGAGTACGCTCCACCGTAAACAGCTGTTTATTGCCAGGGCGGGATGTCAAGCTAATTTTTCCCACGTTTGTTCTTCCCGTAGCTGGGACAGGGGTCCCTTCCCTTCAGCCCCCCTGCTCCCAGCTTCTCCCTGCCCTAGGTGCCCTGGATTTCTGGATCCGTCACAGGCAGGTGCTGGAGGATTTTCCTGCAGGGACACTGCCTTGCCTGGACTTTGCTCCGACACCTGCGGCAAAACAGAGATGTTTGGTTTACAAGCGGATGTGGCAACACTCGGCCACGCATCATCACCCCTGCCCTGCACCGTCACCTTTCCACGCTCCTCTGGCTCTGGCTTGGCATGAGTTTCCCACATGCTCTCCCCACCACGTCCCAGTTTCATGGCTTTCCCCGAGTCCTTTTTGAAGCTTTTCGGTGGCACATACCCTGTTCCCCTGCCCAGCCCAAACTGAAGGGCGGTTCCAGGATATTCTCCAGGGCAGGAGGTTTTGGCAACGCCCATGGGGATGTTTGGTGCACAAGCCCTTGCGAGCAGCGTGCACTGGGTGTGTATGGATTGAAAATGCAGACTTGGGCATGGTGAGGGCTATATATTGGCTTCGCATGGGGCTACAGAGAGGAAAAGTGCCGTGCTCCCCATGCCTTGGGAAAGGAGCGGGGTTTAGTCTGGAGAAGAGGAGGCTGAGGGGAGACCTCATGGCCCTCTACAGCTCCCTGACAGGAGGGTGCAGAGAGGGGGGATGAGTCTCTTGAACCAAGGAACAAGCGCCAGGACAAGAGGGAATGGCCTCAAGCTGCATCTGGGCAGGGTCAGACTGGCTCTGAGGAAGGATTTCTTTGGAAAAATTTCTTTGGTGGAGTTGGGAAGGGTCAGTGTGAGGTTCATGGTTGGACTGGAGGATCTTCAAGGGCTTTTCCAACCCAGATGATTCTGCGATTCTGTGAAAGGGAACCCAGGCACAAATTATCCCTCCAAGGTCACAGAGAAGGGCAGTAGCAGCACTGAGCCCCCCCTCTGTGCTGCCCGGGGATGTGTGTGGGCAGCCAGGCTCTCTCGTCTCCCTCTCAGGTCCTGCTTTGAGGACAGGCTGGTCCCTGCTCCCCGGTGACTGTCTCCTGAGAGGACAGGGCTCTGCTAGACACCCCTGTGGCAGTCCCTGATCCCACACAGGGATTAAAATACCAAGCCCGTCCCTCCCCCAGGACTCTGGTCTTTCCAGATGTGATCTTCTCCAGAGCTCTCTCTTCTCCAGTCTACTTCTGCCCACCATGCTGCTGCCTTGAAAGGAGGTTTCTTTGATGCTAGAGCAAATCAAGAGTTCATCGGTGCTGTCAAAACATCTCATGAACCTTGGGGGGGGGGGGGGGGGGGGGGGGGGGGCTCACCCCAAAGCATGTCCGAGGTGGATTCAGAGGGATGCCCAGATGTGGGAGAGAGCTGGGGAGCTGCCACGAGTCGCAGTGATTTCTCTCTCTGGCCCTTTTATGTATCTCTCTGATTTTCAGGCAGATGCTTCATTTTATATCTTTATCAGATTTTTCCAGCAGAGTGGCTGGTCCCACACGACCTCGCTCCTGCCCTTGCAGCCGTGCCACGGCTGAGAGCAGCCACGGGAAGAGAAATTGCACATCACTGCCATTCCCACCGGCTCCAACCCATCAGCGACTGCCATTGCAGGAATGATTTATTCCTAATTGTACAGTTTCTCGGCAGAACCTGACAGCCTTTCTACCCACCAAAAAAACCCCAGCGATGTACTTCAGGAACTCCTGATGAGACTAATAGCATGCTTAATAGAGGTCACCACTCATTACGGGCTACATA
Source organism: Athene noctua (assembly GCF_965140245.1). Lineage (NCBI taxonomy): Eukaryota > Metazoa > Chordata > Aves > Strigiformes > Strigidae > Athene > Athene noctua. The sequence continues at coordinate 10,790,263 of NC_134050.1, read as the reverse complement.
CCGCAAATTATACAAACATCAGGACGTGGAGAGCTATTGTTTTGGCTGCAGCATGAGCTCTCAGGCCCACACTGGCATCGCAGGAGCACTTTGGGATAGGCAGGAAGGGCAGTGGTTGAGGAGCAGCGTGGCTCTGCCCCGGCCAGGCTGCCCAAGGGCAGCGTCTTCTTCCAGCACTACCTCTCCCAGCCTTCAGCCATCAACTTCCAGCACTCATGAAATAAAGATGACCCAAGGCCAGCCCTGAAGGGCTCTGAAAGCAGCAGGAGGGAGGGTGGGGATTCAACAGGCTGTGGGTGGGGGTCAAAGGGAGGAGCAGGGCCCTGATGCTGCTGCAAACCACTCCCAGGCTGTCCTGAGACCCAGCATGGCTTGTCCTGGGAGAGCGAGGCCACCACAGACACCCTGCCGAGGTTCTCCATGCTCCACTGCCACCGTTCCCAGCTCTCCGGGGACAGCTGGGTGCACATGTCACTCCCAAACCCCTTGGAAGGGGACCCAGCCAGTGCCAGCCCTCCTGGTCAGACTCCAGGAGCTGCCGGCGCCGGGATGCAACCGCGGTGCCCAGCCCCACCAGCCAGCTGGGACCTGCTGAGTCAGGGCCACGGGGCTGGAGCGAGCACTTCTTCATCGATCGAAACCTGATTCCAAACCGAGGGCTGAGAAGATGAAAGTCTTCCTCAGGCGATGGCTGCTGGGCAGCTGCCGCATCGCTCCCCCCAGCCCTGGGTGGATGCTGGTGTCAGCTGGGATTTTACAGCAGCCCCCAGTGCTGGGTGCAGGGCTGAGAGGTGATGGGTGCCCACATGTCCAGGCCGAGTGCTCCAGCAATCTATCCCTTTGTTTAATGGCATCACAAAGGAGAGGAGATGGTGCCTGCTGTGAGCCTGTGAGCGGGGTGCAAGGAGAAGGAGGGGAAAAGGTCTGGTTGCAGAGAATGACCCCACCACAGCCCAGCTTTTGGCTCTGTGCTGCCAGAAAGGACAAGCATGGACTTGAGGAGGCTGCCCTGAGCTGCCGACCTCGTCTGTGGGGTTTTGGGGGCGCAGGACCTGTACAGCCCTGGACAAAACCCACCGCAGAGGTTCCTGGGGCATTGCTGAATCTATAGGGTCTCCCTGAATCTCCTGGTTTGGGGCCAGTGGGGAGGAACCCAGCCCTGTGGTGTGCCCTCGGCATCCGTCTCGCCTGCTGAGCAGCTGCTCCCGGTGGTGCCACGGGCAAAGTCCGAACCACAACCTTCAGCCTCCACCTGCCGCCTTTCCCTTCTTTCCTTGGTGCTTTACAGATGCCCTGGCAATGCCAGCAAGTCAAGACCCCTCCTTGCTACACCAGCAGCAGCCAAACTGGCCATCCCCATGGTACCAAACACCATCCCGGCTCCCTGCACCACCACACCGGCACTGCCAGGGCTCCCAGCGCAGCTCCACGGAGGCAGAGATGCCAGCAAGCGCTGGGGGGAACTTTACGTTTCAATCCCACCTGAGCCCCCCAGTGCCGCCAGGGAAGGCAGCCATCTCCGGGAGAGCGGAGAGCTTAGCCAGAAGTATTTTTAGCCAAAATTGCTCCCAAAGAGACAAGAAGCATCGGGTAGCCAGGAAGCCAAGGTATATAAACACCTCAAATGAGACCATGCAGCAGCGACGGGTGGGGACAGGGTGGCAGGAGGGGAAGGGAGATGTGACATACCTCAGGCAGCACATGAAACCCCCTCCCCAAGATCAGGACTGGCAGCCAAGGGCTGCTCAGGATGAAGCCAGGGAGGTTGTCAGGGGTTTAGGAGCCCCCACGCACAACTGCTCATCCTCCCTCACAGCCTGGGGCCAAAGGAGCTTTGGAGCGTAAGTATGGGGTACAGTCTGGGGTGGGGGGCCCACTGGGGGCTGGAGAGTGCCTCAGGGTCAGCAACACTGACCTGGGGCTGCGGGGAACAGCACTGCAGCCACTCCAGCTTGTGTCTCTCCAGCCATGCCATGGTCTCCAGCATTGCACATTCATTATAATTCCTGTTTCTGGTTGTGTGTATTTTGTTTTTTAATAATGTTTGCTGCCTGGGAGAGGACCAGTAATGAATTCCTCTGACAAAAAGGACAGCTCTGGGGCTGGATGGGCAGTATCCCAGCAGCCAGCACACTCCCTGTCGGAGCCTCCTGGCTCATCATCCAGAGCCCTGATGTCGTCAGTCTATACCTTGAAAACCCCCAAATCCCCAACACAGCTTCTTGAAGAGCCACCACACCTTGGGCACCAAAGTGTCACCATGGCCTGCACCCTGTGCCATCTCTTTACACTGGCGTGGCATGGCGGGGAAGCCTCACGTCCGGCAGCAGGGCTGGCCTGGCAGTGAGAGCAAACAGGCTGGACTGTGCCCATGGCAAACACTGCCGGCCACAGTGGAAATCTCCCTCTGAGCTCCGAGCAGATGCGATGCTGAGCAGCTGTACCGCGGGAGCGGCACGTCGGATGCTCGCTTGGTAATTAAAATATATGCCAGGGTGTTGAGTCGCCGCTGGGCCAATTATTCAGGCTCCCAGCGAGAAGAACAGCTCGTCACTGAGAGGGAGACTGGCCCGTGGCAACCGAAGCCAAACAGGTCTGCTGTGGTCTCAGCTTTTTGCCATGGGTGGGTTTCCAGCTGACCCAGGGAGCCACAGCCCTGTGTTTCAGGTGCTTTGCTCACACACAGCCTGGCGAGTTTGTCGATGGGCATCATTGATACACCAGAATAACTCCTCTGAGGGATGAGTATCCTCCCCCCCAGAGCAAATCTCTGCTGCTCGCCTCCCCGTGCACGAACAGTCTCCCCAGGACCCACGGCGGCACACGGGTGAGCTCAGCGGCCGCTGATCCTGCTCAGCCGCCTGACCGGTTCTGCACCGTGTGGTGTTTGCACAGGAAGGCAAACACGGCTCCACATCTCCGGGCTCCGCTTCCTCCCCGACCAGAGGACCAGGACCAGCAGAGAAGGAAGAAGGAGTGATGGGAGAGCCCCATTGCTGCTGCCGGCTCATTAACATTTTTATTAGCTGTAACAAGTGCCGGGTCACAGCCTCCTCTTGTTAAAGTTGAGGAATAGTTTGCTTTCTAACCCCCTGTAATTACTCCCGTTAGGCTCTGAAAATTTCATCATTTTAGATGAAATTTCCCCAGGCTTGGCCTCAGCCCAAAGATTAATTTGTATAAAAGGCTTGAGCAAGGGAAAAAAAGAAAAAGGTTCTCCCCGTTCAGTGGGAAGGGAGAATAAGAAATATCCATTTTCTCCCCATCGACAAAATAAAAGAGAAAGAGAGAAGAAAGGAGTATAATGACTCTTTTCTGAACAGTGTGAAAGCCAAAGCGGCGGGGAACTGAAAACTGAAATTTGGCAGTGGAACCCGCCTTTGCCAGGGAGCCCTGTGCTGGCACCTCCCAGAGAAATTTGCGTTGAGTTGGTGAAGCTTTGGCCACACTGAAGCCATGGCTGGGGGCTGGGGGAGCTCCCCACACCTGGGCTGGTGCCGTAGGGAAGGGCTGGGGCAGGATGCTTGGTGCTGGCGGAGGAGCTGTGGTTTCCCCGGCTGCCAGTGAGGTTTCAGCTGGTGTTGGAAGCCAGAGCTGCTCTCCACAGCTCCCGGGCTACTCTGCTTCCCAAGACAAGCACTGGGGAGTGGGCAGGAGTGGGCCAGCCCCGGCGGGACACCCACAGTCCCCATGGTGCTGCCCTGGTACAGCCGGAGACACAGGAGCATCTCCCTAGCCTGTGGCCAGGGGAGGGAGGCCACACTGAGCTGAGCTTGGGGTGCCCAGGGCTTTGGGATGGCCCAGGGCCAGTTGCCCACAGGTTTGGGGTGCCCAGAGGGTTGGGATGGCAGAGGTCCAGTTACTGAGGGGTTTGGGGTACCCAAAAATTTGGGGTGGCAGGGGCCCAGTTACCCAGGGATTTGAGGTATCCAGTGCCTTGGGGCTCAGGTTGCCCAGGAGTTTGGGGGCACAGGTGTTTGGGGGGCAGAGGTTTGCAGGGTCGTATGCTGGGAGAACAGTAGGAGTGGGCAGAGCTGGGGGAATCTCATATCTCCACCCCAGGGAGGCCGGGAGCAATGGGGGTGACCGCAGGGCAAGTGTGAACTAAGGTTCCTCTCCCCGCACAGCCACCTCCCCGACCTTGGGCAAGCTCTGGTTTTGGCCAACTTTCTCCCTCCATGGTGGCCTAACGGCAGGAAAAAGCATCCCTGGGTGTTGCTGAGCACCCAAGCGGGTGCCGGCCCCGCGGCAGGAGCCTGGCCGATGGTGGAGGCTCACGCGTGGCACTCGGTGAGGCGCTGGGCCTGGCTCTGCCATGAGTCAGCAGCATTTTACACCCACTTGGCCCCGGTGGAAGTGACGGCGGGCGGCGGCGGAGAGCGGCTGTGTGGGTGCGGGAGGTTACGGTGCTGCCGGGATGTCTGTGCGTGCGGGGACGGGGATTTTAAAGCTTGCTGAAGAGTGTGTGGGAAGCGAGTGGAGAAAAGCAGAGTGAAAGCAAGGGTTTGTGCCAAGGGTTTAATGAGAAGGTTCCCACAAAGGGGGGGGGGGGGGGCAGAAAAAATCAAAATAAAGCTACACGTCCCCATGAGGAGGCTCTGCCAGCCCCTGAGCAGTGAGGGCCAGAGGGCTGCTGCCTCGTCCCCAGCCCGCCCATGGCCTCGGAGGGCTGGCAGCAGGCTGGCACCCGTCCCCCTCGCTGGTAAAGCTTCGCCTGAGTGTATGTGCAGAAGTTTGCCTGGCATGCAGCTCCCCAGCGAGCCGCACCGGCTGCCGCCCGCGCGCGGGCAACGGCTTTCCTGGCACCGACCCCCAAGATGGGCTGTTGCTGGCCCAGCTTCAAAGGGCTGGAAGAAGCCCCCCAGCCCCCTGGCGAGCTCCATCATGGGTAGCGTGCCAGGGCAGGCTACAAGGAGCCCGCGGTGTGAGTCAGGCGCACGAGACCACGTCCCTCAGCACCCACGCGGCCTCGCCGGAATCAGCAGTGCCGAGTGCTGGCACCCCACTGCCAGGGAAGCCCACGGTGCTGGGGTCATGCTTGCCCCCAGCTCAGGCCCATCCCTAAATCCAGTCCCTGATGGTTCAGGGTTTCCTCCGCAGGCTCTTTTGTGTTAAACATTATTATAAGGAGATATTTTCTTCTTCCTTCCCTGCCTAAAACCCAGGCTGTGGGCAAGGAAAGTCGCGGTTTAGTCCCAAGAGCTTCTCCCCCACCGCGGTGATGGTTTTCCAGCTGTTCCCAGCCCAGTATGACTCCAGAGAGCTCCCACTTGATCCCCTGCATCCCGCAAGGCCAGGCTGGGCTCGATCCCTCGAGGTTCCCCCAAGCCCCAGACCCGCCAGACGAGTGTCCCAGCCCCATCGCCCCGAGCTGGGGTGAGTCTCTGACCCCTTCACTGCAGCAAGAGAGGGAAGCGGGCACAGCCCCCCATCCTGGGAGCAAAGCCCCCAACCCCTGCCCCATGGCCTCTGCCTGGGGCCACCTCCTGTACCAAGTTGCTGAGTCTCCTTCTCCACCCTGCTCCTTCCCACCTCGGGGACACCCAAGCCAGCACCCTGGGGACACGGCTAGAGGTGGGGGTGCCTGGCAGGCCCCGTGATTTGCAGCCCCCCAAGAGCTCCGTGGAGCAGCTCTCCCGTTTGTTTGGTCTTCGCCTGCACCTCTCTGGCAAACGTGGCAATAAACGCCGGGGTAGAAACGGCCTTTGCGAGCTTGGCGGGGGGCGCGGGAGATAACGGGAGCGAGCGCACGGCTCGAATCCGCTCCAGTATACCGCACCGGGTTTTCCGACGCCCGCAGCCGCCGCCGCGCCCGCAATGCCCCGGCAGCGGCCGCCGCGCCCCGGCACCGGGAAAACCCGGCCTGGAATTCATAGGATCGGAGCGGGGCAACAGGGAACCGCTGGGGGTGGCCAGGGGCGTGTGTGGCAGCGCGGGGGAAAGGGGGTAACGGGGGGAATGTGTGCGGTGCGGGGGGTGTCCTTGGGCTTCCCCGGGGGTGCCACCATGTGTGTGTGGTGGGGCGTGCACCCCCGCGATGGCTCCGTGCTGCAAGCCCCCGGTGTTCCCGCACGGTGCCCCGCGATTGTCACCACGCGTGTGCGCGGTGTCGTGTGTGTGTGTGTGTGTGTCCCCGCGGGTGCGGTGCGTGGGTGCGTGCCTGTGTGGTGTGTGGGGTGGGAGTGTGTGTGTGTCCCCATCCCCGAGCTGCGGAGGACGGGGGGGGGGGGGACTGCGGGTGTGTCCCCGCGTGTGTGCGTGTGTCGTCGCGTGTGTGTGTGTCCCCTTCTCCTCCGGTGTCCTCGCCTGTAGCCCTGCCGATGACCATACCCCACACACACTCCCCCACCCGTGTGTCCCCCCTCTTCATGAGCAGCACCGACACCCCCCCCCCTCCCCGGTGGCTGCAGTTTCCTCTCCCGCCAGCAGCGAGCAGCAAGTGGATGCGCGATCGGGACACACACACACACACGCGCGCACACACACACACACACACACCCGCACACACGCAGGCAGGCAGGCAGCGGGCGGGCAGCACGGGGCTGCCTGCCCCCGCCGCCGCATGCGGGCCCCCGCCGCCCCGCCGCCGCCCCCCGCGGCCGCCCCCCCCCCCCTCCCGCCGCCGCCGCCGCCGCCGCCGCCTCCTCCCGCCGCCGCCGCCGTCTGATGAGCCGCGGCCCCGCCGAGCCGGTGCAGCCGCCGCCCGCCACCATGTACCTGCACCCGGAGGCTGCCAGCGCAGGTGAGCCCGCGGCGAGCCCCGGGGAGGGGGGGACACACACGGACACCCCCCCGCCATCCACACACCACACACACCACACACACCACACACACACACTCGCCGCCGCCCGCTGCCCCCAGCCCGGCGGGACCGGTCCGTGCCGCCCCCCCCCAGCCGCTGCCCGGTTGCCCCCACCTCTCCCCTTCACCTCCCCGGTTGCGGCTCTGCCGGAGCGGCCGGTCGGGAGTTAACGGTAGTTTGGGGAGAAAGTCACCGCCGCCGCTTTTAAATGAGTCACCGCCCTGCAGAGCTGCTGTCCCCGGCACCCCCCCAACACACACACACCCCCCGCCCGGGGACACCCCAGCACCCCGCTCCCGGGGGGAGCCCCCGGATCCGGGCAAAGCCTCAGTCTCCAGGCGAGCCCCCAGCTCTTGGGGTGAGCCCTCAGCACCCCGGGCTGAGCCCCCAGCCTCCAGGTGAGACCCCAGCCCTCGGGGTGAGTCCCCAGTTCTTGGGGTGAGACCCCAGCCCCCCGGAGTGAGCCCTCAGCCTTTGGGGTGAGCCCTCTGCACCCCAGGGTGAGCCTCCAGCCCTTGGGGTGAGCCCTCAGCACCCCAGGGTGAGCCCTCTGGGGTGAATGAATCCCCAGTCCTTGGGGTGAGCCTCCAGCCCCCCAGAGTGAGCCCCCAGCCCCCTGGAGTGAGCCCCCAAGCCCCTCGGGGTGCAGCCCCAGCACCCTTAAGTGAGCCCCCAATCCTTAGGGTGAACCCCCAGCCCCCCAGAGTGAGCCCCCAGCACCGCAGGGTGAGCCTCCAGCCCCCTCCCGAGTGAGCTCCCAGCCCCCCCGGGGTGACCACCCAACCTCCCTGGGTGCCAGCACTCGGATGAACATCCAGCGGGCAGCGCATCACCCCGCTCCCCATCACTTGCCCCCCCTCCATCCTTCTGGGGGTCTCCCAACCCGGATCCCCAGCACCGTCCCGCTACATCTCCGCCTGACCAGGGTGGGCGTCTGGGGAAGGGGCTTTCGCTGGCGCCGTTTTGCTGAGCTCATGCTCCGAAAGGCATCGCTCGGCCCCGTACCGAGAAATCTGGGACGATGCCGGCGAGGTTTTGGGTGCGCGGCCACCCGGTGAGGGCTGCTCGAGCTCCCGACAGCCGGGCTGGAGGCGAAGGGATGCTACTGGTGCACCGCGGCTCACCGGGGCCTGGTAGCCGTCACCCACGATGGCCCCGGGGCCCGTGGGGAGCAGCCGGCGGCGGACAGAAGGACAGCGTGTCCTGCGATGGCGTGGGGACGTGCCGGCGGGGACGTGGGGGAGCACCGAGGCGGGGAGAGCGGGTGCTGCCGGTGCGCGTCGCTGGGGCGAGCTGCAGGCGCTTGGCAGAGCCAGGCCTGCGGGAACCGGCAGGTTGGGGTAACGCTGGGGGACCGCGACACATTGTCACCCGCAGCAGGTGACACCCTCCGCTGTGCCCGGGAGTTGGTGGCTCCGAACAAGCCACTTTCGAGGTGAAGTTTCCACCTGCCCGCAGGTTGAATGTTCCTGCCTGCTGCAGGCCGGGAGCAGCTCGGTGTCGTGTCACCCTGACCCTGTGACCCTCCCACCCCCCCACTCCCCGGGGATGTCCCCTCCGAGCGCTACCGGCTGCTTGGCCCAAGGTCACCCAGGGGGGTCGGTGGCAGAGCGGGGACACGAGTCTGGTAGCAGCGTGGCAGGGCTGCCCTTCCCTCCCGGTGCTCGAGGTTTGCACCTGCGTTATTTCCCTTCCAAACTTCGCCATCAACCCCCAGTTTGCCCCCTGGCATCACCATTGGCACTCGGCGGGCCACTGACAGCGCTCGGCGGGCCACCGATGGTTGACCGTGCCGCTGCTGGCACCACTCGGCAGGCTGCAGGCTTAAAAGGCAGAGCTGATGGGGTTGAGGGGGGGGCAGACACCCCCCTCTCCCCCTTCCCCAAACCCCATGGCCCCCGGCTGCTGGGTCTCCCATCACGTGGGAATTTTCCCATGTCACTGGCTGTGGCTGTGGGGTGGTGCCTGGGGCCGGGGGGGTGCTGTGGTGGGGCTGGGGGTACGTACACCCGTGCCAGCAGCTCTCTCGGCTGGTGCTGGGACACCATCTGCTTAAATTCTGTTTCCCCCCGGTTAAATTCACTGTGCCCCTGATTTTCCTCCCATGCTGCTGCTCGCCCGCGGTGCTGCGCGCGTGCCGGGTCTGCCCCCCCCCCCCCCACCGATGGCGGCTGGGAGGGTGCTGGCAGCTCACCCCCCTCGCTGGGTTTGGCAAGAGCCAGGCGTTTGCCATGCCACATCCCTGGGTGAAGCAGCACCCGTGCCCCCACAAATCCCTGCCCGAGGGTGGCACTGGCCTCATCCCCTGTGTCACCGTGCGGGGGACAGCGGCTGTGGTCCCCGGCACTGGCTGCATTTCAGGGGGGAAGGGGGGAGAAAATGGGGAAATATGTGAAACTTTGCTGCCATCTGCGCCGTGCTTTGCTGCTCAGGGGGCTTGAGGGGGGGAAGGTGAAGCTCAGGGGTGATGCTGGGGGTGGGAGATGCCCAAGGGAGTTTGGCCTTGGCTGGCAGGAGGTGTTTGAGGTTGGGACCCAGCCAAGGCATTTCCCAAAGCTGGGTGGCTTTGCTGGGGTGGGGTGGGGGGGGGCACGGGGGGCTGCATGGCTGCACTAGCCATGTCGGCAGAGCCATGGCTGAGCACGAAGCAGAGATTGGGTCTGAAGACAAAGGTGCCCCCGGTGGCACAGGGCTGGTGGCCCCCACGCCAGCTCTGGGGCCATGGGGCAGCTCCCTCCTCCCTGCTGCCATGCGAGACCCCCCCCTTCATCTCCATCTCCTTTCCGAGGAGGCGGTTGCACCCTAACTGCTTCATTTTTTTCGGTGCATCAAGCAGGTATTGGGGGGCTCCGGGCCCCCCTGCCCCACATCCCCATCCTCCCAGGCTCCTGGCCCGAGCACGCCGTGCCGCGGCAGCCCCGCTGAAGGTGGTGAATCAATAACCAGGCAGCTGCCTGTTTTCCCCCAGCGCTGTCTGAGGGCAGGCGATGGAGAGGTCTGCGAGCACGCAAGCCGTGGGAGCAGATTCCCTGGGGCTGGGATAAAGCCTGAAAATGGGGTTTAAAATAAGCTTAAATACCCTGAGGAGCGAGGCGGGGGGCTGGGGGGTGCGGGGAAGAGCTGGGAGGATGGAGGGGAAACACGCCAGCCGGGGAAAGCAGACAAAGAGCTGCGAGCTGGCAGCGTACGGGCTGGCCGGCCTCGCTGGGAGCCAGGCACCTGCTGCAGCCACGCGTCCCGCACGGCACAGGCACTGCCAGCTCCAGCACCCGCCCCCTCCCAGGTACCCCCATCCCGCGCGGGGTTGGGGTTCACCTCCCCGCCCCTCTGCTGCGCCAGAGAGCGGGCTCAAGCCTGGGGGGTGCACGTCGGAGCAACCCCCCGCGGCCTCATGCCATCCCTTTGTGTCCCCCGGGCTCACGTCCCCCCACAGCAGCTCCACCATGGCAGTGGGGGGTCTGTGAAGATGCTGACACCGCCCCCCCTCTGCTCCCACCCAGGAGTCCTGCTCGCTCTCGCTCTCCCCCCACCACCTCCGGACCCATTCAGCTTCCCCATGCCCGGAGAGGTGGGGGGGGAACACCCACGTGCAGGCGTGTGACACGCGTGTCCCAGGGCCCCGCACACGGCTTGAGGAACAGCAAGAACAAGAGCTGGAGGGGAGGCGGGGGGGGGCCACAACCAGGCAGGGGGTCCAGCTGGGAGGTCTGCCTGATCCGCGCCCCCCCTCCCCACCACACCAAGGAGCAGGATTGGAGCTGGAGGCGGCTTTCCACCGCCTGATCTCGCGGCTTTTCAGCCTGGCGGCGAAGGGCGGGGGAGCGGGGAATGAAGACAGATGCAGATAATATCACTGCCACCCCCCCGGCCCCTGGGGGCTCAGCTACAATATCTATTATAGATGGATTCAGCAGGGGAAGGGCTTTCGAAGAGCTGCCAGCGCACGGGGACTGTGTGCAAAGGCAGAGTGGCGGCGAAAGCGTCAAGCAGGCATCAAACGGGGGGGGCCGGGCTCCCCAGGTTGCGACTTGGGGGGGCTGTGAGGGGTGTGTGTGGGGCTGGGGTGGGGCTCAGGGGGTAGTGCGTTAAAGCAGCAGGTCCTGCATCCCTGTGGGTGCCAGGCTGGTGGCAGTAATGGGGTGCTACGTGCCCAGCTGCGAGCTCGGGGTTCCCTGTGAGCACCCCATCCCCTCCTGCCCCCCCCACCCCGGGGTGGCTCTGCTCGCCCGCTGCAGGAGGGAGAGGGTCACCTTGGGGGGAGTTAATGAGGTCTGAAAGGGAAGCGACCGATCCTGCTGACGGAGATGGAGCCGGGGAGGTGGCAGAGGGACAGTGCAGCGCAGCAGCCCTTCTCCCTGCCCTCCCGAGCAGGGGACACTGTGGGGACAGCCCTGAGGCTGCACCTGGGGGGGCTTCAGGCACCCCTGAAATGATGCGTGAACAGCCCTTCCCCTCCGGCTGGGTCTGTGGGACACTGGTGGCTGTGGAGGGGGCAATGGGTGACACTCCTCGCTCCACCATGGGTGGCTGTCCCTGTTCCCCCAGGGTGTCACTGGAGGATGCAGCCCAGAGACCAGGGTCTAGTGGGAGGATTTCCACCAGCCCCACATCCCCCAGGCACCTGCCCACACCTCTGTGTCCCCAGTCCTCCATCTGGGGCCTTCCTCAGCCCTTTATTCCCCTCCTCTGCCTCTCTCTCCTCTCTTCTTTCTCCATCTTGCCATTTGCTCTCCACCCGCCCTCCTCTTCCTCCCCAAGCCCCCTGATTTGGGGCCGATGCAGAGTGTCCCCTCAGCAGCATTGACCTCTCTTGTTGGGCTCCTGTCCCCATGGTCGGGCCACCAAACAGCATTGGCGTGGGCCCCAGGCAGTGGTGGCTGGGGGGGACACTGCCCGGGGAGGGGGATCGGGGAGCTGGGGAAGCAAGCGGGACCTCGTGGGGCTGGGCATGGCCGCATGGAGCCTGCTCACTCCTGTCCCCAGGGAGCTTCTGGCTTTCTGCCTCCCTCTCTCCCGCTGTCACCCGAAGTGCCCGGGAATGATGGAGGGCCCTGGGGCGAGAGGCTAAGTGGTGGCGGCGACAGCGGCTCAAGAGCTGGCAGTGCCTCTCGCCGGGAGAGCCCAGCCTGCTCCGCTGCCCTGCGACAGGTTCTTGCACCCCAGTGAGGTGGGGCTGGGGCTGCCTCCAGGGTGGGGGGCGATGCTGGTGGGCTGCCGGGGCTACAACCAAGACCGTGGGGCTCATGTTTTGAGGCAGAGAGGATGTGGAGCAGCGGTTGAGTAGCAGCCGGGGGGACGAGGGGCATCACGAGGCTGTCAGGAACAAGGTTTGAAATGGGGGGGGAGCAGTGGATGCAAACCCCATGGAACTAAAGTCCTTGGAGGGGGGGGGGGGGGTCTGGGCGCTCCTCGGGAGGAGAGATGCGGTGGGGACCACTAGGAAGAGAAACCACATGCCTCTCCGGAAATCCTCGGCCAAAAATAGCCCAGCATCGGGGGAAGAAGCGCCTTCACTTGCCAAATTCTCCCTCCACCGCCAGTTCCTGCTTGCGGCTGCCCCGGAGGGGGTACGGGTGGCAGCCGGTGCAGGGGGGGGACTCGTGGCGGGGGGGACCGTGGGGTTTGCTGTGCCACGGGGCCGGTGACGGCTGCGTGCGCGCATCGCTCGGGGCCTTGTGGCTTCGCTGAGTGGCACGTGAACGTGTCGTGCATGCAGCCTGCGCGCCGGCCGCATACCGGAGCAGGGCAGAGGCACGGCTGCAGCGAGCCGGCAGCTGCCGGCGTGCTGGGAGAGTGCGGGCAGGGGGCCGTGGCAGCAGGCAGCGCTGCCTGGCTGGGGGTTTGGCGGGGCACTGGGTGTCCTGAGCATCCTCTCGCCATGACCAAGCTGATTCAGGGGTGACAAGAGCTCTGGCTCGCTTCTCCGTGGGGAGTCGTGGGCTCAGCTCGTCCCAGTGGCTACAGCCCGTGGCAGGAGGGTGAACCGGCCGTTGCGGTGCCAGTGGGCCCTGGGGAGGGCTGCAGGGCTGATGCACAACCCTGGTGCCCTAGCCAAACCAGGAGTGGGGGCTTCTCCATGAAGGCAGCACATGAGGGACCCGACAGCTTTAACGGCAAAACACTTGTCCTGTCGTCCTCTGTTGCACCAGACTCTCTCTCTGCCCCTCACCAGGGCACCAGGGCTGGAGGGACGCGTTGATTGTGTGGCAGCAGGTTGGGACAGGGGATGTCTGGCTGCACCCAGGCACTGGCAAAGAGCTGTTCAGTGGTTTTGGGGAGTGTCCTCCTCCCTCAGAGCCCATGTGTCAGAGACGGTGCCTGTGGGGTCAAGACACCTCGAGCCTGTTGTCTTGGCATCGCGGCAGCCCCGGGTATGTGGGTGCTGGGGGAAAGGTTCCTACGCAGGGTGCTGCTCATTGGGTGCCTGGCCCTGGCTCACAGGGTCCCCAGCGGAGGCAAAGCCCTGCGCCAGGTTGGGGGATGTCTGTGCTAATCCAGAGGCAAAGCCCCCCAGGGCAGGCAGCTCGGTGTGGGGGAGGCAGAGATGGACAGATTGACAGCTCCGGGGGACGACAGATGGCTGGATGGAGAAGCAGATGTGTACGAGGGCTGGATGGATGGAGAGATTGATGGATGTGTTGGAGAGGGGGACGCACGGATAGACAGACAGATGCACAGATGGAGAACAGACGCTTGTTCTCTTCCCTCTCACCCCGGGCATGCCTGGGGTGCTGAGCTGCGCTGCGCTGGTCCTCCCGAGGCTCATCTGATGGTGGGACGCTGGCCAGGACCCCGGGCTGTGGGGGTCCCACTGTCCCCACAGCATCCACAGATCCCCCTGGGTGGGTGGCATGGCCGGACCCAGCTGTCACAAGCCCTCCAGCTTGCCAGCTCTGTGGCAACCCAGCTCTGCCTCGCGGCATGCCAAGCCTGGCTCAGAACAGCCCCAAAATGCCTGTCGGATTGTTTCCAGGGATGGTGGTGAAGCCTCGTCCCTCCTCGGAGGTTTTGCATCCTGGCAGCTCTGCCATGCCTGGCCCCGCTCCCTCTGCCTGTGCCGGGGCTGTGGGTTTCTCCTGCCTGCTCTGCCCGTCGGGCAGCTCCCCTGCCCTGCTCCCACCCGCATTGCGCCCGGGATCCTGCACAGGAGCGAAAGCTGCAAATTCACAGCTTTTCAGCTGCAACCTAAAAATAAGAGGTTTGGGAAATATCTAGCAAATGAGTGGGAGGATGAGAAGAGGAGGAATTAATGGCCTGGCGCCAGGCAAACAGCATCTGGGAAGCCCCGGCGTGGCAACGTGGCCACTTCACTCCCTGCCCTCCACCACGGCATGGGCGTCCCGCCATGCCAGAGGATGATACGATGCCACACGGGGCAGGATCAGGCCCCCTCCCCGACTTCGAAGCACTGCCCCATCCCCTCCCCAGCACCATCATCCCCATTCGGGCTCAGCATCACATCCCACCCCGGCGCGGCGGCTAGCGGCGACGGCTGGCGGCAAAATGTGGTGGTGGGGGATGCGCCGCTCGCTTGGCACCTTCAACTGCTTCCCCCCCCCCCCCCCCCCCCCCCGTCTTCCCCGGGCTCACACGCGTTTCCGCTGCCGGTTTGGCGAGGCGGCGAGCGGCGCGGGCTGGCACGCCGGTCGCTCGCTTGCTCGCTCGGCGGCGGCGGCAGGCGGCTTGGCACGCGGAGAAGTTTCTCTGCGTGGAGCTGTGGCATGCTGGCTGCGGAGAGAGGCTTTGATTGCCGCTTCCAGAGAGCGCAGCAGGCGGCTGAGACTTGGGGAGGGGGGAGCTCTGTGGAGCTTTGATTTCTCCCCCGGGATGCTCTGCATCGATGGGTCTCACTGCTGGGCCGGGGCGGGTGGGAGGATGCTTGGGGAGCTGGGGTTGGAATACTGAGCAGCCATGAGGTAGACATCATGCCCACCCCTCCCTGGTTGGCCCCAAATTGAGCATTTTGGGTTCCGCGCCAAAAAATATGGCTCTGGGGAACCTATGCAGAGGTTGACCCTAGCCCTGGTGCCAGCAGATGCTGCCAGCTTGTGCCCACCGCTCACCCGAAGCCCTTGGCCACTTGCCACTCTGTGGAGATTTTCAGCTTTTCTGTCCTGCGCAGGAGCCTCGGGAGAGTGGCCAGGAGCCTGAACCCTCACCCGGGTGCCCCTCATGGGTGCTTTACCCTCCTAGCGCTTCCATGTGCCCAGGTGCTCCCCCAGAACTGTGGGCTTTGGTGCGGGGCCATGGTGGGGAGCTGGGGGCTGTAGGGGAGCTGGGGGTGAGTCTGAGGGCTGGAACAGGCACAGGGAGCTGGGGTGTCCCTGCTGCAGGGAAGGTGGGCGAGGGGAAAAGGGGTGTAGGTGCCCTTGAGCGTGAGGGTCTCGCTGTGCTGGATGTGACCGATGGCTGTCTTGGAGAGCTGGCTGTGCACAGGACCATCGAGGTGCACAAGGCCACCAAGATATGCAAAGCCACTGAGGTGCACAAAGCCACCATGATGTGCAGGGCCACCAAGATGTTCAAAGCCACCAAGATGCTCAAAGCGACCAAGATGTTCAAAGCCACTAAGATGCACAGGGCCACCAAGATGCCCAAAAGCCACCAAGGAGCATGAAGCCACCAAGATGTGCAAAGCCACCGAGATGCACAGGGCCACTGAGATGCCAAAGCCACCAAGATGTTCAAAGCCACCAACATACCCAAGGCCACCAAAGTGCCTGAAGCTACCAAGACAAGTATTGAGGCCAGGGAGGAGCAGAGAGGAGGTTGGGGCACCCAGCTCTGCCACGGCACCGGCACCCACCACCACCCTGGCGCAGAGCTGCCTCCCTGCGCCTCACTGTGCTGGTGCTCAGCCGCGTGTCGAATCCGTTGGCATCAGCAGTTGTGGTCGCCAGCGCCTCGCCTCCGCCAGGCCGATCTTACAGGATCTCCAGCTTACATGCTGCTTAGAGAAGAATAATCCCTCTTGGATTTCTGTGCTTCTCGCCTGCGCTCGGGTCGGGTTTTGAAGTGTTTCCTCTGCAGCCACAAAGGCTGGAGCTCACTTGTGCTCCAGAGGCAGCTAATCCCACGCCTGCAGGAACGCGGCTTAGGGGAGATGGGCACACGGCAGCATGCTGTCACCTCTCCCAAGCACCACGGGGGTCTGTGGGGCACGGGGGGACCCTGAAGGATTTGGGGATGGTGCCCTGCTTGGCCAAACGTATGGGTCCTCCATGTGAAGGTGCACACTCACAGGAGGGTATTTGGCACTGGGACCCTCTCCCTGCATTCAGGGACCTCTCCCCAGCACAGGGACCCTCCCCCCACAAGTGCAACCGACTGCTGCTCCCCACAAATCCCACACTGAAGAGCTGCGGTGCTACCGAGGCAGGTCATCCCCTCATCAATAACCAGCTGTGAAAGTGGAATTATATCCCATCAAGATGCATTGAATACTGATGAAAGAGCTGCAGGGCCATGCCAGCCCCTTCCTCACCCTCCGTGGCCATCCCCACCTCTGCCAGCGGGTGCCAGGGGTGAGGGAGACCCAAGCCCTGGTGCCCCCCCAGTGCTTCAAGCCCTTGATGGCCTCCTAGAGGATGTGGGGGTCTGCAGCTCGTGGAACAACCCCTCACTGTGCTCTCGGTGTGATTTGGGGGGGGGAGGGGGGGGCATGTGGCTGCAGGGACTCCAGGACGGGGGTGTGGACCCCCCAGTACACAGGGCTGTGGTCCCACCACCACTGTCTCACACGCTCCCAGCTGTATCCGTGCCGGCAAGAGCCAAGAGATTTATGGCGAGCAGTGGGGGAAGGAGGGGGCAGAGGCAATGGTAAACAAGTGCCGTGTTTGTCACCCGCTCTCAGGGCTGCAGCCACGTAGGTTCCCGAGTCCCCTCCAGCCTCTCGGTGCCCCCGTGCCCAGGGCCACCCACCTCACGGCATCCCCATGCCAAGGATCCCAACTGGGATGCTGATGGTGTGGGGGACCCCACACAGCGCCCCACAGCAGGGACCCAGGGCTCTGCTCTGGCTTCTCTAATTAACCACTGCTAATTGCCTGGAAAACGAGTCATTTAAATCACACTGTGGTTGGCAGCAGCCCTGGGGGCCAGCGTCTCTCCCCCAGCCCTGGAGACATGGTCAGCATGGACTGAGGGACACGTGTCCCCTCCGGGGAGGGATGCACAGGGGCCAGCGTGGCTGAGCCTGGAGGTTGCCAGGGGCTAGTAGGGCTAGTAGCCATGCTGTCAGCGAGACCCCCAACATCGTGGTGTGGAGCCCCTCCCTGGGGCAGACAGGTCCGTACCAGTGTAACCATCGGGCTCACTGGTTGCTGCCAAACTTGGCACTGGGAATTTAGTACGTGGGAACCGGCGTGCACCCACGTCCCCCTCCGACCCCCTCGGTGGCAGCGGCCGGACAATGTGCAGGATTTCTCCTTCCTACGCCAGGTCACCCTGCATCTGTGCCACTCCAGCACCTCTGCAGGCAGCGCTCATCCCCCTTTCGCCTTCTCCTCTTTGTTTTCCCTCTCATTGGATTACACTGAGGATGAACTTGACCCCATAAGGACTGAAACATCTCCTGAAGCTCCAGGCTAAACTCCAAGCTGGGGGGGGTCACTCTCACCTCAGTCCCTAATGTACCTTTTGGCAGGACACTGCTTTCAGCATGTCATGATGTCCCCACACAGGCAGCAGGGCTGTGGGGAGCACCGGGGGGGGGGGGGGGTGAGCCAGCGTTTTAGGGGGGCTCACCCCCATTCCTAGCCACACCAGCCTGCCCGGTTAGCCCATGTGCCAAACTTGAACTGGTTGGGGTCCCGCAGTCCCAAGGGGGGGCTGCCCCAGCCCTTCCTGCTGGTGCGGCTGCTTTACAT
Source organism: Athene noctua (assembly GCF_965140245.1). Classification (NCBI taxonomy): domain Eukaryota; kingdom Metazoa; phylum Chordata; class Aves; order Strigiformes; family Strigidae; genus Athene; species Athene noctua. The sequence continues at coordinate 10,772,593 of NC_134050.1, read as the reverse complement.
CCCCCCCAGCAGCTTATCTAGCTGGGGTTTATAAATGTTTGAAATTAAGGGCTGGTCCCAAATTCCCTCCTAGGCAACAGTTGCTAAGTGAGTTTTATACACAGGCTCCTCGTGACCGAGGAGCGATGGTGGCGGGGCCCCCCTCGCTGGGTTTGGGTGGAGGGAACACGTGTGCCGGCTGGCTGTGCTGCTGCCCAGGGGCTGCCAATGGCCCAGCACCCGGGACCCCCCAGCCCTGTCCCCCAAAATCCCCCGGGGTGTCTTCACCTCCCTCCTGTCACTCTATCCCACCCTGGCAGGGGCTCAGTGCCAGCCATGCGGCTACTTAAGGGGCTTTTATAAAACTCCTCTTTATTGCCACCAGCCCCTTTGCTTCTCTTTTTTTTTTTTTTTTTTTTTATTCCACTGGGGCCCATGGAGCTGTGGCCACTTCGGCACCTGTCTGCATGCCTGGGCAGGAGCGGGGTGCCGGGGGGATGCCTGAGCCCCTGATCCACCTGCCTGGACCGCTCTGACTCCCCCCAGCCTCTGAGCCGCTGGCAAATTTCATTATAATAACAAGGTCTGCGGGCAAATTAATTATTAACGATTATTGTTTAATATTTATACTGCAGTACAGCCACAGGCGAGCTGCTCCGGCCTCGATGCTTCCCACCACCGGGCTGTGGCTCAAACGGTGGCCTGTCCCGATCCTGGGGTGCAGAGCTGGCTGTGGGGTGCCCTCAGGGATGCCACAGTGGAGCAGGGGGAGCTGAGCTGGGCTGGAGGTCTCACTGGACACCCCCCCCCAAGCCACCTTGGGTCCTTCTTAATCCTCCTGTGGTGCCAGGGCCATCATGCTTGCTGGCAGTGTGGCCGTGAGCTCGGTGGATGTGTCGTGGCTGACAGATGCTGGGGACATCCTGTGCTGGGGTGGGGGCTGTGGGGGGAGGCAGGCAGGTCCCTTGGGGGCTGGCGAGGGGGTTTTCCTGCCCACGGGGCTGGTTGGGTGCAGGACAGAAGCAGCGTGAGTAGGAGATGCCTGCCTGGCCCTGAAAGTGTCCCCAGTGCCTGTGGGGGGTGATGCTGCAGCAGCAGAGGGGTCCACCCCCACTTTTTGGGGTCCCCAAGGTTGTCCCCATGGCCAAGCTGGGAAGGAGCAGAGGAGCCCAGCTCCCGACCCCCTCCTCCTGCCCCCGCCAAGCGCCATTTGGGGTAAATCTGTGTGGATTTGGCTGACCCAAAAAGAGAACCCCTCCACTGGGATGTCTGCAGGACACAGATCCAGCAAGGAAACTGGGAATGGCTTGTCTGGAGGGGATGAGAAAGGGGAAGAGGAAGGAAAAGGGGAAGAGGATAAAGAAGGTGAAAGGATGAGAAAGGGATGGGCAGGGTCAAGGACTGGCGATTCAGAAGGAGAAGAGGAAGGAAAAGGGGAAAAGTATGGAGAAGCTGAAATAATGGGGAAGGGATGGTCATTAGGAAGGCAAAGGGGAAGAGGAAGGGGACAGAGAAGCAACAACTGTGGTGCTGAGCCGCTGTGGCGTGGTGATGCTGTGACCTTTGCCGGCCATGACAGCACTCCCAGGGTGCTGCAGAGGTTAAAGCCTTCGCTCTGCTCCAACCAGCACTCCCGGGGAGTGTGGGGTGCCAGGGCACCCACTCCGGGAGCCTGGAGCCAGCCGAAGGGGCTGGCAGGGAGGGTGGGAGAGCCACCGTGCCAGGGCATTTCATCTGTTGGGGTTGGAGCCTCTTAACCGGGCCACGTCCCCCCCTTTTTGCCCATCTCTCCTTGGGTGTTGCGTGCAGGGTGCTGTGCCCACGCCAGGGCTACCCCCCACTTCACTGTCCCCTCGCTGAGCGGTGGCTCTGCTCTGCTCCCCCGCAGGGGCTCCCTCCCGCGACGTCCTCCTCGTCTCAGCCATCATCACCGTCAGCCTTAGCGTCACCATCGTCCTCTGCGGGATCTGCCAGTGGTGCCAGCGCAAACTGGTAAGTGTCCCCATGCTGGCCAGGTGCCCAGGGTGGGGAGAGGGCACGGGCGACCCCCTCCGCCTTTCTCAGGGTGTGCTGGGTTGTGATGGCTGGGGTGGGGGTCCTGCTGCAGGGGGCTTGGGGTGCACGGCTGGGCAGCGAGGCTGCCAGCAGGCAGAGGCCATTGCCGAGAGCGGTTTTGTGGCAGGCGCCGGCTGCGGCTTTTATTTTGCTCTTTAGGACATGTGATAATTAAATGTTTGGGCAAAACCATGCACCATCAAGGGAAGTTTCCAAATATGTACCTATATATATATATATATTTGCGACAAGCAGTAACGATCTGGCCCCTGTCCTGCTGGGCTGGCTTCTGCCTGGAAGGGCCCTGTGGGAAGGTGGCCAGCCCGTCCCTGGCAGCACTGGCCACCGTGAGCTGGCCCCGCTGTCCTCTGTGCCCCCCAGGGCACCACACAGCTATCCTCATTGAGCCCCAGTGAGGCAGGAGGACCTTTGGTTTGGGACAGCGCTCCCTCCTGCATCCTTCCTCCTCCTGCCGCTCCCAGAGCAGCACCAGGATCTGGCCACGTGCTCGGCCACGTTTCCTTCTCCATCAGACTCGAATCTGGGTCAAGTGCTGCGATGGTGGCAGCTCTTCCTGCACAGGAGATGCCCACCGCGGCGGTGCCAGTGGCTCCCCCTGCCCCATGGGAAGGGGAGAGGGGGTCAGGCAGGGAAGAGGCAGCATGGAGGGCTGGTGGGAGCAGTGAGGAGGTGGGAAATGGTCTCCAAGCCTGGCTGGTGCCACCCAGGGAGGGGCAGGCTGGAGGTGGCGGAAGGTGAGGAAGTGGTGAGAAGGGACAGTTGTGCTGAAGGATGAAGCTGGCAGAGGAACAAATAAGTATAAATTGGCCGCAAAGGCGTTCAGGCTGCTGGGAATGGAATGCCGTGTCCCGGCCGGCCCTCGACAGTGCACGCAGCTGGAACGGCTATGTGGGAACCATGGCCAAACCCGCTGAGCGGCTGCCGGGCTGGCCCCGGTCTGCGCCCATGTGGTAGCCCCAGGTTGGCTAGTGCCAGGAGAGCGTGGGCCAGCAGCCACTGCTGCCGTGACCCCACAAGCCCTGTGTTGTGGCTGGCTGGGGACAATGCTGAGCACAAGGCTCAGGGCTGACCCCCTCCAGGATGGCCCATGGGCATCCAAGGAGGTTGGGCAATCTTGCAGCTCCCCACAGGATTAGCCCATGGGCACCCAAGGAGGTTGGGCATCCCTTCAGCTTCCAGCAGGACAAGTCCACAGCTGGCCAAGGACACCCGTGCTGAGGGTGCAGGGAGTCCTCTGACGCAGCACTGCCAAGGAGACGGCTCCATGCAGAGGTGATGAGGCTGCGGAGAAGGGAGAAATCCTCCCCGTTTCGTGGGCAGGCTGCGTGCAGGGCTGGCTCCTGCAGGAGGGATGCTCACAGGTCCAGGGCCGCTGTGGTGGGAGGGCTGGTCCGCTACCCCAGCCTGCTCCGGCAGCTGCTCCCATCCTGCCGCGACCTCCCCGCACCTGCGCAGAGCAGCCTCCGATTCTAATTGTTCGCTAATTGGCATTAATTGCGCTCTTGTCCGCCCTGGATCCGAGCAGCACGCTGAACCTGCCGTCGGAAATCACAGTGAAGTGCCCTGATTACAAGCCCCAGTTAGGAGCGAGTGACTGCTTCATTATCATATGGCAGTTCTTCCCTTTCGATGGAGAAGGTGAACTCAATTAATTCAGGTTCAATTAATCCTAAAATTACCTGCTCCTCCCCCAGTGAGGCTGTGGAAGGGTACGCAGGCAGCGGCTGCTGCTCTGTCCTTGGGGTGACGCAGGGTACAAGCCCCCCTAGTCCCTTGGGGATGGTGCCCAGGAGCCAGAGTGGCTGGGCCAGATCCCCCTGGTGCCTTTGCTGGCTTGTAAGGGCCAAGGGATGAAGCTTTCAGGATTTTTGCTGCCCGGCTTGGTGGGATGGAGCCCAGCAACTAGGAGGCTGGAAGGGAAAAGAGCAAAATTGATGGAGGCGCCATCCTGGCAGGTCCCATCCTCTACTGTGGTGCGGTGGGGATCTCCCTGCCTCCCCCCGACCCCCCTCTCCTCTCCTCTTTGCAGGGTAAGCGTTACAAGACTTCCCTGGAGACTGTGGGGACTCCGGACTCCAGCCGAGGCCGCAGTGAAAAGAAAACCATCAAGTAGGTGCCAGGGTGGCGGGGGGAAGAGAGAGGCAGGGGGCTGCGGCACCTGGGAGCCTCGCTGCCCACGGGGCTGGCACAGCCGCAGCCCACTCAGCACCCTGCCCTCTGCCACGTGCCATCCCCCAGTCATGGGCGCTCTGCCCTCCTGGGGACACCATGGCGGATCGGTACTGTCCCCGCAGGCAGCAGGGAGGTCCCTCTTTGGGGACAGAGGTGACCGTCCCAGCGAGGAGGGTCTGTGCCCAGGCCCAGCCCTGGCAGAGGGAGTTTGGCAGCGGCTGCTTGCCCAGCTCTGTCTAGGGGAGCAACGAGGGTTTCTGGGGAGAGTGAGCAGTGGGGGGTCCCCACCGTTGTGCCAAAGCATCACTGATCCCTGCTCCTCCTGCAGATGCGGGAGACCAGGATGGTCCCCCAGCCCCAGTGGGAGAGGGGGTCTGGGAGACTGGGAGAGCTGGTGGGTCTCTCCAGCACCCTCGGGTGCCCCTCCTGGCTCACCCACTGAGCCGCGGGCATGGAGCCATGGGGACCTCAGTGTGGGTGTCCCCAGGGGTACCCTGGGCTGAGCCCTGACCCTGGTGCTGCATCCTGGCATGGCCCTGCTGACCACAGGATGTGGTGGGGAAAGGAGGGTGGAGCTGGGGCATCCCCCGGCACGGGGTACAGAGGGAGGTGGGGGTCTCCTGGGCACCCCAGCTCCAGCTCTGCCCCCTGCACCCCCTGGCACCCCACAGGGCTCTTGGGAGGAGCTGAGGCTGGATCACCAGGAGGGAAATAGCCCCTGCCTCGAGTGTGGCTATTGCAAACCTCCCTTGGCTGGCCTGGCCTCCCACTCAAGGGGTTATTGGGGTGCAGGCAACTGGGGCTACTTCAGGCACCCCTTTGCCTCCTCCCAGCTGCACCAGAGCTGGCACTGGAGGGGGAGGCACATCACCTGCCAACGGTGTGGCACACACAGCTCTCCCTCCCCAGCTCTAACAGGGTCCATGCAGCTGGGCTCAACCCGGAGCTGCCATCGAGCATCGGCGAGGGGTGTCAGGGCTGGGCACCGGCGGCTTTTTGGAGTCTCCCTGGGCTCCACAGCCCCGGGCACGCAGCTCAGGGCCAAGCAGCTCGGTGCTGTGGGCAGCTCACCAGAGCCTGGAGGTTCAGGTTCCATGCTGGCAGCAAGCTGGCTCAGCAGGAGGAGACCCAGAGGGGTCTCTGACACGCAGCAGCGTCACGGTTAACCAAGCAGTGTGCGCTTCCAGGACTTGGCTGCTGAGGAGGTGAGGACACACAGACACACATGCTGAGAAGACACAGACACACGTGCCGAGGACACACAACCACGCTTGCCGGGGACGCCACGCCGGTGCCACACTCACCGGGGCACCTCTCTAACCCCCCACCATCCTTCTTTCCTTCCCAGCCGGTGGAGCCGCCAGCTCCTGTCTCTCTGCAGCTCTGCCCTGCTCCATCCATCTGTCCGTCTGTCCGTGTGTGCACACGTGTGTGTGTGTGTGTGTGCGTGCGCATGGTGTTGGTGGCCGAGGGGTGGGCGGCCGCGTGCCCCGTCTCTCTCCGCAGGATCCCGGCGCTCCGGGGGCGGAGGGCTGTTTTTCCTCCCCTCTTGCAGGAATTCAGCTTCTCTCTCTTGTATTTCCCTTTTTTCTCCCCTGGTCTCCGGCCGCTGTAGCGATCTAGACAGAGACTTTTGGAATAACAATGACAACACAGTGCAGCAGAAATGGAGCTCCTACCCTCCCAAGGAGTTTATACTAAACATTTCACCTTACGCCCCGTATGGTGATCCGCGGCTTTCCCTCAAGTGAGTTTCTCCTTACCGGGTTTGCTCTGTGTAGTGAGTATATGAGCAGCACCCACTCGCCTTCCTCCTCCTCCTCCTCCTCCTCCTCCTTCTCCCCTGGGCTCCCCGCACGCCACCCCATGGGCAGCCCCATGGAGACGAGCAACCCCTCCTTCCCGCTCCCCCCTCCGCCCAACCCTGGGGGCGGCGGCGGGTCCCCCCCAACTCGCGGCGGCGCAGGACGGGGTTGCGCGTTGGGGGCACCCCCTCGGCGTGGGGACGGGTCCCCCCCGGGGCTGGGCTGCCGGCGAGCGGGACCCTCCTGCCCTGACCCTCGTCCTCCTCCTCCCCCCACTCCTTTATTTTGGATGGTTTTGCCAAGGCCCCCGCGCACCCCGCGGCCAGGACCCCTTTTCTGTTGCAGTGCTGATGTCTCTCTTTCTCTCTCTGTCTGTCTGTCCGTCTCTTGTCCGTCTGTCCCCCTCCCCTCGTACCCACCCCTATCAAACGGCTCCCACCCCTCCACGTCCATCCGTCTGTCCCTCCGGCTCCCTCCGTGTCTATCTGGGGGGTGTCCGTCCACCGGCCCGGCCCAGTGGCTCTCTGTTATCAGGGGCCAAGCTGACGGCGTCGGCCGCCGCGGGGTTGGCGGGGGAACGCGACGGCCGGCCCGGGGAGAAGCAGCGGCTCGGCGAGGACGGCATGAGGAGCAGCGTCTCTGCCCACAGCGAGCCCGGCGCGGGGAAGGCGGCACGAGGCCGCTGGCACACGGTGCAGAGCCACTTGGCCGCAGGGAAGCTCAGCCTGTCCAAGTGAGTGAGCACGCACGCTCCGGCACGGCACGCGCCGGCACGGAACACCCCCGCCAACGTGCCTGGGCACCCCTCTGTGGGCTGCGCTTGGGATGGGGGCCACCGAAAAATCCCTTGGCCCATCACACTGAGGGGGCTGCCCAAGCCCCAGTAGTGTTTCAACAGCGTTTCAGCAGCATTTTGGCTTGGGGAGGGGAGTGGAGGAGGGGGCTGCAGGGCTCAAGCCCCAGCTGGGTGAGTGGAGCACTTTTGGCTTTGCCCAGTGCTGGTGGGAAGCGGCTCAGCATCCCCAGTGGGGCTCAAGGGCAGGAGCTGCTCTCCCATGTCCCTTTCCCTGGGACTTGGCCATCAGGGATGGCGCGTGGCATCGCCAGCCTCATCCCTCTGTGGCGCTCCCCTGACCCACGGCACAGCCATGAGACCTGGCGCCTCACTTGCGGCTCCACCATCCGATGGTGAGGGAGAGTTGGGGAAAGTTGGTGGTTTATCAGATTTAGGGGAAATCTGTGGCCCAGGCAGGCTGGGTGGGGGGTCTCAGCAAGACCCTCTGCTGCTGGCAGTGACCGTAGTTCTGTCGCGAGAAATGGTGGTGATTTATCTGGCTGTGGGCTCCGTCCTACATTTCTGGTCTCTGCTCCGGTTGCCCGTGCCAGGAAGGTCAGTGGCAATGGCAAAGGCGCTTGCCAGGGCTGACGTGTCTCATCCCTGCTGCTTCTTCCAGCCTTGTTGGTGGGGAAAAAGCCTTTTCAAAAGAGAAACTCCAGTCCTGCCACCTCGGCCAAATCCCAAATTCTTCCTGGAGCCCCAAAAATTGGTGTTGCTCCCACCTCATTCAGAGCTGCGGCCGCCGGTTTGGCGTGACGCTGGTGTTCTGCAGCTTGGCTGCTGGGAGGCGGGAGGGAGAGGCGAGGAAGAGGGGGAGCTGTGGAGCCTTCAGCCACACTCAGCCTCAGTGGTGAAACGAAACCTGCTGGGAGCCTGCGCTCCTCTGGCAGGATGTGCGAGGGCCGGCCAAGAAAAGGTGTCGTGCAGCTGCCGCGCTGAAAGCCGGGGACGAGCGCCCGCACGCTGCTCAGCACCTCCGCTCCCGCTGACTCACAGCCGGCCCGCGCCGGTGCGGCAACGGGCTCCACTGATCTGGCTGGGAGCTCTGGAGGGGCTGGGAGCTGGACAGACAGACAGCTGGACAGACAGACAGCCGGACAGACAGCCACTGGGCTGGTGCAGGCGGCGAGGGCAGAGTTAAGGGGATGGGGAAGCCGGCAGATGAAGCATCTCACCTTTTTGTATCTCTTTTGTGCAGAGCCTTCCGGTTTGGGGGTGCTCATGGGGGGGCCGTGCTGGGGGTCTGTCTGCTGTACCCCCTCCCGGTACCAGGGGCACCTGGCGGGCACAGGCAGGGTGTGCGGGCAGGGCGTGCTGCTGCCTGGCATGGTGCTGGCAGGAGCTCGCGCCTCCAGCTGGCGCCGGGCCGAGAGGAGCCAGATTTAGTTTCCTGTGACTGAGAGGTTGTAAATTGAACTAATTTAGGATTTGATAGGAAAGCAAAAGGAGGTCGGCGGCAGGCGCGGGGAGGGGGTGGCGGCGCAGTACCCGGGCAGTGCCCCGTGTGCCTTCAGCCCCGGCCGTGGGGCCAGATCCGTCCCAGCTCTCCACTCCTCTCAACTTCCCTCCCTCCTCTCTCTCTTTCTCTCACCTTTCGCTCTTTCTTCACCTCTTCTTTTTTTTTTTTTTTTTTTTTAAGCTATTTATCCTTCCCCCCTCCCTCTCTGTCCCCTGCTGCTGGCAATGCACGACGGCACAGCTTCGCCACCCCGGCCAGCCCCGGGCAGCGCAGGGACCGGGGTAAGGTCGGTGGCTGCTGCTGAAGGCAACTCCCTGGTGCCACACAGGGCAGTGGTCTCAGGGGGACCCCTGCCCTCATGCATCAAAGACTCCCGAGGGCTTTTGCCAGGCTGGCTGGACCCCCAGTTTTGTAGCCATGAGCTTTGCAGGCTGCCGTGGGCATCAGCACCATGCCTGGGGCTCCTACCCGGCTGCATGGGTTGTGCCATGCATGTGCTGCTGCCATGGTGTGGGGCCGCCTGCATGGCCAGCGATGGGCACCGCCGCTTCCCCCGCCGGCCTCTCGCCTGCTCTTCCCTCTCCGCTGGCTCAATAAAGCCCGTCCTTGCAGGACTGGGCGCCTCTGCTCTCCCACCAGGATCCCACAATCAGGGGGCTGGGAGCATGGCCGGACTCCCACCCCTCTCCGCTGCCAGCCTGGCTTGGCCCTGGGGACAGCCGGTGTGCTGGCATGGCCATGGCTACGGGGGGCTCGGCCCCCCCCATCACTGTGGGAGCCCCCGGCCGGCACCGTCCCGCAAGATGGAGGATGCTGAGACCCAGTGGCGAGGGTGCTGGGCTGGGAGGGATGGGGACGGGGACGGGGCGGGCTGGCTGGCAGCACGTGTGCGGGCGCCGGGGGATTCGCCTTCACGCAACAGCCCTAATTAGCTCACAGACGAGGTCGGCCGGCGTGCTGGGAAGGCGCCAGCTGAGCAGCGGCCGCGGGAGCGGGAGGGCACCCAACCGGCCCGGTGCCACGGTGCTGCGCCCGAGCTCCCCCCCCGCACACCCCGGGAGGCAGGACGGGTGAGATGGCGGCAGCGCGAGAGCCCCGTGCCACCGGCGAGGCCGAGCTGGGGCCGAGAGGCAGAGGAACCAGTCGCTGCATCCGCTGGCCCCTGCCGGAGCGCTCCCTGCGCTGGAGCATCTTCTCTCTAACTCTCTTCTTTTCCTTCCTCCAATTTTGCCCCTTCACCTTCTTCTCCTTTCTCTCCTCTCCTCTGCCCTTCCTCTCCCTAAGTTTCGAGGACTCCACCTTGTCCACAGCCACTACCCTTGAGTATATCCCCACCTCAGCAGGCGACCCCAAATGCCAGAGGCCCCGCACGCTCATGCGCCAGCAAAGTCTGCAGCAGCCCCTCAGCCAGCACCAGCGCGCCAACCACAGCCAGCCCACCACCAGCCAGAGCCTGGGCCACCTCCAGGCCCACAGCGGCTCCTCCGCCGGTGCCGGCAACCCCCGGGGCTCCCGCGGCGGCCAGGCACGCCAGGGCATCGCCGCCGGCTCCAAGCATCGGACGGCTGGCGGCCGGAGCCGCTCCAATCCCGGCAGCTGGGACCACGTGGTGGGGCAAATCCGCAACCGCGGCTTGGACATGAAGTCCTTCCTGTAAGTGTGCGCTCTCCTCTGCTCTCTCCATTGCTCTCTCCCCATCTCTCTGCTCTCTTCTCTGTGCTCTCTATTGCTCTCTCCTCATCTCTCCTTCTTTCTCTCCTCATTTCTCTCTGTTGTGTTCTCCGTTGCTCTCTCCTCATCTCTCTCATCTCTCTGTTGCTCCCTCCATTGCTCTCCGTTGCTCTCTCCTCATCCCTCTGCTCTCTCCTCTGCACTCTCTGTTGCTCTCTCCTCATCTCTCTCCTCATCTCTCTCTGTTGCTCTCTGCACTCTCTGTTGCTCCTCTGCTCTCTCCTCTGCTGTCTCCTCTGCGCTGTTGCTCTCTCTGTTGTTCTCTCATCTTATTTCTCTCCATTGCTCTATCCTTATTTGTCTCCTCATTTCTCTCCTCGTTTCTCTCATCTCTCTTTCTCCTCATTTCTCTCCATTGCTCTCTCCTCATCTCTCTCTTCATCTCTCTCTGTTCTCTCCTCTGCTTTCTCTCCTGCTCTCCATGGCTCTCTCCATTGCTCTCTCCTCATTTCCTCATTTCTCTCTTCTGCTCTCTCCTCATCTCTCTCTGTTGCTCTCTGCTGCTCTCTCCTCTGCTCTCCACTCTCTCCTCTGTCACCACTCTCGCTCAGCTGGCACCACCTTGGGGAAACACTGCCTGTGGCCGGCGGGAAGAACTGTCTCCCCTCTGGCCCCGTCACAGGGTGCTGGGGCGGCTCACCCAGCCTGGGGGGCTCAGGGAAGGGTCTCACCCACAACTTGCTTTTCCTCGTGACTTTGCTGCGGGTCACCCACTGCATCACTGGCTGGTGTGGGTGCTCGGGTCCCCTTTGGTCCCCAGAGAGCACAGGGATGTTCCAGCCCATGGGATGCCACTGCTGTGGTCCCCAGGGAGTGACATTGCCCCAAGAAGGAAGGGGGGGGGTGGCAGCCGTGCTGTCAGCAGCCCCCATGCAGGGGTGCCTGTCTGTTCAGCCCTGATATCGCTGCCTGTCCCGCTGCCTTCCGCCCAGGCTGGGAGCTGCAGAAGCAGCCAGCTCAGAGCTGCCGGAGCTGTGTGATCTTTAATCTGGTTTAACCCTATCTCCTGGATCAGCACTGGCTTACAAACCTCAAGCGCCGAGGACTAATCTGAGTCCCGTGCTGCTGCCATATCTCGGCACATGACATTGTCACTCCTCCGAAGAGCCAGTCCCCCCCTGGCTTCCATCCTCCCTAGGGTCCTCTTGCTCCCCCTGGCCTCCGTTTGCCTCCTAGAACCCTGAGAGGGGGGCTGCTGATGTCCCAGCTGTGCTCCCCACAGGCTGTTAGTGCTTGGGAGGGGGGGACAGGCCTGATCCTGTCCTTGCATGAGTCAGCTCAGCACCTTCTGCATCAGGGTTGGGTGGGAAAGGCCCCAAGAGACAGATTTGGCTGCCTACCCCACTCCTGCTTGCACAGGCAGCCCTGGAGAGAGGGTTGAGCTCCCCTCCAGGCAGGCAGGGACACCCCAGCTGCTGCCTGCAGCCCTGCCCAGGGGTTCCCTCCCAGCTCTGTCACTGGCTCTGACCCCCCCTCCTCACCGCCAGCCGGTCAGTGCCCCTCAGCTCTGCCCTCTCCCACTGAGAGGTTCCTCATGGGCTCCATTTGCGGCTTCCCGATGTCGAGATGCGGCTCATTAGCCATCGAGAGGGTCACGTCCCTCCCTGTTTACCCAGCATCGACACTGGTTCCAGCTTTAATTGGCGCGAGGCGGGGGAGCAGCCGCCGAGCCGGGACGTGCCGAGCCAGCATGCCGTTTCCCCACGGAGGAGCCGCTGCCATTTACCATCCTCACTTTCCCAAGCCATTAACTTTGCTTTTGCTCTTTACTCTGTTTACCCTTCCGCCTGCCTCCCCGGCGCCGCGACATAAATGTGGTTACAGGCCCCGGGGAGGCTGCGCCGGTGGCGCCGGAGCGGGGCAAAAAGCCTCAACTGTGCCACCACCATCTCCTCCTCCACGGAAGGATGTTGGGACCTCACTCCCTCCGTACTGTCCCTTGTTCCCAGCCCCTCTGGGCACCTTTTCCCTCCTCCTCGGCAGGACTTTGGCATCCTCCCTGCCTGGACCGGTGGAGGAGAGGGGTGGCGTCAGTCCCCATGTGCTCCCCGGAGCTGACACCTTTCTCCCCACAGCCCTCTGCACCCATCCCAGCCATCGTCTCCTGCGCAGGGGCCGGCAGGCAGAGCCAGGGGTCCCCTCACCCTGCGGGGGAGCTCGGGCTGCTGCTGCTCCTGCCTGTTCCCTGCCTGATGCTGTTCTCCTCTCTTTCTCTCTCTCTCTCCCGCCGCCTGCGGGGCCGCCTGGGCAGGGAAGGCCGGATGGTGGTGTTATCCCTGGTTTTGGGACTCTCAGAGCAAGATGACTTTGCCAATATCCCCGACCTGCAACCCGCTGGGACGCAGCCGAACCAGTCGAACGCTCAGGGGGACAAGAGGTATGAGCGAGGACAAGGGCAGTCCCGCAGGAGGAAGGAGACCCAGGGTGGAGGAGGAGGAGGAGGAGGAGGAGGAGGAGGCTGGCCTCGGTGGAGCGCGAAGGTTGGAGCGGCACAGGGTGGCCCAGCGGGCAGCGGGCACGGTGACGTCTGCAGCTGTCCCCCGCCAGCACCCACGGTTCTGCCTCCGGAGCAGCGGCACCGAGAGGACCCCCCCATCCCTTCCTCCTCTCTCCCTGTCCTCCCCCTCCTGCCCTCCCCTACCGCCAGCCAACCCCCCCCCCCCCCCATGTCCCCCCAACCCTGGCTGCATGCTGGGGGGGGCACACGCTCGGGAGGAGGGCACAGGGCAGGCCAAGAGCCCCTGTGCAACGAAGAGAGTGGAATGCAGCAGGGGGGACACAGGCGGGACCCCCCTAACGCATGTCTCGTGCGCCGCACTGCGTGACCTCCAGCCCGGCGGGGCTGTTTGCAGCCTATCAGCCCCCCCAGGGACACGGGGACATCCCTGCGGTGGCATGTCCTCAGCCCTTGCTCGAGCCCCAAGGATGCCCGGGTTGGGGGGGCAGAGCAAGTGCCGCAGGCATTTTGGGGGACACCCACACATTATCCCCCTTTCTCCTCCAAGCGTGGCAGCACGGCACAGCCCCTCCGGCTGCTCCATGCCTTCCCGGGGTGCCGCAAGCTCAGCACCGCATCCGGCACCGGAGCCCAGCAGTGGCCACCGGCGAGGGCTGGCGGGAGCAGAGGGGCCCCACGCCACCGGGAGCGGGTGTTAATCCCCTCCGGAGCGGGGAGGAGGTGTGAAGCCGGCGGGCGCTGCCTCCCCGCATGCTCGGCGTGTTAATGAACTGGCACCGTTCTCGCCCACTGGCTATTTTTACCCCTGCTCGGCTTAGTTTCGCTCCATCTTTTAGCACTTCCCTCCCCGGCGTCGCGCTGCGCAGCTGGTCCCTGCCGGGAACGCCGTGCCGTACCGTGCCCGTACCGTGCCGGCTGCCCCGTGCCGGGCGAGGAGATGGGGGACGCTGGGTGCCGGGCACGGGGGGGTGGGTGGCTGTGCCGCAGCAAGACCCCGCTCCCCGCTTCCCCCTGCCAAGCTCGCTGGTCTGAAAGACCCATCCCGGCACACGCATGGCCTCCCCGCCTCCATCTCCCCCCTGCTCCCAGGCCCCTCGAGCCTCACAGGATGTTGGGGGGGTTCAGCCAACGGAGGGGTCGTGCTCCGGCACCCTCCGCTCTCGCCTGCCCACCCGGCACTGCCAGCCACCCACTCTTCTGCCTCCAATCTCCCCATTTTTCAGCTTCTTCCTTCCAGCCTGTCCCCAGCAGCTCCAAGCCCGGTGCCTCGGTGTGTCTCCTGTCCCGGTGACTAACTGCTCTCCGTCTGTCCATCCACCCTGCTCCTCTCTCCCCATTCCCTCCCGGCAGGCCGGCGCTGGACAACGCTTCTCCTCCTCTCTCTTGCTCTTTCCTGCTCTTTCTCTCTCGCTGGCCGTGACCTCCGCCGGTGTACACCACCGCCCCAGCACCCAAGGCTCCACCAGCACCTCCTCGCCCGGCGTTCCCCACCACCGGCTCCTCCGCCTTCATTTTCACTCTGTTTTTAACCCAGTTTTGCCTCCCCAGCTACCTCGGGCTCTCCGATCCTCCCTGGCTACCGTCCCACCGGGCCGAGCGAGCCATGTGTGTGTGGGTGTGCGAGGGGGCTGCCGCCCCATGCCGCTGCGTGTGTCTCCATCCCCGTCACCCCCCCCACCCCAGTGTCTCCACTGGCGTGTGTCTGTGTGTGCTTGGCGTGTTGGTGGGTGTCTCGTGGCATGCGTTGTGGCTTCGCCCCGCTGAGCCCGTCACGACGCCGGGGCCGTCCCCGCGTCCGATGGTCCGTCTGTTGGTTTATCACTGTGGCTCGGCTCGGGCAGGAGCCACAGCGGCGGGTGGGTGGGAGCGTGGGGTGCATCTCTGGGTGCCTGTCTGTGTGCACATCCCCTCCCCTCTCAGATCTGTCTGCACCGCAGGAGCCAGCCAAGGGCTGCCCCATCCCTGCCGCCCTGTGCCTGTGTCCCTTGTTGTCCCCGTGGCAGTGTGGCCTCGGTGTGTGCCCACCCACCTCCATCGCTGCTCTGTGTGTGCCCGCTGCAGCTCCCGGCTGCCCACCCTCCCACCCCGGCACCGTGCCCACCGTCCCGGCACGGCCCCCCACCCACCCAGACCTGGCTGCTGCAGCCGGGGTGCACAAGGACATCTGGGCCCCTGGGGAGGGCTCGATGGCAGAAGGAAAGGAGGGGATAGTTATAGCAGGAACTGAGCCCCCACCGCAGCACGAAGCACCCGTGGGTCATCCACACAACCAGCCGCTGCGGGTGGGACATGGCTGGGACATGGGGGGGCACATGGGCAGTGTGGGACCTTCTGCTGTGCTCTGAGGTGACGTGCCGTGGGTCCCAGGGCACCGGCTGGCACCCAGCCCTGCCTGGCAGCACCGCAGGCAGAACCAGCTGCCTGCACCGGCCTCAGCCCCTCAGAAGGCTGTTGGGGGGGCTGCATGCAGCCGCCGGCAGCGCAGGCCCCCGCATCCCGCCAGCTCAGCTCTGCCCCATGTCCCAGGGGCTGGCGCAGCCCAAGCGCAGCATCTGCTGGGAGAGGGTGCCCGGGGAGCCCCTCGCTCTTTCTCCCTCGGCTCTCGGCCCGTCTCTTCTCTTAAGGCACTGCCTCTCTTTCCCCAGGTTGCCGGCCGGCGGCAAAGCGGTGAACACAGCACCGGTGCCTGGGCAGCCACCGCACGATGAGTCCGACCGCAAGACGGAGCCACACTCCTCCGTCTCCGACCTGGTCAACTCCCTGACCAGTGAGATGCTCATGGTGGGTGGATGGGGGTGTGCTGGGGATGGGCTCCCCAGGGATGGCATCTCACCCTGGGCACCACCCGGATGTCTTCTGCTACCCGCCCCGGCTCTTCCCCACGCCTGCCCTGTGCCACAAACACTCTGGCACGTCCCAGCCTGCTCTGCCAAGTCCCCATCACCGCCGGGCGCCGTGGCCAGCACAGCCGTGGCTCAGCCGAGGCGACATGGCTGTCAGGAGGAATTTGGCTAATTGCCGCTCCAGCGCAGAGCCAGGAGTCATCTGAGGCGATGGCAGCGGCGGGGAGCCAGGGAAAGGCTGATGCCCTCTGACAGCTTGCGGCGCTGGGGTTTGGGTGCTGAAACGGGGGTATGAGGATTATTTCCCCCCGGCGCTGCACTCACCACCCTTCTCCCCCCCGGCCACAGCTCTCTCCAGGCTCTGAGGACGATGAGGGCCACGATGGCATCAGCCGGGAGAACCTGGGCCGCATCCAGTTCAGCGTCGGCTACAACTTCCAGGAGTCCACCCTGACCGTCAAGATCATGAAGGCGCAGGAGCTGCCAGCCAAGGACTTCAGCGGCACCAGTGACCCCTTTGTCAAGATCTACCTGCTTCCTGACAAGAAGCACAAGCTGGAGACCAAGGTGAAGCGGAAGAACCTCAACCCACACTGGAACGAGACCTTCCTCTTCGAAGGTAGGGGCTGGCATGAACTGGGGTGGACTGGGGTGGGAGCAGAACAGTTGTGGGATCCTCTATTCTCCCTCCCAGGTTGGATCAGCCCAGTTTTAGCTGCTAACATGGTGGCCACTGGTGATGCATGGTGGCCATTGGTGATGAGATGGGTTGGCCAAGCCATCAAGGCCAGGTTGGAGGTGTTTGAGCTGCACCCCATAAAGGGGACATGGGGGGAGAGGCTCTCCTCAGAAAGCACCTGTGTGTGGGGGTACATGGGGAAATGAATCTGCTACCAGCCACTGTGGTGGTCTGAAGCAATGAGAGGTGCCCCACGCTGCTCCCACTGCCCGGCGCCCGCCCACATCTCCCCATCAGCATAGGCAAGGCAGGGTGACACCAGCACCCATGGTGGCTGGGTGTGCTGCTTGCCATGGCGGGGGCAGCTCCTCATCATCGCTTCCGTTTCTGGCACAGGATTCCCCTATGAGAAGGTGGTGCAGCGGGTGCTGTACCTCCAGGTCCTGGACTACGACCGCTTCAGCCGCAATGACCCCATTGGGGAGGTGTCCATCCCCCTCAACAAGGTGGACCTCACTCAGATGCAGACCTTCTGGAAGGATCTGAAGCCCTGCAGCGATGGCAGCGTAAGGCCCTGTTCCTCCTCCCACCTCCTGGGGCCCTGCCTCAAGCGGGGAGGCCACCCTCTGTCCCTGGAGTGTCCCAACAGGGCCACCCCCTTTCTACCCCAACGAGGATGTTTTCCGCTTTGCAAGTTTTGACATCTGACGGGGAGGTTTCTCCTCCCAAATCTTTATATTAAGGCACTAAGTAGCCCCAAATGAGTGTCTCATTTTGGGTGAAAACAAGCCATTTCAGGAAGATCTAAAATGAAAGTTTTCTTTTTCTCCTGCCTTTAGCAAGACCAGAAAACAGGCCCCTGGGGATGGCCCCGTTTCCCTCTGCCCTGACTTTCTGTGCGGGCCCAAAGTCCACCCCTGGGACAGCTCTTGGGGGGGTGTGTCCCAGCCCAGCATCCCCCTCCCACAGTGGGACACGGGGGCTTTGGGTGTCTCGTCAGCACTTGGGCTGGGTGCCGCAGTGAGGAATGCATGTGTTTGGGGTGCCCACCTAACATCCCCCGTGGATCCCACAGGGAAGCCGTGGGGAGCTGCTCCTGTCGCTGTGCTACAACCCCTCCGCCAACTCCATCGTGGTGAACATCATCAAAGCGCGTAACCTCAAAGCCATGGACATTGGGGGCACGTCAGGTATGAGCTCTGGCTCCCGCCACGCCGGGCATCTCTGCCCGACGTCCAACCGGGGCTGAGCGCAGCTCCTCTCCCCCCCAGACCCCTATGTGAAGGTGTGGCTGATGTACAAGGACAAGCGGGTGGAGAAGAAGAAGACGGTGGTCATGAAGCGGTGCCTGAACCCTGTCTTCAACGAGTCCTTCGCCTTCGACATCCCCACGGAGCGGCTGCGCGAGACCACCATCGTCATCACTGTCATGGACAAGGACAGGCTGAGCCGCAATGATGTCATCGGCAAGGTGGGTCCTGCGGCATTGGCGCGGGGTGGAGGGGGACCCCAGCAATGCAGGGGGACAGCCAGGTCCCAGGCTGATGCGGGAGGAAGCTGAGGAGGAAGATGGAGTGTGGAGGGGACCCCTTGTGCCGTCTCCAGTCCCAGCCATGTTGTGCGGTGGCAAGAACTCACCTGGCACAAGCTGGGGAACGATGTGGTGGCCCCCACCCAGTGTGGTGATGCCCCATGCCTGCCGCCACGCCGTGCTGTGGCACAGCCCATGCCGGGGTGAGCTTCAACATGTCCAAAGTCTATTTATAGCAAGGCAAAAATTGTGCCAGAGCTCCCCCCCCCACATCAGCACCATCCCTGGCTACGGGAGAGCAGGGACGGGGCGCAGGGCTCAGCTGGGCATCCCCAGGGTCTGCATCTGCCATGTCCCCACGCCAGGATTACCCACTGCCTCCCAATGCCAGGAACAGAGGAATTCATCCCCCCTCAATTTGATTTATGGTAAATCCATCAAACTCTCCACTCATTAGGATAACGATGACAAACGAGCTCAGTAATCTCCATTATTGCTGCTCACCGCAGAGTGTCGGTGACCCCCAAACGCAGCCCCGTAATTGAACAAACACATAGGTTGGGATAAACCTGGGAGGGGGCGACCACAGCGGCTCGGCACCACAGGCTGCTGGAGAGGGACGGAGGTGACGGCCAGCAGGTGGTGTGGATGGACAGACAGACGGTGCCCGTGATGTCTCCACTTTGCATTAAAGCTGCCAGGAGCGTTGTGCGAGAGGGGAGACCTCATCACCCTCTACAGCTCCCTGACAGGAGGGTGCAGAGAGGGGGGATGAGTGTCTTTAACAAGGAACAAGCGCCAGGACAAGAGGAAATGGCCTCAAGCTGCCCAGGGCAGGGTCAGGCTGGCTCTGAGGAAGGATTTCTGTGCAGAAGGGGCTGTTGGGCGTTGGAATGGGCTGCCCAGGGCAGGGGGGGAGTCCCCATCCCTGGAGGGGTTGAAGAGTCGGGTTGACCCAGCGCTGAGGGATCTGGTGGAGTTGGGAACGGTCAGTGTGAGGTTCATGGTGGGACTGGAGGATCTTTAAGGGCTTTTCCAACCCAGATGATTCTGGGATTCTGGTGCTGCCAGCGACGGAGCCAGAGGAGGGGAGCGTGGCCTTCATACCCTGGCCACCTTGCCATGGCCAGCAGCCTGCTAATCACTTTTGATTGTGTAATTAGCAGCAAGTCCCACTCTGATATGACGAAGTGGGTCGGCGGCACGAGCTCCCCGAGCTGTCAGCTGCAGCGAGGGCTGGCACGCGCGGTTTTCCGCGTTGCTGTAGAGAAAATCAATGGATAAAATTAACCTGGCCCTGCGCGGAGCTGGGAGCACGTGCTGGGGGAGCAGGGAAGGAGGAGGTGGGGGGCAAAATCGCAGCGCTGGGGAGCGGGATGGGGCTGGAGGAGCCGGGATGCAGGGCTGTGGGTTCAAGGGCTGCCTGTTCCCTCAGATCTACCTGTCCTGGAAGAGCGGCCCTGGGGAGGTGAAGCACTGGAAGGACATGATCGCCCGTCCCAGGCAGGCAGTGGCACAGTGGCACCAGCTGAAGGCCTGAGCCCCCCAGAACTGATGGGCCGGGGGTCCCCCCCTTCCCAGCCCCCCGTCACCCCTCCGTGGGGATCCCAGCGAGGACCCCAGGGACCGGCGGGACAGCGGCCCGGACTCGTGGGGACCCTGCGGTAGGAGGGGGGACGGAGTCCCCCAGCCCCTTGCTTTTGCCTCTCCCCAGCACTGGGGTGTGGGGAGGCACACAGCCGCCCAGCACCCCCGGCAAAGAAGGGTGCCAGAAGCAATGACCCCCCCCCCGCATCCCCATCCTCACCACCGGGCAGGACTTCTACGAGTGCTTCCAGCCCCGGTCCTTGGGACTCCTCTGTCCCTCCCCGGCCTCACCCCCCCCCCCACCATTTCAGGGGGCCAGGCTGCGGGTGTGAGAGGGACCCCCCACATCCTCTCCCCTATCAACTCAATAAAACCTCTCCGAGCCGTCAGCGTCGCCTGAGCGGGGCTGTGAAGCCCCCCCATGCCCTGCCACGTCCCTGCCACCCTCCCCAAGACCCCTGGCCCACACTGGGCTGGGGGGACACCCTTGGGGGGGGGGAGGGCAGCCCCCCTTTTCCTGGGCCAGGCGCGGGCTCCTGGGATCGGAAGCCATGACACAGTTCGTTAGCCAAAGCGGGCTCGTTTGCGCACTGCCTTCAGCCGGGTTTGATGCTTTACCTCCGTCTTGGGGCTCGGTGGGAGAAGGAGGTCGATAACCCCATTCTGGGGCTCACCCCCCAGCTCCTCATGGGGACCCCTCATCCTGTCCCCCGTTACTGGGCACATCCCCGCTGCATTGGGCAAGGGCCTGGCCTCAAGCCAGGCAGTGGCCCCCCCTCCTTGGGGGGATGCTGAGCCCCAGAACATCCCTTTCCAGCCAGGCTGACCCAGGCACTGGGGCTGGTCCAGGTCCCCATTGAGCCCTGTGGCCAGCACTGGGGTCCCTGGGGGCTAAGGGATGGAGCAAGTGCTGTTGTCCCTGTCCTGGGTGGGTGGCATTCCCCAGGCCACCCAGCCTCGCAGGAGCGATGCCAGCAGCGTCCCCACGGTGCCAACATCCCTTCGGGGTGCATGTGCCGGACCCATGCCCACTCCCCAAGTCCCAGGGGCTCCCCAAAGTGGGGACAGACCCACCCAGGATCCCCACGGGGTGCAAGGGCTTGGGGCAGACCCTGGGGGGGGCGGGGAGGCAGGGGTGACGGATGGGTGTTCACCCAGTGGGGTCGCGCCCTGAGGGTCCTCCCCACCTCCATAGCGGTGGACGTGGCTTGTGGGGTGTGATGTGACATGTCCCTGCCCGTCCCTGTGGGCAGAGTGTGTGTGTATGTCCTCAGGGGGGGTCTCAGGGTGCCCCTAGCTGGGTCAGCAGAGCCCCTCCAGGCACTGTCAGCCCCCCTGTCCCCCTCTGAATGGAGGCACATCGGCCGAGCCCTCCCAGAGCAGAGGAGAGGTGGGTGCTGCCACCTCTGCAGCCATCTCAGGTAGGGCACGGTCACCCATGGGTGCGGGGGCACCCAGAGTGAGCCTGGAGGCAGCCAGGTGCTCACCAGCACCGAGCCACCCCGCCTTGGCTGGGGGTCCCCCATCCTCAGTCTTCCTGCTCCCCCGTGGCACCCCCCACCCGTCGCTCCTCCTGCACCCACAGGGATGACACCGACCCTCCCCCCCCCAGGGTGTCACCAAGCCAATCGCCCGCCCCCCTACCAAGGCCACAGGTTGTCCCCTGGGGTGCCACGTACAGCCGGGAGCCTGGTTTTAGGGAGGGAGAGTGTTTCACCCTGTTGTCATTGTCCCTGTGCCAGGGCAGGGATGTCTCCCCGAGTGTTAGTGCCACCCCACGAACTGCAGGGGGGGCACAGGGTGCTGGCAGGGGGGGACCCGCTGAGCCACCGAGGTGCGCCATGGGGTTTCTCCCTTGCATGGGGCGGGGGGCGGGGGGAGAGCCTGCACCAGAATGGCCCCCCAAAAGTCCCCGGGGTGCCTGGCTGCTTGTCCCTTCTCCTGCCGAGGGGGGACATCCCTGCCACCCTGGGGACAAGCCACCTTGGGGACACGGTGGCAGCAGGACCGTCCCGTGGCTGCAGCCGGGAAGGGTTCAGCAGCCCCCACGGTCCCTCTTTAGACGATTTTGGACAATCTGGAGAGAAGTCATAATACTGCTACTACAGTAATAATAATGCTTTTAGGGACATTTGTATTTTTATCATATTCTCTCTTTTTTTAACATAAAAGAAGAGATTTATATGCCTGGGGAAGGGGCCAGAGCTGAGGGGCAGCAAGGCCACAGCACCCCAAGGCCGGGCACTGTGGTGGGCTGTGCCAGAGCCCCCCCAAACCCCGGGGGCTCCCTGTGGGCAGGGGTAACCCAGGTGCCGGCAGGAACTGTGCCAAGCTGGGTGCCCACCCATCGCCCCTTGGGCACCCTGCTCCTCCGGGAAGGATTTCTTGTCTGCGGTCAGCTCCCCGGGGCTTGTGTGTTCATTTTTAACTCTAGAGCTCTTAGCCGTTATCTTGTTCAGGTATCTCTCTTCTTCATGTGACGGTAACATCCAACTGGTGTGTAAAATACAGAAAAACAGGAAAAAAAAAAAAAGACCAAAAAAAGAAAAAAAAAAAGACAAAAAAAAAGACAAAAAAAAAAAAGACAAAAGCCCAGACCGCCCAACAAGCGGCTGGATCAAGGGGATGCCCAGCTGGCGATGCCACCCCACTGCCAGTGGCTTTTCTGCGTGGGGGTGGCTGTGGCCAGCTGCCCCCTTTTCTAATAACGGCAGCAGAGGCTGGGGCTGGCACTGCAGGGAGGCTGGGGGGCGAGGGCTGGGGCGCGCGGGTTCGGGCGCCCTCTTTGCAGAATCCTATTTTTGGGGAGCGGGGCCCCTCGTTTTCTGGAGGCAGCCCTGTTCTCAGTAATAAAGGACAGTCAGTAACTGCCAGTGTGCCTCATCTCTGGGCTGGGGTGGGGGGGGGACTTGGGGGATGGCTCCTGCGGTCCCCTAGCAGCTGTGCCCACAGCAGGCACTGGTTGGAGTGGGGATGGGGGGGGTCACAGCGTCACCTGCATCTGGCCGGGCATCCCCCAGCATTAGGTGTCCCCCCCTGCACTGAGCATCTCCCCTAGCGCTGAGCATCTCCCAGTACTGAGCACCCCCCCTGCACTGAGCATTCCTCCTCAAGCACCAAGCACCCCCCCAGCACTGAGCATCCCCTCCAGCACTGAGCATCCCCTCCAGCACTGTGCATCCCCCCAAGCACTGATTTCCCCCCCTGCTGCACCCACAAGGAGGAGGAAGGATGGGACAGGCTCAAGGACCCCCGGTGAAGGGGGCACATGCTGGAGGGAGCAGAAAAATCTGAAGAATCCCTGCAAAGGGGGGGTGGGGGGTGGGGAAAGCCACCTGCAAAAGCTGCAGGGTTGGGCCTGCTAATGAGGGCAGTTAATGAGGGCAATTAGTGAGGGTTCATTAAGAGCAGCCCGAGCAAGAAGCTCTTTGTTGTGGTGGCTGCAAGAAGTGGTTGTGCTGGATGGCAGCTCCTGGGAGCAGTGCAAGGGATTGGGGGTCCTGGTGGGGGTTTTGGGGTTCCCCCAGCCCTGGGGGCCAATCCTGACAGTCCCAGCTTGTGCTGAGCCAGGTGACACTGCCAGCGGTTCCCCATGGGCGCCAAGGGGGCCAGGAAGGTGAGTGCCCATCCCAGCTGGGGGGGGAAGGGGGGGTGACATGCCAGGCAGGGACTGGGGGTGGGGGGGGAAACCACATCCTGGGCAGCAGCCTGTGGTGAAACAGGGGGCACGTGGCTGCCTGCGGTGCTGGCTGCACTGCAAAGGCTCAAGTGGCTGTGTTAAATAATTCACTGAACACTGGTCTTGAATAAATAAATGAAACTCCAAACGTGGGGACGGCAGGAGAGCCGCGTGCTCCATGCCCAGGGTACCATCCCTCTGGATGTGCTTTTCAGGCGCTGGGATGAGGTGGCTGGTGGAAGCAGGGGACAAGGCTGTCCCCTGGCCAGCTCCTCTGTCCCAGTGGAGGGTAGGATGCTGCTGCTTGCTCCCGTTCTGGCTCTGCTTTATGTCCAGCTGAGCCAAACCTGGAGATTTTGGCAACAACAAGCTACTGACAGCCAAGGTGCCATCGAGCCTGGCTGCTGTTTGGGCTGTGTTACGCCAGAGCCGCGTTTCTTTTATCCTGCTACATCTTTGAACACAGCAAAAAAGAAAATACACCTGGCCTCGTGCCGCCATCCTGGTGCTCCTGTTGCATGGAACCGGCCCGCGCCGCAGCGATCCCCAAGCCCCGTCCTTTGTGCTTGGAGCCAGCAGGAGCAGATGGAAATAGCAGCGTGATCCCAGCTGCGGCGAGGCCACAAGCCGTTGTACGCAGGGCTGGGCGAGTAGGCAGGGATATATATAGAGACAGACGTATGGATGATGCACTGTGCGCACGCCTTGCCGGGTGCTGGGGCTCAACGATGCCAGCGTCCCCGAAATACTTGCGCGTAGCAGAAACATGTGAGGTTTCCGCTGACTGCGGCAGCTTCTGGCCCTCGTGTCGCCGCGCCGATTGGTGCCGTGCCAGCGCGGTGCCTGGACCCCCACCCAGCTCCTTCCCCAGCCAGAACGTGAAACTCCAGGGCTGTGAAAGGCTGAGGTGGTGGGAAAAGAGTGTAGGGAGGTAGGGACCCCCCCTCCCCAGGTGTCAGAGCTTCTGGGCCCTGCCACTGCTGTGAGGACAGGCTGGTAGCACCCAGGGCCACCTGCACCCCTTGCCCTGCTGAGCATAGACATGGAGCTGGTGGCAGCAGATGGGTTGTGCCAGGCAGAAATTCGCTTATAGCTGGGGCTCGGAGTTCTGCAGTGCTCTGCCAGGGCCAGCACCCTGTGGGGCGATGGATAATTAGCTGCTAATTAAAAGCACTGCCTCCCCAGGCAAAGCAGCAGCACCCCAGATTGATGGCATGACCCCCAGGGTGCCATGGGTGGGGCTGGGTGCCCTGTGCCAGGATGGCTACAAGCCACGTGGGAGGCAAGAGGGACTGACGGACCCCAACCCAAGGGGGAAGAGTGAGCCGAGCTCCTGCCAAACCCCAAATCCACCGTTCACAAGCAGGAGTGGAAATGGGGCCTTGTTACCACTGGAAAGGCTTCATCAGCCTCCGCTGCTGGAGGGCCCAGCGCTGACAGACCCTGCGCATCCCCCAGCTGAGGTTGTTCCACTGCATCTAAAATAGCTGCGGTTCCTGCTGCAGAGCAAGGAGGAGGAGGGGGTGGGGGGGAAAACCCATCAGCATCCACCCCATGAGCACAGGCAAGGATGTGGCAGGAGCGCTGGCTGCCTCCCAGCCACCAACCCCAAACCCCTCGCAATGAAAGAGCGGATGCGCGGTCTGAAACCTCCAGCGAGCCCCAGCCCTCGGCGGGGAGCGTTCCATGCCAGCGCAGCCGAGCTCACCTGCCACACTACGGGTGGAGAGGGGGAGCACAGTTTGGAGATGGGCTGGGGGGGGCAAACAAGACTCCCTCAAATCTCAAAACATCAGAGGAGCTGGTGGACTCGCACCAGGATGTGTTGCTGCATTTTGAGCTGCTCTTAAGCAGGCCCTTCCCCTCTGGAAACAGACCCCATCACGTTTCTCTCACACCGGTTTTTCTTGGGTTTGTGCTTTTTATTGCTTGAGTTTGGTACAAAGGGCACTCAGGGAGGGAAAGAGGATGGATAAGGTGGCAGCCCGGGCTGTGGTACCCGTTTTGGGGGACACAGAGCTCGAGCCGGAGCTCCTCTTCCCATACAGAGGCAAAAGCCTTTCCAGGCTTGAGACAGGCAGTTTCCATCAGCTCCTTCCCAAACCTGATGGCTGGGAGGAGCCCAGCGGAGACCTCTCCCTCCTCCAGCCCAATTCCAGCAGCAGGATGGGGGTCTTGTGGGCGAGAAGGGCTCTGAGTCTTTGCTCTCAAACCTCGCCACTCTTCAGGGTGACAGGGTCCATGTGGATGCAGACAGCGTCGCTTTTTCCCCATCCTGCCCCACGCAACCAGGAGCAGAGGAGGTGTGGGGGGGGTGGTAGGAAGGTCCCCGTGCTCACCTGGCTCGCAGCAGCGCTGTGCTGCCTGCCAGGGCCTGCCCAGCAGGCCAGTGGGGTCTGGGCGGGGGGGGGGCGGAATGTCACTCATCATGGCAGAGGGCTGTTGCCCCCATCCAAGGCACCCTGCGGTTACATGGGATGCTCTGAGCTGGGCTCATGGATCCTGATCGTGATCCACAAGGCCTGCAGATCCAGGAGGCAGCTCTTGGTTGTCCTGACTGGGAGATGCTGGTCCTTGGGCCATCTGTTTTCCTTCACAGGGAGGTTCTGAGCTTCCATCTTCCCCAGCAGCACCAGCTGGGAGACGGTGGGCCCTGGGAGCCCGGGGGAGGCTCCCCACCCCACTGTGGTGTCCGGCTGCAGCATGATGGCTCATGTTTCCTCTGGGGAGCCTGGCAAGGCTGCAAAGCTGCTCTCCCCGTCCTCCAGCAGTGGTGAGTCGTCCCCGGGGGCTGCCGGTGGGGCCTCGGTGCCTTCCTCCTCCTCCTCCTGCTGCTGCTGCTGGAGGCTCTGCAGGCGCTCCTGCCGTGCCTCCATGAACTCCTGTGCCCCATTACCCACCAGCTGAACGGTATCCCCGACACAGGGTGGCTGCTGGATGGGGTTGTGGTCGTAGGAGAGGAGCCGCAGGGCGGAGAGGCAAGTCAGGTCGGGAAAGCGAGCGATGCGGTTGCGATCCAGGTCGAGGACGTGAAGATGAACCATCCGCAGCAGGACTGGGGGAAACTCCTCGAAGCGATTCCCGTAGAGCCAGAGCCCTCGCAGGGTGGCCATGCGGGACAGCCCGGCAGGCAGGCGGGTGAGGCGGTTGTCACCCAGCTGGAGGCTGCGGAGGTCAGGCAGGCGCAGGAGGGCACTGGGGAAGCGGGCGAGGAAGTTTCCCTCCAGCCAGAGGCAGCGCAGGCTCTGCAGGTGGGCGAAGGCGGGCGGCAGCCCCTGCAGCCCGTTGCGGCCCAGGTAGAGGTAGGCCAGGCGGGGCAGGCGGCACAAGGCCTCGGGCACCTCCATCAGCTCGTTGCCATCCAGGGCCAGCGTGCGGAGGTGCTTCAGCCCCCCCAGCTCAGCCGGCAGCTCCCGCAGCCCCGCACCGCTCAGGTAAAGCTTCCGCAGTCCGCGCTGAGACCACAGGGCCGCCGGGACGCGCCCTCCCCGCACCTCCAGCCGCTGTTCGTCCCCCTCCGGGCCCTCGGCCGAGGCCCAGCGCCCCGCCGAGCCACCGCTCCCCATCCCCGCCGCGGGGCCCGCGCCGCCGTCGCTAAGGCAACCGGCTGCAGCCAATGGGAGAGCGGGAGGGGCGTGGCCGGGAGGGGAGAGACACGCCCCCCTCCCGGGGTACCTGGCCGGTGGGAGTGCCACGCCTCCTCTGGCCACGCCCATTGTTTCCAAGACCACGCCCCTCTCCTGCCAGGCCACGCCCCACGCCGGCAGCCGGGGCTCAGCATGTCCCCGGGCGACATGTGGGTGTCCCCCTCCGCCATCGCCCGCGTCCCTTGGGAACCCCAGGGAGGTGCCGCAGGGCCCCCTCCCCGGCACAGCCACCGCTCCCCGCTGCCCTTTCCCCCCCACCTCCCCGGAGCCTGGTTGCACGCCCCACGGCCAGGGAGGGGATGGATGAAGACACCCCCACACCCCCCATGCCGTGACTGCCCACTCTGCAGGACAAGTTGGGGCTCTTCCTCCTCCTCCTCCCGCTGCCCACCCCAACCAGCCCTGTCTGCCGCAAATCAGCTGTGTCATCCCAAAGCCGGCACGGAAAACCGGGCTCGTACAGCCCTCCAGCGGCTGCAGGCCAGGTGGCACCCCCCAACACCCCCACCCCCCCCCTACAATCCTCCTGTCAGCCTTTGGGGTGCAGGCAGCCTCCAAAATGAGGGCTGGGCGCAGTCGCAGTCCTGCCACGGGGTCTCGGAAGGACAGGGGTGACAATGACACTGTGCCCAGGAAGACTGTTTTGGGGTTTTATTTCTCCATGTGCTCTCAGGGATTGGGGGGGGTCTCCAAAGAAGGTGAGGCTGGGCTGCCTGGGGTGCAGGGGAGGGGGGGGGGGCTACACCAGGTGGTGGCCAACGATGTCCCCCCGCCCTGTGGGGCGGTTGTTGGTGCTGAAGCTGCTGGGGCACTGGGGCTGGATACCCCCATTTTTGGCCATCTAGGTTACACCTGGCTGGAAAATCCAGGAGAGCTGGGATGGTAAGGCTGGAGACCCTCAGGAACTCCCAGAGTCACCCCAAACTCACCTGGCGCTGTGGGGGACAGGGTCAGGCGGGGGGTCACGTACTGGCCGTGGTTTTTGGTGAACCCTGACAGCTCCTGGGGGATAGAGAGTGGTTGGGTGCATGGTCTTGCGGGGCCAGGGCCATGGCTACACCCACCTTCCTAACCCCGCAGGCCAGCCTGGGTCACTCGGGGTGCCGGCACCCCTCGGGAGAGGAGTACAACGGAGTGGCCAACGGCAGGCAAGGTCTGTGTGGGGACAACGGGTGAGGCTGGGGAGGGCACATGGAGACGGGCAGTGGGGTGGGATCCTGCTCACCGCCGTGCCCAGGCCCATCCACGCCTCCCGGCTGAACCCACTGCCTCACTCGGAGCCCGCTGGGAGCGTCTCGCTGCCCGGATGGAGATGGTGACTGGGACACGCGTGTCCCCCTGCCTGCACCCCCAGCCCTGCCTGCTGGGGGCTTGCCACCCCCTCCCCTCGCCATGCTTACGTGGCTGCACGCAGAGGGCAGGAAATCTGTCCTGGTGATGCTAAGGCCGAGCTGCAGGAGAGAAAAAGTGTCTCTTGAGGTGCAGGAGGGGCAGGGGGCTGGCGGGGGACGGGGATGCGGTGGGGAGGGGGCTCACAGGCTGGGCTGGCAGGACACGGTCGCTCCTCAGGGTGGCTCTGGTGAAATCCGACTGCTCCTTGGTGCTGATAGTCATCTGCGGGACACCTTTGGGGAGCAGGCAGGGCAGGGGGGAGCCCCCCTTTTCTCAGCCCCACTGCCAGCCATGGCATTACTGGCTGGACAGAGCCTGGGGGCCCTGCCTGACCCCTGTGTTTGGGGGTGGGCAGGGAGGGGTGATGCAGGGCAGGGGGCCTCCAACATCTCCTAAAGCTCCTGGGCTTGGAGCTGGCCCTGGGACAACTGACACAACAAAATCTCCTGGGGAATGAGCTGGCCCTGAAACCACTGACACCCCAAAACCTCCTGGGGCTGAAACTGGTCCTGGGACCACCGCCACCCCCAAAACCACACCTGGCTGGGCAGGACCGGTGCGGAAGCTCCATGTGCTGTGCTTCCTGGATGCTTTGGGGGAGCCCTGGGGGAGCCGCGCGTGCTGGGGACTCACTGCCCTGGTGCAGAGGAAAGGAAGGGAGGACCCATGGGGGTACCCACTCCCTGACTGCTGGACGTGCTAGGGCAGGAGGTTCCGGCCATGTGGGAGCCAGAAGGGCTTCAAGTGCTCAGCGGTGGTGGAGGTGGCCGTGTCCTCGAAGTGGCTGCAGCAGGAGGCCAGTATGGCTGTGACAGTGACCCCAAAACTTGCTCCTGTGTCCCCCCCACAGCAGGGGTACCTACCCCTGGGCTGCGCTACACAGGCAGAGCAGGCAGGAGATGGTCGGGTGGTTGTTGGACACGTAGCCGCTCTCGGTGCGGTGGCCAAAGTGGGGACGCAAACGCAGCTGGCCTGGGTGACAGTGAGGAGAAGAGGCTCAGCCCCGAGGAATAAAGTTCCCCCCCAATTTTCGAGGAGGCCTTCAGAACCCCGTACCATGTGCCACCATGTAGGTTGTGGCATAAAAGTTCATGAGGTTGGCGTGTGCCTTCACCGAGGGGAGACGGCGCCCAGCCCTGCAGCAGGCGAGTCCTGCGCCAAGGCCCGCAGCTCGGCACAGGGACAGAACAGACGCCATGGGGGGGGGGGTGTGGGGTGTGTGTGTGTGCTGTGTAATGTCCCAACGGAAGTTGGGATAGTGATGCCATCTCCCGATCACCGGCGTGGTGACACGTGGGGCCCTTAGAGACTATCACACTTCTTGGGGAGCGCTGGGACACCCCACAGAGGGTATCGGGGAGCAGGATGCCCCACTCCAACCTCCTGCGCCCTCTGGGTGTGGGGTCACCTCCCCTGGGTCCCCCAAAAAAGGGTTTCAAAGGACAGGTAGGAGCTGGAGACAGCAGCGAGCTGGCATGTCCCCGAGCGAGCTCAGATTGTCGCTGCCACCCACCCGCCCCAGGCCCCAAGCAGAGCCCTGCTCCCACAGCGTAGCAGGAGGGAGGCAGCAGGGCTAGCAGCCACAGCTTTATTTAGCGTGCCCTGAGCCCGAGGGAGCTGCTGCTGGAGGAAGAGGAGAGCCGTGAGGAAGGCAGCAGCATCAATGTTTCCACAGGGCCCCGCACCCCTCCTCTGCTCCAGGGGATGGGGACAGAGAAGGCAGCCCCCCTCCAACCTGTCAGTGGGGTGGCTCAAAGAGATACTCCAGGTCTGGCTGACGTAGGCGCTGCTCCTTCTTCTTGTTCTTGGCAAACTCCTTCAGCATGGCCATCACATCGTTCTCAAACTCAGCTGGCGTGGGCTTTGCTTCTGTGGGAAAACCAGGAAAGAGCAGCAAGAGTCACAGAATCATCTGGGTTGGAAAAGCCCTTAAAGATCTTCCAGTCCAACCATGAACCTCACACTGACCGTTCCCAACTCCACCAGATCCCTCAGCGCTGGCTCAACCCGACTCTTCAACCCCTCCAGGGATGGGGACTCCCCCCCTGCCCTGGGCAGCCCATTCCAACGCCCAACAGCCCCTTCTGCAAAGAAATCCTTCCTCAGAGCCAGCCTGACCCTGCCCTGGGCAGCTTGAGGCCATTCCCTCTTGTCCTGGCGCTTGTTCCTTGGTTCAAGAGACTCATCCCCCCTCTCTGCACCCTCCTGTCAGGGAGCTGTAGAGGGCCAGGAGGTCTCCCCTCAGCCTCCTCTTCTCCAGACTAAACCCCCCCAGTTCCCCCAGCCGCTCCCCAGCAGACCTGTGCTCCAGACCCTGCCCCAGCTCCGTTGCCCTTCTCTGGACACGCTCGAGTCATTCAATGGCCTTTTTGGGGTGAGGGGCCCAAAACTGAACCCACTCATTGAGGGGCGGCCTCACCAGTGCCGAGCACAGGGGTAAGATCCCTTCCCTGTCCCTGCTGGCCACGCCATTGCTGACACAAGCCAGGATACCACTGGCCACCTTGCCCACCTGAGCACACTGCTGGCTCCTGTTCAGCCGGCTGTCAATCACCCCCCCAGGTCCCTCTCTGACTGGCAGCTCTCCAGCCACTCCTCCCCAGGCCTGTAGCACTGCTGGGGGTTGTTGTGGCCCAAGGGCAGCCCCCGGCATTTGGCCTTAGTGGAATTCCCCCAGTTGGCCTCAGCCCATTGCTCCATCCTGCCCAGATCTCTCTGCAGAGCCTCCCTGCCGTCGAGCAGATCAACACTCCCACCCAACTTGGTGTCGTCTGCAAGAGAACTGCTTCGGCCTGTCCCAAAGTACCACCCACCCCCCCCAAACCCAGTGCCCACAGCCCCGAGTGACAGCACAGCCTGGGAGCAGGCAGGGCAATGGGCAGTCACGCCGTACCTGTGGCCCAGTAATAAATGTCCCAGTCATTGCTGGGCTCATTGATGAGCCGGTCATAGAGGTTCAGCTGCTGCTCGCTCATGCGGTTCAGGTTCTCCTTTGCAAAGAGGCTGCAGAGAGGATGATGGAATTGGTGGTTGTTTAGTCTGGAGAAGAGGAGGCTGAGGGGAGACCTCATGGCCCTCTACAGCTCCCTGAAAGGACGGTGCAGAGAGGGAGGATGAATGTCTTGAACCAAGGAACAAGCAACAGGACAAGAGGGAATGGCCTCAAGCTGCCCAGGGCAGGGTCAGGCTGGCTCTGAGGAAGGATTTCTGTGCAGAAGGGGCTGTTGGGCGTTGGAATGGGCTGCCCAGGGCAGGGGGGGAGTCCCCATCCCTGGAGGGGTTGAAGAGTCGGGTTGACCCAGCGCTGAGGGATCTGGTGGAGTTGGGAATGGTCAGTGTGAGGTTCATGGTTGGACTGGAGGATCTTCAAGGGCTTTTCCAACCCAGATGGTTTTGTGATGTTCAAGGATGAGTGCAGGAGACTGGAGGAAGAGCCTGACTGGCACCCAGCTTGCTACACGACACCACAAGTCACGGAGGAGCTGGGTCCAAAGCGACCTGCCTCAAACCCCAGCCTGCTCTCCCTTAACCTCTGCTTTAGACCCAAAACCCCCCTGCTTGGGGCTCTTCCTTGTTAACTGAAAACTTGTGACATCTTTAGGGAGCTGAACTACACAGTGCTATGCTCAACTCAACTGGTCTTTCTCCCTTAGCTCGCCAGGGCTGATCTTATCTATCCTGTAAAGTACTCACCACCCCCCTACCCCGTCTGCCCCTGGGACAAATTGATAGGGTGCTGGGGGGAAGGACAGACGGACAAGCACTGGAGGGTGGCTGTGCAGCCCGGAAGGAGGACAGGGCACCCCACACCTCACCTGAGCAGGATGCAGTTCTCCAGCATCCCCCTTTTGCGGCTCTCATACAGCAGCCGGGCTCTCTTCGTCTCCAGTGGCTCGTCGGGACGCTCCTGCCAAGGGGGCAAGGGGATCTCCAGCACATCCTTCCCCGAGTCCCTCGGGGAGTCCCCACGGTAGCCACGCTGCAGGCACACCGGCCACACAACATGCTGACGCAGAGCCTGCCCTGGCAGGGAGCAGAGCTGGGAAAGGGACACAGACAGAGCAGGGGACATCAGGCCTGGCTGCTCCTGCACAGCAGGGGATCCCCAGCACACACGCCCCCCCGCGCCCCTAGAATCCACGGTCCCCCATCCCACATCACCCCCAGACTCTGCTGCCCCCCCATCCTGTAACTCCCTGCTGATGCTGCCCCCACCATGTAATCCCCACGACCCTTCTGCCCCTAAACCTCCACAATCTCCCCAGACCCCGCTGCCCCCGATCCCGTATCCCCCTCACCCCGGGCCCTGATGCCTGCAACCCCCCATCCCACAACCCCCCCAGACTCCGCTGCCCCCGATCTCCCATCCCACACACTCACCCCCCCCAGACCCCCCCCGTCTCCTCGGCTCCTCCGCACCGCCTGCCCTTGCCCCGGGACCCACCGCTCCCCTGTAACACCCCTTCACCCCCAGTAACCCCCCTCGCGGCCTCACCCTGGCCACCGCCATAGCCCCGCGCGGCCGCTCTGGCCTCCGCCCGGGCCGCTCTGTGACAGCGGGCGGCCCGACTCTATGGGTAGGATGGCGGAAGGGGGGGGCAGAGCGGGGCGGGCCGGAAGGGGCGGGCCCTGAACCGGAAGGGG
This sequence comes from Athene noctua, assembly GCF_965140245.1. NCBI lineage: Eukaryota > Metazoa > Chordata > Aves > Strigiformes > Strigidae > Athene > Athene noctua. The sequence continues at coordinate 10,740,073 of NC_134050.1, read as the reverse complement.
CGTGGCGTGGCGCGGCGGCGCTGGCGGTGGCGGTGAGCGCGGTTGGCGCGCGCGCTCGGGGCCTGTTGGCGGTAACGGGCGGGGCCGCGGGGGGACCGGGCCGGGGGGGCCGCGACCCTTCGCCCCCACTCCTTGGTCCCTGTACCCCCTCCCCCGGGTCCCGCCGCTCGGCGGGGACGGGCCGCACCGGGCCGATATGGCGGTCTCGGCCCCGTTTGGGGGGGGGGGGGGTGTCTGGGCCAGGGGGCGGCGGCGGGGACGCTGCCCCGGGGCGGGGACCCAGCTCGGGTGTGGGCGGGGGGAGCGCTCGGGTCTCCCCCGGGCATCTCGCCGCTGGGGAGGGGCTGCCTGGGGTGGGGGGGGGTCACCGGGAAAGGGTCGCAGTGGGAGGGCCGGTCGGTGCCCCGCGTTTGCGTTAAGGAGGGTCCTGGCGGGAGGAGGGGGCGGCTGAGGCCCCTCGGGGTGGGATGGGGGGGGCAGGTCGTGGTTGCCCCCTGAGGGGGGTGTTATTGCCCCCAGGGATCTGTCAGGTTTGGAGGAAACGGGTCCACGTTGCCTGCTCCCCTTCCCCCCGAGGGCGGCCCTCAGCGAGGGGTCGAGGTGAGATTGCCCCAGCCAGAGGGTGAGGGGCTGCTGCGGCCCCCGGGTGGGTCTGGGCTGAGGCTGTGGGCCCCTCTGGGGGGGTGGCTGGTGCCTACAGGGAAGTGGGGGAGCAGGGGGGTCCCCAGTGCCTCGCTGACCCTGTCCCCCCTCCTCACCCTGCTGCAGGTCACCTTTGATCTTCCTGCTTTGACCCGGTCCTAGCCCGGGCTTCTGCTCCCATCTTTGGAAATATGTCCGAGGGGGTGGATCTGATTGATATCTACGCCGACGAGGAGTTCAACCAGGTGAGCGACACGTCCGGCTGAGGGGCTGGAGCTGCACATCCTCCTTTTTTCGTGGAGAGCATCATAACTGGTGTCAGCCAGCTGGTTAGCGAGGCGCTGGAGCGATTAGGGTGGATGTACCCACCAGCTGGTGCATATGCAGAGGGCAGAAAATGTGACTGCTCTGCCCGGGGAAGGGTAGCACAACGCTGGAGAGTCACTCTGGGGAACCGAGGGCTGGGACTGTTCCTCAATCCTAAATTCTGCCATCTCGACTGGGAATAAAGGGTCTTTCTGCAGGTTTCCCTGGAGGTTCAACATGTGGCTGGTCACAAAACGATTGGGAGGGGGAGGCAGGGTTTGGACCATGACGTTTGTCAGGGCAGTGATGAGCGGAGATTGAAGGGGAAAGTTGCAGAGTGGTTGGAGAAATGAGAAATCTAAACTGGAAAAGGCCCTGCCAGGGAGCTGCACAGTGAGGGGACCCGGAGCACTGCACCCATGGGACCACTGAGGCTGGGAAGCTGTGGCAGGGACTGGCTGTGGTCAGAGAGGTGCCTGTGTGCCACCCCTCCCACCCTGAGGCTGTCTGGGACCCGTGGGAAGAAATGACAGAGAAGTGGGGGGGGGGGGTGTAGCTGTTAGAGAAGCAGATTTTAGAGAGTTTGGGGATCTGGGAGAGTGGGTGTGAACGGAGATGTTTGAAGATTAAAAATGGCCGTGGAAAGCCCATGGAGGGAAGTTGGTCTGCACTAGAGGGCAAGCTGCTTGAACTGGAAACAAAACATGTGGAGGAGGGAAGGGCTGTGAGCTCCCAGAGGGCTGAAGAGGGACTGAGGGTGATAAACCCTTTGTTCTGAGGAGGTGGGAGGTTATCGGGTGAGGATACGCCGTGGGTAAACGTTTCAGGGGAAAAGCAAAATGTCGGAAACTGTGTTAACTGCCTCAGAGCTGAGGGGACTGCGAGGTGCTTTCCAGCTGCCTGGGAAGAAGCAGGAGTTCTCCACTGGGAGTGATTCCCTTGGGAGAAGGACGGGGTCCAAGCTGGCTGTAATGTTGCCAAAAAGTGAGATGCAAAGCAAATGTCCATGCTGTTTGTAGCAGCCATGCAGCCCTGCCCGGACACCCTCTGACTCTGAAATACGCTTCCTGCATCTGTCTTGAAAAACTCCCGGAATAAACCCAATTCCCTGTGTATTCAGCTGTCTAGTACCGTGCTGGGACCAAACGGAACTGCTCTGGCTTAGGAACTGCCTCAATTTGTATGTTTTCATGCAATTTGCTTTTAACAGAATGAGGAAATAGGTGTACCTGGATTTGGGAGCGGAAGGGAGAGCTGGGGGAATAAAGTGCAGATTAAGAAAATGCGTGGAGGTGGCTGCGCTGGAAGTGCACAGAATAACCGAGAAACGTCATTTATGGCAATTATTCGGAACGCCAAAGGGAAGCAGTGAAAGTGGACGTGGTACCTTCCGTCTGGAGAAGGAGAGCCGTGACGTTGGCGGGTGTGAGTTGGAAAGTCTGTAATGTCTTTGAGGACGACAGATAAACAACAAACAGGTGGGAGGAATTCACAGAACTCTGGTGTCGCTTCCCCGGGTGCTCTGCGGAGACGGCGCAGTGTTGCCTGGCCTGCCTGTGCCTGCAGACAGGCATTCCTGCGAAGGCTCGGCCCCCGGCAGGCCCGGAGCAGGAAACGTGACAAAGACAGTGGCTTGAGTGGACGTGAGAATGTCTGCTGAGGAGCTGGGAGGGGTCCCTGGTGGGTCAGGTTTGTTCTTGATCAAGTCTTGGGGGTCTTTGGGGGTAAAAAAAGTTAAGCAGCATTGAGAGGAGGATGGAGTGAGCCTGGCTGTGCAGCGGGAAACGGTGTGGAAAGATTGAACTGGAGGGTTTGGGGGACAGTAGACAAAAGATCTTTGACACAGCCAAGTAGACAGAAGCTTCTTAAAGCTGGAAGTGATTATCAAGGCCGCCGAGTCTGGTGTTTTGCTTGCTTCGGGCTGTGCGGCGGCAGGAAGAAACTCAGAGTTAATCTGTGTGTGATGCCGCGTGGAGGCAGCGGGGGGGGAAGGTGCCCTGGCTGCCCCGTGGTCTCTGTGGGCCACTGACGTGCTTCCAAATCCCCCAGCGCATGCTGAGCTGTGTCCCGGAGCACCCTCAGACAGTGCACATGTGGGTTCGGGCACGTTTGCCACGGAGGGGTTGGCTGGTGAGTGATGCGAGAAGCCTCTTGGTACCATGCGTTTCGAGTGAGGGTCTGCAAATTTCAGGGTGGCAGCGAGGGGCAGAGACCAGGAGAGTGGTCTGGGAGCACTTGGACTGTGAGTACTTCTACACCACCTTCCCATCAGGCTGTTAGTTTTCAAAAGAAATCATTTTCAGAGATCCCAGAGGGGCTCTAAAAACTCCCAAGCTGAAGTATCCCGACTTCTGAGCGATTTCTCCTCTAGTCGTGTGTCGTCCCCCCCCATTTTTGTTCTCAACTTTCTGAAACTTCCAGGCAGAAATCTTCCAGCCTTGGGCTGTGTCCAAAGGCACTTGGTGGAGGTAGCAGTGTGGGAGGCGGATTAAACAAACAGTTGAGCTGTTTCGAGAATGAGTACAAAAATACTGCGCTCTGTTGAAATTCTTGTAACCTTTTTATCAGCTCTGCAGCTGAAATAGCCAGATGCAGAAGTTACAACTTGTCTTGGAAATGGACATTTTGCTGTCAAGAAATGTGTCTGGGGGTAAAAAGGGTTTGATTTTTAGATTTCCATGACCCTTTGAAAGCCGTGTGCTGAGCACCCTTCCCCATCTCTCCCCTGAGCTCACAAAGGGCCGTGTTTTATGTGTGCAGTTCCATGACCGTCGCAGGGATTTAACCATCTCTAGCAGAAAATGTTGTCTGAACTGCCTTTGAAGTCCTGGAACTAAAAATTTGGGAGCAGAGCTTCTGGTTTTCGTGCTGAACAAGACCTGTGCATTGCTCCCGTGGGACAGATATGAACGTAGTAATTTGTACCATGCAATGATGCTCGGCGCACGCTGAATCCGGGTGAGCAATTAGTCTGAAGATCCGTAGTAAACACAGCACTCGCTGTACACTCCAAATTAAATATAGCCCGGAACAGAGTGGGAATTGGAAGGCAGATCTAGGACACTTGAGTTCACAGCTCAGGAGCTTCCTTGGCGGCTGGTTCACGCCGTGAAAGGCTGCGCCGCTGAGGGGAGGGGAGACACGTGCATCTGTGTGTGCAGACAGCGTGGAGCTCCTACCCTGAGGAGGGTTCTGCTGTCCCAAAAAGGAGCGAACTCGCATTGCGGTGGCGTATCCGAGGCGAGCAGGGTTTGAGGGTGGGTGTGTGCAACCCTCAGGCTGGGTTTGTTGTGAAGCGTGTGCCTGCCGAGAGGCTCGTCCATCGAGGGCGCTTGATTTTCCACCGCTGAACTTGCACGCTTCAAAAAAAAGGTGAGCTGCTTCCTGGTAGCCTCCCAGAGCAGCAGGTTGGATCTTGCTTCATTGCTGAGGGCAGCTGATATCCTTAGTGAGCCTCCTCTGCTCGCACAAGGAGAGGGCTGGAGCAAAAAAGCTTCAAGTTGAGGGGAGGAAAATCAAGCCAGCGCGGGTCACCGGTGGGGTAAACCCTCATGGTTCTACTTCCTGGAGCATTTTTCTCTGCCTCCTTACGTGTAAAAACTACTCCAGGGTTATGTCAAGCATTACAAAGCAGAGCCTAAAGCCCTGTCATCGCAGTGCTGGTAATCCTCGTTGCTGGGGAAGGGAGATGTTGATCCCCTTGCTGCGGAGGTTTGTGTTAATGCTGGGCCAGTTGGGGAGCTGAGCAGCTGGGCTGGAGCCGTGCGAGAGGGATTTCCACGTTGCCCAGGAGGAATAGTGGATGCCGTGGTGGCTTGCAGAAGCCTAGGGCATGGCGTGGTTTGGGTGGTTGGTGCTGAGAGGGGGCTGCTGGGCCGGGGAGGGGAAGCACAGAGGGAGTTGTTGCGAAAATAAAATGCTGAAAGAGGCGAGAGGAGCTGCCTCCTGGGAGATCACAGACACTGGCTCTGTTTGCCGTGGCTTCGTTCACAGCAGCGATTCACCTCCTAACTGCGAGCAGACCCCAGACCAGTTTGGGTGCTAAACCTTTGGAGTCTGCTAAACCTTTGGAGTCGGCTTGTGCTGCCTCAAAAGAGCTTGTTCACTCGGTGAATTGGGACAACTGGTTTGCAAACGGCCAAGGAGGCTTCCTCACCTCCGGCCGTGGTTCATCTGCAGCCCTCAGGGCACCTGCTGCAGAGCCACGAGAGGACTTTTAAACATCTCCTGGGGTGGTTTGTTTCTGCTGGGGGGTGTTGGGAAGACTCCAGCAGAATGGGGCAGTCCCCCAGAGCCCTGTTCAGGCTTTTAACAGCCCCCAGGTCCCTTTCCAAGCTGTGGTTTCACCCCTGGGGGTCTCCCCTCTGCAAAGGTGCTCACAGTGTCTCCCCTCGCAGGACTCTGAGTTCAGTAATGCTGATCAGATGGACCTGTACGACGACGTGCTAGCAGCCAGCTCGCAGCCCCCCGAAAGCCGCACCAGCAGCTCGGAGGCACCGCCAGAGATCCGTCAGGAGCCGTCCCCCAAGCCCAACAGCAAATCTCCCGCCATCCTGTACACGTACAGTGGACTGCGCAACAAGAGAGCTGCTGTCTACGTGGGCAGCTTCTCCTGGGTGAGTGGGATGGCTGCCGGGCTGGGCTTGGTGTGGAGGGGTGTCTCCTGGGGTGCGTGGGTAGTTTGGGGTCTCCTGTGGTGTGTATGCAGATGGGGGTCTTCCAGAGAGGCCCCTGAAGGTCTGCAGAGCTCTTTGGGGGGGCTGAAGGGCTCCCTGGAGGGGGCTGTTCCTCCTCAATCCACACTGACCCAGTGTCCCAAGCCGGGCCATGAGCTGGGCTTAACCTTGTGATCCTCAGGGAAAAGGGATTTGTAGCCTTGAGGGGCTTCAGGTCTGGTGGGGATGGGTGACCAGTAGCTGTAGCGTCTCACTTGCTTCTTGGCTGTCTTGGGGGCTGTGTGGGTGAGTCCCCTCCTCCTGTTGATGGATACAGGGACAGTTCTGTCTTGTCCAGAGAGCAGAGAGATCTCATAGCCATGAGTGGGGCCTGTTTCAGCCTCAAGGTTGATTTTAAACTCCCCATAGGGGCTCTGAGGGGGTGTCTGTACTCCAAGCACCCTGCCCCAGCCCGCTGGCTGAGCTGGGGGACACCAGGGTCCTACAAAGGGCTGCGGGAGCTGACACCAGCCTCTCCCCTCTCAGTGGACGACTGACCAGCAGCTGATCCAAACCATCCGCTCAGTTGGCGTCTATGACGTAGTGGAGCTGAAATTTGCGGAGAACCGAGCCAATGGCCAGTCAAAAGGGTGAGAGCCGAGGGGCAGATGGAGGGCAATGGGGGAACCTCATGGCCACATCTTCCATGGTGGGGGGCGGCTAGTGGTTTTTCCTGGGTGATGCCCAGTCTGCCTGGAGCTGGGATGGTAAAGTAGAGACTCCCAACCAGTATGGGAAGGGGAGGAGGGGACATGGAACATCAGCCTGGGTTCAGCGGGATGTGATGGGGCTGCCAGCGAGCATGGAGCCCCAGGGAGGGGGTTGTACGGGGGTCCCTACCCCTCTATCAGGGGGTGAACCACTCGGGGCTGGCTGACCGCTGGGCTTTCCCACAGGTACGCAGAGGTGGTGGTCGCCTCTGAGAATTCGGTCCACAAACTCTTGGAGCTTTTGCCCGGTAAAATCCTCAACGGGGATAAGGTGGAGGTGAGGCTGGCAACGCGACAGAACCTGTCCCAGTTCGAGGCGCAGGCTCGCAAACGTGAGTGAGGCGAAAGCACGCCGCGGGTGGGGGGACCTCCGTGCTCCCGAGGGCCCCGCAGATCCCCAGCAGAGCTGTCAGGCCGAAGCCACCGAGAACCTCGGGGTTGGGGGGGACCCTGCCAGGAGTCTCTGGGGGTTGTTTCCTGTGCCTGCTGAGTCTGATTAGATCCTGACCCGAGTCTTTATGATCCCCTTTTAGGTGCTCACACACTGCGAAGATCCCTCGTAGCCTCCTCCTCCTCCTCTCCAAACTGAATGGGCTTAAGCTCTTCAGCCTATCAACATAGCTAAGACCCTCCATATCTATTAGTAGCTCTTCTCTGGATCTCCTCCAGAATTTGTCCATCCCTGCGGAGGTAAGGTGCCCAACACTGGACGCAGTATTCCAGCTGGGGCCTGGCCGTGGGCTTTCTACAATGGCAATAGGTGGTCCTCGCCTCACTCCGCAGCGATGTGACGCCCCAGCCCCGCGCCGGGGGGCTCCGCGGAGCCACAGGGACCGTTTTTGACAGGCGTGTTGATGAGGAGGTCTTGACCAGCTGTGGTCATTGTAGATCCCCCGTGGCCCATTTCACGCAAGGAAAGCCCTTCTTTCTAAGCCGAGTTGCAGTGGGGTAGCTCTGACCTTCTGCACCCTCCCTTCAGCTCCAGTGCCCGCGGTGATCCGTTGCTTGGCAGCGCCGGGCACTGTTACACCACGTCCCGACCTGCCCTCGCGTTTCGGTGGAGCAGGGCGTGTTCCTTTCTCTCACCCCTCGCCTTTCTGGGCACAGGGAGGCTGAATTTCAGGGCCTTGCCAGTGGCGTGGGGCCTCGCCCGGGCTCCACTTGACGGCTGTTGCAGTGGCAAGGCCTGGGCAGAGTTAGTGTTCGCCATTGTACCACTCCGGTCTCATCCTCGAAGCCTCTTTGGATGCAGCAAGGCTTCCTGTCCCTCTCTTTGAGGGCAAACGGGCACCGAGTTTTCCTTCCTCCAGCAGCTCCGTTGCTGTCGGCACTTGGGTCCTGTCCAGGCCTTTCCCAACCTGTGTGCGGATTGCAGGCTCTCCGGGTCGTTTAATAATCTTCAGGGACTCGGGGACCTGGCAACTTTTCTGCTGGGGATCTCTTGCCATTTCCTGTGGCTTTTCCCTTCCATCCCTGTGACCCCGCTTTGCTCAGTGGCTTCTGCAAAGCCCCCGCTGGCCCAGAACGAGCGTCCCCGGGGCGCTGTTCGGGCAAGCCGGGGTCTTGCCAGAGAGCGGCTACCCTCCTGGAGGCACGTGGAAGCAGATGCTACATTTGGCTAGCTGATCTTTCTCTGGGCAACTTGTGCTCTCTCGAGGCTGCCCTTTTCTGGAGCTGCGGGAGAGGACGGTCCCTGCGCCAGTTGCTGTGGGTGGGGAGGAAGAGGAGGAGGAGGTCTCCGAGACTTGCAAGCCCTCTGGCCACGACTCATGGCTCTTTCCTGTGCCGTTTGCAGGTGTGCCGCCGCGGGCCCACTCCCGAGACTCCGTGGACTCGGTGGACGGCCGTGCCACGCCGACAGAGAATGCCTTGCCACCTGCCCGCGTGGAGAAACCCCCCTCTGTCCTGCCTTTTTTCAACCGCCCCCCCGCTGCCCTGCCCCTCATGGGGTTACCCCCACCGCCGATGCCACCCCCGCCGCCCCTTTCCTCCGGTTTCGGCGTCCCCCCGCCTCCACCCGGCATCCACTACCAGCATCTCATGCCCCCACCACCCCGACTGCCCCCCCATTTGGCTGTGCCACCCCCGGGGGCTGTTCCCCCCGCCCTACACCTCAATCCTGCCTTCTTCCCCCCACCCAACGCGGCCCTGGGGCCTCCACCGGACACCTACAGCAAGGCCATGGCCCCCTACAACCACAGCAGGTGAGACAGAGCGAGGCAGAGCCGGGCTGAGGGTACCAAATTGGGGAGGGGAGGCGGGGGGGGGAGCTACACTGACACCCACCCACACACCTCTGTGCCTTCTGTGCAGCCGGGAGCTCGGCCCGCCACCCCCCACTGTGAGCGAAGGGGAGTTTGAGGAGATCATGAACAGGAACCGGGCGATCTCCAGCAGCGCCATTTCCAAGGCAGTGTCTGGCGCCAGCGCAGGTAACGGCCACCGTGTGCGTGTGTGTGTGTTGTGTGTGTGTGTCCCCAAAACCCCACCCCGCAGTGAATCTGCATCCCTCCACCCCCCGCAGGCGATTACAGCGACGCCATCGAGACCCTCCTCACGGCCATCGCCGTCATCAAGCAGTCCCGCGTCGCTAACGATGAGCGGTGCCGCGTCCTCCTCTCCTCCCTCAAAGACTGTCTGCATGGCATCGAAGCCAAGTCCTACAGCACGGGTGCCAGCAGCAGCTCCTCCAGGTACCCCTCCGGGGCTCGCAGTGCCCCAAAGGCACTTCATCTTAAGGCTTTGCTCCTTATTTTTGCCCCCACCCCAGCGAGATCCTCCTCAAAGGTGACCAAAAGCTTTTTCTTCTCCTCCCGATTAAGGAAAAGACACCGATCCCGGGAGCGTTCTCCCAGCCGGTCCCGTGAAAGCAGCCGGCGACACCGGGACCTGCTCCACAGCGAGGATCGGCATGAGGACTATTTCCAGGAGCGGAACCGGGAGCACGAGCGACATCGGGACAGGGACAGAGAGAGGGACCGGCACCACTGAGACAGGTGAGTTGCTACCACAGGGGTTTTGGGGTTCCCCCCCCTCGAGGAACAAGGGCTGTGGTGTTGAGCATGGCTCTTACCACTCCCCTCCTCTCTCTTTCTCTTTCCCCACAGGAGTTTGGCAGTAAGTGGTTTTTAATGGACTCGTATCTCCTCACCTCGACCAGGACTACGTGACTGAGGCCGCTCCTCCACCCCCCTCCTACCCTTTCCCCGCCACCTCCAGCTCTCTCCAGGCGCCCCAGGAAAGCAGCACCGCTTCCTGCCGGGACTCCCACCGACACCTCGTGGCCTTTGGGGCCTGAGCCCTTTGCCCGCACTCACTGCTACTGCCGCTTCCCGGGGAGCCACGGGGAGCCCCCGCGCCCAGGCCACCCGCTCCGCTCCACGGACACTCGGACCCAAAGAGAAATGGTGCTTTTTTGGTTTGGTTTTTTTTTTTTTTTCTTGGCCACAGAGGGAGGTTTGTGAGCCCTTTCCTCAACAAAGGGGATGGACCCCTCCTCACGTGGGGGGTTTTGGAGGCGCACGGCTCCCCACCCCGTGCCTGGGGTCACTGGAAATGGGGTCATTACCACGTACCATCCTCCCAGCCTCGTCTGGGGACACTCCTGTCCCCACTGCGGGCCCCCCAGGATGCTGCCACGCTCCTCCTTTCCCCCTACCCCATACTGGGAAACTGCTCTCCCTCCTCACCCTCCCTGGGAGCAGCATGCTGGGGAAGAAAAGGGGGGACCTGGAGCTGGGCTGGGAGTCACCCCCTCCCTCTGCTTCCCCCATTCCGCAGTGGTGTTGTCACCCCAACCAGCAGCACGGGCGGGGTCCTGCGTGGAGCCAGCCTCCCGCAGCGCCTTCCTTGTTTTAGAGGAAGCGGAGGAGGCAGGGCAGGCTATGACACACCTTCCCCCCAGCCCCGTCCCGTTGCCCTTGGGGACCTCTTGTCCCTCACAGGTGCTCCCCCTTTTCCAGCTGTGTGCCCCCACTCACCCTTTCCAAACAGGCTGAGGGGTGGTGGTGACACGGCAGTGGGGGGTGTCTGTGCTCAAGGGGTCCCTCCAGCAGGAGAGGGAGAGCTCAGGGGGGGTCGGGGTCAAGCTGAGGGGAAACAGGATGACTTTCAGGGTGGGTGACAGTCCCCAGGGCTGCTGGATGGGCAGCGTTACCCTCCCAACTGTTGCTGGGCAGGAGCAACCTGGCTCCAGAAGTCTTTTTAGGTTGAAATGACACACACACACACACACAAAAAAAAAATCCAAAAAACCACCCATCTTTTTAAAGTACCATGAGGTGCCGGCTTAGCGGGTGAGTGCTGGGAGGGGGGGGGAGCGCTTGGTGGGAGAGTTCTGTTTTTTTACTTAACGACACAAAAAAAAAAATTTTTAGTTTCTTTCCAAATAGTGGGGAAAAGTGCAGAGCAAACCCCTATTAACCACCCAGCGAGGCGCTGCCCCTCCTGCTCGCAGTGACTAGATTTGTTTGTCTTTCTGATAGGTTGGAAATTGTGTAATAAACTTGATGACGTTGTCAATCTTTTATATGGTGCTGTAGGGCTCTTCTGTCACGTTTTCTACCTACGATGGCTTTGTTAGGTAATGACCGGGGTGGGAATTTTAGGGCCACTGTGGGAGGGAAGAGCAGCACGTGGGGGAGTATTTGCCTCTGTGACCTTGACCCTCACCATTCTATAACGCTTCTGGGGGGCTCATGTGCCCCTCCCCCCCAAGCTGGCTCAGGGCAGCACTGTGGGGCAGCAGTGCTGGAAGCACTTCATGCCCCAGGGGAAGCCACGTGCCCAGGCACCAGGTAAAAATAAATATTTATTGGAAAATAGTGAATTATTTTGAGAAGGCAGTAGAAAAAAAAATAATTCTCCATACCTCAAACTGTCACAAGCCCTGAGGGCTGCATCCTGGGTGGCAGCGGGTTGGGTGCTGCCCAGCAGATCGCTGGTGCATGCTGCGGGCAAAGCGGGGAGCTGGCAGGGTGCAGACACACCCCCCACCCTGTTTTTTGGGGCTACCTGGGAGGTGGAGCCGGCACCAGGGCCGCTGGCTTCCTGCTGCCACGGGTGCTTGGTCCTTTGGCGTGGCACGAGGCCTCAGTATGAATCCACGCTGTGGAGAAGGGAAAAGGGGGGATGTGTCAGTGCCAAAAGAGCCTGGCAGCTCACTTTGGGGCCACCCAGCTCCCCACACGGCCCGGCTGCAGTACCTGGAGAAGGAGATGAGCGCGAGGATGCCCAGCAGCAGCTCCACGGTGTAGAAAAGCAGGAGGATGGCGCTGAGGATGGCTTCCAGGCGCAGGGCATAGGTCTGCAGCAGCAGGTAGTAGGTGGCCATCACAGCTGCTGGGACGGTCAGGGCCAGGCTGATGGAAAGCGGCACCTTCCGCTGGCACAGGTTGCCCTTGGACCCTGCAGGGGACACGGTTAGTGGGGTGTCCCCCACAAAGCCAGGATGCTACAGTGTGGGGAATGCTGTAAAGGCCACTATTGCAGTCCCAGCAGTTCCGGGGGGGGGATTCTGGAGCCCCCCAAACACCCCACTGTCCCCATGATTTCACAGAATCATCTGGGTTGGAAAAGCCCTTGAGGCTCCTCCAGTCCAACCAGGAACCTCACACTGACCGTTCCCAATTCCACCAGATCCCTCAGCGCTGGGTCAACCCGACTCTTCAACCCCTCCAGGGATGGGGACTCCCCCCTGCCCTGGGCAGCCCATTCCAATGCCCAACAGCCCCTTCTGCACAGAAATCCTTCCTCAGAGCCAGCCTGACCCTGCCCTGGGCAGCTTGAGGCCATTCCCTCTTGTCCTGGCGCTTGTTCCTTGGTTCAAGAGACTCATCCCCCCTCTCTGCACCCTCCTGTCAGGGAGCTGTAGAGGGCCATGAGGTCTCCCCTCAGCCTCCTCTTCTCCAGACTAAACCCCCCCAGTTGCTTGGACTTACCGAAGAAGATGCGGGTGGCCTCAGTGCCGAGGTAGAGGAAGAGCAACACCACATCCAGGACCAGGTTGGTGAAGGGGTACGGCAGCAGCAGCACTGCGGGCACAGCCAGCACTACCCTCAGGGCGGGGGGCGGGGCTGCTGCCGGCCTGGGGGTGCGCGGGGGGTCAGGGTGGGGGCTCACCCTTGTAGACGAAGACGAACGCCTCCAGGAGGAAGTAAGTCGCGCTGTACCACCCGTTGAGGAAAAGCAGGACCTGCAGCGGCGCCGAGGAGCGCTGGCGGCCTGTGGGAGCACGGCGGCCGTGGGTGGGGGTGGCACGGACCGGCCTCAGACCCCGCTTCCCGCCTCGCTGACCCTCCTCCCGGCGCCGCCGCGCCTTGGCCCGCTCCCGGACCCCAACCCGTTGCCCCCCCGCCCCATGCTCCTGGCCCCGCAGCCCGGCCCGTCTCGGCCCCGCACTCACTCCTGGGCGCCATCTTCCATCTCCATGGGAACCGCCGCCGCCGCCCTCGCTCCCGGCAGCGCGGGGCGGGAACGCGCCCGGCCGCTCTCTCCGCCCCTCTCTATGGTTCTGGAGGACCAGGACTCGAAACCGCGGGTTCGAGTCCCCCGCCCGGCCGAGGGACTGCGGGGTCGGGCGGGGTGGGGAGCTCCGGCTGCCCTCTGGTTCTACCTACAATGTCCCACGCTGCAAGGTGGGAAGAGCCCCCTACAGCTCCCTGACAGGAGGGTGCAGAGAGGGGGGATGATTCTCTTGAACCAAGGAACAAGCGCCAGGACAAGAGGGAATGGCCTCAAGCTGCCCAGGGCAGGGTCAGGCTGGCTCTGAGGAAGGATTTCTGTGCAGAAGGGGCTGTTGGGCGTTGGAATGGGCTGCCCAGGGCAGGGGGGGAGTCCCCATCCCTGGAGGGGTTGAAGAGTCGGGCTAACCCAGCGCTGAGGGATCTGGTGGAGTTGGGAACGGTCAGTGTGAGGGTCATGGTTGGACTGGAGGATCTGCAAGGGCTTTTCCAACCCAGATGGTTCTGGGATTATGTGAGCTTTGTTCTGTGGCAGCAAGTGCAGCATAAGGCTGCCGGGATGGAAGGGAAGAGCTGGGGAGGGGGCCCAGAGCGTGCAGACACCGGGCAACCTCTGGAAAATGCAGCCCATTTATTTCTTTACTCTTTACAAAACCACTCAAGTCCCAGCGGGGGTGGCAGTGCCCAGACGCACCGCAAACCTCCCACCGACTCCTGGCATCTGCATGAGCTGTGCCAGCACCGGTGGAAGGGCTGGTCCCCAGGAGGAAGAGGAGGAAGATGGCTGAACCGGAGCCGTCCCCAAGGAGGCCCGTGAGGGGCAGAGAGACGGTGGATCGCCCAGAGCCCGAGGGGAGCCATCAGCCACGGAACTGTGCGAACTCCTTGCGCAGCCAGAGCGAGTCCTGGTAGAAGAGGGGGTCTCCCAGGTGCACCGCCGTCCTCTTGTAGAAGTAACAGTAGAGCACAGCCGCTGTGGGAGGGAAGGGGGTGAGGGTGTACCCCCACCTTCACCCCCAAAGGCTCCGCAGAAAGGGTAGGACCCTGCCAGGGACGCTGTGACCACGAGCTCTTACCCAGCCGCTGGAAAACAAAAAGAGTCTGCAGGCCTTCGGTCCAGACGAAGCGGCTGGAATCTCGCCACCGCAGGTTCTGAGGCAGACGGACAGAGACAGGAGGCAAAAATAAGCACTGCATTAGTTTGGGAGCAGCACCCCCGTGCCTCTGGCTCCCTCAGCACCGTGTGCTGCTGGCCCCAAGATTGTGCACGGGCCAGGGGCGACGTTGTCGGCTGGGGGAGCAGCCCCCCACCCCAAAGGTTAAGCAGCTCAGGGGATTTAGGCAGCGAGCCGGGCCCTATTCTAGCTTCAGACTTCAGATCCCTGTAAATCCCCGTCAATCCCCTGCCCAGATGACGTGGGCAGCACCAGGGCGGCCCCTGGCCCAGCTCAAAACGATTCCCCTGCCATGGGGGACTGGGGTGGGGAAGGACCCTTGCTCAGAGGCTGGGGGGGGACACAAGAGCTTTATGGATGAGGGTCCCCGGGGCCTCTGGCAGGGAAGAGGAGGGAGTTGCGTCAGGAAACAGAAGGGGAAGCTGTTGCCTGGACAGAGGCAGGACCCCTGCCAGGCCTCCGTGCTGCTTGATGCCCACGGGGAGGGGGCTGCCCCCAGGCTCTGAGCGCTGGCGTTTGCTGGGGATTAATCCCAGGTAAAGCAGGAGCTGCTGTCACGGACTTCAGCAGGGATTACCGCAGCGCAGGTTTTCGTGCCAGCACAGAGCTGGAGCTGCGGGGCTTCCCCTGGGGAAAGAGGATTTTCTGGCAGGTCACAGCCAGAGATGGGGCAGCTCCAAGGGCCTGAGATGGGGCAGCGCCCTTCCAGCCCAAATGTCTAAGGTGGGGGTCGTGCAGGGAATCACAGGGGAACACCAAATTGTCCCTGTGATGGTAGATTGTGGCCTTCCTCTTGTGAGAGAGGGACTGAAGGAACAGGGTTTGTGGCCAACTAAGCAAGCAGACTGTGCTGCCTGCCCTCAGGAGAAGCCGGCAGCCCCGAGCCCACCCCAGCCTACCATAACCCAGACATGGAAGGAGATGCTGAGCGCCAGGTAGGCTGCCGACAGGAGGATGGTCCCCTTGAACTTGTGGAAGAGAAGGTTGACCAGCCCGGCTTGGAAGACAAAGGTGTTAAAGAACATGAGGAAGATGATGATGACGTTGAAGAGAACAGCGATGTCCTGAATGCTGCAGGAGGAGAGAGACGTGGTGAGAGCCCAGCCCTGCTGCCCCACCGTGCTGCCTGCTACGCCCGCCTGGCACTCACATGAAAAGGACAAGCTGGACGGCGGGGGCCGTGCGGAGCAGCTCCGAGAAGGAGTTGACAAAAAGGTCGTAGAAAAGCAGGAGGAACTGCAGGAACAGCACCAGGCTGTAGTTGCTGGTCTGGAGCATCTTCCTTCCCCGAGGGTTGGAGCCTTCAGCCCTGGCATCCCCAGTAGCAGAGCCAGCTCATGGTCCAGAGCTGAGGTGCTCAGCGTTGCCTCTCCCTACTGCCAAGACCTGGAGGGGGAGCAGAGGTTTTGTTTGCCAGGGTGCAACAAACACCCCTGCACCTCGCAAACCTTCTCTGCTTGGAAACCCAAAGGAAGGTCAAATCAACAGCAGCTCCTGCCAGTTTCTAGCTCACTGATGCCGAGCCGTGCTCTGCCCCTGGGCTCTCACAAATAAGCTGTCTCCCCTCTCTTCTCACACGCAGGTTCAGTCTCTCCCACCCTCCAGTCTCACAGACCCCCTCCCCGATCTCAGGAAATAAATGTGATGAAATGCAGAGACGAGGGAGACGTGCGAGTCCCAGGGAGCAACATCCAGACAGGTTATTCACACCTCTCACGCCAGACAAACACTAAAGCTGCCGCCGGCTCCATGGGCAGTGCTGAGCAGGCCACGCTACAGGGGCAGGTTTGGGCACGCCATGTCCCAGCATCGTTTTGCTTCACCCCACCCCAGGACAGTGCACCCCGCCTGGGGCAGCTGGTCACAGAGGGGACGAGGACACAGCGAGGGAACTGGGCTGTCTGGGGACAAGAGAGGAGGCAGAGCTGACAGCCAGGTCGGGGACCACGCTGCCTGGGGAAGGAAGGACGTGACACGGAGGGAGGTAAGGTGGTGCTTGGAGGGATGGGGGTGGGGTCCAGGAGAACGGGGTGTCCCCCGGGCCCTAGCAGGAGAGTGCTGCGCTGAGGCCTGTTTTCTCTGAAAGGCAACCACCGGGCTGGACACTGGGGGGAAAGGGGGCAGCCCCCCACACCCCTTCACACAGTCACCACGCAGACATCCTCTCCCCGCGTGGCCCCCGGGTCCCCTCTTGTGTCCTCACGCAGCCCCCGCCCCCCCCATTCCCCCCGACCCCAGTCCCTATGAGGCCGTAGTGCCCCCAGGCCCACCCACTCCCCCTCCCGCCCCCATAGGCCGCCGTGCTCCCCGTCCCCGGGGTCGCTCCCCCGCTTCTCGGCCCCGTCCCGCCCCCCCGGTGCACAGACAATACGCGGTGCCCGGGGCCCGTGGTCCCCGCCGCCTCCCACCCTCCGCCAGCCGGGAGCGGCCGAGTGCTGACCTGCGGCCGCCATCTTCCGTCTCCACGGCAACGGCGCAACCACCGAGGCGGAAGCGCGCGGCTGGAGGAACCGCGCTGGGGCCGCTCTGGCCACCGCTCTCGTTGGTCGCGGGCCCTAGGCGGGTTGGCTGGGAGCCACCACCGAGACGAGCGGCCAGAGCGGCGCCGTCCAACATGGAGGCGGCCGACGAGGCCGAGGGGGCGGTGGGGCCCGGCGGGCGGCGGGCGGGGCTGAGGTACGGCCCTGGGACCGGGCTGGGTCCTGCGGCAGCTGTGGGGCCGGCTCCGTGTTCCCGGGGCTGGGAGGAACGGCGGGGACCCGTGTTCCGGGATTGGGGGAGCCTCGGGGCCGGGCCTCGTGTCCCCAGACTCGGGGGAACCGTAGGGCTGGGCCCCACGTTCCCGGGTACTGGGGGAGCTGTGGTGCCAGGCCCTGTGTCACCAGGTCTGGAGGAGCTGTGGGGAAACTGTGGGGCCAGGCCCCACAGCCCCAGGCACAGGGGAGCCGTGGGGGCCCAAGGCTTTGGGGGAGCTGTGGGGCTGCTCAGCGCCGTGACGAGCAGCACAAAGCCTTGAGCAAGCGGGTGGCTGAGCTCGTGATCCCCACGCTGCGCCAGGGCCGTGTCCCACCCACCTCCTGCCTCACAGTCCCATGGGGCAGCTGATCTGGGCAGGGACAGGGCCATCCCCCACCCCGTGAAGAGATATAAATATCTATTTTTGGAGGCAGATGCAAATCGCCAGGCAAATGAGCGCAGCCAGTCACCTGCTCAACCCCCTTGGGCTGAGGGCAGCACCCCGAGGGCAGGCCCTTGCTGGTCCCACCGTCCAGCCCAGGCAGGGGTGGGGTGGGGGTGTTGTTGCCAGCAGGTTCCCCCTGACCCCCATGGAGCAGGTGGGGTAAGGCTGGAGGGAGCAGGGGTGCAGCAGCTGTCAAGGTCCAGGTCAGGGGGACACAGGAGTGCCTCCTCACACCCAGCTGGGGTGAGCCCTGTGCTGTGCGTGCAGCTGAGGGGGCACAAGGTACTGAGGGAGGGTTTGAGGAGTGCAGGTGCCAGTGGGGAGGTGAAAGAGGGACTGGGGTGCAGGTTTGAGGGTGCTGGTGGGATGAAGAGAGTGCATGTGTGAGAGGGAGGGAGGGGGTCAGATCTGTGGATTCTTGGGGGCAAGGGAGGGGAGGCTGGGAGGGGGTGCAGGGTTACAGAAGACACATACCCCCTCCCCGTGAGGCCCTTGCTGATGTCCCCTGGGCATGCTGTGCCAGGGTGACGCAGTGCGGTGCTGCCCAGTGACCTGGCTCTGTAGGGGCCAGTTTCACCCTGCCCAGCCCCAGCTGGGCAGCTCTAGCCCTAGCCTCCTTCCCCAGCCAGGCAGCAGCTGGACCAGGGCCAGCCCTCCTCAGGGTGCCTGGTTCCCCTTTCCATCTGGCTCCTCCCTGGGGGTGTGCACACAGGCGAGAGTGCCGGTGCGGGTGGAGATCCCCAGCAGAGGCTGAGCAGGCGTCTCGTTCTTCCCCAGGTGCCGCCATCCCGTCGTGGAGATGCTGGATCTCCCCTTCCTGCCTTTCTGTGTCCTCCTGGGTGGCCTGGGCTTCGTGTGCGTGGCCTTCGTAAGCACTTGGTGCCAACACTGGCGTGGCGGCTTCGCTTGGGACGGCAGCGCCCAGATGTTCAACTGGCACCCGGTGCTGATGGTGACGGGCATGGTGGTGCTGTACGGCGCAGGTGAGCAGGGATTGCGGTGCGGCGCGGCCCCAGCACGCTTCCTGCCTGACCCTCTCACCCAACAGCGGCCCTGGTGTACCGCCTGCCCCCTGCCTGGAGTGGCCCCAAGCTCCCCTGGAAGGTGCTACATGGCACCCTGGCCTTGGTAGCCTTTGGCTTAGCCGTGCTGGGGTTAGTGGCCGTCTTTCGCTTCCACAACCACAACGGGACGCCCAACATGTACTCACTGCACAGCTGGTTGGGGCTGGCCACCGTCTTGCTCTTCTCCTGCCAGGTGGGTGCTTCTCCACTTCTCCAGCCCCCTCCCCACCCCAGCCCTTCCCATACCCCTTGGCCTCACCTCCTCTTCCCACAGTGGCTGGCTGGTTTCAGCACCTTCCTGCTGCCCTGGGCTCCCACCTGGCTCCGGGCCCTCTACAAGCCCGTCCACATCTTCTTTGGTTCCACCATCCTCATGCTGTCAGTGGCTTCGTGTATGTCGGGCATCAACGAGAAACTCTTCTTCAGCCTGTGAGCATCGTGGCGGGTGTGGGGAGAGCCGTTGCAGGGAGGGAGGCTCAGGGGTGGGGTGGGGGGTTTGGGTAGTTATCTCTCAGTGCCAGAAGTGGCACAGACTGAAACTGAGCACGGAGAGGCAAAGGGAAGTGAACGATTCCTCCCCCTCAGGTGTGTGGTTAACCTGCACAGCTCCTTGCTGCAGGGTGGGGATGGGGCTGTGTGGCCTTGAGGGAAGGCTGGCTACATCCAGGAAAGCTCTTGGCCCCTTTTTCTCCCAAGGAAGAATGGCACGATGGAGTACAAGCGCCTGCCCGCCGAGGCTGTCTTTGCCAACACATTGGGGCTCCTGATCCTCCTCTTTGGGGTGCTAGTGCTGGGTGCCCTGGCCAGGCCGAGCTGGAAGCGCCCCGACGCTGACTCCCCAGACTCTTGCCAGGTACTAGCTCTGCTGCGGAGCCATGCTGGGTCACGGGGTGGCTTTGGGGAACTGAGTGATGGGTCTTGCCCCCCACCACAGCCTCGGTTGGCCCGTCCCTGGGGTGGGCGCAGGCATTGGGCTCACCCGTGCTCTCCCCACAGCCCCTGCTCGCCGCCGAGCGCTGACACCGTTGCAGCAGCCGAGGTCTCTTCCTGCCCTCCTGGGGCTGCCAGCCCCACGCTCTCCGACCCAGTCGCTTCCCTGCCTGCTCTGCCAGCCCCGCTCTCAGCCAGGGACTCCTGCTGCCTGCGCCTGATGCTCACCTGCCCCCAGGAGGAACAGGCTCAGCTCCCTTCCCGCAGTGGTGAGGACATCTCTTTGCTCTTCTTTGTGGCCTAGCCTTGGCCTCCTGCCTGCTGGAGGATGAAGGGAGCCGCAGCGTGATGCTCCTGCCTGTGTCCTCATGCCTCCACTTGCCAGCTCCTGCGGGGTCCAGCTGGCCTCTTAGGCCTGGACTTTAGTCCTTGCCAAACCGTTGCCCTCCCTGGGCCCTGCAGTTGCCAGAGCCTTGTCAGGTCACAACCTGCCATAGGAACACCCGTGTGCCCAGCGCCACTGCCCCCCACCCGGGGACCATCTCTTGCCTGGGATGAGGACCCAGTTTGGGGTGACGGGGCTGGAAGGGGGACCCTCGCACCGTGCCTTGCCTTTCCTCGGGCTGCCTGTGCCTCTCCCTCCACCCCGCAGGGGCTGGGACCAGCTGAGCAGCCTCCCCGGGGCCCTCATGGACATGTAATAAACCACTGGCTTCTGCAGTGCTCCTGCACCCACATCCTTGGGGACAAGGGAGGGGCCCCAGGAGCCAGAGGGGAGAGAGCCAACCCACACTGCCTGAGGGCTGTCCCCTTCCCTCCTGAGGGCCTGCCTTGGCCTCTACAGACCCTCCTCTCTGCCACCAGCTCCCTTGGCAGCCTGGGCTCACACCGGCTGCTCCCCCCGGCTTGGGGCCACCCTGTGCTGCAGGGCAGGCTCTGCCCCTGGTTCTTTTTTGTTGTCCCCTGGTCCTTTGTCACCATCCTCTAGTCCTTTTTCCTCATCCTCCGGTCCTTTCCTTTTTTGCCATCCCCTGGTCCTTTTTCCTTGTCCCCTGGTCTTTTTTTTGCCATCCCCTGGTCCTTTTAGCTTGTTCCTTGGTTCTTTTTTGCCGTCCCCTGGTTCTTTTTCCTCCAAACCCCGTGCCTGGGGCCATGTGAGCCCTGTGGTTTCCCCTCTCAACACCCAGTGGGGACAGCTCATGGCCAGACCAGCAGCTTCCTTCCTCCCCAGCACTCACACTCATGCTGGGGCATAGGACCTGCTGGTTCCCACCTTTCCCGTAGGGACACATCCTGGAGGAACAGGGTGCAACCCCCCCAAGCCCCACCCCTCTCCTGGCAATGGATTATCTGCACCAGCTCAGCGGGACCACAAACATTTATTGGGGGTATATGAGACGGGCTGCCACATCCCTCGTCACCACTGGAGCCACAGAGGGGGGTGCCCAAGGGCCAGTTGCCCCTCAGCTCTGTAGCCCATCCAGCACAGCTCGCAGCACGGCCGCCACGGCCACAGCCCCTGGGTCAGGCTGCAGCAGCCGGGCTGAGCTGATATAACTGGCTCTGCCCGCCCCGGCCTCCATGGTCCTCGTGGCCTCTGCTGCGGCCTCCGCGCTCTGCCGGGGAGAAATGGGGCACACTCAGGATGCAGCTGGGCTACCCAGCACCCCAATTCCCACCCCGTTTCCCCTGCCGGCATGGCTTTGTTTTGCGCGATCTGGGCTTTGCCGTGCCGGCTCCCCCGTACCTCCACGGCGGTGGTCAGCACTGGTAGCAGGGTTGCGCCGGGGCTGCGCAGGCTGTGCAGAGCCTGTGCCGCTGCGCACAGCGAGTCCAGCTGGGAGGGACAGGGTGAAAAAAAAAAAAAAGGGGCTTAGAGCCAGCCAGGCTAGTAGCCTCTCCATGGCTAGTAGGCAGTGAGGTGGCTCTGCCCCTTGTTCCCTCAGGATTCCAGCACTCACCATTGTCCTGTCTCCCGGCGCAGCTCCTCCGTACCTGTGCAGGGGGGTTGGCGAAGTTTTAGAGAGGGATTGAGGGGGTCCTGTGGAGGGCCCGGGGGTCCCACAGCACTCACCGCTGCATGGCTTCGATGCCGGCATCCATGGCATCGGCCCACGTTGGGAGATCGTCACGGTCGAGCAGGGGTCGGGCGGCCGCTGTCAGGAACAGCCCGTAGAGCTGCCAGGACACCGGCCTTGTCATTACCCGCACTGGGGACACAGCTGGAGTCCCCACAGGGTGACAAAGCACCCCCCTCCACCCCCTTCTCCTCTCACCCCGCACTCACCACACCTGAGGAGCCACCCATCTGCTCCAGCAGCAGGTCAGCCAGGGCGGAGAGGAGTTGGGATGGGGCTGCCGGGGGGGGCCCTGCACGCACCCACTCCTGGATGGCTGCAGGGACAGAGGTGAGAACAGGCTGGGATGATTCCCCTGGCCCCATGGGGATGACCCACTGGGCCCTGGGGACCCCTGTTGTCACCTGGGGATCCCTGTCCCTCTTGGGCACAGGCAGGGACACACACACCCCCCCCCCCCTCTAATGCCTTAGGGCAGCTGCCACTGGATGCAGAGACCTTTTAGAGCTGTGGCACCCAGGGTGTGGGGACCCCATCCCCCAGGAAGGGATGGCTGGAGAGGACCCTGACCCTAGGAAGGCACAGCTTGGGAGAGATCCTGTTCCCCAGGAAGGGATGGCCTGGGGGGGAAAGGACAGCTGGGAGGACCCTTTTCCCCAGGAAGGGACAATTCGGGGGGGGATCCTGTCCCCCAGGAAGGGGCAGCTTTTGAGGGACCCTGTCCTCCAGGAAGGGATGATTCAGGGGGTGGATCCTGTCCCCAAGGAAGCGGCAGCTTTCAAGGGACCCTGTACTCCAGGAAGGGATGATTCAGGGGGGATCCTGTCCCCTAGGAAGGGACAGCTGGGGGACAGATCCTGCTCCCCAGCTGGAGCAAACAGGTCAGGACTCTCCATTCCCCAAGAACGGATGCTTCAGGGAAGACCCCACTCCTGGGAGGCAATGGCTGGGGTACCCTCTCCCCCCTCACATCCGATAGTCCCCCCCCCCACCCCCTTCACCGTGACCCACCTCGGGCAGCCCGAGCATGCGTGTGTCCGCAGTCGCCATCGCCTGCCTCACGGTCCAGCTGGTTGAGCTCATCCTGCATGTTGAGCAGGGTGCTGCACACCCGCTCCAGCACCCGCTGCACCCGTGCTGCGCCGGGCCCTGTGGGGAGGGGACGTCACCCTTGCCCAACCCCGGGGAGGTGGGATGGGGAAACTGAGGCACGGAGGGGGGTGGGGGGGAATGTGACAGCTCCTGAGGGACTTGTACCACCCATACCTGTGCTGGGCTCAGGCTGTGCCGTCCCTGGTCCCTCTTTCGGCGCCAGCACCTCCTGCCGCTGGCTTGTGGCAGGTGCCATGGCCAGGTTGGGCCAAGCCATGGCCGTGGTTTCGGCATCTGGCAGAGCAGGAGGTGACAGAGCGGCGGGTGCCGACTCAGCAGGATTCCCCTGGATCCTCGCCAGAGCTGCCTGCGCAAGCAGCCAGCTCTGGGGCACCTCAGAGACTGGCGAGGGGGTCCCTGTCCCATCACCCAGCATCTGGGGACCCTCGTGACCCTGTCCCCACCGGCAGGCACTCACCGATCAGCCCCACCAGCTCCTCATCCACCAGCAAGAGAGTGAGGGACACCCCAGCCATCTCCAGCGCCGTCATGAAAGAGCCCACCAAGGCCCGGGCGATGCGAATACCTCGTCTCTCTGTAGGCAAGGGGAAAAAGGGGGGTCCGTGAGCAACAGGGGGTGTCTCAAAAAGGGTCAGAGCAGCAAATGGTACCCCAAGACACCCCCCTACACTCACCCAGGGAGCGTACAGCCGCACCAGCCACGATGCCCAGCTCCAGGCAGGACAACCCGCCCAGGTTGTTCACCACCAGCACCACAGAGGCTCCTTCAGGGTATGGGGCAGAATGAGACCCCTGCCCAGAGAGTTTTTGGGGGAGGCATGGAGGGCCAGGGGGGCTCACCAGGGCTCAGGGGCAGGTGAGAGGCATTGGAGGGGTCCGTCATGTGCGCCAGCATCGTCTCCACCGCCTCGTCTGCCGGCAGCACCTGTGGGGCAGGGGCAGGGGGCCATGAGGGCAGAGCTGGGGGGGGGACCCCAGGAGTGAGAGGAATTGGGGGGCCCCACTCACCTTCATCCTGCGCACACCTGCCTCGCCATGGATCCCTACGGAGACGGGGGGGCATCACCCTAGGCTGCAGGCACCTCCCGCGCTGATGGGTGAGGGGAGATGCGCAGCCCCCGCTGGGGTATGGGGTCGGGGGAACACGGGGAGGGGGGCAGTTCCTCACCCAGGCCCAGCTCCATCTCGTCGTTAGCCAGCTGGAAGGTGGGCTTGGACCCTGGGACGCTGCAGGGGGACAGGCTGAGACCCAGGGTACCTGTGTGAGGGAAGATGGGGGGGGTCAGGTTTGCCAGCTCAGGGCTGTGAATAGCTAGGAGAGGTGTGGGGAGAGGGCACAGCATCCCCCCTGGGATCACCAGCCCCCCTGGGGGTCCCCACAAGGCAGCAAGAGGTCCCACAAGTGTACCCATGGCTTTGGTGGCTGCTGACACCCTCTTGACAATCTCGTTCAAGCTCGCCCCTGCCTCAGCCAGGGCCCCCGCCACCTGTGAAAGGCAGCAGTGGGTGAGGGGCTACTGGGTCTCGTCCCCTGCCTGCCCCCGCCCCCCCCCCAAAAAAAAAATCCACCCATCCCCACAGGGATGCAGTGGGACCCCGACAGACCTTGTGTATGAGGACGGTGCCGCACAGCCCGCGGCGCCCGGCTTTCTTCGGGGCAGCGAAGGCGCTGTCGTCCCCCACCACCACCATCTGCACGTCGGCCCCCTCTGCCCGCGCCCGCTCCAGTGCCAGCCCGAAGTTGAGTCGGTCCCCGGTGTAGTTCTTCACGATCAGGAGGGTCCCAGCTGGGGGTAGGGGGAGGGACAGCAAGGCCGTGAAGCTGTGATGGGGGTGAAGCCCTGACCCACACCCCACCATGCCACCCTACCTGCGCCAGCCTGCGTCACCGCCCGGATGGCTGCCAGGATGCTGCCCACGGCCGGAGAGGTGAAGACGGCCCCAGCCACCACACCGGTCAGCATGCCCTTCCCGACGTACCCTGCGGAGCGGGACCGGGTGCTCAGGGCTGTGTCGGGGGGCAACTGGCCCGTGACGGGGGCAAAGGGCTCACCTGCATGGGCGGGCTCATGGCCGGAGCCCCCACCGGAGAGCAGGGCCACCCGGCCCCGGATGGCTGCCAGATCAGCACGCAGGACCACCCGGTGTCCCTGAAGGAGCCGGAGGCCGGCGTTGCAGGCCACCAGCCCCACCAGCGCGTCATCGGCACAGCCCGTCACCGAGTTCACCAGCTTCTTGGGGACCTGGTGGCACAGAGGGGTGATGGGGGGGTATGGGGGGGGCGGGGCGAGCTGGGGGGTCCCCACCACCCCGGGCTCACCTCCATGCGGGCGGTGGGGATGGCGGAGGATCCCGCCGCAGCCTTTAGCTCCGAGTCCAAACTCTGTCGGGAGGCGGCAGGGGCTGAGGGGAGGGCAAGGTCCGTCACCGGCGGGGAAAGGTCCCCGTCCCACCCGCGGGTGCTACGGGGATGGCAGGAGGGAGACAGGGAGGGATTATGGGGTGCTAGGTTCAGCGTTGTCCCCAGACAGGGACCACCTCCTGGGGCGGGGGGATCAGAGTGGGACCAACCTCACAGCAGGAATCTCCTCATGGGGTGGGGGACCAGGATGGGAGCACCCCCTCCAAGCAAGGACTCCCGTCCTGGGGTGAGGGAGAACCAAGGTGGAGGCATCCCCCTGAACAGTGGCTCCCTCCTGGGGCAGAGGGGAAGGGGGGGCACTGACCCTGGGGCAGAGGGGAACCAGGGTGGGTGCACCCCCTCAGCAGGGACCCTCTTTTGGGGTGCGTTGGGGGGCCCAGAGGGTGCACCCCCCTCCCGGGGTGCAGTGGAAGGAGCACGAAGGGCTGCACCCCCCAAGGGGGACACCCCTCCCGCCCAGGATAGGGGATGGGACCAGGATGGGAGCATCCCCTCCCCAACAGGGATCCCCTGGGCTGTGGGGAGAGCAGGGGGTGCACCCCCAAATGAAGATTTCCTCCCCCCCTCCCCCATCAAGGACCCCCCGGAGGAGAAACCCGCTGGAGCATCCCCCTTCCATACCTGCCCTCCCGTCTGCTCCTGGGGGTCCTCCCAGAGGCCTAGAGCGGCCCCGCGCGGCCCCTTCCGCTGACGTCACGCCGGCGGCGGGCGGAAGAGGCGGTGGCGGCGGTGGCGGAGAGGCCGCGCCAGGCCCCGCTCCCGGTACTGTCGCGGCCCTGCTCCGGTGCTCCCGTTTTGGGCCGCCGCCATGTCGTATAACTACGTCGTGACGGCGCAGAAGCCGACGGCCGTCAACGGCTGCGTCACCGGTACCGCTGGGGAGGCGGCCCCGGGACCACCCCCCCACCACCCCCCGCCCCGGCCTGACGATCCCGGCGCCGGGGCCTGTGCGGCTTTTGGGGGGTGGCGGGGGGGTATGGGGGTGCCTGGAAGGCACCGTGGGGCTGGAGGGACATTGAGGTTCCTGGGGGGGCAGCGGGGCACCGGGGGGTTGGGGGGCACTGTGGGGGGAACCAGGGGGTTCCCCGAGGTTTATGGGGGCACTGTGAGTGCTTTGGGGTGTGCTGAGGGGTGGGGTGGGAGCGCTGCGGGAGTGTTGAAGGCCCTGGGGATGCTTTGAGATTTGTAGGTGGGTTGTGGGGCACTGGGGGGAGTCGGGGTGGGGAACGGGGACACTTAAGGTTTGTTGGAGTGCTGTGGGGCATTGAGGGAGTTGGGGGTGTCTTGAGTTTCTTTTCAGGGTGCTGTGGGGCGTTGGAGACATGTGCAGGTTCATGGAGGTGCTGTGGGGCACTGGGGTTGCAGTGAGGTTTTTGGGGGTGCAGTGGGGTGTCTCGATTTGGGGCAGGCTTGAGGTTTCTGAGAGCATAGTGGAGTTCCTGAGAGGGTTACAGAGCAGCAGAGGGTTGGGGTGCTGCGGGGAGAGGTTCTGTCTCTGTCTCTTGCCTTATTGTGAGGTGTTTTGGGGTGTTGCAGTGTACTCTGGAGAGGGGATGTGGTGGAACGGGCCTCTGGGAATGGGGTTCCCTGAGGAAAGACAATAATTTGGAGCTCAGGGAAGGCGGTTCCTGAGGAGGCCAGATGTTGTGGGAGGAAGATCCTGGGGTTTCGGGGTGCCACAGGGAGGCTGGTGTTTGGTGTGGAGCTGTAGGCCAGCCTCCCCAGGATGGTCAGGCTTATGCAGGTCGTTCAGTGAGAGCACTCCAAGGTGCCGCCTCGTCACTTCTTTGTGTCTCGCCAGTGACTTCTCCTCTCCATTTTCCAGGGCATTTCACCTCGGCAGAGGATTTGAACCTGCTGATTGCCAAAAACACGCGACTGGAGATCTATGTGGTCACAGCGGAGGGGCTGCGGCCTGTCAAGGAGGTGGGGATGTACGGCAAGACCGCTGTCATGGAGCTCTTCCGCCCCAAGGTGGGTGCTTTGCAGGGAGGGGACCACTTCCCAGCTGCAGGGAGGGGGACAGGAGTGAACATGCTGGGGCTGCTGCCTCTGACACCTTCCTGAAGACTCTCTGCTGCTCTGCTTTGGCAGGGGGAGAGCAAGGATTTATTGTTCATCCTGACAGCCAAGTATAACGCCTGCATCCTTGAGTACAAGCAGAACGGGGACAGCATTGATATTATAACTCGGGCCCATGGCAACGTGCAGGTGAGTGAAGCTGCAGCACCTGTAAGCAGGGAATTCCCTTCCTTGGGGATGGTTTTGTTTTGCCAGTATCAAAGGCAAGCCTGGGTGATGGATTTCTGCCTTATTATTTATGATTCTTTGCTTCCCACTGGCACCAGTACGGTTCACTGGTATTTCCAGAGGTTTTTTTCCTGCGGTGAGTCAGGGCTTGAGGATGACGCAGCTACAGCTGTTTTCTTGGGGTATTTTGCAGAATAATAAGGTTGACTTGAGATACTCCTACTGTAAAGAGAATTAGTATTCAAAACTCAGTGTTAGGTAGAATTTTTCCTGGGAAATGACTCCTCTGGTATTTGTGGCCAGTCTCTACACGCTGCATATCAGAAGCATGGCTGCTGAAGTTACTCTTACCATCATGGCCACACAACATCGTTAATAATTGTAGCTACTTTTCATTTTTTGGTTTTACATGGATTAAAATCACACCTGAGCAGGTCAGAAATTCCCATGTTTCTTTGGCTTTTTGTTAGTAATTAGCCAAATGGTTTCCATCAGCTGTCAAGCCAAAATATCTTCCATCTGTTTCCAGGCACTGAGCTTCCACTGACTCACTGTTGGTGGAGCTGAGCAGGGGGTTATGGGCAGGAGATGTAGGTGGACATGTCCTGTCAGTAACGTGTTAGTGTGCTGGGGGAAAAGTACTTAATCTTCCTGTGCCACGGTTCTGCCTTGTGACACATGGAGATGCTGATATCAGCCCCCGTGGAGCAGTGCCAAGGGGGCTGGGGAGGCTGATAACAGTGCTGGATTTCTGGAGGGTGATTTTTTTTTTGGTCGTGGAGATCAAGGCACTTCATGGTAGCAGAGAACGTTGCTCTCCAGCAGGGAGAGAAAGCGGAGGCATGGGACAGCGATGTGGCTTCCCTGAGGTCATTCAGGAGAGAGTTGGGATTAGAAAACCAGTTGCAGGGTCTGCTTCTGGAGTTCCTGGTTCCCAGGAGAGAGGAAGTGTGTGCTGTGGGAGCTCTGCCAGGCTGTCTGGTGGAAAGGACCCTCTGCTTTAGGCAGGAGGTGCCTAAATTGCCTTTGGCTTGCCAGACAATATTTTAAAGGCTGTTGGGAAGTGTGCAGGGAGTCCTTCCTCAGCTGAGGGGTGGTAACTCTTGTACCTGCTATGCTTGAGTCCCACGGAGGGCATCTTTTTTTGATGCTGATCTCCCTTTGTCTTTCCCCTCCGCACGGACTTCTCGCTCAGGATCGCATCGGCCGTCCCTCGGAGACCGGCATCATTGGCATCATCGACCCCGAGTGCCGGATGATCGGCCTGCGGCTCTATGATGGCCTCTTCAAGGTCATTCCCCTGGACCGGGAGAACAAGGAGTTAAAGGCTTTTAACATCCGCCTGGAAGAGCTCCAAGTCATCGATGTGAAGTTTCTCTATGGCTGTCAGGCTCCGACCATCTGCTTCGTCTACCAGGTACCTTGTTCTTGCTTGGTGACTCAGGTGGAGGGTGCTGGAGCACCAGCCAAGGTCTCTAAAGGCTTCCAAAGGGCTTGGAGCAGCAGCTGTGTCCTGGAGCCAACAGAAAGCCGTGCTTCAGAGAGAGCAAGAGGCAGTTCTGGCACCTGCAGCCTCATTGTGTAGCTGAGGAAAATTGGGGTTCCTCTGTGCTGCTTTTCTGTGTTTCTGGGAGAGGGGAAGCCATATTCTCCCACAGGAGAACTGGGCAGCCAGTGCTTCCGATGTTAAGCACTCAGGAGGAGAGCGTGAGGCTTCCCAGCAAGTGCTGAGCAGCTGGATTAGACTTGAGAGACTTGAGACTTCCCGTTAAAACTTTTTTTTCTTTTTTTTTTTTTTTTTTGTTTGGTATTTGGAGGCCACTCCAGGGGTGTGAAGAAGGGCCATAACCTCTCTCATCACCTGGGTCCTCTGTCCCGGAGGCAGTCATTGTAGGCCTTTCTCTAAACCTTTATTGTGAACCAGAGCCTTTGCTGTGCTGACAGGGCGAGGGATTATCTTGAATTTGTCGAGGTCAGGACTAGCCTCAACCTAGCTGAAACTTGCTGGGATGACAGCAGAGGCTCTGGTGTGGCTTAGTTCAGCTTCAGCGTGGTTCTTAGCTCTTACGATATGAATTTGCTGCTAGAAACCACGGGGAAGCAGCGACTTCGTTATTCACTGTTTCAAAAGTCACTGTTATTTTTTCCAAAAGGGGTGGGTGCTGTTGAACTCCCCTGACACTGAATAAAGACACGGGGGGGGAAAAAAATCACTTTGTCACCACGTAACTACAGGTTGGGAGGGCAGCCCAGATTCCCCTGTGTCAGGACAAGTGCTCTTCCCCCACCCTGTGGGGGGCTGGTGCTCTCTCTCATCGCTGGGAAGTGTCCCCAGCCCTCATGTATCCCACCTACCTCGCAAACACTTGTGTGATGATTTAATACTGTGCCCCAAAAAAGGAATAAAACAGGGAGGTGTTTAATGACCTGAAAAGGCAAAGGATCTTCACCTAATGCATTGAAATGAACGCTGTTTCTTACAAAAAGCACTGCCGTTCCGCTCTTATTTCAGGTAGGAGGGAGTTGTGATCCCTTGCAGGGCAGACTGGAGCCTGACCGTGTTGTGCACGCTTTCACAACACGTGGCTGTCTTGTTTCTGTGTGACTGGGGAGTGGATGTGGGGACCATATTTTTTTTCTCCCGTGCAGCCGTGCTGGCTCTGAAACGTCGCGTCCAAACAGGCGCTCTCAGCTTTGCTCTAGAAATAAGCAATAAGGGCGACTGGTTTATTGTGTATTTCTGGTTTTGACTCGCTGTCTGGGTGACTTCCTCAAAGCTCAGAAGCCTCGTGGTGGCGATGTGCTGCTCTGAAAAGTGCTGATCTTACCCATGAGTTGGATTAGTACCGTTGCTGTCTCATGCTGGGGAAACTGAGGCAGAGAGGGATGGTGATTTGGATAAAATCTTAAACTCGGTCTCAGGGTGTGAACAGGAGTGCACCAGTTTCCACTGGGTACTCAAGAGTATCGTAAAGGAGGAACTTGGTCACCCCCTGTAGTCAGCAAGTAAAAAAAGGTCTTATCTGGAGATCTGGCATCTTTAGATTAAATCAGAACAAATCTATTAAGGGTTCATTCGTTATAAACCTGTATTATATGAATAAAGAGTAAATTAATAGCTTGCTCCATGTCTAACACTCTTAATATGAATTTTCTCCTTGCAGCAGGAGTGATATGTAAGTTCTGACTCATTAGGCCTTACATAAAACTCTGGCTTTGTTTTGGTCCCTGGGTGTCTGGCTTGCGTGTGTGTGGAGAGGGGAATGTTTCCAAGCTGCTGCTTTGATTCCTTTTCAATTTATTAATCATTATCATAGGATTTGGACTGAATAGATAATCTGAGATAACTTTTGCGTAACTCTGAAACCAGAGGAAGGTATCACAAAAAGGGGAAGTTCATAAAAATATTAAAAAAACCCCACACAAGAGCAGCTGTGGTTTGGAATAAAAAGGTCTAGAAATATCAGAAGTTTCATTAGTGACTCCTCTGCCATTTTAACAGCCCCACTTCAGTTTTCTCCTCCCCACAGAACTGTTTCTCCTCCTGGCTTCCCCTTCTCTGTCAGCCAGGACGACTCTGCTCCCCTCAGTGCTGCACCACTGGCTCTGGCCGGGTCCTTGGGCTCTAGAGCGCTGTCACTGAGGACATTTGCCAAGCAGCAGAGGCTGTGAGGGGTGAGCCAGGAGGTGCCCAGCGTTTGTGTGCAGAGCTGACGGCTACAGGGAGGAAAAAAAATGCTTTTACTTAGATCTGGAATGTGGAGGGAGGGTATAATAAATAAAAAGATGAACAGATCTTTTTAAGTAGTTGTATGAACAACGTGTCTAAGGCGACCTGGCTCCCTGTGATTTAGAACCTTGTCTTAGCTTTTGAGACTTGAAATGGGTCTGTGGATGATGTTCAAAGCCCTCTCTTGTCCTTTGGGTGCTTGTAGGCCTCTTGCCCGTGCTGGTTCCCAAGCACTTGTTAGCACAGAGCACCTTTTCTGTAGCAGGGTGCTGATTTGGGGGTCTCTTCTCCACCCACCCCATATTTCAGTGAAGCCTGTGCGGACTCGCTGCCTTGGAGACCTCCGTGTGCCTTGGGTTTGGTTGAAATTGCCCGCTGGGCTAGGAATTACTGGAACAGCAGTCACTGAGGGGAATTATTTGGCCAGCAGCTTATGTTTCCCCAGGAAACTGGGCTGAAAGGCTTGAGGAACATTGAGATGGGAGCTCAGCTGCTCCAGCACCTGCAGAGCTGAATTCCTGAACGCTTTGCTGGAGCTGGAGGTGGCGATGATGTGGAGTGGCACTTGTGCCTTGATTTTAGAGTGCTGTGCGTCAGATCAATACGAGTCCCAGAAAAATCACTTCTATAAAAAATACAAAACCACTTTTCCATGTCTTTTGGCACAGTGATTTTTTTCAGAGGTTGTTCTACATCTCAAAGTTAGGGAGAACATCAGTGTGTGGATGTTCAGACACGTGTGTGGTTTGAGGGAGACAGAGGAGGAGGAGGGCAGAGTGGGAAGCAGCCACAGCTCACTGGTGATGGTGCTTTTCCAGAAGAGGTGGAATCTTCTCGCTTCCCAGGTTGCTGGTCAGCTCTGCCTCTGGAGCCTCTGTTGCTGAGGCTGTCATCAGCGTACGTCACCTGTGGCTTCTCTTTCAGGACCCCCAGGGTCGCCACGTCAAGACGTACGAGGTGTCCCTGCGTGAGAAGGAGTTTAACAAAGGTCCATGGAAACAGGAGAACGTGGAGGCTGAAGCCTCCATGGTCATCGCAGGTTGGTGGTTCTTTGTCAGAGATCTTCCCTCCTGTTTCATCCTCAAGGCTGAATGCCTCAGCGCTGCTGCACAGGTTCTCTAACAAGATACTTGTCTTCTCCCCTGCACAGTGCCAGAGCCTTTTGGAGGTGCGATCATCATTGGGCAGGAGTCTATCACCTACCACAACGGAGATAAATATCTAGCTATAGCCCCACCTATCATCAAGGTAAGAGCCTACTGAGATCCAGAAATGTGTCCCGGGCAATTCCTCTATTCCCAGGTATCTTTGAGGGCGTTGGGCTACTTGTAGTCAGGAATTTAGACTGCTCTTGTCTCCAGTTGTAGCCCAACAGGGCTGCTTACTCCCAGAGGTTTGGCAAGTGTGGATGTTTTGTACGATGCCCAGTCTGTGTTTTTTTGGGGCCTGAGGGGAGTAGTGATCCCCGTACTGGTGGCAGTGTGTGCTCGCGCTGCAGCATGTGGCTAGGCTCTCTGTGGAGTGCTTGGAAATGGTGCAGTAAAGCCAAAAGGTTGTTTGGGCCTCAAAGAAGGGGATTAATTAGGAGGTAGCACATGGCTTGGGCACGGGTCCAGGCCAGAACCTGGTTTGATTTCAGGCAGCAAAAGATGAATGAGCCCCTTGGAGACTTGAGTCTGCCAGTGTATGATTGGGGCACTTGTTCAAAGGAAAAAAGACTTCGCAGAGTTTGTGACAAAGTTGAGCTTGTGGTTTTTGTCAGGAACGGGCCAGTTCCCACATTTAAACGGTTCAGGAAGCAGAAAAAGTACAGCTGAGGTGCCGCTCGGGGCTGACAGAGCTTGTGCTATAATCAAAAGGTCCTTTTAAGCTGGAAATAATGACAGGCTAGAAAAGGGCTGTAAATCTTGGATAAAGAAATACTGAGATTGTTGCCTGGATGCCTGCAGGCTCTGTGATACTGGAGCTCTGTGATGGAGGGTGTTATATTGGAGCAGGCAAAGTGAGTCACCCTCACTCTGCTGACATAGATCTGGGCCTTGACCTGCAACAGAGCACAGACGCATCTACTCAAGGCTGGGGGGTGTTTGCATACAATAAAGATCTGCAAGATCAGGATTCTTAAACCAAAACCAAACATGTTGACAGGACCAGGCAACATATACCACATAGAGCGAAATGTCTGCAGAGCTTGGGTCTGGAGTTGCAGCAGGCTTGGAGCTCTGCAGGTCCCAAATATCATCCCTGTACCTGTGGACAGCCCAGTGTTAGGAAAACAGGCTTGAAAACAGGCTTTCTCTTGGCACCTTTTTTGTTCTGTGAACAAGCTAGCAACATGTTTAATTTAGGAATGTGAGGTGATTCCTAGTGACCAGAACTGTGCCTGTTTGACCACAGATTCTGGTTGGTTTTGCGGATATGGTTTATTGAAGGGTGAATCCAGTCCTCCCCATGCAGGAGGAGCAGGGCTGTGCTGTAACTACAGCCGATATGCTGTGGATGGGGTTGTTCCCTTCTGGTGTGTACAGTGGTCCTTGCTAGATGCCAGTTTGGGGCTGTTTCAACGGGTTTCCTCAAACTCTTTTGCACACAGCAAAGTACGATTGTGTGCCACAACCGCGTGGACCCCAATGGGTCCCGTTACTTGCTGGGGGACATGGAAGGACGCCTCTTCATGCTGCTTCTGGAGAAGGAGGAGCAGATGGATGGCACTGTCACCTTGAAGGACCTGCGTGTGGAACTGCTCGGCGAGGTAGGACTCAAACTGTCCCTCTCGCTTCTCCCTGCGGGGCTGAGAGGCTCCACAGTCTGGAAATGCTCCACTGAGGGCAGAGTGGTGGGAACGGTGTCTCTTGAAGCCTGAGGTGGGGTGATGTGTCACAGTTATCGCTGCTCTGAACTGTCAGTTGCTGGGAAATTCCCCATCTGGGCGCTTGAAAATTTGCACCCTCTTCCCAGGTTTTTGCCTGGTGCTTATACGCTGTCCCTGGGAGAGAAGTTTGCACTCCATGGGTTTTGTAAAGGGATTAAATTCCCCCTCTGTGCCCTGGGTCTTCCTGCTGGGCTGCAGCTTCAATGTGGTGCTTGTGGGGTGTCCCAGGATCTTTTTCATGCTCGTGGTGGTTCATCTGTGTCTTCTAAATTCCCAGACATCCATTGCAGAGTGCTTGACCTACCTGGACAATGGAGTTGTGTTTGTCGGTTCTCGGCTCGGGGATTCCCAGCTTGTGAAGGTACGTGGCAGCTGTCTCCTGCTTTAATTGTGTGTTCTGCCAGGGTTTTGTACATATTTATTTTCATTGTGACCTCGAGAGGTGTATATGGATAAATCCTTGCTCAGTCTTGCTTGCTAAAAGCCAATGACTGTGTTTGTTCACAGCTCAACGTGGACAGCAATGAGCAGGGCTCCTACGTAATGGCTATGGAGACCTTCACCAACCTTGGCCCCATTGTTGACATGTGTGTGGTAGACCTGGAAAGGCAAGGTCAAGGGCAGGTAAACGTTGATTCTGCTTTTCTTTTCTCAGTGCTGGAGATGTCTTAGGCTGGCCAGGTGTATGTGTGGGTTGTCCATGGAAGGAAAAGCCTCCAAAGCATTTACTGGAGCATCTCAAAGTCTTATCCAGGTGCAGGGATGGTATTGATGTGTTACACTGAAGAGTGGTGTGAGTGGGCACCCTAATTCTTGGGTACCCCTGTTTGGGAGGAAAGGGTTGCCTTTGTGCAGTGGGGAAGGATCAGCTGCCAAAAAACTTCCTCTGAGAAGCAGAGGAGATGGGTTACCTCATCTTCTGAACCCATCACTCCAACAAGAAGTGGGGAAGCTTCCCAGCAATGGTCAGTAAAGATAATCTGCTTTTTCTCCAGCTGGTCACGTGCTCGGGTGCATTTAAAGAGGGTTCCCTGCGGATCATCCGGAATGGCATTGGGATTCACGAGCATGCCAGCATCGACTTGCCGGGGATTAAAGGTGCATGAGCTCTTCGGGGCTATGGGGTACAACCTGCAGCCTGAGAGGGGTTGGGGGGACACTTTGGGGGCACAGACTGAGGTTGTGGTGTGGGGCAGGATGTTTGCCACCCACCAGCTTTTGGAATATTCACTGTGAGCAAATGGTGCCTCTCTTTGTTTCAGGCTTGTGGCCACTGAGGTCAGACTCTCATCGTGAAACGGACAATACCTTGGTGCTGTCCTTTGTTGGCCAGACCAGGTAAGGTGGGGGTCAGGCTGAGCCAGGCTCTTGGCCACGTGTGGGATGATTGGCCTAACAGGAGCTCCCTTGCCCGTTCAGGGTGCTTATGTTAAATGGAGAGGAAGTAGAAGAGACGGAGCTCACGGGGTTTGTGGATGACCAGCAGACTTTCTTCTGTGGCAACGTGGCACACCAGCAATTGATCCAGGTAAAGCTGGTTCTAGGGCAACACAGATATCTCTCAGTACAGCACTTACTGACTGGGGGGGCTAAACCTAGATCTGTGGTGCTTACCAGGCACAGGGTTTGTCAGAGCCAGTGTTGGAAGGGAGATGTTCTGGTTCTGAGCAGAGGTGTTCACTCTCCCCAGATCACCTCTGCCTCTGTGAGACTGGTTAGTCAGGATCCCAAAGCCCTGGTGAGCGAGTGGAAGGAGCCCAACGGAAAGAACATCAGTGTGGCTTCGTGTAACAGTAACCAGGTAGTGGTGGCTGTGGGACGAGCCCTGTACTACCTGGAGATCCGACCCCAGGAGCTCAGACAGATCAGGTGAGTGCATGTCTCTCCTCTTGGCCCGAGGTCTCTCAGTCTTTGCAGCCTGTCTCTGGGCTCAAGACCGACACCTCTGTCTGCTTCCTCTCCCTGCCAGCTGCACAGAAATGGAGCACGAAGTCGCCTGCCTGGACATCACCCCTTTGGGAGACACCAACGGCATGTCCCCGCTGTGCGCCATTGGGCTCTGGACTGACATCTCTGCCCGCATCCTCAAGCTGCCTTCGTTTGAGCTGCTGCACAAGGAGATGCTGGGAGGAGGTAGGGCTCTCCTGAGGCTGCTGCTTGGCTGAATCCCAGAATCATCTGGGTTGGAAAAGCTCTTGAAGCTTCTCCAGTCTAACCATGACCCTCACACTGACCGTTCCCAACTCCGCCAGATCCCTCAGCGCTGGGTCAACCCGACTCTTCAACCCCTCCAGGGATGGGGACTCCCCCCCTGCCCTGGGCAGCCCATTCCAACGCCCAACAGCCCCTTCTGCACAGAAATCCTTCCTCAGAGCCAGCCTGACCCTGCCCTGGGCAGCTTGAGGCCATTCCCTCTTGTCCTGGCGCTTGTTCCTTGGTTCAAGAGACTCATCCCCCCTCTATGCACCCTCCTTTCAGGGAGTTGTAGCAGGTGATGAGGTCTCCCCTCAGCCTCCTCCAGACTAAACCCCCCCAGTTCCCTCAGCCACTCCTCATACAGCTGAGTGCCATCTGCCTTCTCTTCTGCTCCCTGCAGAAATTATCCCTCGCTCCATCCTGATGACGACCTTCGAGAGCAGCCATTACCTTCTGTGTGCCCTGGGGGATGGAGCTCTCTTCTACTTTGGCCTCAGCCTCGAGACAGGTGACTACAGGACCTAACCCTAATCCTGACTTGTGCTTTCTTTCATCCTTCTGGAGAGAGATTTCTCCTTTTCTTGCTTTCTCACTGTGAGGGGGTCTTGCTTGGGTGGGACTGGCTGCGCACACTGGGAGTTGGTGGATTTCTCCAGCAGATTATGAAGAAAGGAGACCAATATTTACACCCATTCCTTCCCTACCCTGTGCTGAGAGCAGGATGCCTTTACCCACCCTCATTTCCTCTTGAGATGTCACAGCCACGTTGCTCTGTGTCCTTCTGCTCTCCCCAGCTCCGTTGTGGCAGCTCCCAACACCACTGCACCTTTTCCTGCAGGTTTGCTGAGCGACCGAAAGAAGGTGACCCTTGGGACCCAGCCCACTGTTCTGAGGACCTTCCGCTCTCTGTCCACCACCAACGTGTTTGCCTGCTCCGACCGCCCCACTGTCATCTACAGCAGTAACCACAAGCTGGTCTTCTCCAACGTCAACCTGAAGGAGGTGAACTACATGTGTCCCCTCAACTCGGATGGGTATCCCGACAGGTCAGCCTGCACCGTGTCTGTGTGACATGGGTGAATGGGGCCCTGGGATCAGCAGTTTTGAAGGGTATGGAGGAAAGGGAGGTTCTTGCTGTGCCACCTGCCTTACAAGAACCATTGCTTTTTTTTTTTTTGTTCCCGTACAGCTTGGCCTTGGCTAATAACAGCACCCTGACAATCGGCACCATTGATGAGATCCAGAAGCTGCACATCCGCACGGTTCCCCTCTTTGAATCGCCCAGGTGAGCTGAGCAGGGGGAGGGAGCCTGGTCCAGGGCTTGTGTCTGCCGCGTGGGACAAGGCTGGGGAAGGACTCCAGTCAGCGTTACCGTTGTGGGCTCCATTGGCACACGGACTGAACTGGTGGCTTGTGCTGAGAGCAGTCTGGGCAAGCGAGCTGCTCTGTTTATGGTCTCCAGAGCCTCCTTGTGGTGGCCTGTCCTGGCTCTCCTCCCCACCCAGCTCTCTTTGTCCAACAGGAAGATCTGCTACCAGGAGGTATCGCAGTGTTTCGGTGTGCTCTCCAGTCGTATTGAGGTGCAGGATGCCAGCGGGGGCACCACCGCGCTCAGACCTAGCGCCAGCACCCAGGTGAGGGCAAGGGGGGTAGCTGCCACATCCCCCCTGAGCTCTGGGCTCTGCCTATCATCATTTCTCAAGCCAAATGTGATGCAGATTTTCCTTCACAATCTTCTCTTCCAAAGCTCTGAGCAGCAGCCTGGGAGGAGATGGTGGTGACCAGGGCTCTCTGCTGCTCTCTGGCAGCTTTGGCGTGCTTGCGCTTCTGTCTGATCACCTTTGGGTTTGGGTGCTGCACCTTCAGCCCCCCCATACAGGCTTCTGCTCGCTCTCAAGTGGTTTCCTTCTCCCAGGGACACAGGCACAAGCCCCCTCCAGGCAGCAGCATTGGCAGAAGCCACAAAACTGCATAAACTTTTCTATTAATGCAGCAGTGCCACCTCTGCCATGCCTGTCACGTGTCTCTGCTGGTGCAGGGAGTGCGTCCCTTTACTCAAGACTGGGAAGGTCCTTGCTTCACCTTCTTGCCCATCCATTTTTCTGCTCCCCAGTTGCCTCAGCCCATGTGGAGCAGCGTGAGGATGTGGAGTAGCACGAGGATGTGACTGATGTTACTGTGTCCTAGGCCCTGTCCAGCAGCGTGAGCACCAGCAAGCTGTTCTCCAGCAGCACTGCGCCGCACGAGACATCCTTCGGAGAGGAGGTGGAGGTGCACAACCTGCTCATCATAGATCAGCACACCTTTGAAGGTACTGCTCCCGAATGCTGGCCCTGCCCTAGTCCAGTTTTTATCTCCAGGACAAGCCCCTCAGTGGGTGGCTGAGACTGGTGATCTTTGCAGTCTTGTGAAGATCTGTGATCTTACACGTTTCCTTCAGTCAAAGCTTTTTTTCCTGGAGGAGGTCAGCCATAGGACATAGGCATAGTGATTTCTGATGGCACAAGGTGATGGTGGGGAATAGAAGCAGCTCTCCAGGCAGCTACCTTGGATGTGTCTTAAGCTTTCAGCTGTTTTGCCCACCCAGAATGATCTGGGTTGGGAAAGCCCTTGAAGATCCTCCAGTCCAACCATGAACCTCACACTGACCGTTCCCAACTCCACCAGATCCCTCAGCACTGGGTCAACCCGACTCTTCAACCCCTCCAGGGATGGGGACTCCCCCCTGCCCTGGGCAGCCCATTCCAACGCCCAACAGCCCCTTCTGCAAAGAAATCCTTCCTCAGAGCCAGTCACATGTGGAGGTGCTGCCTGGTGGGATCTGGGGGACCCAGTTGTTTCTGCCTTTCCCTTTTTGCTCAGTGCTTCACGCTCACCAGTTTCTGCAAAACGAATACGCCCTAAGCCTGGTCTCCTGCAAGCTTGGCAAAGATCCGAACACCTACTTCATCGTGGGCACTGCCATGGTGTATCCCGAGGAGGCAGAACCCAAACAGGGCCGCATTGTCGTCTTCCACTACTCTGACGGTAAGAGGAAGGTCTCCTCATGTGGAGATCAGGGATGAGCAGAGTTTTTCCTGAAACCTGCTGCCAGCTGCCCACAGACCACTCCGCTGCAGGCTGTCGCAGCGTGTTCCCTTTCCCCCCCATCTCCTAGAGAAGTCCAGGAATCCCTCACTGGAACTGGATTATGGGATTTGTTGCCTTTTGTGTCTGCCCCTGTCACATCACTCCTCTGTTACTTGCCCACAGATCCTCCAAGAGAGTTTCTAGAGGAGCAATGTTTAGAGCAGCTCACAAATCCCCTGGGTTTGCCACCCTTGGGAGAACAGAGCAAATAACCGGGCGGGGTGTGGGTTTATTCCAGGGAAGCTGCAGAGCCTGGCTGAGAAGGAGGTCAAGGGAGCTGTGTATTCCATGGTGGAATTCAACGGGAAGCTGTTAGCCAGCATCAACAGCACGGTAGGGCGCTCTCGCGAGACCCTGACTTAATTTGGGGAGCACGTTTCCAAGCTGGAAGCTGCTCCAGCTGGGTGGATATCGGCCAGATCCCCCCAGATCTCCATTGAGGAGCGTATTCTGGCTGGCGTGGGTGTCTGTGCTGGCTCCGAGCTGTGTCCTTCCCTTCAGGTGCGTCTGTACGAGTGGACAGCCGAGAAGGAGCTGCGCACGGAGTGCAACCATTACAACAACATCATGGCTCTCTACCTGAAGACTAAGGGCGACTTCATCCTCGTGGGAGATCTGATGCGGTCTGTCCTACTCCTTGCATACAAGCCCATGGAAGGAAACTTCGAGGAGGTATTGATGCTGTTGGAATACTCATAGTTGAAGGCACGCTGGGAGCCTGTGCTGCCTCTTCCAGTCGGCTCCGTGCAGGGAAAATGGTGTTTAGGGTGATTAAAAAAAGGAGCCTGGCTCACCCCACATCACCAGCCCTTTGAAGACAAGAACATAGGGCTGTGCAGTGAGAGCAGCACCACCTGGACATGCTTTTAGGCAGATCCCTGTGGTTTCTGGAGGGATGAGTGCCTGGGCTTCCAGGAAACTGGGCAATGAATCAGCAGCCTGGAGCAGAGCAGGCTTTGGGTGCGGGATTGCTGCCTGCCAGGGGTGGGGAGCTGCCATCTGGACTGCCTGTTGGACAGTTAGAAGGGTTTAGCACGACTGTAGCCATGTCTCTGTCAGTAAATGCAGCGTAACTGAGGGATGGACCAGGCACTGAGACAATCTGTGCACTTAAATTATTAAGAATGGGCCTGGCTTTGGCACAGGCAGGTCTGTCTTTGCCCGGGGAGTGCCCTGGCCTTGTCCTCGTGCCTTTTGTGCTTGGCTGCTCCGTCTAGCAGAGAGGAACGGGCTGGATCCCACCTCCGTCCTGGATATTTTGTGAAATAAAGATGCTGGATCACAGGACAGGCCATCTGGGCACACTGTGTCTCCTCTTTGTCCCCTTCCAGATTGCCCGGGACTTCAATCCAAACTGGATGAGTGCTGTGGAGATCCTGGACGACGACAATTTCTTAGGAGCAGAGAACGCTTTCAATTTGTTTGTGTGCCAGAAGGACAGGTGAGCTGGCTGTGAGGGGGGGTGTAATGCATGGCGGGAAGGCTGGGAGGAGCAGGGGGAGCTTTCCCATCGCCCCAGCACAAGCTGAGCAGGGGGATGCTTTGAATTTCAGTGCGGCCACGACCGATGAGGAGCGCCAGCACTTGCAGGAGGTGGGGCTGTCTCACCTGGGAGAGTTTGTCAACGTTTTCTGTCACGGTTCTCTGGTCATGCAGAACCTGGGTGAGACGTCCACACCGACGCAGGGCTCAGTTCTCTTTGGCACTGTCAACGGCATGATCGGTGAGGGTCGGGGGTCCCCAGCCTGGGCGGGAGGGAAACCCGCTTTTCTCTCTGGTTTACTTCCAGGAGAGGAAACTGGGAGTTTTCTTTGAAACTCCTTTGTCCCAGCTCCCAGCACAACTCCTGGGCTGAGCCCCGAACTTTTTTTTTTCCCCCCCTTTTTGCAGGCCTGGTGACCTCACTGTCAGAGAGTTGGTACAACCTCCTCCTGGACATGCAGAACAGGCTGAATAAAGTCATCAAGAGCGTGGGCAAGATTGAACACTCCTTATATCCTTTCGCAGGGGCTTGGTCCAGTCAGTGCTGGGGGCTGGCTGGTGAATTTGGCCTGAGTCAGGTGCTGTGTGGAGGTGTGTCTCCAGTGGGAGCGTGTTTGCCAGGTGCTTTGTGCTTGCAGAGAAGTTGCCGTGGTAGAGAGGAGTCTTATTTTGCAGGGTTTGAGGATGAATCTGGCCCTAAGAAGGCGGCACCCATCCTGTGGTGGTCCTGGGGCAGCTGTGGGTGGGTGTTGCTGCGCAGGGGTTTGGCTCCTTGACAGTGGCACCTGGAGATCGTTTCACACCGAACGCAAGACGGAACCGGCTACAGGGTTCATAGATGGCGACTTGATTGAAAGCTTCCTGGACATCAGCAGACCCAAGATGCAAGAGGTGGTGGCCAACTTGCAGGTGAGATGGGCCCTTCCTAAGCTCAGGAATCCGGCCTGCAGTAAATCCTCAGCGCGTGATGGGCTGGGCGTTTTCCTCAGCACCTCTCGCTCTCCCCATGCTCCGCTGCCTTTTTCTCTCCTTTACAGATCGACGACGGCAGCGGCATGAAGCGGGAGGCCACCGTAGACGACCTGATAAAGATCGTGGAGGAGCTGACCCGGATCCATTAGCAGGATTCGGGGTCGTTCCATACCACCTTCCTCCACGTAGCGCAAGGGAATTGTTTTTCCCCGCCCGCAGCCCTGGGGACCCCCCAGCCGGCTGCACAGACCACCAGCGGTGGTGGCCCTTGCCTGAGGGGACGTGGGGGAAGGAGTCTCTGAAGGGGGGAGCCAGCTGGCTAGGGATTTGGGGGGGTGGTGGTCAGGCACCATGGCGCTGCCTGCTTAGATTCACCAATCCTAACCCAGAACTGGGCTTACTGGTCGCTCTGGAGTGACCGACCAGTAGCACTTGGCTGACGCAGTACCCTTGCCAGGATTCACTCTTCACTGTCGTCTTTAGTATTTTTTAATTTTTTTTTTCCTTTTTGCTTTCAGTTTCATTTTTGATTCTTTTCGATTCATTGTGGGGTTTGTTTTATTTGGGTTTTTTTGAAGAGGAGGTGAAGCTGCCTCTAGGGTGAGGGCTGCTGGAAGAAGCATCTGGGGCTGGCTAGACGCGCGGTCGCCGAGGGGGAGGATTCCTCTGCCTCCAGGTGACGAAGCTGAGCAGGACAAGCCCTCTCCTCTGTCTGCAGGATCTGTGGCTTGCTCAGGGAGGGAAGTTCTGGGAAGCTCAAGCAGTTGGTGGGTTTTGAGTTGTACCAAATAAAGTAGTCCAAGAGGAAAGGTCTGTCTCTGCAGTACCAGCAGCCTGGACCCGTGGCCTTGGCTGGCTGAGGGACCCCTGTTCCCAATCTGAAGGAATTTTGGGGGACATTTCCTGTGCTGAAATGCTGTCACGTGCTCAGGGTCGGTGAGAGGGGCGCAGTGGGCTTGGCAAGGCAAGGTGCTGGGGTGCGTGTCTGCTTTCCAGATGCATTTTTATGGCTATTTTTTTTTAAATTTAAGAAATCATAGTTTCTCCTCTTGCTGCGCCCTAGTGCTGATGATCTCCGGGCTCCTGAATATCCTCCCTGCTGAAGAATCCTCCCTGCCCACAGGGGATCACACTGAGGGTAGTTCTGGCTCTGCAGGCCCCCCTTTGCCACTTCCCCATCCCTGAGCACAGCGGGGCTGCCCAGGGGAGCACTTCCCTCCCCTGGGGCTGCAGTTCTCTGTGCGTCACAGATTAATAATTATCCTCCCGCTCTCCATTCGTTTATTTACGCTGTGAATTGTCCAAGCCGGGGGCTGCCCCTGGCTCGCTGCTGCCAGAAATGCACATGAGGGTGGCAGAGTCATTCCCAACCACCGCCGCCCTCCTCCTCCTCCTGCCTCTCAGCCTCTCCGTGGCTCTGTGTGCAAGCCCCGTCCATAACCCACCCTGTTGAGATCCCACAAACCCCCCCATGTCCCATCCTGGGCAGGTTGGTGTCAGCACAGACAGATTTTTTTTTTTTTTTTTTTTTCCCCGCCCAACCACCCTCTCTGCAGCAGCAAGAGGTGGCTGCTGTCCTGAAGGCCGAGCTTGTGCTGAACGCATCCTCAGGCTCCTGCAAGCCTCGGTTTCTCGGAGGAGGTCACAGGCAGAAGGCTATATTTGGCTATAACTCTGCCCAGAGAGGTTGTTTAGGACTGGGGGAAGCAAACTGACCCTTTGCAACGAGTCTGGACGGCGTGTTCACGTTGGTTTTAATCACTCGGGTGTTTGGGCTTTGCATTTGCCTGCCCGCGGCCACTCGTTTTTTTAATTTCTCACCAAAATTGGGGGGTCCCAGGGAGCACCAGCCTGCGGAGGGCAGCACACCACTCCTTCCCCTGCAAAACTGGGGATGCTGGTGCTGGCAGCCTCGCCTTTTTCTTTTTTTTTTTTTTTTTTTTTTTTTTTTTAATGGGTGAGGAACGTGGCTGGCTGGGGCAGGGCCGGGTGTTTATCCCGTGCCACTGGCCACACTCCAGCCTTGTTTGTGCAGCTGCTTCGCTGGGGCTGGGGTCACGTCCCCCCAAAGCTGGGGATTCATCTTTTATCCTCTCAAAAAATGTGGCTGCCCTGGGAGGTCCTGCACCCCTAAACCCAGCGTTTTCCTCCCACCCAGTACCCCATAACTCGCATTTCAAAGCGTGCAGGGGGTGATGCTGCAGGGAAAGGCGGGTGCTGGATGACCCCAAGCCTTGAGCAGGGGAAAGTCGTTAATTTTTGGGGAAATCCACACCCCATGGGGAACCGGAGGCTGCGGGTCGCTCCCTCTCTGAGGAGGCTGCAGGTACTGACCCGGGGCCGGCAGCCCCAGCCCTTTGCTCCCTGGTATAAATCATTTACCTGCCTGTGACCTTCGCTTCAGCCCCCAGCCCGGGAAGGGGTGAGGGGGGGGTTTGGCTGGGGGGTGACCGCTGTGCGGCAGCATCCCGCGCCCCTCTCCCTGCCGGGTGCACCCCACTATCCCGGCTCCACTTTGGCCCCTTTATCTGCTGCGTGCTCCCCTTTGGTGGGTCCCTGTGCAGGGCTGGGAAGGCGGCCCAGTGCCGCCAGGAGGAGGAGGAGGGGTGGGGAGAGGCCATGCCGGAGCTTTGCCAGATGTGGGAAAGGAGAGAAGGGGGAGACGCTTTCGCTGCTGCTTCCTGCCGTATTGGGGACCCCCCCCGCCCCAGCCCCACGTCTTCAAGCCGCCACCACGCTCACGGCCCCGGGATGAAGCCGCTCGCCTCGGCCAAGCCAACCAGCCTTGGGGTGAGCATCCCCGCGGCCCCTGCGGCCCCCCGTGTCGGGGTTGGGGGGTGGGTGGAGAGCCGGGTGCCGAGGCTTCCCCCCGCAGCGCTCCCCGCTCTCGCCTCCCTCCACCCCCCGCATTGTTCCCGGCCCGGCGGGCGGGAGGAGGAGCAGGGCCAAGGGCCAGCATGCGGTAGGCGCCCGTGCCGCCGAGGCAGCAGGAAGGCGGGCAGGAAGGCGAGCGCTGGGAGCGTGCCGCCGGCCACAGCCGCCTGTCATGTTGGTCGAGCTGCTCTTTCAAGCTGCCTGTGTGTCCCTGTTCCTCCCGGGCGGCCAGGGCAGGGTGTACCCCGGGAGGAAGAAGCCGGCCAGCTTTGCTGTGGAGAGGTAGCCGTGTCCCCCCCTTTTTATTATTTTTTTTATTTTGTCCTTCTCCTTCTCCCAGCTACACCTGGGGATGGCAGCGTGTTGTGCTGTGCCACGCTGAGCTCCGGCCATCTGCCCCGTGTCCTGCTGAGCTCCGGCCATCC
Organism: Athene noctua; assembly: GCF_965140245.1. Classification (NCBI taxonomy): domain Eukaryota; kingdom Metazoa; phylum Chordata; class Aves; order Strigiformes; family Strigidae; genus Athene; species Athene noctua. Next base: position 10,695,346 of record NC_134050.1, on the reverse strand, counting down.
ACCCCCTCAGCTGCCCCCCTGGGGCTCCTGCCGTGTGTCCATCCCAGCTGGAGGGGCTGGCACCCCCCCGCGGCCCTCCCTCTGCCCCCGGGGGGGTTGACTGGGATCATGGGAGCCTGACCCTCAAAGGGGTCCTGCTCCCCAGCATCCATATCCTCCTCCCCCTTGTCCTGCCGGGGGACATTCTTCCCCTGTCACCACGTGTTGGGGTGTTTGGGTGAGCTGGGCATGATCCCCTCAGTCTGTCCCACCTTATTTTGCGGTCATGCTGCACCCCAGTTCGCCCTGTGTCTGCCTCTCCCTGGATCCACGCTGTGCTCTGCTGGGATGGGGTCACCACAGGCACAGCATGACCGCTCCTGCGTGTGTCCCCCCTCCTTGTGTTCTGGGGGGCGCGGGGGGGTGAGGAGCTCCCCCAGGCCCTTCGCTCTGCCCTGGGGGCTCGGGGCAGGGTGGCCTCAGCCTTTCCTCCCCGGCGCAGGCGCCGCGTGGGGCCCCACGTCTGCTTCTCGGGCTTCGGCAGCGGATGTTGCCCCGGGTGGATGCTGTCTCCGGGCAGCGGGCAGTGCACCCTGCGTGAGTAACGGGCTCGGGGAGGGGATGCATGGTGGGAGGGGGTCCCTGCCCCCTGACTGCTGCCTGTCTCCCCCCTCCCTGCAGCACTTTGCTCCTTTGGCTGCGGCAGTGGCTTGTGCATCGCCCCCAACCTCTGCTCATGCCCGGATGGAGAGCAGGGCATCACCTGCCCAGGTACCCACCTGCTCCTGGCCATGCCGAAAGTCAGGACCCCCGGCCTTTCCTAGCAGGGCACGTTGCTCCTTGCTGCACCCTCTGGCGCGGTCCCCATCCCTGGCAAGGGTAGGGGTGCTCCTGGGGTAGGGTGCAGTCCCCGGGGAGGGGGCCGGGGAGGTTGGGTGGGTGCTGGGGTGGTGTTGGTGCCCTGCGGACCCTCTGTCCGTGTTTCAGAGCCGCCGGGGACGTGCGGGGAGTACGGCTGCGACCTCTCCTGTAACCACGGCGGGTGCCAGGAGGTGGCCCGCGTCTGCCCCCTCGGCTTCTCCATGGTGGAGACAGACAACGGCGTCCGCTGCACTGGTGAGTTGTGATGGGGAGGTCCTAATGTGTGGGGGGGGATCCCAGAGGTGGTGGTGGCCCCCCATCTCCAGCTCTCCCCACTCATCCCCCCAGACATCGACGAGTGCCTGAGTGCTGCCTGTGAAGGTCTCTGCGTCAACACCGAGGGTGGCTTTGTCTGCGAGTGTGGCCCCGGCATGCAGCTCTCCGCCGACCGCCACAGCTGCCAGGGTGCGTGGGGGCAAGCAGGGCGGCAAGCAGGGGCCACCCAGGACTCCTGACCCTCAGCCTTTTGCCCCCACCAGATACGGACGAGTGCCTGGCCACGCCGTGCCAGCACCGCTGCAAGAACAGCATCGGCAGCTACCGCTGCTCCTGCCGGCCCGGCTACCACCTCCACGGCAACCGGCACTCCTGCGTGGGTGAGCGCTGCACGACAGCCCCCTCGTCCCTTCCCACATTGTGAAATCCAGGGGACAGAGGTGGCTATTGAGCCCATCGCCCTGCTGCCACTGCCTTGTCCCCATCCTTGCGTGGGCCACGCTGGAGGGGACAACTCAGTGCGCCGGGGTCCCCCTTGAGCTATTTCCTGGGGTGCAGCACCTCCTGCCCAAGGTACTAATGAGTCCCCGTGTCTCTCAGATGTCAACGAATGCCGGCGGCCGGGAGAGCGCCGAGCTTGCCAGCACGCCTGCCACAACACGCCGGGCAGCTACCTCTGCTCCTGCCGCCCCGGCTACAGGCTCAGCGGCGACAGGGTCTCCTGCGAAGGTACCTGGCTCCTTCTCCAGGCCCGGAGAGGGGAGTGGAGTGGGATGCTCCCAGCTCCCTGCCTGCCCTAAGGGCTGTCTGTTCCTTCCTTCCTAGGCTACCCCAAATCCATCCTGGCCCCATCGCCCATCCTCCAGTCCCTGCAGCATCCGCCCACCCTTGTTCTTCTCCCTCCTGGCTCTGGGGGATCCCTCCTTGGCCCCAGGGGCTCCCCCTCACCTCACCTCCCTGCTGCAGCTCCCGGGACCCAACTCCCTTCCTCCTCTCCCACCCCAACCACTGAACCATCCCCACATGCTGTGGGAGCCCCTGGTACCTCCACTCCCTCAGCCCCTCGCTGTTGGTACCAGGGGGCTCCCCGGGAGCCTGGAGCTCGCTGGATAGAGTTGGGGTGCCAGAGCTGCACCTGCCAAGTAAGCACTCCTTCTTACCCCCGCCTCTCCCTGCCACACCAGCCTGACGTTGGGCTGAGCCGGTGTGTGCCCTTGCAGGGGGGGCGAGTGCTCTGCGAGGCCGTCAGCTGCCCCGTGTCGTGCTCCCACCCACTGCCTGCCTCAGCTGGGAGCTGCTGCCCCAGTTGCACAGGTAAACCCCAGACCCCCCACAACAACCCCAACACCCTGGGGCAGCCCCCCCCTTAACCCTTCTGCCTTGCAGGCTGCCTGCATGATGGGGTGACTCGGGCTGAGGGCGATGTCTTCTCCCCATCTGATGGGAACTGCACCGTCTGCGTCTGCCTGGTGAGCCCGTGCCGTTCCGGGTTGGGAGCGTCCCCCCCAAAAAAAAGAACACCCTGGGATTTATCTTCGAGGCAATGAGGCGGGATGTGCTGGGGCAGGATAATGCCCTGGTATCGGGGAAGGGGTGTGTCGCCCCTCGGCTGCCCCGTTATAGCCCCACACCCTCCTCCGTAGGCTGGGAACGTCTCCTGCATCACCCCCGAGTGCCCCCCGGGCTCTTGCCCCGGCACCTCGCCAGCTGACTGCTGCTCCTGCCAGCCAGGTGGGTCCTCTGGGCTCCCCCCCAGCCCTTGGCGATGGGGTTTTGGGGTGGGGGGGTCAGCAGGAACCATGCTTCACTCCCCAACCCTGCTGCCTCACTCCTCCCCAGCAAAATGCAGTTTTCGGGGCCACACTTACGCACATGGCACCCAGTTCAACCTGGATGGGGACGACTGTACCACCTGCATCTGCCGGGTAGGTCCTGGGGGGCCAGGGGGGTCCCCAGGGTTGGGGATCCCCAAGGATGCTCCAGGCATCATCCTGATGGGGATGGCAGGGGGGAATCCAGCCTTTGCTTGGCGCTGAGGTAAGATGGGGGGGTACGGGGCTGTGTCTGGCTGCAGGGGCCAGCGGGTGACGTGTCCCCATGTCCCCAGGGGGGTGAGGTGGAGTGTTCCTTCACCCCGTGCCCTATGCTGGACTGCCCGCAGCACCAGCGGCACCTCAACCCCGGGCAGTGCTGCTTCACCTGCCGGGACCCCCCGGCCCCCCCTGCTGGTGAGACCACGCTGGGGTGTACTGGGGGGACAGGCAGGGCGGGATGGGGGGGAGAGCTGGGGGACAGGGAGGACAGAATGTGGGGGACACTTGGGGACAGTAAGGACAGGCTGTGGGGGACATCTGGGGACGGGCAGGGCGAGATGTGGGGGACACTGGGGTACGGGGAGGGGGGGAGGTTGGAAATACCTGAGCACAGGGAGGGTGGGATGTGGGGGACAGCTGGGCACAAGGAGGATGGGATTTAGGGGACACCTGGGGACAGGGAGAGCAGGGGAAAGTGGGGGAGCTGGATGTGGGGGTTCACAGGCTACGGCAGGGCCTTGGGGGGGCTGCACAGCCATGGGGTTTGGAGGTGGGCAGCGGGCACAGGGTGGCAACCACACACGAGTGCAGCAGTGCAGCAGGAGGGTGACGGGCTGGGGGTGTCCGTGTCCCCCCGTGTCCTGTCCCCCCCACTCCCAGGCTGCTTTGTGGACGATAACGGGGTGGAGTTTCCCATCGGACAGATCTGGTCTCCGGGCGATCCCTGTGAGTTATGCATCTGCCAGGTGAATGAGAACCTGCTCTGCTTCACTCCTCCTACCTGCCCCTGCCCCGGCGCACGGCTCCTGGCCCCGCTCCTTCCCTCGGGCTGCCGGGCTGCTCATGGCGGTGGTACCCGGCAGCTCCCCGGCTTCGTGGCCTTTAAACCCCGCGGTTTTGGGCAGCCCAAGATCTCTGTCAAGTGCTTCTCCCCTGCAGGCAGACGGTTCGGTGAGCTGCAAGAGGACAGACTGCGTGGAGACATGTCCCTACCCCATCCGCATCCCCGGGCAGTGCTGCCCCGACTGCTCGGCAGGTGAGGGGTGTGGTGGGTGTTTTTCAGAGGGGTGCTGGGCCCTCTGTGCCCCCCTCTGCATCCCCCTCTGCACCCCTTCTGCATCCCCTGCCTGCGGTCCTCGGCAGAGCCAGAGCCACCAAGCCTGGTCTCAAGCAGTGAGGTCTCCCAAGGGTCCCCAAACCACCTGGGGACCACAAGTGCCCCTCTGCTCCCCGCAGGCTGCACCTACATGGGAAGGATTTTCTACAACAATGAGACCTTCCCCTCTGTCCTGGACCCCTGTCTCAGCTGCATCTGCCTGGTGAGGGCTGCGCCGGGGATTGTGAGATGTTTTTTTTGGCTCCTGCCCTGTGGGCTGAGCCCCAGTTTTTTCCTCCATTGCAGGAAAAAGCTCCCGGGTGTCTCGGGGCTGCCCCCTTTACCCCAGCCCACCCCAGCGGGTGCTAATGCCTGGCCCTCGTGCATCTCTCCCGTCTCTCGCAGCTGGGCTCGGTGGCCTGTTCGCCCGTGGACTGTGCCATCTTCTGCACCTACCCCTTCCACCCTGAGGGCGAGTGCTGCCCTGTCTGTAACGGTAGGAGCTGGGAAAGGGGGTGGGGGGGACCAGGGGGTCCTGTCCCCTCACCTTGTGACACCCCATCACCACCACCACCCACTGAGCGCTGCCTCGCTCCCTGCAGACTGCAACTACCAGGGGAGGAAGGTAGTGAACGGCCAGACCTTCACCCCCGAGGGACAGCCCTGCACCCGCTGTACCTGCCAGGTGAGTGGGGTGCCTGCGGGGTGCCTGTGTCAGTGGCAGAGGGGATGGTGGGGGGTGGCTCACCCCCATTTTTGCCCCTCACTGCCAGCTCGGTGAGGTGAGCTGCGAGAAGAGGCTGTGTCCCCGCTCCTGCGCAGAGCTCGCCGCGCTGCCCGCTGCCTGCTGCCCGCCCTGCCAAGGTAACGGGGATGCCCAGACGCTGGGAAAAGTTTGGCTTGGGCCCCCCTGCCCTGTGGGATGCAGCTGGGGCCGTTGGGTGCCCCCAGAATCACAGAATCATCAGGGCTGGAACTCCCTCCTTTCAGGGAGTTGCAGAGGGCCATGAGGTCTCCCCTCAGCCTCCTCTTCTCCAGACTAAACCCCCCCCAGTTCCCCCAGCCGCTCCCCAGCAGACCTGTGCTCCAGACCCTGCACCAGCTCCGCTGTCCTTCTCTGGACACAGGGTGGGGTGGGGTGGGGGTCCCAGGGGAGAGGTGGGTGCTAACCGAAAGCATCTCTCCATTAGCCACAGATGTCCGGCTCCTGCTGCAGAGTGGTGACTTGTCCTTGTCCCCATCCCACGAGGACCCCCCTACCAGCACCCCCAGCCCCCCACCATTGACCTGGACTCCCCGCCACCGCCTGGCCCAGCTCCTGTTCCCCAATACACCCCCCCTCAGCCCCTCTCCAGGGAGAACAGGGGCTGAGGAGCCCCCTCCAACCACGCTGAGCCCTCCTGGGCACCCACTGACAGCCACACTGCTCCCCGACACACCCTCGGAGGCTGCGGCCCCCACAGGCACCCCCAGCTCGAGCCCCGAGGCTCAGGGACCCCCCGGGGATGTGGATCCCTCTGTTGTGCCATCGGCCAGTGGGGAGAGCCCCCAGCACATGGTTCCCTAGGGCCCAGGTGCCGTGTATGCCTGGCACAGTGTGAGGAGGAGGATGAAGAAGAGGAGGATGAGGGGATCTACAGGACCAGCAGGCCTGGCCCACCAGGCCCCCCCCGGGGTGGTGGGTGGCTGGGGAGGGGGTGCCAAGCAGGACAGGGTGGGTGACACCATCCCCACTTCCACGGGTGCATGGACACGGACCCCATCTGCCCCAGGGGGCCGATGGCAGGACTGGGGGCAGGACCAGCCCCCCTCCCCTCTCCCTCCTCGCACCTCCCTGGCTCTCTGGGTGCAGAATGGGGGGATGGGAGATGCTCCTGGCCAGACTGGGGTGCCCTGAGCCAGCCCCCACTTGCAGCACGCACCCCTAGGCTGGGAACCGCCCCTGGCGTGAGGAGAGGGTGAGCTGTGTCCCCCGCTCCCCTTTCCCCCTAATAAAGTCACCCTGGTATTTATACCCCGTTCCCCTCCTCCTGCTTGCACATGCCCAGCCCTGGGGCTTCCCCTTGCTGGGGGGGGGGGGGCGGCTTTGGGGTGCATGCCCCCTCCACCCTCCCCCCGGATGAGTGGGCAGTGCTGGAGGTGTTCAGCCCTCCCTGAGTGGGATTTGAGGACAGGAGAGACATGTCCTGCCCCCATGGCAGGAGCCTGGTTGGGGATTTCATGGCCGAGTGGAGCTGAGCTGGGGGAAGAGATATTTGGGGGGGGGGGGGGGGGGCGCATGTGCCAGATTTTGGCTACTCCCAGTTGAGACTTTCCAGGGGTTTAGCCTGAGCAAAGCGCCAGGTCCTGGGAAATGTTTGCAAGGTGCTGAGGCTGCTCTACCCCGGGAGACGGTGACAAACCGGGGCCGTGGCTCCTGGCAGTGCCATGGGGGTTTATCCAGCACAGAGAGATGATGCTTAGCAGCATAAATTCCCCCCCCTCCAGCACCAATTTAGGACCCAGTGCTGTGGCAGGCACTGTCCCCCTCAAAAAAAGTGGGTATGGGATGCTGGCAGAGCCATAGCCATGATCCCATCTTTGTGGTCCTTCTCTGGCCCACCTGGCCACCAGTAGCCACAGCCACCTCCCAGCATGGCCAGAGAGCAGTGGCCCTGGGCCATGGTTGGTGGCCCGGGCAGCCTGGGGCTCTTTGGGGCTGCAGTTGGGGGGTTTGCGGAGCATAATCGGGGTCCGCACCCAGGGCTGTGTTGGCACACTGGGGTGACCAAGCCAGCCCTTCCCAGAGAGACGTGACACAAGGGAGCTTGTCTACAGCTTTATTGTGCTTGGTGGTGCTGGCAAGAGGGGACGGGAGCATTGGGCAAGGGTCCGGCATGCCAATCACCAAGCTGGGGCCACCAGGGCGGAGGGGTGGGCTACCTGGCCCTGGTCCCAGCCCTAAGGCGCAGCTCAGGGCAGTGGGGACAGCCCCACCATGTTGTTGGCCCTGTTGAAGATGACATAGTACTCGCGGATGAAGACATCCCCTAGGATCCAGAGCTCGCCCGACTCGGTGGGGATGTTCATGCCTTGGAAGGCGAGGATGCAGTACCCATCGCTCTGCAGCAAAGGACACAGTGGATGGTGGGTATCAGCTGCTGGAGCCCCCCACCCTGAGCCCCCTCAGTCCCCCCCTCCTCAGCGGGATGCTCACCTGTATCACGTAGGCACTGGGTGGCACGGGGAAACCTTGGCCGTTGAGGTAGAAGACGACGTCAGGCAGACTGCTGACAGCATCACAGCTGATCTGGGGGGGAAATGGGGACAAGGGGGGGTCAGTGGATGCCTCAGGAGGGATCACGTACTCTGCGGAGTAGTGGGGACTGCGGAGCAGCCACGGGGTCCAGCTGGGCACCCAGCAGAGCCCCAAAAGTCCCCCAAATCATAGAATCCTGGAATCATCTGGGTTGGAAAAGCCCTTGAAGATCCTCTAGTCCAACCATGAACCTCACACTGACCGTTCCCAACTCCACCAGATCCCTCAGCGCTGGGTCAGCCCGACTCTTCAACCCCTCCAGGGATGGGGACTCCCCCCCTGCCCTGGGCAGCCCATTCCAACGCCCAACAGCCCCTTCTGCACAGAAATCCTTCCTCAGAGCCAGCCTGACCCTGCCCTGGGCAGCTTGAGGCCATTCCCTCTTGTCCTGGCGCTTGTTCCTTGGTTCAAGAGACTCATCCCCCCTCTCTGCACCCTCCTCTCAGGGAGCTGTAGAGGGCCAGGAGGTCTCCCCTCAGCCTCCTCTTCTCCAGACTAAACCCCCCCAGTTCCCCCAGCCGCTCCCCAGCAGACCTGTGCTCCAGACCCTGCCCCAGCTCCGTTGCCTTTCTCTGGACACGCTCGAGTCATTCAATGGCCTTTTTGGGATAAGGGGAAAGAGGGACAGGTAAGTCCTGCATGCTCCCCTGGGGCCTCACCTGGCCGTTGGAGCTGGCACCGAGGGCACTCAGGAGGTTGTTAAGGGCTGAGTTGGGCACAGCCAGCAGCGAGGTGCCCGTGTCCACGATGGCCTGGCAGCCAGCAGAGCAAGCAACAATCTGCCCGCCGATGGAGACGCTGGGGAGAGGGGCACAGGGTGAGGCTCCCAGGCACGGGACGAGGGGCTGCACCCCCAAAAAGAGCAGCTGGAGGGCAAAGGGTGTCACCAAGCCCATGGGCTGCTCTGGGATTACCTGTCCATGGTGATCTGCCAGTAGGTTTCAGCAGAGAGGGGGATCCAGGAGATGCCGTTGGTGGTGTAGGAGGAATCGATGGCACCAAAGAGGACGAAGCTGCCGCTCTGCCCATTCCTGCAAGGGGGGAGCTGTCAAGTGGGGATCCCAGGCTGCCACCACGCCCCTGGCAGTGCCACCACCAAGGGGAGCTTTGCCACCATCCTCCTGTACTTGTACCACTGCTGGCGCTGGTGAGCCCCCTCCCCGGGAGTCACAGGAAGTTGTGCCCCTGGGGAACAGTGCCAGAGCAAGCCCCCGTGGGAGGGAAACGGGAGAAAATCCTCATCAAGGGCTGGGCAGCTCCAGCTGGGGCTTACCTGCTCAGGTAGACGGAGAAGAGATCCTGGGCAACAAGTCCTTCCTTCATCATGTTGTCAAAGACAGGGGTGGCTCCAGAGGAGGCGATGCTCGGGAAAGCCAGCCCCAGGATGCCATCAAAGGGCATGTAGTAGAAGAAATCGCCAGGCTCGGTCTCAGCCAGCCCGAAAATCTGGTTGAGAACTTCGATATCTGCAACCTGGTCGGGGAAGGGGGAGAAGGGTTTGGTTTAGGCAGGCAGTGTCCTGGTGTCCCCGCTCCCGTGGGTTGGGGGGGGCTGGTGCCTTACGGTCACGGTGTCGTAGCCCAAGATGCCAGTCATGCTGCCGGTGCCATAGGCAATTTCAACGGTATCGTTGGTGCCGATGAAGGTGGAGGAGTCGGCTGGGTTGAAGCGGTTGTGGTTCGCTGCAGGGATGGGAGGGAGAGATTCATGGTTCATCCTGCCCTCAGGGACTGAGGAAGCTCCTCCAGTGCTTCCCCCATCGCCCAACGTCTCTTGGCTCCCAGCCCCTCCCTAGCTTCCCCTGCCTTCACCCCTTGCCCAGTGGCCACAGGGCCACTGGATACTCACTGCAGGCTGGGCTGGAGCAGTACACGGAGGGCACCCACAGGTTGGAGGAGCCAGTGTCAAAGATAACAGTGAACTCCTGGGCTGGGGAACCGATGGAGATGGTGCCAAAGTACTCATTCTGTCAAAGAGTGATGGGTAAGGGATTAGTGGGGTGGATAAGGGGCTAGCAGGATGGGTGAAAGGCTAGCAGGATGGGGAAGGGGCTAGTGGGATAGGTAACAGCTTAAGGGAATGAGTAAGGGGCTAGTGGGATGGGTGAGGGGTTTAGAGGGATGGGTAAGAGGCTAGTGGGTCAGGTTAAGGGACTAGTGGGATGGGTAATGGGTTAGGGAAATGGGTAAGGGGCTAGCGGGTCAGGTAAGAGGCTAGGAGGATGTTTAAGGGGCCAGGGGCCCTGCGGATCACCCCCTCTGCCCCGCCATGCTCACATCCATGTAGTTCTGCAGGGGCTCGGCGGAGGCGCTGGTGGCGAAGTACTTGGTGGCCGGGTTGTAGGGGTGCTGCTTCAGGTAGTTCTGCAGCAAGCCGTGCTCCTGCAGCGACTGCCGCAGGGACTTCCCCCTCCACAGAGGGACCCTGCGGGCAGAGGGGAGCCCACCTGTCACCCAGAGCCAGGCAGGGAAACATGTCTCGGGGGGGGCTGTGGGTACCCCTGCGCTGCGCTCGCCCCGTGCCTCATCCCACAGCCCCTCAGGTGGGACCCCGGGGCCCATTCTCGCTGCAGGGAGCCTTGGCCATGGCAATAGGCTGCAGGTTGTGTCCCCCTCCCCGTTCCCTGCTTGGGGGTGCTGGGGATCACAGCAGTTGCATGGGCATCCCAAAACCCTGGTGCTCACCTGAGGGCAAGGCACTGGGCCATGGCCACCAAGCCGAGGAGCAGGAGCAGCTTCATGGTGACTGGTGACAGCGACCAAGGCGAAGAGATGCACCGAGTGTGCCACCGGCCCCAACCTGGCTCCTTATATCCCAGCCACACTTGTTTGGTCAGCGTCCTCGATAAGAAAGGCAAACGCCTCCGGGGGAAGTTATCACAACGTCCTTAAGGCAGGCGGGGGGAATGTCAAGCTGAGGACTCTCCATCTTCACCAGGGTCAAAAGCACAGGGATGCTTGCGGCAGGCTGGGGCTGGGAGAGAAGCACCTTTCAGTTTTGAGTCTGGAGCGGGAGGCACTGGGGGGCTGGTGAGGGGCCATTTCTGGGCATTTCCTCCCACTGTGGCTGAGGAATCACAGCATAAATCATGGGCTGTTAGATGAAGGCATTTCTTTTCCAGTTGGCTCTAGCTGGCCTGGGGTGGCCACCACAGGGGATGACATTTTCCCAGCGCTGCAGTCCAGAGGGTCCTGGGGCTGCTCCAGACCATCACTGCCCTGCTCTGAAGAGCACAGGTTCTGTAAATTTGCTTTATCTTGCACCAACATCCAACAGGTAAACATGGCCGTTCCTCACCAGCCTAGTCCTTTGCAGGTGGTAGCTCAACACCCTGCGTCCCTGAACGCCTGCCCCGGGGCTCTGGTGGGGAAGGTGGAAGCCCATGGCCTCCTCGAGCTGCTGCCTGCACCCCCTGCCTGCACCCCCTGCCCCCACACTGGGATCAGCAGAGGAACTGCGCTGCTGGGTCTGGCTTCACATCACAAATCACAGACTGGTTTGGGCTGGAAGGGACCTTAAAGCCCATCCAGTGCCACCCCCTGACAGGCACAGACACCTTTCACTAGGCCAAGTTGCCCAAAGCCCCGTCCAACCTGGCCTTGAACCCTTCCAGGGAGGGGGCAGCCACAGCTTCTCTGGGCAGCCTGTGCCAGGGCCTCACCACCCTCACAGGGAAGCTTTCTTCTTTAGATCTCATCTAAATCATCCCTCTGTCAGTTTGAAACGATTCTCCCTCATCCTATCCCTACACCCCCCTTGATCAAGAGTCCCTCCCCCCTTTCCTGTAGCCCCTTTCAGCCCTGGGAGGCCTCTCTAAGGTCTCCCCGGAGCCTTCTCTTCTCCAGCTGAACCCCCCCACCTCTCTCAGCCTGTCCTCACAGCGGAGGAGCTCCAGCCCCCCCGAGCATCTTCGTGTTCTCCTCTGGCCCCACTCCAGCAGGTCCATGGGCTGCCTGTGGAACTGGGACCCAATGAGGGGTGAAACTGGGACCAGTTGAGGGAAAGACCAGCTTGGGATGCTGCTGATTGAACAATGCCAAGGTCGCCGGCACTGGGCTGCGTCAGAGGTGCCCGATCTCCGTCACAGCCCCACGTGCGTGAGATGTGGCTGCCGGCACGGTCACCTTGTCCTGGAGGAAAACAAAGCCAGTCCCTGCAGTGAGGAGTTGGGGACCAGCCTGCCCAGAGGCACTATATGGGTGGGAGCTGATTGTCCTCCCTCGGTACCGGTTTCACCCCAGCTCTGAATAATAAAATAATTGAGGGTGGATGTTAAATTGCAGCAGAGGAATGAAATGAAATGAACCTGGCAGGGTGAAAAGGGATGAAACACATAATTCTCCCTGAGCAAAAGGGAAGATGTGATGGGTTCAGTTTGTGGGTAGGAGTCTAGAAAGGAAAAGATCTTGGCTGACCACCAAAATGGAAAGTCTGGACCTGGTAGGAGGCCACTGCCTGAAAACCCTGCGTGGAGCCTTGGCATTGCGTTCCCCACCAGCCTCATGAGCCAGCCTGTGTCTTCAGGTAGCCATAAACTACAGAAAAAATCAGAGATCAGACAACAGCATCAACTTCAGGCCTTGCTCCCTCTTTCCACACAAGGCAGCAGCATGTTTTGATGAATATGAGCTCAGATCAGGAGCATCTCTAGCAGAGGGGCTGGTTCGCTGCAAACACATCCTTGCTGCACTACACATAGAAAACATACATCTGTAAAAGGTCATCAGAGCAGAGGGCTTGAGGACATGTCTTATAGCGAGCAGCTGAGGGAACTGGGGGGGTTTAGTCTGGAGAAGAGGAGGCTGAGGGGAGACCTCCTGGCCCTCTACAGCTCCCTGACAGGAGGGTGCAGAGAGGGGGGATGAGTCTCTTGAACCAAGGAACAAGCGCCAGGACAAGAGGGAATGGCCTCAAGCTGCCCAGGGCAGGGTCAGGCTGGCTCTGAGGAAGGATTTCTGTGCAGAAGGGGCTGTTGGGCGTTGGAATGGGCTGCCCAGGGCAGGGGGGGAGTCCCCATCCCTGGAGGGGTTGAAGAGACGGGTTGACCCAGCGCTGAGGGATCTGGTGGAGTTGGGAACGGTCAGTGTGAGGTTCATGGTTGGACTGGAGGAGCTTCAAGGGCTTTTCCAACCCAGATGATTCTGGGATTCCATGAGGACGTGTCCCTCAGCAGAGAAGCTCTCGTAGCCTCGGGACTGCTCTGACAGGCTGTTAGATTGTTTTTCTTTCCCCCAGCACACTGCGTGTCTGCAGACAGGGAAGAGGCTGTTCCTGCTTGGCAAAGCCTCTTCCTCCGCAGCACACAGGGAGCTCACGGTGATTTGCCCACGCTGCTGCAGGTATTAGGAACAGCTGCTCTAAATCTTGTTGGTATATAAAGCAGATTCAGAGCAGGGGTTTGCTGGTTTGCCTGGCTCTCACTTGATTGCCCTGTGCTGGGAGCCCTTTGCAAGTTTCCTCACCCCTTGGTGCTGGTGGAAGGCAGAGGCTGTACCCCTGCAGAGCCCAGCCCCTCAATGGCAGTGCTTTTGGGGGGTGGTTTGGAGAGTTGTTGATGCTCCCACTTTCCCACCAATTTGCCCTCCAAGGATTGAGACCTGGGGCTTCCTCCTGGGAGGCTGCTCAGGAGCTGCTGGGCTTGGTGTGTGCTCCACGCCAGGGAAGATAACGCCGTAGGAAGCCCATGAGAGCTGGTGTGGGCTGTGGGAGGTGGTGGCTGGAAAGCCACAAAGCTGGTAGCCAGGTGCATGTGTCAGTGAGAGCTTGTGATGGAGAGGAAGGTCCTGCTGGAAGGTGGAAATGGTCCTTGGCTCAGCCCCACAGTGGGGAATGGGAGGTAAGTGCCCCTTCTCCTTGGGCAGGGACAAAGGTCCTGGCGATGTTGGGGTGGATTTCCCTCTGTTTGCAGGAAAAGGTGGGACATTCATTCAGCAGAATGTCCCTGTGCAGGGCAAGGGAATGTGGGGGGAGCTGCCTCCAAGGTGTACATTTGCACAGATGCTCACCCTGTATTGGTTCTGGTAACGAGTGGAGAATTTTCTCTGAGAAATGGAAAGCTGAAGGGCAGTAACATTCCAAGTGCTAAATTATTCTTTCAGAGCAAGTCAGTGAGTTGGGTTTCAGCACCTGAAGTCTGAACTTGCTGTCATGCCTCACTTCAACCTGGTCTCCCTTGTTTTGGGGCTAAGTGTTAGGGTTCTTTTTCCAGAAAGTTAGAGAAAATGACAAGTTTTTCAAGAGCTGTTTATCAATTTTTTTTTTTTTTTTTTTTTTTTTTTGCCAGTCAGACATAACATAAACCTCTCCAGGCACAGAAGGCAGGGACTAACCTGTGCTCTCATGGCAGTCCTCGTTCTGGGCAAAGAGGATGTTTGGGTTGAATGCTCTCCTTTTATTAAAAAACAACAACAACAAAAAAAACCCAAAACAAACAGAAAAGCCTCATGCTCAGGACCACTGTTTAGTGAAATGTAATTTGTTTTGTAGTGTTAGGGAAATATAATTTGTTTTATTCTGTAACTTGGTTGCTCTGGCAGTGATAGGTTTGCACGCAACTAAAGCTCCCTTGCCCAGAGCAGCAAAGAGACTGGAAGAGTTGCAGCAGCTTCTTTTGCACAAAAAAGGTACGTCCTGTGTTTCTAGGCTGATATAAGGGCCTCTGGGTGAGCTGGTCTCTTCTGAACACCAAACTATAGCCCAAATTTTGGGGATTGTATCATGTAGTGAAGACTCAGTTTTCCAATGTTTTACTGCATTTAGTTGTTGCTGGAGCAGAGCTCCATGTGCGAAGTTGTAATCATTGAGGCTCAGGATTTCATTTTTTTCAATGCAGAGAAATAATTTGTCAAATTATAGGAAGTTTGGGGATGATCCCATCACCAGGAGCCAAGGAAAAACTGTATTGGGATAGGCATTGATTTTTGGATGTGTCATTATACACAGAATGAAGTTGTGGAATTCAGCACCAGAAAAATCTCAGAACAGATATTTAGTGCCATTAAAGTCAAGAACAAAAGAAACAGGGGAGTATGGAAAATTATTACTTTTAGGGTGAGAAATGACTGAGGTGGGACAGACAGAATTTAGCCCCTTCCTACTGTGCTGAGCCTCCCTGTGTTGGTGACAGCATGACTCATGGCTGCAGCTCCTTCCCGAGCCCTTTCCAGCCAGGTTCCCTTTTATTATTACGGTTTTCGGAGGCCTCTGGGGAACCTCAGACCCTCAGAGTTTGGAGGCAGATGTGATCTGTCATTTAATGCCCTTCCAGCCTTGTGCTCTGAGGTGGGAGGGGGGAAATCAGCAGCACAAACAGGCTGGTAGCTCTTCGCGTTGTCAAAGATGGGGCAGCCAGCTCGGCATGCCATGGAAGCAGCTGTAGCACAAAAAGGAGCCAGGGCTGGTTGCTGACCTGGATATTTCCAACTTTGGTAGATAAGACACACCAGATTCTGGAAGAATCTGCTTTTTGACCCCTGAGGGAACTCAAAACCAAGCAGCAAAGAGCTCAAAACACAACCCTGCCACATCCCCACCGCGGCCGAGAAGGCAGCTGAGGGGTGAGGGCATGGAGCAGACAGTGCCTGTGGGGTGCCCAGGGTGGGTGCCCGGGCTGGGTGGCAGAGGGTGGCCTCTCTGTTGTAGCTCTGCTTGGCGGCAGAGGGCACCAAACGATGCAGAGATCCTCGCCGGGTTCTCCAAAAGCAGCTGAAAACCAGCTGGAGGGATGGATTTGGAGGCTTTTAGTTCTGGTTTGCCTGTTCCCTGATGCAGCTGTGGCTGCATTAGGATTCCTGTTCAATAAAATCCCTGAAGAGTTACGCTTGTGTCCAGAAAAATATAAGATTTTAACGTCTGTTTTGATGTCCAAGCAAGACTGGATTTGACTCCTGGTGTGCACAGGCTCCACCTGGTCCTATGATGAGCTTGGGCTACCCAGCAGCATTCAGTGACTCGTAAGGACCACTAAAATCAAGCACCTGGTGGCCACACGTGGGCTGGTTGGTGGGTGGAGGATGGCTGGTGGTTGAAGTGGTTGTGGCTGACTAAAGGTGGAAGAGTTGGGTAGTGATCTTGACCCCCTGATGCAGAGAAAGGGCTGAGGCGGTGCTGGACTGGTGACAGGAGTGTTTTAAGCATTGCTGCTTCCAGTGATCAGCGACAATTCGTGTGTGAAGGGACAGTCCCTCTGAAGGCTACAGGAGATGCGCAGCAGGGAACTCGTACGACACCCTCAGCCATCCTAGATCACGGACAATGGGAGTTGGGTACCTCCAGGAGCTGCCTTGGCTCTAAGATGGGACCTGAGTGGCAAATAAATAAATCCGTGTGTGCGTATCCCTGTCAGGAAAGCAACAGTCGCAAGGCTGGGAGACTGTTACAAATTATATGATCAATCCGGGTGGCCAGGAGCCTGGAAACCTTGATGGGAATTGCACGAGATGAGGCTACACCACCTAGGATGCATTTAACTGTCATAGGGCTCACCCCACCTCCAGGCCAAACAAGACCATGTATGAATTTTCAGGCTGTTTTGGCAAAGGACTTTGCTGACTCAGCTCAGGAACAGCTTATCTGTGCAGGGTTGAAAAGCTCAGCCTGAAAAAAAAAATCACCTTATTGAGATACACCTTATCTTCATACCTGCAGATTAAGGAAGCAAACTTTTTTTCCAGTCCCTGTTCCTGGTGTTTCCTGTCCCTCCCATAATGGTATTATTGTACATCACACAGTTGCTTTATCAGAACTGTCAGATGAAAGGCACAAAGGCGGAGAGGAGAAAGGTCTGAGGCTCCTGAGGTGTCAAACCCCTACGATTTGATGTAAGAATATTTGATTAAGTTATTGAGGAAGCCCCCAGGGATGTAGGCTGATCCTTGCTGAGCTGCGGGTGGGTGAACTTTTCCTGGGGCAGGACCCCTCCCGACCTGCTGTGGGGGATTCTGGGTGGTCACAAACACTTTTGGTGGCCTTGGTCTGTGGTTGCTAAATCACTGAACGTTACTCTGGGCTGCCTAGATAGAGGCTGGACCACATGGACCACAATGTTTCCTAGTTGTACCAGAGCAAGCACAGAAAGGGAACTGGTTTGATTGTGGCTTCTGTGAGAGGCAGCGAGCTGACAGACGGCCAGGGGTACGTCTGTGACACGGTGCTGACATGAGCTCTGAGAAATGGTGTTTTCTAATAAACTCCCAATGAAAAGACGGGTGGGATTCTGAGAAAGGCTCTTCTGCCATCTGAATCCTTCCCTGATGAGGAACACAGACAATGTTGTCTTGAAAACAAACAACATCCCATCAAAAGAGAAAAAGAACAGCACTATCGATTGTTTTCCTTCTATTGGGAAATGCTCCAAATTTCATTTGACTCTTGGGCTCAGAAGGAACGTTCAACCAAAACCACAAATAAACTTGGCCAGATAATGAACACAAGGTGAAATCTGACAAAGCATTGGGATCAACTTTGCACGAGGAGGGGTTTTTTTGACCTTTCACTGACTGTGCCTTAATTTGCTCTCTAGTCTTACACTGCCACCCTCCAAATTGGAGCCTGAGGAGCTGCAAACAATATCAGCTGCGATAACGGGGTCCTGCACCGATAGCAGACTCAGCAAAGTTTCCATTTCACTCCAAAACACTTTCTGGATTACCGCTTCAAACTGACCTAAGCTGCTTCAGAAGCTGGTTCTGTAGCTGAATGTTCCTTAACAAAATGTTTTGTTCCTTTCTTCCAGTTTTGTCCTAAGCCACAAGTGCTCTTGATCCAGAACAGCTCAGTTGGTGCGCACACTTGAAATTTGGTATTTAGCATAATTTGAACGCTTACCTCTTTTAAGCCATTTTTGCATATGGTGTATATTGGATATTGGCCTTTCAGTCTTTTGCCTAAAGAAGTAACTGCGTGATGTATCGTAACGACCACCTGAAACCATCTCTTATACAAATTAAGGATGCCAGTAAACAGATAATGGGCACATCCTTCAGCATTAACCAGAAAATACCCATGTATCACAGTTTTGATTGCTGGGTAACACTTTATCATGTAACTGGATATTTTTCTGTTTCTTCCTTTGTTGAAAAGAGCAAATCTGAACACCGCTTAGTTTATCCTCTACTCAGTCCTTACAGTTTAATATAAATTGTTAACTAAATGTGCTCCAGCCCTTCCATGTCTGTGGAGACTGCTTCTCAAACGAGCCTTGAAATATCGATCTGCCTTTGAAAAGTCAAGTCCCCTTTCTTGCAATAACACTAGGTTTTGACCCGGTTATCAGCCATGCCATGAACAAATTGTCCTTGATTAAACCATAGGGTACCTATTAGGATTCACATGACTCGTATTTATTATACAACAGTCAATAGGCCTCACGTGGTGCATGTCTCTGGCAGGGACGAGAGGTGCCTTTCCTGAGACGCAGGCCTGGACTGCAGCACTTCTGTAACAGCTGGGTGACCTTGCCCAGCCATCTGCAGTCTCCTTCACATTCCTCTCCCCTCAGCACCTTGAGCATGTCTCATCCAGCAGCACGGAGCTTTTCCCCATCCTAACATAATCCTCAACCCTGCTCATGTCTGTGAGAATGCGGAAGCACGGGTGGAAAAGCGGAGGGTGGTGGGATGAGAGCTGCTTCTGTCTCATGTTGATCAGGAACTTTCCTGTTCCGTGCGAGGAAGAGCTAATGAAGGTGTTCAAGAGGGATTTGCTATTATCTCTTGCTTCCAGCCACGCCACCTGGGAAAAAAGCAGTTATATGAATTTTTGGCATGTTGCCGAGGTCTGTATGTACTGCCTCAGCGCAGCAATATCTCAGGCCACAGCTAAGCACTCCGCACCCATTATCTCACCTCCTCTGCTTCTCCGGCCTCTCCTCTTGTACTTCCATCCACTCATCCCCCACCTCCACCACTGCCACATCTTTACTGCCACTCTTCATGCTCACTTTGCCACCATCCCTTTGCCTGTCAAGGAAGTTTTAATGTAATTTTCATTTCTCACAGGGCTGGACTTACCAGGATTACAGCCAGCAGCATTCCAAGTCACCCGGAACAACAGGCATTCGAGTGCCTGGCACACCAGCTGCTACTCAGCACGAGACATCTTGTGGAGAACAACGTGGCTTTGCAGGGGCTCTGCTTGCTCTTAGACCTCCACAAAACATGAACTGCAAGAGGAGGCTGCCTGTGTGGGAGGCCCTGGCTGTGAGGCGCTGATGAGGTCATGACAAGGCAGAAACCGCTTCAAATCTCGCTGTAAATCCAACCCAAACTCGTTACGCCTGAATTTCAACCGGCTGCCGGCTCTGTACACGATGCTAAGCTTTGTTGTAATGCTCTCCTTTTAACTCCTGTCACAATGATTAATCTTGCCTAATCTTTGTCTTGGGCTCTATGGCTTTCCGCTTTTTTGAAAAAGCCGGTGAAGACAAAAGTGTCCACGCAGCAGCTGCTGCTCAGGGCTCATGCAGAGACTTTGAATCAACATACAGAAGAACCGCAGAGCTACTCCAAACCTCTCTGGCCCTGACAGCAGGTGGGGCAACTGGGGAGACAGGTACCTGCCGGGAGGAGCCCCAGCTTTACCCTCCCTGGGCTGACAGGTAAAGCTGAATCCGTTGCTTGTGGTGTTCAAGCTCACTCTGGAGTCGGGCAACGCTGCCGGCTGTACCCAGGTTAATTGCTATGGTGGTGAAGACTGGAGTTAGGATGCATCGATAATAACACAAATAATTTAGCACACTGACAATTCTTCCGCGAAGACATAAAATAAAAACTCAATTAAGAGTCAATTATAAGGGAGGCTGCTGGGGAAAGGTACCAGAGTGGCGGGGCAAGCCCTCTGAGACACGAATTGGCAAGATGTAAAGGCTCAAGCAGGCCATAGCATGAGGAGAGCTACAGTGGCACATAAAGACGCAGTATTTGTTTTAAAAAGACACCATATTTATAAAATACAGCCTCTCTGCAGGGGCACGGCAGCCCTGACACAAAGACCCACAACATGGCGGCGGCGGGATGTCCCCCCCCCCCCCGCTCCGCCTCCCCTCCGGGAAGGGGCGGCGCTCCGCCCCCCCGCCCGGGTGGTACCGCCCACTTCCGGTGCCGCCCGGAAGCCGGAAGTGTCCGGCGAAGGGAGGGTTCCCGTTGCGCCGTGGTGAGTCCCGGGCTGGCGGCGGAGCCGGTAACGAGTCCCTTCCTTTCGTGCCTTGCGAGGGGAGGCCTTCACAGCCCCTCCGGTGGGCGGTTGCAGTCGCTATCCGCCGGGACCTCCGGCCAGAGCGAGAAGGGGAGGCTCGGCCGAGTCAGGCCAGGCCATACCGGGCCAGGCCTGGTACCGGGAGCAGCCCCGTTCCGCTTCTCCGTGGGTCTTGGCCTCCCGGTTGCCGTTCCCTCCACAGCCCAGGACTGGCCTGGCGTTGGCGGAGCAGCCTCCGCCGTGTCCCGGTGGGAGAGCGGCCCCGGTTGGGCCTCGCTCCGCGCTCCCGCAGGGTGGTGGGATGCGGAGGCCTTGGGCAGGCACCGCCGGGGCTGAGGGATGGGCTTTTCCTAACCGGGGACAAAGCACCGAGGCAGTGACCGTCGTGCGGCAGTCCTGCGGGCAGCCCCTCACCGGGGCGCACAGCCTTTCCAAGCCACGGGGACCCCGCGTGTTGCTCTTCAGAGAGACAAGGTGTTGCCTCGGTGGTTGTGTCTTACCGGAACGCTGCTAAAAGCTGGTGAGATCTGGGAGGCGAAAGCCCCTGCCCTGTGCTGGTGCCTGGCTCTTTGCATCCACCCTCCTGGGGACTATTTAGACACTTCCCACAGACCATCCATGGCCTCAGCACCCGCACAGTGGCACGGATTGAACTTCTTGTTTGCCACTATTCTTACTTTTTTTCCTTTTACACGCTGTGAGCCTCATTAATAACAAAAAACCCCATCAAACATAGCTATATTTCTGTTTGCACAGTTATGAAGTTACATACACATGTATGTAGTAAGGGAGCTCATTTTCCAGCTTTTAGGTGGTTGTTACTTGGACAGGTTTGGCTGGATCTTGGGCGAAGAGATTTGGTAACCCTGAGCCTTACCTTGTCATTCTGTGGTACATGCAGAGGCTGATGCAACATTCCCAGAGCGATATCGTTGGGATGTTTCACCCGGGTGAAAGGTAGAAGAGCCACGAGCAGCTAGGACAACATTGAAATCCCCATTGGCCATTTGGTATGTCCCTTTCCCTCCTGGTGGGAGTGTGCAGCTCCTGTGTTTCTCACCTATTTTTTACTGTTTTCCCACATAATTGCATCCCACATAATAGAACCTGTGACAAGACCTGATATTTGCTAAATATTATCAGACAACCGAGATTATTTGGAATAAGTCATGGACGTAGTACAGAAAATCCATTATTTCCCTGATTTTAGTAATATTTTGCCCATTTTTAACATCACATGTATTGCATCAAGTTCATATGATTAAAGCCATCGCTTAATGTTTTCTAAGGCTAGCAGCAATAAGTAGGGGAAGTGATGGCACCATATAGATAGAAAGGAACACACACAAAAAAATGCATCATATGAGGAGGGAACCAAGGAACTGGAGAGGTGGTGAGGTATGGGAAGATGCAGGTGGTGATGGTGATCCCGGTGGTGATGGTGATCCCACTGGTGACGTGGGCTGTGGGCACAGTGGATGCAAACAGATCCAGGCGTTTTCCTCAGCAGAATGGGAATCTGGAATGAGACAGTGCAGGGAGAGCCAGCTTGAGTTTGAGAGTCAGGGTGACATCGCCCTGCTATCAAGTGGCTGTGAGTAGGTGTTTCCTTGACAAAACTGTCTGACACACACAAGAAATCCTTTCAAACATGCTGCGAAAAGGAAAGAAAAGTCAGTTGCTAAAGCAGGATTGAGGAGATATGTCCTGTTTTCCTTCTTAGTCTTGCTGACTCTTTATAGGGCAATGTCTGGTGTAGCTGTTTCAAGCAGATTAGCAAAACTGGGTTTAAACCCCTGTTAGGATTAGTACCTATTTGCAGTTAGCTTTAGCAAACCTCGTCTTTATTGGATTTCCTTTCCCCCACACAGGGAGGCTGCAGCTCCTGCAGGAGGATGGACACCCTGAGGAACCGGACAGTGGAGGAGCTCCGGGAGCTGCAGGAAGATGCAGAGGAGATCGAGCGCCTGGCCCTGGAGTCCCAGGAGGTACGTGTGGGCGTAGCCTGACACAGTCTGGGCTTTGTTAGCACTTTGTTTGGGCTGAGTTCTGCACTTGGGCCACAACAACCCCCATCAGCGCTACAGGCTTGGGGAGGAGTGGCTGGAGAGCTGCCAGTCAGAGAGGGACCTGGGGGGTGATTGACAGCCGGCTGAACAGGAGCCAGCAGTGTGCCCAGAAGGCCAAGAAGGCCAATGGCATCCTGGCTTGTGTCAGCACTAGCGTGGCCAGCAGGGACAGGGAAGGGATCTTACCCCTGTGGTCGGCACTGGTGAGGCCGCCCCTCGATGACTGGGTTCAGTTTTGGGCCCCTCACCCCAAAAAGGCCATTGAATGACTCGAGCGTGTCCAGAGAAGGGCAACGGAGCTGGTGCAGGGTCTGGAGCACAGGTCTGCTGGGGAGCGGCTGGGGGAACTGGGGGGGTTTAGTCTGGAGAAGAGGAGGCTGAGGGGAGACCTCCTGGCCCTCTACAGCTCCCTGACAGGAGGGTGCAGAGAGGGGGGATGAGTCTCTTGAACCAAGGAACAAGCGCCAGGACCAGAGGGAATGGCCTCAAGCTGCCCAGGGCAGGGTCAGGCTGGCTCTGAGGAAGGATTTCTTTGCAGAAGGGGCTGTTGGGCGTTGGAATGGGCTGCCCAGGGCAGGGGGGAGTCCCCATCCCTGGAGGGGTTGAAGAGTCGGGTTGACCCAGCGCTGAGGGATCTGGTGGAGTTGGGAACGGTCAGGGTGAGGTTCGTGGTTGGACTCGAGGATCTTCAAGGGCTGTTCCAACCCAGATGATTCTGGGATTCTGTGATTGTGACGTTTCCATCTGCAGGTTCAGGAGCTGCAGCTGGAAAGGGAGATGGCCCTTGCTGCCAACCGCAGCTTGGCCGAGCAGAACCTGAAATTCCAGGCGCCACTGGAGACGGGGCGCACCGACCTCTCTAACAGATACGAAGAGTTGCAGAAGCTGGCTGAGCGGTGTAAAGAGCAAAAGGCAAAACTGGGTGAGTGTTTGCAAACCTTGCACGCTTTCCGATGGAGACATGTGGGCTGTAGTTAGTGCAACATCCTTCCCTTTTGCTTCTGCCTACCTTGGCCATACTGAGCAGAGAAACTCTTGAGGGTGGTGATAGAAATGACTCTGCTGTGTGTAAAATCTGTATTTCTGCTGCGTGTAAAATCTCTATTTCTGCTGCATATAAAATCTATATTCTTCTTTTTCCTGATCAAATTCGTTAGACAGATCAAAGATGCTGCCCCAGCAAAAAAAACCCTTCTAGTGCATCAGTATCTAAGGTTCTTTCAGATTTTATCCTTGCATCAACAGTTTCCAAGGCAGGAAGGCGACAGGGCTGTGTGGTAAAGACTTGTCCCTCTTTTGTGTTTAATGTTTTGCTCTGCTGCTATTTTTGTTTTCTCAGAGAAATTTTCAGCAGCAATGCATCCTCAGACCTTGCTGGATCTCCTGCAGGTGGAAAGCCAGAAAATTGAAGAGGAGTCTGAGGTGAGTTTAAAGTTTAAATCTATTAGCAATTCAAGTGATTAGTCCTCAAAGACTTGTAATTGCACTGCCAAGCCTAATTCCTTAAATCAAGGATTGTCTGTTTGTAGTTTGGCGTTCTTGATCAAAAAAATTGGATTTCCCTTTGTTTGCTTGTGTGTGGTACAATGGTGCTCTGCTTCTCTCTGAGAGACATAAATCCTAAACATGGTTTGGGAAAAAGAGTAGAGGGATGCACTGCTGAACCTACCCTCCTCTCCCCTCTTTCCTCCTCTCCCCTCTTTCCTCCTCTCCCCTCTTTTCTCCTCTCCCCTCTTTCCTCCTCTCCCCTCTTTTCTCCTCTCCCCTCTTTTCTCCTCTCCCCTCTTTCCTCCTCTCCCCTCTTTCCTCCTCTCCCCTCTTTCCTCCTCTCCCCTCTTTCCTCCTCTCCCCTCTTTCCTCCTCTCCCCTCTTTCCTCCTCTCCCCTCTTTCCTCCTCTCCCCTCTTTCCTCCTCTCCCCTCTTTCCTCCTCTCCCCTCTTTCCTCCTCTCCCCTCTTTCCTCCTCTCCCCTCTTTCCTCCTCTCCCCTCTTTCCTCTTCTGTTCTTCCAGAAAATGGCCGAGAAGTTCCTGGAGGGTGAGGTGCCTCTGGAGACATTTCTTGAGCAGTTTTCTGCAATGAGGAAGTTGTCCCACTTGCGCCGGGTCAGAGTTGAAAAGCTGCAGGAGATCCTGAGGAAGCTGGAAGCGTCGCGGGAGCCCGGCAGGGACTCTCAGCAGCAGCCACCTCCTCCCATACCTGGCCCCGCTGAGCCGCCGAAGCCGCAGCCCGTCCCTCCAGCGGCAGATTCCTTCCCGTTGCCCTACAGCCCAGCCCCAAGCGTGCCGGTGGGCCCCACAGCCCACGGAGCTCTCCCTCCCGCTCCTTTCTCCAGCTCCCCGGTGACGATGGGCCACGTTGCTTCCCCTCAGCCAAGCACCCAGCCCTCCTTTCCCTATAAACCTCCTCCAGGGCCCGGATACCCGCCAGTGCAGGCAGACGACTCCGTGCCGGGGTATCCCAAACCCCCCTCAGGGGGCTCATCTCTGGCACCAGCCTATTCCTGGTCTCCATCCAGGGGCCCCCCACACCCCCCGCCATTTCCTGGCTCTCACCCCTCTCCTCCACCCTCCAGACCTGGGTACCCCCCCTATTTCCCCCCTGGGGCAGGGAGACCCCAATGCCCCTACCCCACCCAGCCCCCTCTCCCTACTTTCCCAATCCCCCCACAGCCTCCTTATCCTCCCGGCGCCCCCCCACCCTTTGGGTACCCCCCACCTCCAAACCCTCAACGCCCTGCTTGGCCTGGCTACTAAATCAAGGACTTTTGGGAAGCATCCTCTGCTGCTCTCTCCTTTTTTTTTTTTTCTTTTTTTTTGGGGACTGAGGAAGAAGAGTGTTGCTCTTTGCCCCATCGCTGCAAAAGCGTGATGCAGGTTAAGAGCTGGTAGCGGCGCCGGTGGTCAGGCCGGTTGGATTTGTGACAATGGGCTGAAGTGTTGGCTTCCAAATTGGCTCAAAGGGGCTTTGGTGGAAAAGCTAGGTAGTCATTTCGTTACCTGGCTGGGTCAGACGGGAGCAACGTGCGCCGATTAGAGCTGCGGAGAGCTGGACCCCCCCGGATCTGTGTGCGAGCGTGCGTGGGTGAGCGCGAGACTGCGCTGTCTGCGCCTGCCCTCTGTGGGTAACGGATGTCTCATCCTTCTGAGCCTTTTCACAGCTCCTCAAAACACAACAGGATTTCCAACGCAAAATACTTGCTGCTTTCCAAGGAAGCTTCCTGGAAGTGAGAGGCAGAGCCTGGCCAGCCTGGAGGCAATTCCTAACTGGGAGAAGCAGCTGGCTCACATCTTGGCCTTGAGGTCGGTCTCTCTGTCTTTTATCCAGCACAGGAGCCTTTCCCAGCCTGCATGCTGGCTTAGCAAGGGCATGAAGGCTCCGGGAGCTTCCCAGAATTCTGTGCAGGAATATTTTCTGTGTTTTGGAACTAAACTGGCGCCACGTCTGTGGCGGGAACCCGTGTCTGGGGTCACAGCAGGGCGTGGGGGTCGGTGCCTTCCGCCCAGCTCAGTGAAACGCTGGGGCTCAGCAGCCTCCTGGGGGAACAGGGCATTTTTTTGGGGTGCTACAGGCTCCAGCCTTCCTCACTGTCCCCCCTTCTCAGGAAACACTAGATAACGGAGGGAGCGACAAGTTTATGTTAATGGAAATGGGATTTGCTTTGCTCAGCACTTTATCCTACAACTCCTGCCTGTATTCCTCTAAGTTATTTATAAGGAAAGATTACTAATGGACTAGAACAAGGCAAATGCTTGTGGGGTTTGATGGAAACAATTCCGTATCTGTGGTTAATTACAGTAATAAAACTTGATGAATTGCACGTGGGGTCATGGCAGCGGTCGCTTTCGGAAACGATGGGGCACCCAGCTGACACTTTTTATTGATCTTTTTAGGGCCCTCCTGGCATCCTTACACCAACATCCTCTTGATTCTGTCGATAAAACCTTTCACCGCCTCACAGGACCATCTTCTTCAAACTCATCTTTCCTGTTTCTTGTTTTCATCATCCCTAAGGGGCCCGTTTGCATGGGGCTCTTCTGCCATCAGCCCGTCTCTCCCCTCCTCTGGCACCGTCCTGCGTTTTCCCTCCCCAGATGGGGTGGAGATGGTTTAAGGCACGGCACTGGTAGTGTTGGAAGGAAGAGAACAAGACGTAATTACTAGAAAAAAACACAATTTTATTACGACAGTTATTGCTTATTAAATATCTCAGACTTGTTCTCAGTATTTCGACCCTCCCCGTGCTTCTCCACGTCTGTGCTTTGCTTTCCGCGTCTGCCCCAATCTCGCACCGTCCCACGCAAATGCCGCCGAGCGTGTGTCTCCGCAGCTCCCCCGGGAAGCTGGCAGACGGCGGGGGGGGGGGGTCTAGCAGACAATCCTGCGAAGCTCAGCACCCCGCTGGCAGCCGATTTTGCTTTCAGGGTGGGAGGAGGAGCATGGTTATCCCGGTTTTGAGAGATGGAGATCCCGGTTTTTGGAGAAGCCGGCAACCCGCGCTTCTGAGAGGGGCTGCTCCGCTCTCGGCGCCTGCTGCGACCCAGCCGCCTCTTAAACGGTTAAAAATAGCTTAAAAAAACCCCGAAAAACCTCACACTCTGCCATGAGGGAGGCTCAAAAGCAAGAGAAAAGCTTTCTTGGGAAGGTGCTGGGTTAGAGCCGAGCCCTGCACGGCTGCTGCCCGCTGGGAGCAGGGATGGAGGAGCACGGGTGGGTTTGGCTCCCTGGCTGGGAGGGACCCGGCACCCCCCTACTCGGGGGTCTCCCATCCCTTTTGGGGGGGATGCGGGCAGGTTTTCTGAGGTGAGCAGTGCAGGTATGCGTCATTTCTTCCGCCAGCTTCGTTGAGTTTGTCATTGCGTAGAATTGCAGGAGGGGTTTGGGTTGGAAAAGAACTTCAAAGATCATCTCGTTCAACCCCCTGCCCTAGGCAGGGATGTTTTTCCGCTTGATGGGGTTGCTCAAAATTTACCTTTTTTGTGCTGCATCCCATCTCTGCCTGCAGGGTGGGAAGGTGGCTGACAACGGAAACGGGGTGGCTTGCCAAAAATGCAAGAAAAGCCGCTAATTAGCAGTTGCTCAGCTTTGCTGCCGCATGTGTGACCACCCTGGGACAGCGGCAGGGGGGCGGGGGGAGGAATGGCTCAGCCGAGGACTAGGGCAGCCAAAGGGGGTCCCAGCTCTGGTGAGAAGTGTGTGGGGGTCACACTCTGCGGGCGGAATGCAGGTCGTAATCGCTGTCGGAGGAGTTGTCTGGAGGGTTGGAGACTCTGCATGCACCTTCCAGGGCTGTGGGGCAAAGGGATGTGGCTCGTTAATGGGGACTGGGGGATGCACCCCAGCCCCCGGTGCAACAACCCCCCCCTGCCTGGTGTCAGCAAAAATCTTGCTGTGATGCTTTTGCCCAAGCGGTTCATCCCCACGGGCGCGTGTGGGAAGGGAGCATGGAGGAGCCATTCCCGGCCGTCCTCCTGTGCTCACCTGGGTACGCCGAGAGGTAGGAGCTCTTCTGGGGGGGCTGAGCGTAGTCGTTGTCCCCACCTTGCACCCGCTGCTCCTCTGCCCGCGGCCTGGGGGTGATGGTGCTGTTGCGGTGGAAGGAGACTGGAAGAGATAATGGGAGAGGAGGTGGGATTGGGGAGGGGGTTTAGGGAGTTCGAGGCGACACTCCCACCCCACCACCCGGGAGGGGAAAAGGGGCTGACTAAAAGCAGGACCCGCTCCCGTGCCGTGAGCCGGAGCTCGGCTCCCCCGGCTGAGTTAATATCGCTCCGATGAGTCAACGCGGCGGCAGGAAGCGAGAAGCGGGGCCGGCCGTGAGCCCCGCTCACACCTCCGCCTGCCCGCCGGTGCCTGCTGCAGTCCGGAGGCGAGCGGCCCCAAAGCCAGCCCCAAACCCAACCCCACGGTGGTGTTGGATTTGGGGGGGGCACCACCACGCTGCTCCTTACCTGTCTGGTTGTATCCCGTGGGGCCGATCCACTGGCGCTGCTTCTTTTTGGAGACTGGAAGGCAGAAGCAGGCGGTGACAGGGATGCCCCTTGCCCCAAGCTTTGCTTCCTCCAGCTGCCTCCCCCAGCTCCACCAGCCCCATATGCCATCCCAAATAATCTCCCGTCTCGATAATCCCCCCGCCGCCGCCCCATGAGACCCTCTGCCTGCTCTTTTGTTTCTGCTCGGCACCTAATCCTCCGGCCGCCCCCTTCTATGTGCCCACACCGTGTGGGGCAGGCTCGGGGACAATGGGGCAGGGGGGGTCCATCAGGCTGAGCAGCATCTCCCCAACCCTCCCCCCCCCCCCAGCCCCAAGGAGATGGGGGGAAGAGGCAGGGATGGATGCACGGAGCTGCCAGCCCTGAGCATGATGGTGGCAGAGTGGGAGGAGGAGAGGCCCCGGAGCTCGTCACCTACTTCTCTTCATCAGCCTCCTGTAGGCAGGAGGGCCACAGAGCAGCGCGAGGATGCCAAAGAGAAGCAGGGCCAGGCAGATGCTCACAATAGTGCCTGCCGATGTGCCGGCGGGCTGTGGCTTCGAGTCCTGGCCTGGGGAGAGGATGGGTGTCACCGGACAAGACCCCTTGTGCCCTGGCAGAGCACCCCCCTGCCCTGCCGGGAGGGCTACAAGGACCCCCAGCAAAGTTTTCCCCATCCCCTGCCCCGAGCTCACACCCTCTGCCCTTTCCCCTGGTGTGGAAATCCCAGCTCCTCACATCATTGTCTCCCGGGGATTAAACCCAACGCGGTGGCTTACACACGACTCTGGTCCGAGAGCAGGTCTGAAGACCTCCGAGGCTGGCAGAGCAGAGGTGCAGGGTGGGGATTTTGCAGATGACACCCGTGGAGGGGGGACCCCGGAGTTCGGTGCTGGAGGAGAGGTTCCCACAGCGTAGTTCCTGGCAGAGCTGCCTGCCCCAGCTGGCTCGCTGTGCCCAGTTGTCACACAGCACCTGCCATCGTCCCTGGTGAAAAACCTCGATGTCCCCTTCGCAAGGCGTGGGGCCTCCTGCCAGCCTTCGCAGGGCCTGGGGCTGCGAACCTGGAGATGGGCAGTGGGGGGATGGAGAGAGGCAGAGAGGCTCAGACCCCCAGAGGGGACATCACGGCCAGCACGCAGCCCTGCTTCCACGCAGCGCAGGGATGTTGTCAGTGTCTTGGCTTCCTCTTGTGCCGTGGGGGATGCGTGCAAGCCCTCTGCTTCGAGGAGCTTTGAGCTGTCCCCGTGGGAAACCCGCCCTGCCAGCTGCTGCCACGCAGCCCGTTAAAACCCCTCAAATCCCACAGGCGGGCTTCTGAGCTCAGGCAGATGGTTAAACTCAGAGCAAACCCCCTCTTCAGCCCCCAGCTTTGGCTCTCCGTGCGCTGAGCTGCTCCACAGGGAGATGCTTGTGGCAGGGAAATGCTGGTGGGAAGCACCCGAGATACCCCACATGCCCGTGTTGGGTTTTGGGGTGCTCTTACTCCCCGGATTTTCCTACTTGCAATGCCTCTGGGGCTGGTGGTGTCACTGCCAGGAACCGAGCGCTTCGGGGAGATTTCCTGTTTTGCCTTCGCACGCAGGAGAGCAAGAGCAGGAGTGGGTGGACAGGGTGTGTGGGGCAGACGGGGATTGGGACTGTTGCCCTGTGCAGGGCTTCAGCCACGCAGCCAGCCTACAGCTGGGCATCTAGCACAGGTAAAAGCAGCCCGGAGCATGCCGGGGCTACCAGCCAGGCGGCTGGGGCAAGCAGGAGCCTGGGGAAGGAGTAGGGCCATGCCGGGGTGAGCTCTCACGTGAGCAGATGATGAAGGCAGGTGCCTTCTCCTGCTGGGCACGGGTCCTGTTGAAGCAGTCGAAAAGTGAACGGCTCTCGCAGGGCTCCACCACCTCCCACCGCACTGGCAAGTGGCTTTTCTGCTCCGGTTTGGGGTAGCTGTGGCTGTCGATGGCGGTGCCGCAGTGGAGATCCTGGCAGATGCGAGTGGCTAGCTCTGGCCTGATGCCCGGGCCATCCGCCACGGACCCCCACAACCCCTGCCTGTGCAGCTCCACGTAGCCTGAGCAGCCGAAGTCCCCGTCCACCAGCTGCAACCTGTCGGGTCCTGGTGAGGAATGGGGTGAATAAAAACATTTTGTTCCAGACCAGGATGACATTTCTCTCTGTTACTGAGCAGAAAGTCCCGAGACTGCCACATCTGAAGCTTATTTGCCTCGTTGAGGCTGCAAATGATATTAATGAGATCAGGTGATCTCACAAAGTGGGAGGCAGTTTGTTTTGCTGTGTGGACCCCCCACTGCTGCTTTGCTCCCCTCCATCGTGCCCAGGGATGGGGCTCTTACCAGTGGGCTCCGGGGTGGTGGCTGGAGGTGCCGGTGTGGGCTTGGGGGTGGTTTTCACCGGCTCTGAAATAAAAAGAGGCCAGATTGAGGTGGCTGGTCCCTGAGGATGGGGGTGGCCGGGGTGGGGTCTGGGCTCACCGCTGCAGGTGATAATGGCTGGCTCCGTGCAGTTTGTCTGATCCCAGTGGCACTCCACTGTGGTGCCCGCCAGCCACAAGCACTGCAGCATCTGTGGCTCCTTTTTGCCAGCAAAGATGAGCTGGAGGGGCTTGGGGATGGCGGGGCCACAGCCCAGCCGCCGGCAGATGCCATCCGCACCCTCATCGCTGGCTTTGTCCCGGCACACGCGGCTCCACCTGCCCTGCCACCTCACCTCCAGCATCCCAGCGCAGCGGCAGCCACCGCCGGTGAGCTGCAGGATGAGCTCTGCGGGGAAAACACAGGTTTTAGGGGTTTTCCTTCCCTCGGCAGCGTGTTTTCCACCACCCGGGGCTGGAAAAAAGCCCTTTGGTGGCACATTGCTGCAGCGCAGTGTGCCCTGTGGTGGCAACCAGGGCTTCTGGCAAAGTGGGGCAGGAAGGAAACAGGGTGCTTGGGGGGTGTGGGTACCATAGGGTTGACCTGGGAGACCTGGCTGAGGCAGCTCTGGCAGCCGCCACACTAACGAGGCCACGGGCAAGGAGCTGCTAACAAAGCCATGGCCGAGGTTCTGCCACCACACACTCACCTCTGGGGCTCTGGACGGCTCCTCTGTGGCCGGAGACGGCTGCAAAAAAGAGGGAAATGTGGTGTCAGTCCTGCTTCTCGCCCTGGGGAAGGTGGGAACCCCCAGCCTAAGGCAGCAGCTCCCTGCTCTTGGCCTGTCAATGGTTATTTTGGGGGGGGAAGGTGATTCCGGCGGTTCAGGGCAGCCTTTCACCAGGGTAAAGGTGCTGCTGGTGAAAGGAGCCATCAGTGGTAGCCAGGAGCTCCCTGGCCATGCCGCGCTCTGCGCCAACCCAGCTGTAATGTTGGGGGGACACCTCTGTCCCCAAAGCAAAGCAGTGGGGCTGGAGCCCTGGGGCTGGCCGCATGACACCCCTCCCCAGCGCCGGATGCTGGAGGAGAAGGTTGGGGCATGCTGGTTTTTCTCTTGGTAATAGAAAAGCGTTTTCTGCCTTTCTCAGTGAATTTGCTCTCACTCCTCCTCCTCACAACTTTCATTAAAATAAATAAACACAAACGACTTCGTACAACTGGGCGTAGCACTGCTTGCCAGGCTGCCCATCCATCTGCTGGTGGGTAATTATGGCTGAAAGACGACAGGCAAGGGCGCCGGCTAATTACCGCTAACTAACTAGTGTCACTACCGGTAGGAAGGGAGGGCCAAGCAGCAGTGGATGGTGCCACCATCACCTCGATGAGCCGGAGCGGTGCCTGCCGTTGCCCACTGTGCCATGTGGACCAAGAGGCAGCTGGGGATGGTGGGAGCTGGCAAGGAATGAGGATAGGGGGGATGGCTGGCTGCCCCCCAACACCCATAGGCTCACTCCTGGGGTGTGATGAGCATCCTGGGGACCCCTGGAGCTGCTCACATTTCGTTTTGGGCCCAGCAGCCCCACTGCTGGCCACCAGCCCCTCTCCTCCGGCTTGGGGCTTGCCCCGGGCAAGCACGTGGGACCCTTGGCATGGTGCCGTGAGGGAGCATCAGTGACCCTCAGCTGAGATCATGGGGTTGAGCCCCCCCAAAATGTGCCCAGCTGCCTGGCAGAGGGAACACTGGGGGGTTTCACCATGGGATTTTGGGAGTCCCCAGCTGCACACCTGAGCACCCCCAGCACCGGGAGCTGCCGTCACAGCGGGTACACTTGGTTAAAGCAACCAAGGGCCCTGGCACCCCCCACCCCTCTGCCATGCCGAGCCCCACCACTGTACTCACCCCACATCCCCAACAAGAGCAGGAGGCGCAGGGCGGGCAGGCGGGCTGCCATCGGCACGGCCGGCCGCCTCCACCGCTGCCAGGGGCACGGCTGCCTCTGCTACCCGGCCCAGGGAAAGCAGGCGGGGGGGCGTGTGGTGTGGTGTGTGACGGGCAGGAACAGGCTGTTTTTCCTCCCTCTGTGGTTATTTGCGTCATATCTATGCTCATTTGAAGTCTCAACCTGGCAGCATCCTCCCCAGGTCCTGCTGAGCACGAGAGCAAGAGCAAAGGGAAGAGAAACCCGGGGGGCTCGACCCTCCCTGGTTCCCCACTCCGGGGTCCCCCCATCTGCTCACACCTGGAGGGGCAGTGAACATACCCAGTGCTCCCTTGGGTCCCCACAAAGCCGCCGGTCACTGGAAGGCAGCGTGGCCAAGCAAGACCCCCAGGGCACTCAGAGGTGACACCCAAAGGAGGGCTGGGGAGCATGAGCCGGGCGTTACGGGGGGTTTGTGGGTGGTCGAAGCCGGCAGCATTCATCAGGGGAAATCCCAGCCCTGGCAGCAGCTCCCCAGTGCTAGTGAGTGGTTTTGGGAGCCAACACACTGGACTGCAGGGGAAAAAACAGTCACAAGCGCTAAAACCAACAGCCCAATCTCTCACAAGAGCTAGATCCCACCCTCGCTCCTGTGGGGAGATTTGCGGCCACCCTGATGTAACACCAACCCCTGCCAAAAATAGCCTCCCCTTGCTGGTGGCTGCTTCTCTCCTCCCCCTCCTCCCCCCCTCCTCCTCCTTACTTCGGCTCTGCCCTGGCTGCACCACCTGCGGTCACCAGTCGAGTGGCACCACCGTGCCGGGGCAGGAAATGTGCCACGGCGGGTGCTGCCCATGCCACCCATGTCCCTTGTTTCTAGGGCCCTAACTCTCATTTTTTACAGTACAAACACTATTTTTGGGGTCCAAACCTGCCTTTCTTGGGTGAAAAGACTAATTTTTCTGCTCCAAGCCCTCAATTTTAAGGTCCAAACCCCCATTTTACGTCTCAAAGATTAATTTTTATCATCCAAAGTTTTGATTCTACGGATAACAGCCTCCCTTTTATGCACCAGTCCCTCATTTTTAGGGCCCTAACTCTCCTTTTTTATGCTACGAACCTTATTTTGGGGTCCAAAGCCGCCTTTTTCAGCAAAGGAGCTGATGCATGCTGTGCCACGCCACACGCCCCGTTAGGCCACGGCAACACTATGATGGCCCTGCAGGAAGGTTTCGCCCAGGCATGGCCCCACTTCTCCCAGTTGCTGGCACCCCAGGGACACTGTATATCCCTGCAAGGGCACATGGGGCCCAGGCAGTGATGAACCAGGGAAGGGAGAGGCATTAATTGATTATGCCCTAATTAATTCCTCCAAATCCAGGTCATGCATGCTAACAAAGGCAGCTGTTTTCCATTGACCCGGTGGCGTTTCTGCTGGAACGAGAGTTGCTGGTGGGTGCCTGGGGAGCGCTGCTGGGGGGACTGAGCTTCCCGGGCAGCTCAGTGAGGTTAGTGAGTGTTCCCGTCCCCTCCTGCTGCCACCACCCTGGGCTGCTGCCTGGAGCCATGGGATGCTGCACCTCTCGGAGTAGGGGCTTGGCTCCCCCGGGAGATTCCTGCCCCAAAACGCATAGAATCCCAGAATCATCTGGGTTGGAAAAGCCCTTGAGGCTCCTCCAGTCCAACCATGAACCTCACCCTGACCGTTCCCAACTCCACCAGATCCCTCAGCGCTGGGTCAACCCGACTCTTCAACCCCTCCAGGGATGGGGACTCCCCCCCTGCCCTGGGCAGCCCATTCCAACACCCAACAGCCCCTTCTGCACAGAAATCCTTCCTCAGAGCCAGCCTGACCCTGCCCTGGGCAGCTTGAGGCCATTCCCTCTTGTCCTGGCGCTTGTTCCTTGGTTCAAGAGAATCATCCCCCCTCTCTGCACCCTCCTGTCAGGGAGCTGTAGAGGGCCAGGAGGTCTCCCCTCAGCCTCCTCTTCTCCAGACTAAACCCCCCCAGTTCCCTCAACTCTCGCTAGGTTGAAGATTTTCCATGACTCGAGAGGAAGCTCGCTGGGGTGTGGCAGGTGGCACAGGCGGGGCCGGGCGGCAATGCTCGGGCAGGTCAGGCAGAGATATCAGGCAATGCCGGCAACATGACCACACTGTCTCCAGCCAGACCACAGCATGCCTGGAGGTAACCCAGCCCTGCAGTCCCCTCCCTGCTCCTTTGGCTTCTTGTAGCCTCCCATCCCCCTGGTCAGGCAGGGCGGGGCTGCTGCCTGCACTGGGCAGCGCTGACCCCCCCGCACAGGGCTGTGGGCTGCATCCTGCAGCCCCCTCTTGTTCTCATTCCCTCCCAGTGATCCTAGGGGTCCTGCAGACCCCCAAGACCAGTCTGGGGCCAAACCCTTTTTGGGTGTCCCAAAGAGTGCTGGGGGTCCTGGTGTTGCCCCCCACCCACCCATGGGCTCAGGTCTGGCATGGCTTTGGCAATGCCCTGGGAAAGGGGTGCAAATCCCAGCCCTGCTCCTGGGCCAAGCCTTCCCATTAGATCAAGCCCCAGGGGTCTGGGGGGGGGGGGACCCAAGCCCCTTGCACCCCAAGTCAACCCAAGGTCAGTGATTCACCCCCCTGCATCACCTCTATGAAAGATCCACCTCCCCCTTGTTATTTGAGGGTCCCTGACCCCACAGACCCCCAGGGGGTACCCGGGGTCCAAACCTCCCCCGCTGAGCCGTGGCTGGCTCTGGAGACCCTGAAATACCACGAACAGGGTTTGTGCTGTGGCTCGCTTAGAACATCCCCGCTTGCTGCCAGCGATGCGAGTCAGCTCAGCATCGTCTACATGCTCTGACAGATAAGTCTGATTATAATATCTTTCCGGAGGGGTCGAGCAGGCGGGGGAGCACTGGGACATGTTGACACGCTGCCTGCCCGTGAGAAGCCTTTTAAGAGGCAGGAGCTGCCTTGGGTGCGAGCAGGAATGAACTTGCTGGCTGTCAGCACGCTGCTGTTAGCCTGATGATGGTGGAAGTGGCATTTCCCAGCACCCGTCACCGCGTGCAGAAGCAGCAGAAGCTCAAATAAACGCTTGTCCCTGTCTTGAGGCTGGAGGTGACACATGGAACCTTTGTCCCGTTGCCGCAACAGGAACTGGGTTGTCATCACCCCCACCCTGGGGCATCGGTACCCCCCTGGGTATCAGCATCCCCCAGGTTGCTGCTCAGCTGTGCCACAACCCAACAGCAGAAGTGCCATCACCTCATCCCCAGCCTCACCACCGTGACACGGGGAGCCGTGAGCGTGGCTGGGGGCACTCCCTGTGCCCCCCCACCTCCCCCCCAGGCCCGCTTCTGTCCCCGCTCCGCTCGCAGCAGCCGTCTCCTTGCTCTCGCTTCACTCCTCTCTCCTTTTGTCTGGGGCTTTTGTTGCTATTTTCGTGCTTCCTCTCGTTGTTGCCGTGTGGCCCCTTTGTTCGAGGCCGCCGGAGCCTCTCGTCTCAGTAAACAGCTGAAGGATGTGGCGGAGGGGGGGCAAATTTTCCACGGGGGTGGGTTTGAACCCCAACCTCCGCCAAGGCTTCACCTCGCCACACCCGGGGAGATGGAAACCCGCCGGTGGGTGCTGGGCTGGGAGATGAGCTGCAGGGTTTGGAAAAAGCCATGTGGGGTGCAGGGAAGCCCCCCAGAGCAGGGGGATGGAGGGGTCCCAGCCCCAGCGGTGATGGCTGGGTGCTGTGCCTGGTCACCAGGGTCCCTGTCCCCAAGCTGTGCCAGGGGCATCCTGCCAAGGCTCAGGCAGGCTGTGGGACCCCCCAGATTTCTCCCTAGTGTGGGGGATGCTGGAGGGGGTTAACCCTCTCGGGGGGGGCTCTACCCCACCCCTTGAGCTCTGGGTGAGAGGGAAAAATCCATCCTGGGCTGGAAGCTGGCAATGTCCTGCTTGGTATCTGCCCCACAGCCCCAGGCTGGGTTCCCCCAGCACTGCCATAACCCCCCAGTGCCTTCCCTGCCCGCAGCCCTCGAGCCCCCCAGCTGGGTTTTACAGGCACGGTAGCCAGTGTGTCCCCAGGATGGCGACTGAGCACCACCCCCAGAGCTATGGGGCTGGATCAGGCTCTGCCACCCCCATGGCCAAGGGACACGGTGACCCGTTGGGAAAAGCTTTTAATTGCAGCACATGGCCTGGCACAGGTGCTGAGCATCCCCTGGGTACCTCCGGCACTGGTGCCCCTGCCCCAGCTCGGAGAAGACGGCCAGAGAAGCCCACAGGAGACATGGGCAGCGGGATGGAGAGTCCTTGTCCCCCCTGCCATGTCCTGTGGCAGCTTTAGTAGACAGAGCCCTGGATGTCATCATAGTCACTGCCCTCAGAGGAGTCGGGGTCCTGCATGTGTCCCCCCGAGGGGCAGGATGGAGCCAGCCAGCCTGCAAGGGACAGAGCCCATCAGGCAGCTGGGCAGGGAGCGGGAGGAGGATGCTGGGGGAGGCAGAGGATACCTGCACCCCTCACGTCACCCCGCTTCTGCCCTGCCAGCATGGAGTACTCACTGGGTTGTGGGGATGGGTCCCCAGGTGGCTCCAAGCCCTGCACGTTCTCGTACCACTCCCCCGAGGAGGTGCTGGAGCTGTCGGCGGGATGGGGCTCTGCTGGAGACACGGGTACCCGAGAGTGGGACAGCACTGGTGTGGGCACACGGGGCGTTGCTGGGGGAGCTGGGGGGGAAACAGGGTCTCTTACAGGCACCTTTCATCCCTGCTCCCATCCCCTGGTGTCCCCCACTCCCATCCCCTCCCCAGGACTGTCCCCATCCCTGCCCCCATCCTTGGGGCCACTCCACCCCTGCTGCTATGCCCATTCCCCGTCCCCATCCTTGGGTACCCCCACCCCCATTTCCCTTCCAGGGCTGTTCCCATCCCTGATTCCATTCCTGGGGTCCCCCCACTCCAATTCCCCTCCCCAGGGTTGTCCCCATCCTTGGGGTTCCCCCACCCCCATTTCCCTCCCCAGGGCTGTCCCCATCTTTGCTCTGGTCTCTGGGACCTCCCAGCCCCCCAGCAGTGCCCACCCATGCCAGGGTATCCGGTGCAGCCATGGGTGGGGGGTGCTTCGTGCTGGTGGGTGCCGTCGGTGGGGGGTGGCGGGCAGCCCCAGGCGTGCAGGGGGGACGCGTTATTGCAGTAGGGCTCAGTGGTGGAGGAGGAGGTGGAGGAGCTGCTCGCCCTGCTGCGGGATGGGGGGCCCCGCCTCGCCGGCACTGCGGGGCACAGGGTCACCATCAACCCCGGGGTGCAGGGTGGCCGCTCGCCCACCCACGGGCAGGACAGACAGACAGCCAGTGTTGCAGGACAGAGGGATGGGCACCCTTCATGTCATACCCTCCCCAGGCAACGGTTCCATTCCATCCTGCCTGGGCATCAGCAGGAGCAGCTGCTCCCCGGAGTGCCGGCGCAGCGAGTCTGTGGGGAGAGCAAAGGGGGATAGGCATCAATGGGGGGGCACCCAGGGGCACCCCCGGGCAGGGTGGTGGGGGGGTCCCCGGGCTGGGTGGGATGCTCACTGTAGAAGGTAGAGAGGGCCACGGGTGGCTTGCTGCTGAAATCGTAGTGTTCGTAGTCAGAGTCAGAGTCGGGGTCCTTGGCTGTGAATGGTGGGTCTGGGGTGGGGGCAAGATGGGGGTAGGGCAGCCATCACCAGTCGGGATCTCCTGTCCCACAGCCCCCCCCAGGGAGGCGCCGGGGTGGAGGAAGGCTGGTGACTGGTGACCTGCCAGACCTACCTGGTCCTTTGGGAAGGCTGGGGGGCACCTCCCTGTAGTCATTGGAGGTCCCTGAGGGCACAGTGGGGCTCTGGGCACTGTGGGTCACCAGCACTGGCTCAGCTAGCCGGAGGGAGGACATGGCAAGGGCTAGGGGGACAAATTGGGGTGCCCATGGCACAGCCAGCCCCACTCCCACAGCTGAGCTGACCCCAGGGAGGGGGTGGCCCCGTCTGGGCTGGCAGTGTCACCCTCTCTCCACGGCCAGAACCTGCCATGCCCCCACAGAGGTGGCTCCTTACCGCTCATCTTCCTCACCCTCAGCAGGGCAGCGATGAAGGCCAGCACGGTGAGCAGGAGCAGCGCTGCCAGGACCAGGCAGAGGATGAAGAAGGGTGTGTGCAGTGGGGACTGTGCCCTGGCGGACTGGGAGCCCTCCTCAGCTGCGACAGAGAACAGACACAGCTCGTGACACCCAAGACATCCTTCCTCCAGGGAAGGGGGGCAAGTTGGGTGCTCCCTGCAGCACACCCCCCCACCCCACCCCGACCGGCTCCCCAGACCCAGGTCATGGCTGAAGCTCTGCAGGACACTCACCGCTCAGCAGTGTGATGTTGCTCAGTGTCACCGTGGCCATCGGGGTTGGTGTCTGTAAGCCCTGGGAGCCTGGCAGGAGGGGGACAGGGATGGGCGAGGGCAGAAGAAAATGGGTTACAGGGGACCCCCGTGGCTTCAAGCAGGCAGTCAGCCCCCCTAAACCCACAGGGCCAGGTGGCAGGGAGGGTCCCGTACCATTGCAAATCACTCCAGCCGCCCGGGACTGGTGGCAGGGAGCCGATTTGTTGTAGGTCCACTGGCAGTGGGCCAGCGATGGCTGCTGGCCATCACACTGGTAGAGCATCCTGGCGGGCAGTGTGTGGCCAAAGGAGAGCTGCTGGAGGGGCTGCCCGCAGCCCAGCGTGCGGCACAGCACTCTCGCCTCCAGCTCGTACCACGTGCTGTCACACACCGTGCTCCACGTGCCACGGAAAAAG
The DNA here is from genome assembly GCF_965140245.1 of Athene noctua. NCBI lineage: Eukaryota > Metazoa > Chordata > Aves > Strigiformes > Strigidae > Athene > Athene noctua. Next base: position 10,656,504 of record NC_134050.1, on the reverse strand, counting down.
ACCTCAACCCGACCGGCACAACCATCCTGGCCCCCGGTGAGCCGCCACTCCTGGTGTTCTAAGGGCAGAGAGCAGAGTTGGGGGATGCGCTGCCTGTACCCCTGCCTGATTCTACCCACCAGAACCCAAACCCTGCTTGGTGGCTGCCAAATCCAGCATATGCCGGCCCCACCTGAGCACACCACACCGGCATCTTCCTTATGGCTGCAGTCGTGCTCCGGCATGGCCACGCAGTCCCAGAGATGCTCCTCGTCCCCCTTGCAGCCCACTTCATCCCGGAGGATGGGGCCGCTGCCCCGGCCGAAGGTGGCACCGCCGTGAACGCGGATGGCCCAGCCACAGTGCAGTTGCCGGCAGACAACGTCGCCATCGGCCAGGTCCCAGGCGTCGTCACACACCGTCCCCCATGCACCCGCCTGCTCCAGCTCCACCCGACCCTCGCACCGGCTCCGGCCACCGGCCAGACGCAGCGCGCTGGGACCTGGGCAAGACACCGGGGAAAAGGGGGTTAGAGTGGCCCTGGCACTGTCCCCTGTGCCACTGCCAGCTCTGCTGGGCAGCAGCAGCAGGAGGAGATGCTCTTGTCCCCCAACTCATCACCAAAATGGGGGTGCAAGGAGGTCCCTGGCCCTCCTGCACTCACCTGATGCCACTGAGGTGTTTCCAGCCATGTGGCTCACTGGGCTGCCAGAAGGTCCTGTTGGCTCTGTGGGGGCTGCAAGGAGGAAGAGGAACGGGGTACAAGGGAACCCCTCATCTGGGGGTACAAGGGAACCCCTCATCTGGGCCCTCTGGGCGTGGTGGGAGGACAGGGGTTCACTGCTGCAGGACAGAGCCCTGTTGAGAGCTGGCAGCCACCAAGGAGAAAGCAGAAGTGAGGTCGGTGGGTGTCGGGGGGCCAACTCCCCCTTTTTTGGCTCAGCCCCGGCTCTCCTGGCAAGGAGGCGGCGAGGAGCAGACAGTTTGGCTCCCGTGCCGGCTGCTGGGCGCTCCGCAGCTCACAGATGGCAAAGCAGGGGGACGTGGATTTGCTGTCACCCCCGGCACACAGCCATGGGGAGGGCGGGGGGGCAGATGGGGAGGGTGGGGGGCAGAAGGAGAAGGTGCAGGAATGGGCACCCCAGTCCCCCGAATAGTTATGCTGCTTTGGAGAAGGTTGATTAAAATGGCAGCCCCGGGCTGCCACAAAATGGGTGACATGACGGGGAGCCCCCTCGAGCCCCAGCCACGTGGGCATGGCTCTCTTGCACCCCTAAAATTCAATCCCCATCTCTTCACATCATCTCTCCACGGGAAATGGGGGGCCAAATCCTGGTGTAGAGTCTCCTCGCAGGGTGGGGGAGGCAGAATCTGGCCTTAAATACAGTGATATTGGGACACAACTCACCGGTGGGGAAGTGTGGGATGCCGTCACGCACCTGGGATGCTGCCGCCCCCCGGCTCGCTGCCCCTGCCAAGAGAGAGGGTCTGCCTGCTGCCTGTACCTGCCTGCACCCCCAGCACGGCCCCCCGTGAGCCGGTGGATGGATGCTACTGCCACCGTGGTCTCATTTTAGGCTTTTCCCTCTCCCCAGGCACCCTGAGTTTTGGGCCATGCCCCCCTCTCTGTCCCCTCTCTCCCATCCCTTTGCCTCAACACAGTGGAGCCGCTCACCGGTTTCCTGCCATTTTCACCAGAAAAATTCACCATTTGGCTCCTCTGGGGGGAAGAATTAATCCCCACGGGCAAGGCGAGGTGTATTTGCTGACATCACCACGAAACTGTGGCTTTCTCTGTACCCCGACTGCGCAGGGAGCAAGAATGCTGTAATTACAATGATGATTTCTGACCAAAAAAGGACAGTTTTTGGAGCCACTGCATCAGCCCGCCATGCTGATAGAACCCGCTTCCCTCTTTGCTCATCCATCACTGCAAGAGGCCTCTATAGTGATTTGGGGGGGCTGGTGGTGTGTGTTGAGTGGGTGTCCCGGAGAGCTGGTGGGCAAACCAGCACCTTAGGCAGTGGGCTCTGGCTTAGTGTTAAAAATATTAAAGGAAAACGGGGGATGCAGTGAGGAAGAGCCACTCTGTGGGGTCCCTGGTGTTGGGCAGCACCACAACATGTCAGTGAAGGTGTGGGAAGGAGCCGTTAGCGGAAACGAGGGCGATGGGGACCGTTTTCTGAGTGATCAGAGGCATTGAGGCTGCTTCTGGCAGCCATTTCAGGTGTGAAAGCACCTTAAACCTCGCTGCGCTGGGGGGAGAAGGTGGATTTGTCCCCAAAAACCCTCCTGGGGTGATGCTGATGACATGAGCAGACAGAGTGAGGTTTGGCCAGTGCTTGCCAAAACTGGGAGAGCATCACCTTGTTCCCCCACAGGGCTGGGGGTGGGAGCTGGTGGGCAGGATGGGCCCAAGAGCCTTTTTAGGGTCCCCAGAGTCCCCAAGTCCCCAAGCAGGGCCATGCCACCGGGCAGTGAGGGGCGCGTCAAGGAGGGGCAGAGGTTGGAGCAGCCTCAGGAAGAAGAAGAGCTCAACTTCGAGAGCTGCCTGCAGAGCATCCTCCCTCAGCGCCAGAGCACGGTAACATCCATGTGCGTTCACCAACACCCCCCCACGCCAGCCAGGAGCCGGCCCCGGGGAGGCGGCAGGTACCCAGCTCCGAAATCATCAGAGCCACCACCCCGGGGTCCCCTGGGAAGGGAAAGGGTGGGAACATTGACGTACCTTGTCCGGGCACCGTGGCGGAGAGAGCCGCCAAGAGCAGGCAGAGCCCCTCCATCCCGCTCAGCGGCTGTGGGGCAGCCCCATGGCGGTTGGGGATCGCGGGGTCCCGTCGTCCCGCCGCCTCTTTCAGTGGCTTGGGGACATGGTTTGGAGGTGGCTGCTCGTGTGCTCTCTGCTCCTGGCTTGTGGTCGAGGGCTGCAGGAAGCCAGCTCAGCGCCGTGGGGCGGAGGAGTGCAATGGGGTGGCTCCATCCTGCACGCTCGCGGGGAGGAAAAGGGGGGTCGGGCGGGGGGTGGGCTGCACTTGGGGACCACAGCACGCGCCTGCGGCATCCCTCGAGGTCCTGGGTGCCACCCCAGGTCACTGTCAGCACCCCCCGGGGATGTGGATCTTGCAGGAACCTTGATTCGCAGCTCCTGGTGTGCCACCATGTCATAGGGCAGCATCACCGGTGACACAGTGAGGCTCCAGGCTCCCCCAAACTCTGGGACCTCCATGGGGTGATGAAGCAGAACGCCAGGTTCCCTCTTTCTCCCCAATTTTCTTGCAGGAGGATGCTTGGGAGGCCACAGGCCAGTGTGACATTGCCCCTTCACACCTTGCTCCAACCCGTGGCACAAGAGACCTGCAGAGGACAAGCCGTGGTGACCCCAAAGATGTGCCACCCCACGCCCCTGCCCCTCTGCAGGCCAAGCCCTGTCAGGAGGGAGATCGGTGGCAGAGAGATGGATCTTATGAATAAGCTGGGCTGTGTTGGATCGTGTCCCCCCACAGCCAAAAACACGGATTCAAGGCTCTTCCCTTCCCAGCTGCTGGTCACCACAGAGCTCACAACCCACCCCAGTCCCAGAGAACTCATCCCTCTGCCAGGTGGGGATGTCGGAGCCGTGGGGTTCTTAGACCTATTGGAGATGCCAGAGCCGTGAGGCTGCCAGGAGCCATGGCTGGGGGCTGGTGAGCGCTGCCTTTGGGCTCTTCCCCTGCCCCAGGGAGCCCGGAGGCAGCTTGTTTTAGGCAGGAGGGGTTGCAAGGGCATAGAGGAGCTGGAGGGTGCTGTAAGGGGCTGGAAACTTGAGGTCTGGGTGGGAGTTTGGGGGTGTGGAGGGCTGGGAGGGTGTGTGCCCATTAGCTCTCTCTCCTGAGCTTCCTGCTCTTCTCAGCTACTAATTTTTAATTTTTTAATTTTGTTTTTAAACTTACAGAAACATAAAAGCTTTGCTCCATCCGTGTCACTGCCGGGTCTGGTGGAAAATATCAGAGTGCGAGAGGCAAGCAGGCACATGCAGCCCCCCTCCCCAGCCCCATTTCCTTAGGAAATTGGGCTGCAAAATAAACCCCCGTGCACTCGTGGGGATCTTGTGTGTGTGAGTCCACGGTGCAGTGCGGGGGAGCCACTGTGGTAGCCTTGAGCTTGGCTCAGCCCAGCTTTACGCTGGCTCTGGGAGGCTCGGGTGGGTGCGGGTGGGTGCACAACATCCCCCAGCACACGTGGGGCTCAGACACCCCGAAACACGGGGAGACCCCAGGTTCAATGAGGGGCTTTGGTGATGGTGGGGGGGGAGATCACCAAGAGGGGGGTGAGCAAAGCTCCCAACCATGTGGGGAACACGAGGAAGGCCCCCAGAAAGGAGAAGTCACACCGGTTGATGGGGATTTTCACTTCTGAGCCGGCATATGATGCGTTTCTGTTCAGCAGAAATGGGGAACTGGGAGCCGGGGAGGACAGAATCGGAAACTGGGGAGGGACAGGAGCAGACGACACCCACCCGGTGACAGGAACATCCCAGAGAGGGGCCAAAAGGGTCAGAGAAGAAGCCACGGTATGACGGGGCGCCCCGGCTCGCGGTGGTGAAGGTCAGCAGAGCCAGTGCTGAGAGCTACAGTGCTCTGGGGCTGGGCATGACTAGGATGGGGCACAACGGGGAGCAGAGCCCCTTGCTGGGGGGGACACCCCTTAAGAGGCGCAGGATGGCGTGCGCGGCCGTGCTGGCGGTGGAGGGTCTGGAGCAGGCGGCTTTCTTCGGCATCACAGCCAAGCTGGTGCTCTACCTCACCAGCAGCACCTTCGGCTGGGGGGGTACCCAGGCATCCCACACCTGCCTGTTTTTTGGGGGGGCTTCCTACCTGCTCTCACCCATCGGTGGCTGGTTTGCCGATGTCTACCTGGGCTGCTATGGCACCGTGGCTCTCAGCTTCTTGCTGTACCTGCTGGCAGCGTGCTTGCTGCCTGTCATGGCGTCGCTGGACGGCCGCCTCTCGCTGTGCGGGGAGCTGCCCGCCGATACCATCCGAAACTGCTCTTGGCACCGCGGTGGGACGTGCCAGGGGCAGCCCCCCGAGCTGTACTGTGCCCCCACCATCTACACCGGGCTCCTGCTCTTAGCACTGGGCGTCAGCTCCGTCAGAGCCAACCTCACCCCCTTCGGCGCCGACCAGGTGAGCACAGCAGCCTGCCGGCATCCTTCTCCCCATGCCCCTTCCCAAGCAGCTCCTCCTGGCCCGGTGCTTGTCCCACATGGATCTGTGGGTCCCCCTTCCCCTTCTGCTCAGCTACAGGGGGGGGTACAGTCTCCCATGGGGCAGAGGAGGTGTGGTCACACCCCATAGATCCCCTCCAAACCCTTCAAGACCCCTTTGCTGGGGAAAGGAGGGAGGTGAGGGGTGGGAGGGTGGTGGGACAGGGGATGAAGTAGAAGCCCTGAGAACCAGCTCTGGGGTCTCCACACTGGCAGGTGAGGGACCAGGGGGGTGATGCTACACGACGCTTCTTCAACTGGTTCTACTGGAGCATCAACGTGGGGGCCATCTTCTCCCTGCTGCTGGTGAACTTTGTCCAACAGAACATCGGTTTTCTGGCCAGCTACCTCATCCCTGTTGCCTGTCTGGCCTTGGCTCTCCTCATCTTCCTTCTGGCCACCCCCACCTTCATCACCAAGCCCCCCAGGGGCAGCCAGGTCTCTGCCATGATCAAGCTGGCCCTGCAGAACTGCGGCTGCGCCTGGCTGGGGGGCACCGGGGCCAGGTGAGAAGGGTGGAGGGTTTCGGGAGTGTTGAACCCTCCCAATCCTGGTCTTTCCCATGATGACCCTCTCCCCAGGCTGACCGCTCATCGGTGGGAAGTTGTGGACCCTCTCCCCTGCAGCAGAGCCCAACCTGGAGCCCCTTCGCCTGAGGAGGACCGTGCCAACTTCCAGGTGCTGGCCCACATCCTGCCTGTGATGCTGGCCTTCATCCCTCACTGGATAGTCTACTTCCAGGTGAGGTGTGGGGTGGCCTCTGCACTGGGCACGGACCACCAGTGGTGGTGGGACCATCCAGTAACTCAGCCCATGGAGACACTGTCCCATTGTCTTTTAGATGCAGTCGATGTATTACCTGCAAGTTCTGCACCTCCGCACCCCTGGCATCTTCCAGAGTGGCCAGGACCACCCCAGCACCCTTCAGGGCTACACAGTGAGGGATGGGGCCGGCAGATTCCTAGACTTGATGGGTGCACATGTCTTATGAGGAGCAGCTGAGGGAACTGGGGGGGTTTAGTCTGGAGAAGAGGAGGCTGAGGGGAGACCTCCTGGCCCTCTACAGCTCCCTGACAGGAGGGTGCAGAGAGGGGGGATGAGTCTCTTGAACCAAGGGACAAGCGCCAGGACAAGAGGGAATGGCCTCAAGCTGCCCAGGGCAGGGTCAGGCTGGCTCTGAGGAAGGATTTCTGTGCAGAAGGGGCTGTTGGGCGTTGGAATGGGCTGCCCAGGGCAGGGGGGGAATCCCCATCCCTGGAGGGGTTGAAGAGTCGGGTTGAGCCAGCGCTGAGGGATCTGGTGGAGTTGGGAACGGTCAGTGTGAGGTTCATGGTTGGACTTCAAGGGCTTCTCCAACTCAGATGATTCTCTGGGTGAGGGCTGGGCTGGGAGCCCAGGAGGTGCTGAGCTCCCCACCACAGGTGAGGGCTGGGGCTTGACCTGCCTCTGCCCTGCAGTTCCCAGATGTTTGGCTGCTCCTGGCCAACGTGGTGGTCTTGGTGCTGCTGAAGGACCACGTCATCGACCCCTTCCTAGCCAGGAGGAGGCTGCTGCCCTCAGCCCTCAAGCAAATGACCCTGGGCATGTTCTTCAGCCTCGCCTCCATCCTGGCAGCAGGTAGGACCCAAGCTGGTGTGGGATGCAGCCCTCAGGAAGGGGTTTGGTGGGTGCTCAGCCCCCTACCCGTATCCCACAGGCATCCTGGAGCGGGAGCAGCTGCAGTACATGCGCCACAACCAGACAATGCTGCAGCTCCTGGGCAAGGGCCACTACCCCGCCGCCACGCTGCCCGTCTGGTGGCAGATCCCCCAGTACCTGCTCATCGGCCTCAGCGAACTCTTTACCAGCATCCCCGGTGAGCTGGGCCCACCTCTCTCTGGTGCCGGGGTAACCCCCACAGAACCCCCCCCCCCCACTGTGGTGGTTGGATTTGGTGGAGGAACCCCAAAAGGGTTCAAGCTTTTCCTCATGCTCTCTCCTCTTTCCCGCAGGCCTGGAGTTTGCCTACACTGAGGCCCCTGAGTCCATGAAAGGAGCCATCATGGGGCTCTTCTTCTTCATCTCCGGGATGGGCTCGCTGCTGGGGTCGGGGTTGCTGACCCTCCTCTCGCTGCCCACCCACGGCTGGATGCGCTGCCCGGAGGGTTACGGTGAGCTGGCACGGGGACACGGGTGTCACCTCCTGCTTGGGGTGCCTTTGGGAGCAGAGGGGACAGGGTGAGGGACAGGGGGGTGTCCTGAGGGCCAGCCCCCTGCTCTAAGCACCCTCCTGCTCACAGGGAGCATCAATAGCTGCCGTGTGGATAATTACTTCTTCCTGCTGGCTGGGATCCAGTCGATCACCTGCCTCATCTTCACCTGGATCTCCAGGCACTACCAGCACCGCCTGCCGTGACCGGGTGCCCCCACCTCTGCACGGGGCTGGAGGAGGGCTGACATGGTGCCACAGGGGGTGATGGGGCATCACCCCCCTGCTTTCCCTAGAGACCGGGATGCTAGTCCCAGTGCCAACAGGACAGGGGGGACAAGGAGCCCCCCCCCCCCCAGGGCAGCCAGAGTAAACACCCCACCCCATCATGGGGTTATGGGGAGCTGTGGGGGTGGCTCGAGCCCTGGTTTGTGGGGAAGTGGAAGGGGAGGGTTGGGTGCGTGCCAGCCCAGCGTGGGGAGCCTGCCAGCAGTACAGTGATGGGGGGGTGTGTGTGTGTGTGGTGTGTTTCTCCTGCTATCACCCAGAGTGATTTGGGGGTGTCTCAGGATCAATGGGACAGACTGGGGGGGCTAGTGGGGGGACTGGAGGGGTGGAAATCCCCACAGCACCCCTGAATAAAGGGACCTGCTGGCCCATTGCCTGTGGCTACTGTTACAGGAGAGACATTTTGGGGTTTAGGGCCATCAGGGACAGGCCACAGTGTGGGGGGACTCAGGACCAGGCAGGGACAGGCTGCTCCCTCATCCTGGGTGTTGGGGCTGGACAGGAGGAGGAGGAGGAAGGCTGCAGCCCCTTTGCCATGGCAGGACAGGGAGGAAGGAGGTCACCCCAAGGTCACCCTGGCTGGGTCAGTGCCAGCACCAGCCCCCGAGCCCTTCCCATGACCAGCTCCCACGTTTGTCCCCACGTGGAGCCAACGTCAAGGGCATGTGCCCGTCCCTGGGAGCTCCACTGGCTTGGCCGTGCCTGGTAGAGCCAGTCTCTGCCATTCCGTTTGTCTTTTTTAAATATTTTATTTTTGTAACAACGTCAGAATTTAAAAATCTGCCATAAATAACAGCCCCTCGCAGCAGCCCCTTCCCCGGGGGCGTTACAGGTAGAAAATGCCAGTCGTACAAAACGGATGCGTGGTCGGGGTGAAGGTGGGGAGGGCGCACACCCCCCTCCTCCCCGCGGCGTGGGTGCAGCGGGGGGCACGGGACCCTCCCTGGAATCAGACCACAGGACTCATCATCATCATCACTATGAACACAATGTCACAATGAGACCCAAAGCAGTAAGAGTACCCCGGCTTCCTCCCTGATGCCACTGAGGTGGGGGGAGCTGCCACGGACCCCAAAGAGGGGGATGCTCTGAGTTGGGTGGAGACACCCCCCCCACCCCACCGCGGGCATCTGGGGATGGTCCCTTGGGTGGCCCTGCTGGGGCAGGGCTCAGGCCACCACGAAGGGATGAGCAGTGGCCCCCAGGAGCAGCACAGCCCGCTACAGGCAGGGAAAGGTGGGGGACAGGGTGTCTCCCCCCCAGTCCGGGGCAGTGTGGGGAGGAGGTCGGTCTCTTACTGGTTTGCCTGGGGTTGGGGGGCCGGGGGCTTGTCCCCCCAGGGTCAGGAGCTGCCCCGGATCCTCTCCATGTAGCTCCTGAGCTCCTCGGGGTCCCGCAGCCCCATGTCCTCGCACACCCAGCGAATGTCATCCTCGCTGGCCACCAGGATGGACTGGACGTTGGGGGCGGGCTGGGGGGGCTCCTCAGGGACCCGGGGGGACGCAAAGGTGACAAATTCCACCCGCTTTCTCCGGCCACCCCCTGGCGTAACCCCCTCTTTACGAGGCAGGGGAGCTCCGGGTGTCGGGGTGCTGGGGGGAACAACCCCTGTTTCGGAACCAGGCGCAGTGCCCGGGGGTACCCCGCAACAGCAGCGCCCGGCCTCGGGGGCCACCTCGGGGGCTGGGGGCTCGGGCTGCCGGCGGTCCAGTTGCCGGCTCAGCTCCTCCTGGTCGGTGCCCAACCAGACCCAGTTGTGGGGCTGGGGGGCCGAAGGGGCCGCGCCGGCATCCGGCAGCTCCTTCTGCTGGTACCGCAGGACGAAGAAGATGCAGTTGATGAGAAAGATGAAGATGGCCAAGCAGAAGACACCCAGCAAGACGTACATCCCGATCTCCAGGTCGGTCACCCGCTCGGGAGCCTTCACCATCTCATCCTCCTCCTCCTCTTCCTCCCCGCCAGCACGGTTGCGGCCGTAGCCTTCCTCCTCTTCCTCCTCCGAGGAAGACCCCAGCCCTTGGAGCTTGGTGGAGGCAGGTCCGACACCGGCGGGGTCCCTTCGCCGTGGCTCGCTGGCCGCCGTCACCGCCTCCCCCGACATGGCCCCCTCGGCTCGTGGAAAGGGCGAGCTGGCCCGGGGTGGGCCACCCCGGGGGCTACCAGAGGTGGGGGCACGCCGGCCGGTCCCTACTTCAAGCCAAGCGGTGACGGTGGCCAACGCGGCCGCACGGTGCCGGCCCCGGCGACAGGCATCCGGGGGGTGCAGGCTGAGCTGCAGCAGAGCCCCCCGTCCCGGCCCCTCCGCCACCACCCAAGGGCGAGTGGCGGGGACACTGGGCGAGCCCCCCACAGTGGCCACGGCAGGGTCTAGCGAGGTCACGGTCAAGGCCGCGTCCTGCCAGCCGTAGAGCTCCAGCGGGGCCAGCGTGCGGTCAGAGAAGGACAGCCAGACAGACAGCGTCGCCTCCTGCCACGGATGATGGGGAGAGGGAGGGGGAATGGCACCAGATTGGGGGGACAGGGCACCCCGACAATGCCTGCCCCCCACCCCGCTCACCTGTTTGGGGGCACGCAGCGTGGCTGTGCCCTGGGCGGTGGCCGTGACCAGCCCGGGGTGGCCCGGCTCTGCTCGCAGGCTCAGGGCCAGCCCTGACACCACCCGGGCTCGCAGCTCCGTCACTGTCACCTTCTCCTCTGCCACCACCAGCATCTGCTCTCCCAGGATTGAATCCGAGAGCGGGGAGCGGACCTGGGGGGGTGCACCGGGGGGGCGGTGGAACCTTGTGAGGCCCCCATGGCTTCTGACCTCTACCACCTCTGGCCTGGCCCCCCAAGTCTCTGCATCCCTCAGCTCCCCCTGGGACCCCCATCAGCCCCCCATCTCCCTCCCTCTGCCCCCAGGGCACCCTCCAGCCCCTCATATTCATCTCTCCCACACCCAAACCCCCCAGTTCCCCCCCAGGATCCCCTTCCAGTCCCTGCACACCCCACTAATCTCTCCTCTACCCCCAGGACCCCCTCCAGCCCCCCACCTCCCTCCCTCCAGCCTCTACACCCTCCAGCTCTCTTCTGCCCCCAGGACACCCACCAGCCCTCCATCTCCATCTCTCCACCCTCCACACCCTCCCCATCTCTCCTCTGCATCCCTGAGTTCCCCTCTACCCCCTACAACTCCCCCCTGCATCTCCCCCAGCCCCCCCAAAAGACAAGCCCCCAAACCTACCTCCACGGAGGTGACCCCGGGCTCCCGGCCGACCACCACGGTGCCCCCCTCCAGCGAGGCCACACGGGGGTCTTGCACCCGGGTCCGGTTGGCTACCAGGTGGGTGACATCCAGGAGCCACTCGGGGCCAGGCAGGTAGGTGAGGTGACGGCCACCGTCGAGCGGGTGGGCCACAAAATGTGCCAGGACCTTCAGCGCCGTCCGCTGGTACTGCGGCCGGCACCCCCGTGCCCGCCGCTCGGCCTCCTCGCCGGGCTCCTCTGCTTCCGCCGGGGCGCTGGGGGGTGGCGGGGACACCCGTGTCACCAGCCCTGTGGGGCTTGTTTGGGCATAGAAGGGGCGGCCATGGGAGTGGGGGGCAAGGGGGATGTGTCACAAGTGCGTGGGGGCTCAGCAGGGCAGGGTTACATCTCATGGGTGCCGTGGGCCTTGGCCGGGCAGGGACATGTGTCATGGGTGCGTGGGGGCTCAGCAGAGCAGGGGTGCTTCTCACAGGTGCCATGGGGCTCAGTGGGGCAGGGACATGTGTCACGAGTGCATGAGGACTCAGCAGAGCCAGGGTGCCCACCCCAAGCACCATGCCGCTCAGCAGGGCAGAGACATATGTCACAAGCATGCTGGGCCTCAGCACTCGCTCCCAGCGCCCTCCTCGCCTGCTGCAGCGGTGGCAGGGGCGGGTGGTGGTGGTGAGGAGGAGGCCCAGGGGGCCCCCCCAACCTTTCCCAGGGCCCCCCTTTCCCAGAGCACTGCGCTCACCTCTCGGGGCCCCCGGGCAGGCGCCAGCCCCGCACTTGCTCCAGCGTGGTGTCACCCAGTTGGACACGCAGCGGCAGCAGCGGTGCCCAGACGGTGAAGCGCAGCGAAGCGTGTAGGCGCCGGGCCCAGAAATCCACCCGGGCCCCCCGAGCCCCCCGGCTCTCTTTGCCCCCCACAAACACCGCGTCGCAGGCATCCGACACCTGAAGAGAGGAGGGGGGCACATGTAGAGGTGCAGAGGGAGCAGGCAGGGTCAGGGGGATACCAGTGGTGGGTGTTGGGGGGGGGGGCTCTGCTCACCTGCAGCACTTGCTTGTCAGCCGACTCGCAGCCTGGGGGCTCAGTGAGCTCAGCCACACCACCTCCCGCTTCCACCGCCACCAGTTTCACCGGGACAACACGGGGGACCCCCGTCAGCGGGGCTGTGTTGAGGATCTCCAGCTCCTGGGGGGAAAAAGTGGGGGCTGAAACGTGTGGCCCCATGGGTTTTGGGGTCAGCGCAGGGCGGGGTGGATGGAGGCCAGGGTGGGAGTCACCCACCTGTACCAAGGGGACAAGGGCTCGGACGTCCCGCTCCGACACCTGGATCTCCCACACCAGTTTGTCCTTCTGGGCCTCAGGATCCTGGCCCGGGTACTCCACCTGCCAGGTGAGGGGCCGTGCCGGCGCCAGCCCCCCGGTCCCGTTCTCCACCGCCAGGTCCAAGTGCAGGAACGCGGCGGAATCGGCCGCCCTGCACCACCACACAGGTGTCAGGGCTGTCCCATGGACCCCAGTCGCCCCACTGGGCCATACTGGGATGGGAGTGGTGCAAGGCACAGGTCCCTTTTGCTCTGACTGGATCGTACTGGGATGGGAGCAATGCAATATGTGGGTCCCCATGCTCCAACTGGGCCATACTGGGATGGGAGAGGTGCAAAACTCAGGCTCCTCTGGTCCAACTGCATCATACTGGGATGGGAGCAGTATCATGCATAGATCCACTTTATTCTAACTGGGCCATACTGGAATGCGAGCAGTGCAATACTTGGGTCCCCCTGCTCCAAATGGGCCATACTGGGATGGGAGTGGTATGAGGCACAGATCCCTTTTGCTCTGACTGGGTCATACTGGGACAGGGATGGTGCCATATACAGGTCACCCAGCTCTGCCTGGGCCCTACTGGGAGGGGAGTGGTGCAACTCACAGGTCCCCCCCTGCTCCAACTGGGCCATAATGGGATGGGGGCAGTGTCATGCACGGGTCCCCTTTACTCTGACTGGGCCATACTGGGATGGGAGCAGGGCAAAGCACAGGTCCCCCTGCTCCAACTGGATCATACTGGGATGGGGGTAGCACAAAGCACAGGTCCCCTTTACACTGACTGGGCACTACGGGGCTGCACTGGGCCCCCATGCAGAAGCCCCTCTCCCATAATGAGGGTCCCCAGAGGTGGGGGTGCTGCCACCCTACCTCCAGCCTCCGCGGGCATCCCCGCTGCGCCGACACGTCACCACAACCGTGGAGTGCTTGGGACCCCGGGTGCGCTCCAGTTGGGTGCTCCAGGCCGTGGGGACCCCGGGACGGGCACCCACCACCTGCAGCCCCTTCTTCGCCTTGATCCTGCCACCAGATCCCCGTCACACAACCAGGAGAGGTGTATGTGTCCCCCCCCCCAAACTTCCCAGCACGCATCACCCTCCACAGGGGGGTCCCAAGTCTCACCGGAGCGTCAACTGGTCGGCAGTGAAATTGTGTCGTAGGGCGACGGTGGCGGTGAAACGCTGCCCGGGGCGCAGCGTGGCGTCAGGCACCCGCAGCAGCACCTTATCATCCAACCGTACCTCCTGCCGCCGCGCCGGCTCGCTGGCCCGCAGCTCCAATGTGCCCAGGTACCGCCGGGCCTCTCCACCGCGGCTCCGCTCCCGGCCCCCGGCGCGGCCACATTCCCCCGGGCCCACCACGCTGTAGTGAAGCTCCACCGGCTCGGGGGGTTCGGGGCGCCCCGGGGGTTCGGCTGCTCGGCGGCGGCTGCGTGGGGTGGGGGATGTCGGGGAGAACCAGCGCGGGGGGATCTCCAGCTCCACCACGCAGACACCCAGGGGTGCCTGGAGGGGAGAGCAGGACCCCGGATCAGGGTGAGGGGGATAAGTGGGGTGTCCCCACGCAGGGAAGGGGGGTGCTGCAATCGCAGTGGGTGGCACTGACCTGCAGGCGGCATGTCCCACGGGCCACCCGGCCGCGGTGGTGGGCATGGAGGGTGACGCAGGGCAGGTCACGCTCCCTGGGGTGCTCCTGCTCCCCAGGGTGCTCCCTCACCCCAGGGTGTTCCCTCACCCTGGGGTGTTCCCTCTCCCCAGGGTGCTCCCTCTCCCCAGGCAGCCAGTCAGGACCCTGCAAGTGGAAGAGGACACGGGCGAAGGGCTCGGCCGGAGACACCGCGCTCTCGAGGGACACGGCGCGGATGGCCCAAGGTACTGAACTGTCCCTTCCCGGGGGGGTCTCTGTGGGCACGTCCTGCAAAAAGACAGGGAGATGGTGGCAGGAGGTTGCAGCAAAGTGGGGTGGGGGTCCCAGGGTGGTGCTGGGGGGGCAGCGGGGGCCATTTTACCTGCCGGGTGCTGAAGGGTGGGTAGGTGGCCTGGACGAGGGGCTGCGTGGCGGAGTCGTGGCGCAGCAGCAGGTAGGTCTCGGTGCGGGTGTGCAGGGAGGTGTTGGCTGGCAAATCCTGGTCCACCCGTTGTAGCCGGTAGTATTCGGGCACACCGAGCACCTCCAGCTCCGCCGGCAGGTATACGGGGTCAGGGGGGTCGCCGTCACCCCTCGCTGTGAGGACAGGGGCTGTGTCACCAGTTTTGGGGGCTACGGTGGGAAAGGGCTGGCCTAGGGCGGCAAGTGGGGGGGTCTCTGGTGCCCACTGAGCGCCGTGAGAAGAAAGCCAGCTTTGGCACTGCCGTGGCACCACACAGCCCCCACCGCCCCCCCTTCCCCTCCCGGGAATGGGGTCACCCCAAACACCAGGAGGCTGTGACTGGGGGGATGCTGCACCCTCGCAGTTCCCTGTGCCCCCCAAAGCGGGTGCTGGAGGATGGCGTGGCACCCCACTGGTGCTGGGGTCGGGCGGGGGGTGTGTGCACAGGCCTGGCTGCTCCCCATTAACGAAGCGAGGTTCATCAGGCTGCCCCGTGGGGACCCGCTCCCATGGCGGGGAGAGGGGTCCCGCAAGAGGGGGGATCCAGATGATCACGGGGATCCCCGGGTGCCCGGAACAGATCCCCCCCGGGATACCCGAGCAGGGCTTCCCACGGGCCCGGGGACAGATCCCCCGTGGGCACGGGAGGGGGCAGCTCCCGGGGGATCCGGTGAGTTCCCGTGGGCTCGGGGGAGAAGGGCAGTGGATCCCCTCGGACCGCAGGGCTCCCGTGGGGATGGGGAGGGGATTCCCCCCTTGAGATCCCAGAGGATCCCACGGGGATCCCCTGCGGTGCTGGCGGCGGGGAGCGGATCCCCTCGGGATCGCGGGGGAGCGGATCCCGGCGATCCTGAAGGCGGAGGAGGCGGGGGAGCGGGGGAGCGGGGGCAGGTCCCTGGGAACCTCGGTGGGAGCGGATCCACGCGGGACGGCGGGATCCCCCGCGATCGGGTGCGGAGCCCGGCTCGGGGCTGCCGGTGCCGCCGCCGGTGCCGCCGCACTCACCTGAGGCGCAGATCAGGGCGGCGACCAGCAGCGCCAGCCGGGCCCCCGGGGCCGGTACCGGGGCCGGTGCGGGGGCCATGGCCGGGCGGGCTCCGCGGCGCGTCCGTGCGAGCGGCGGCCGCCGCTCCCGTCCCTCCGCCTCCGCGCCAGACAATGGGGCCGGGGCGGGACCGGCACCGGCGCCGCCTCGTCCCGCCGGGTCCTAAACACCGGCCCTGCTCCCCCCCCCCAACCGCCCCCCCCCGCCCCGCCACCGCCACCGTGCAGCGCCGGGCACCGCTCCAGCCCGCTCCCCAAACCCAGCCCCGGGCTGCGCAGCGCTGAGCACCGCTCCAGCCCCATCCCGCACCCCATCCCATCCCACTCCCCATCCCTATCCCCATCCCATTTCCCACCTCCATCCCTGCTCCCCACCCTGATCCCTGCTCCCCATTTCCCACCCCTCTTCCTCCTCCCCATCACCATTCCTGCTCCCCATTTCTCATCTCCACCCCACTTCCCACCCCCCATCCCTGCTCCCCCTTCCTGCTTCCCATCCCCTTTCCTGCTCCCCATTTCCCATCCCCATCCCTAACCCCACTCCCCATCCTGATCCCCACTCCCCATACCCTTCCCATCCCTGCTCCTCATCCTCACCCCTATTCCCCACCCCATCCCGTCCCATCCCCGCTCCAGGGCACCCCGGGCCCTGTGGGACCCCCCCCCGAGCCAGGCAGGGGCTCTCCCACCACCTCATCTCCATCCTTCCCTGTCCCACCCGATCATGGTGACTGGGAGGCACTGGGCAGGGAGTGGGGGGGACACTGGGGGCACTGGAGGGCAGACATGGCCAGAGGCACGGAGCGAGCAGAGGGTGATGGGGACAGAGAAGGGGCCGGATCCTGGCGTGGATAAACCCCCCCACAATCTCCCCCCTCCTCCTTGGCGCTCAGAGCCAGCCTCAGCAAACACAGGGAGAGGGACACCCACACCCCACACACACCTGCTCACCCCGAGTGGGGTGGGGGGAGGTCCCCAAAGGGAGCCCCCACTGCTCCCCATGGCCCCTTCCCACTCCGCAGGGAGAGCAGCTGAGCCAGGCTGGGATCAAACCGTGTTTATTCAGAACCACGTTATCAAAACAATTTTAAAAGCAGCTTAAAACTTGAGGAGTGACAGCACAGAGCTCAGCTGCCAGCCCCAAGGGGGCTGTGACCCCCCCCCCCAATATAAGCACAGCCCCCCATTTTGGGCTGGGGGCCATTTGGGACTGGGGGGGGGGGGCCCTCCCCAGGGGAAGGCACTCATCTTGCATGAAGGCACTGTGGTGTGTGTGTGCAGGGGGGGGGGGTCCCCAGCTTTGGGGGGGGCTGCACTAAGGGGGAGGGCTGCACTAAAGCGTGGGGCTCCCACGCTGGTGTCCACTCCCAGTGAGGGGGGGCTAATGGGTGCAGGGCCCCCAGGGAGAACCGTGGCAGCAGTGGCGGGGGTGCAGAAAAAGGTGTGCAGGGGTGTGGGGGGGTGCTCAGCAGGGAGAACACATGCTTGGGGGGGGAGGGGGGACGGAGTGGGACAGGCTGTCCCCGGAGTCGGGGGGGCGGGGTGTTCACTCATCCCGGTTACGGGGACCCCCCCACTTCTGCCGCCGCCGCAGCTCTTCCACTTTCCACTCCAGGCTGCGCACGGCGGCATCCAGCTGGGGGTTGGGGGTCCCCCCCACGCACCCCAGTAGGGTGTAGAGCACCCAGAGCGCCAGCAGCATCCCCACCTGCACCGTGGGGCTCCCTGGGGAGGTGACGATGTGGAGGAAGGCACCCAGAAAGCAGCAGATTTTCACCCAGCGGAACACGGGCAGCAGTAGCCTCTGAAACCGTGACAGTAGCCAGGAACCCATCACGGCGGCCAAACTCCACAGCAACACACGTTGCACCTCTCCGGGATCCAGCGCGGCCGCACGAAGCAGCCGGTCCCCTGGGAGGGAAACGGGGGGTCACCAGTGGCACGGCCACGGGTAGTTCCACCCCTCACCCCACCCCCCCAACCCCCTGGATCCCCCCTTTTCCCCTCTAGCTCACCGCTAATGCCGGAAGCGGCCAGGAGATCCCGCAGGATCCCGCAGAGTGTGGTCAGGGCCACCGAGATCCCCGAGGACACAACCCAGAGGCTCTGCGGGCACAAGCGGGGGTGGGTTGGGGGGGTGGATGGGACGCAGCCCCCCCTCCACCCCTCCTGTGCCGCGGGGCAAGGACCTCACCTCCGTCACTAGCCGCAGGGGCTGGGGGCCCACCCAGCTCTCCAGGGCCTCCCAGGTGGCTCGGCCCAGCCGCGAGAGCGGGTCATCGGCAGTGGCCGCGGTGTGGCTATGAAATCCATCCTGGCCGTCCCCCACCGTCGCCCCGAGGAAGGGGACCCACAGCAGCACCGCCAGCAGGGCCCGGCACCCCGTGTCACCCCCCATTTGGGGTCCTGCCTCCGGCCTCGGGGGGGGCGGGAGTGTCTCTGCAGGGAGAGGGAGAACAGGGTGACAGTGGTGCCACCCTCCCCGCCCTGAGCAGACCCACCATCCCAGAAGTGTCTGTGGGGGACAAATGGAGTCAGCGGGATCCCCTCCGATGGCTTTTAGGGTTCGCTGAGTGGGAGGGGAGGGCCGTGCTCCCCCCCCGGGCTGAGCTGGCCCGGCGCAGGCCCGGCCGCCCGGGCTATCTTTAGGCCTGGCGTCTGCCCTGGCCAAGGGCACAGGCCCCGCTCAGGGGTGGAGGGGCGGGGGGGGGTGGTGGTGCACCCCGACACCCCCTGCCCCGGAGGAGGGAGTGAGGTGCTCTGGGATGGGGCACAGCCATCGCTGTCCCCCCTCCTCCCCCAAAGAAGCCCCACACCCCCCCAGGCCCCCCACTCCTCCCCGCACCCCCCACAGGTCACCGGGCGCCCTGTCCCACCCTGATCCTTGGGTGCCCCCCTCAGCACCCCATCTCATTGGGGACCCCCACCCCTCAGACCCCCGGAGGGGGGTGGGGGGAGCCCCCCTTCCCCCCCATTCCACACGACCCCCCTCTATCCTCGTCCCCTTGAGTGCCCCCACTCCATCCCCTTGGACCCCCCCAATCCCCCCAGGACCCCCCACTACTGCTCCCCCCCCCACTGCCGGGATCCCCCCCACACACTTGGGAGCCCCGTGTCCCCCACTCCTGGGTGCCCCACCCCGCCTATGCCCCCCCCACCTCGAGTCCCCCCTACCCGGGCCCACCACCCTGTTTTACCCTTCCTGAGGTCCCCCCCCCGAGCCGGGAGCCCCCCCATCACCCCGCTGTCCCCCCCCTTCAGCGGGGCAGCGCTCACCACCGCCGCCGCACGGGGGCGCTGCAGAGCCGGAGCGGGCGGACAGCGCTCACGGCCGCCCCGCCGCCGCGGGGCACGACGGGAAATGTAGGCCGCAGCCGCCGCGCGCCCGTTGCATGCCGGGACCTCCGGTCGCTATGGCGACGCCTCACCCCCCCCTCGCGGGTCCGTGGCCACGCGCGGGGCATGCCGGGAAGCGCCGTTCCCGACGGGTGGGTGTAGGGGGACGCGCGCGCGCTGGCGCGGTGCAGGCCGGGAGCGCTTCCGTTTCCGGTAGCGGCGTTGCCCGCGTGAGCCGTTGGGAACGTCGCGGTGGTCGCGCGCTGCCCGGAACCGGAACTAGGACCGGAGGTTTGACCGGAACCGGAGCGGGCCGTGATCGGAGCGTTGCGGCCGCTCGGCGTCCGCCATGGCCCTCATCTGCTCCAGTGAGTGCGGAAGGCCGGCGGCCTCCGGGAAGGCCCCGCGGGGAGGGGGTTGCCGGGCTGTGGGGGGTTACCGGGTGCTCAGCGGGACGGCGGCGGCCCGCCAGACCCTCGGCGGTGCCGTAACGGCCGCTTCCCTCCGTAGTTTCCAACGAGGTGCCCGAGCACCCCTGCGTCTCTCCGGTGTCCAACCACGTCTACGAGCGGCGGCTGATCGAGAAATACATCGCGGAAAACGGCACCGACCCCGTTAACAACCAGCCCCTCTCTGAGGAGCAGCTCATCGACATCAAAGGTAGCTGAGGGGCGAGGGAATGGTGCCGGTTCCCCATCACCCCGGGCAAAGCACCGGGGGACTTTGCCGTGTCGTGAGTGGGGGTGCAGGACAGGGGTGCGCAAGGTGTTCTGGGTGGATTTATTAATGGGGGTGACGGTGCAGGGTAAGGGGTGGAAGAAAAGGTTTGGAGGAGAAGCAGCGATGCTGGAGAAAGTGGGGTGACACCCTGGGCAGGCGCCAAACTTGGCCACTCTCCAGTCTCGGTGGGAGCTGTAAGTCTCCAGGGGGGTGCTGGCACCCTGAGAGAGGATTTCCCAAGGGGTTGGTGAGCGATGCTCTCTCCCCAGTAGCCCGGAGGCAAACCATCAGCTTGGTGGCAGAGCCGAGCTGCAGGGATTGGGGTGCTGGGGGTTGCCGAGACAGCAGGGTGACTGTCTGAAGGGATTGACCAAGTGTTGGGGATGCGGTTGATGTGCTCATGCTGTCTCGTTGACAGTTGCCCACCCGATCCGGCCCAAGCCTCCGTCTGCCACAAGCATCCCGGCCATCCTGAAAGCCCTCCAGGATGAGTGGGTAAGTGCTGGGGTCACAGCTGGGCAGGGAGCTGAGCGCTGGCAGCTGCCTGCGCTGGGGCTAATGAATTTCTTTCCCTGCCTGACTCTGCCTCGTCCCTCTAGGACGCAGTCATGCTGCACAGCTTCACCCTTCGCCAGCAGCTGCAGACCACACGCCAGGAGCTGTCCCACGCACTCTACCAGCACGATGCCGCCTGCCGTGTCATTGCTCGTCTCACCAAGGAGGTCACAGCTGCCAGAGAAGGTGCCATGGGGTGGGGACTCTACAGAGAGATCTGGGCAGGCTGCAGCGATGGGCTGAGGCCAACTGGAGGAGTTTCACTAAGGCCAAATGCCGGGGGCTGCACCTCGGCCAAAACAACCCCCAGCAGCGCTACAGGCCTGGGGAGGAGTGGCTGGAGAGCTGCCAGTCAGAGAGGGACCTGCGGGGGTGATTGACAGCCAGCTGAACAGGAGCCAGCAGTGTGCCCAGAAGGCCAATGACATCCTGGCTTGTATCAGCAATGGCGTGGCCAGCAGGGACAGGGAAGGGATCTTACCCCTGTGCTCGCCACTGGTGAGGCCGCCCCTTGATGAATGGGTTCAGTTTTGGTCCCCTCACCCCAAAAAGGCCATTGAATGACTCGAGCGTGTCCAGAGAAGGGCAACGGAGCTGGGGCAGGGTCTGGAGCACAGGTCTGCTGGGGAGCGGCTGGGGGAACTGGGGGGGTTTAGTCTGGAGAAGAGGAGGCTGAGGGGAGACCTCATGGCCCTCTACAGCTCCCTGACAGGAGGGTGCAGAGAGGGGGGATGAGTCTCTTGAACCAAGGAACAAGCGCCAGGACAAGAGGGAATGGCCTCAAGCTGCCCAGGGCAGGGTCAGACTGGCTCTGAGGAAGGATTTCTGTGCAGGAGGGGCTGTTGGGCGTTGGAATGGGCTGCCCAGGGCAGGGGGGGAGTCCCCATCCCTGGAGGGGTTGAAGAGTCGGGTTGACCCAGCGCTGAGGGATCTGGTGGAGTTGAGAAGGGTCAGTGTGAGGTTTCTGGTTGGACGAGGATCTTCATGGTCTTTTTCAGCTTCGATGATTCTGGGATTCTGTGGGCTCTGGGCCTCAGGGAAGCGGGGAGCATGTGGCCGAGCAGCAAGTAGCGATGGCTACGCTGGATGCCATCTCCTTTCCTCTTCGAGTGCTTATTAAACTCACAGCCTTTCTCTGCCTCTACAGCTTTGGCCACTCTGAAGCCACAAGCCGGCCTCATCGTGCCGCAGACGGTGCCATCCTCCCAGCCAAATGTGGCGGTGAGTCCCCAACTGCCTCTTTTGGTGCTTTTCCCCATGATCCCCCACTGCCAACCTCCTCTCCTTTTCCCTGTGTTCTTCCTCTGAGTGTAACCAGTTCCTTTCTCTGTCCCATGCAGGGAGCTGGCGAGTCCATGGATCTGGGAGAACTCGCAGGCATGACCCCCGAGATCATTCAGAAGGTGACAGATCTTCCATTTACTCTGCTACAGCCTCCAGCGGTGGCTGTTCCCCAACGTTCCCCCATGGGAGCCCCGCTCACTCTGTGACCACCCTTTTGTTTTACAGCTTCAAGACAAGGCCACGGTGCTGACCACGGAGCGTAAGAAGGTAAGCGGCCCTGTTTCACTCCGAAGACGCCTCAGCAGCCAGGACGTGCCATGCCCCAAGAGAGGCTGATGTTTCATCTCCACACCGTTTTCCTTTTGCAGAGAGGGAAGACGGTTCCAGAGGAGCTGGTGAAGCCAGAGGAGCTCAGCAAGTACCGGCAGGTCGCCTCACACGTGGTGAGTGCCAGGATGCGGGTTGGGGCTCAAAACCCACATAGTTGGGCATCTGGGCCTCTCCTGTGCGGCTTTGTAGCATCAGTACGAGACAGATCTGCTGCTGGGCAGAGCATGGAGAGGATCCTGACTGCCACAGCCAGCAGAAACCTGGGCTGGAGGAGGTGTGGCCACAGGCTCCTGCTGTTGGAAGGAAACACCCTGGGCTCCCTCTAGGGCTTCTCTTTGGGAGCATTTTTCTTGCTTGGGGCATTAATCTGGCATCCTCCTACCTTGCACAGGGGCTGCACAGCGCCAGCATCCCAGGGATCCTTGCGTTGGACCTCTGTCCTTCCGACACCAACAAGATCCTCACCGGTAAGGCAGCCTCCTCCACTCACTGGGGACTGCATGGTGACAGCTACGAGCCTGTGGCTGCCTGAGAGCGGGTCCCTTTCTCTGTGCTTTTGGGGGATAGAGGTGGGGCGAGGGGCATGAGGGATCCTCTCACTCCATAAAGGCCATTGCATGACTCAAGTGTGTTCAGAGAAGGGCAGTGGAGCTGGTGCAGGGTCTGGAGCACAGGTCTGCTGGGGAGCGGCTGAGGGAACGGGGGGTTTAGTCTGGAGAAGAGGAGTCTGAGGGGAGACCTCATGGCCCTCTACAGCTCCCTGAAAGGAGGGTGCAGAGAGGGGGGATGAGTCTCTTGAACCAAGGAACAAGCGCCAGGACAAGAGGGAATGGCCTCAAGCTGCCCAGGGCAGGGTCAGGCTGGCTCTGAGGAAGGATTTCTGTGCAGAAGGGGCTGTTGGGCATTGGAATGGGCTGCCCAGGGCAGGGGGGGAGTC
This sequence comes from Athene noctua, assembly GCF_965140245.1. NCBI lineage: Eukaryota > Metazoa > Chordata > Aves > Strigiformes > Strigidae > Athene > Athene noctua. The sequence goes on along the minus strand of NC_134050.1, from coordinate 10,633,948 downwards.
CCCATCCCTGGAGGGGTTGAAGAGTCGGGCTGACCCAGCGCTGAGGGATCTGGTGGAGTTGAGAAGGGTCAGTGTGAGGTTCATGGTTGGACTCGAGGATCTGCAAGGGCTTTTCCAGCCCAGATGATTCTAGGATTCTGTGGAAGCTCCTCAGGATGGTGGTCCCCAGGAAAAGTGGGTCGACTTGGACTTGGTTGGCCACAGGCTCCCATCTCTCATCGCTCCTGGCTTTGTTTTCCAGGCGGGGCTGATAAAAATGTCATCGTCTTTGACAAGAGCTCGGAGCAGATCCTGGCGACACTCAAGGGACACTCCAAGAAGGTTACCAGTGTCGTTTTCCACCCATCTCAGGTGCGTTCAGACCCACATTCAGCCTCTTCCATCACATCCAGGCTGCCCCAGATTGGGTTTTTTGGGCCCTTTTCTGGTGTTCTGTTCCAGTGGGGCCAGTTCTTGCTTGTGGGGAGCTCTGGGTGATGAAGCAGCAAAGTTTTTTTTTCAATGGTAACTTCCCTGCCTCATCCCTGTCTAGGATTTGGTGTTCTCAGCTTCTCCCGATGCTACTATCCGGATCTGGTCTGTGCCCAACGCCTCGTGCGTGCAGGTCGTCCGTGCCCATGAGGGCTCCGTGACGGGGCTGAGCCTCCACGCAACGGGCGATTATCTCCTCAGCTCCTCTGATGACCAGGTGAGACCCAGCCCCAGGCTACAAACTACCCCTCCTGCTTCTCTTCTCTCCGAACTCAACGCACTGCTCTTCTCTTTCAGTACTGGGCTTTCTCTGATATCCAGACAGGCCGTGTCCTCACCAAGGTGACGGATGAGAGCTCTGGCTGTGGTAAGCTGAGAATCCCCACCCCAGGGGGGCTGTTCCAAGCCTGGGGAGAAGGAATTTTTCTGTCTGTGGGTCCCTGGGCTCTTGGAGCTCACAAGAACACAGAGCGGGGCTGCTGACAAAGTTAGAAAGTCTCTCCCAACCTTTTGAATCTCTTCCTGTGTCTCTGCAGCTCTTACCTGTGCCCAGTTCCACCCGGACGGGCTTATTTTTGGAACAGGGACGATGGATTCTCAGATCAAGATCTGGGATCTGAAGGTAGGGCTGGTGTTGGGGGTTCAGGGAGGGACAGGCTGTTGGGAGTGTGCTTGGTTTGGGGCCCAGCAATGAGTTCACACTGAGGCGCAGTGTCTGCTGGAGCCTGCAGGGCTTTGGGGAATCCCCTCTGAGGTTTTTCTCTAAAAATACAAAGCTTCAGCTCAAGAGCAGCCGCTTCTGGCGATTGGGGGTTGTCTTGTGACAAAAAGTCTTTAGTGTGTGCCCAGGAGAATCAGTGGTGTGCAGGAGGGGTCGCAGGGCTCTGCTATGGGCTGAGTCTGTGCTGGATGTGCCGGGACCTTGCTCAGACCCACGGCTCTGAATTTGTCAGTGCAACCCCATGTTAGTGCTGCGCTGCAGCTCTGGCTGTTGGCCAGTTGCCTCTAGAGCCCCACATGAGCCTGTCGAGCTGTAGTTTGGGGCAACAAAGAGTCTGCTCTCTGCCCCCCACTGCTTTTTAACTCTGAAGTGGAATGATGACACGGAGCTGGGCTGTGGTTGCAAGGAGCTGCTCTCTGAGCTCCCGACCGTGAGGGTGTTGCGGTGCCCTGCTGGCAGCCTGTCTCTAACTCCCCTATCCCCAGGAACGCACCAACGTGGCCAACTTCCCAGGGCACTCGGGCCCCATCACCAGCATTGCCTTCTCCGAGAATGGCTACTACCTGGCCACGGCAGCGGACGACTCCTCTGTCAAGCTCTGGGACTTGCGTAAACTCAAGAACTTCAAGACGTTGCAACTGGACAATAACTTTGAGGTGTGTGACTGTCCTCTTTTCTACCTGATGGATGGGCTGGGCGGCTCCTCCCAGCACCCACCATCCCATGCCTGTTCCCCGCTGTGCTCCTCTGCTTTGGGGGAGCCCGGCGTGAAGGTGCTTTATTGATATTGATCTTTATTGATGATCTAGATGATGAGATCGAGTGTACCCTCAGTCAGTTTGCAGACGAGTCCAAGTTGGGTGGGAGTGTTGATCTGCTCGAGGGCAGGGAGGCTCTGCAGAGAGACCTGGACAGGCTGGAGCCATGGGCTGAGGCCAACTGGGGGAGTTTCACTAAGGCCAAATGCCGGGGGCTGCCCTTGGGCCACAACAACCCCCATCAGCGCTACAGGCTTGGGGAGGAGTGGCTGGAGAGCTGCCAGTCAGAGAGGGACCTGCGGGGGTGATTGACAGCCAGCTGAACAGGAGCCAGCAGTGTGCCCAGGGGGCCAAGAAGGCCAATGGCATCCTGGCTTGTATCAGCAATAGCGTGGCCAGCAGGGACAGGGAAGGGATCTTACCCCTGTACTGGCACTGGTGAGGCCGCCCCTTGATGACTGGGTTCAGTTTTGGGCCCCTCACCCCAAAAAGGCCATTGAATGACTCGAGCGTGTCCAGAGAAGGGCAACGGAGCTGGGGCAGGGTCTGGAGCACAGGTCTGCTGGGGAGCGGCTGGGGGAACTGGGGGGGTTTAGTCTGGAGAAGAGGAGGCTGAGGGGAGACCTCCTGGCCCTCTACAGCTCCCTGACAGGAGGGTGCAGAGAGGGGGGATGAGTCTCTTGAACCAAGGAACAAGGGACAGGACCAGAGGGAATGGCCTCAAGCTGCCCAGGGCAGGGTCAGGCTGGCTCTGAGGAAGGATTTCTTTGCAGAAGGGGCTGTTGGGCGTTGGAATGGGCTGCCCAGGGCAGGGGGGGAGTCCCCATCCCTGGAGGGGTTGAAGAGTCGGGCTGACCCAGCGCTGAGGGATCTGGTGGAGTTGAGAACGGTCAGGGTGAGGGTCATGGTTGGACTGGAGGATCTGCAAGGGCTTTTGCAACCCAGATGATTCTGGGATTCTGTGCTGCGCCCATAGAAGCCGTTTGGAGCTTCCTGGGCCTGGTTTGAAGCCTCATTCCTCTTCTCCTCCACAGGTCAAGTCACTCATCTTTGACCAGAGCGGCACGTACTTGGCCCTGGGTGGGACCGACGTCCAGATCTACATCTGCAAGCAGTGGACAGAAATCCTCCACTTCACAGGTGAGGGGCTGGGGCTGAGGGCGGCTGGGGGAGGGCAGAGGCGGGAGCAGGGAACTGTCTAGGTCCCCTCTGGGGCGAAGAATTGTTCCCTTAGATCTGCAGCGCGAGCTGTGGGGTGCAAAGCGCTACCCCACCCCATCAGCACCTCTGTCTGTGCCGAGACCCCCCTGTGGCTGCCCAGCCCCAGCTGTCGGCTTCCTTGGCACAGAGATGGCTGGGCTCTGCCCACCTTGGGTGGGGGTTAACTCCGCTCCGTGCCATAACCACGGGTTCTTTTCCTTCCCCAGAGCACAGCGGCCTCACCACGGGAGTGGCTTTTGGCCACCACGCCAAGTTCATTGCCTCAACGGGCATGGACCGGAGCCTGAAGTTCTATAGCCTGTAGCCCCGGACGTGGGGCTGGGGGGCTCGCTGCCATGCTGGGGATTGGGGTGGGAGGGAGGGAGGGGATTATTGGGGGGTGGGGGGGGAGGGTGGCAAGTGGTTCATTACTTCTGGGCTCCCCTGCTGTAGCTGTTGGCAGAGGGGAAGTTGGATGTTGCCTTCCCCGTGCTTCACAGATTTGTTGGTTTAGTTTTTTCCTTTTCCAGTTTTTGTGTGTGTCTTTTCTGGCTTTAGATTTTGTTCTGTGATTGTAACTAGTGCAACAAAAACCTCCAATCCCGGTGCTGGTGGCTGTTTGCAGCTGGGATGTGTGGAAGGAGGGAGGGAGGGGAGGACTGTGCAGATTTTGTAAGCAGTTATCTAGTTTCAGTATGAAAATAAAAAACTATTCACTGTAGTGGTGTCGTCGCGGGGTGAAGGAAGGCTCCTGTGAAGGGGAGAGGAGGTGCCATCAGAGCAGGCAGAAGTGTGGGGTGGGATGGGCAGCCAGTGGGGCTGAGGGGGGAGCTGGGACAATGTGTGGGTGCTGCCAGCTCTGGGATGGGGACAGGGACCCCTCCTTTTTCGTCCCATCCCCCCAGCAACAAACCAGTATCCCAGCTTGAACCATAGCACTCATTTATTTTTCTAGCGTGCCCAGAGATGTCTGGCTGGAGGCGGGAGCTGCGCAGGAGGAAGAGGAGGAGGAGGAGAGTGAGTTAGAGCCGGGCTGAAGGGGCAGGTTAGGTGGGGGGGTGGGGGGGGGACAGACACACACCCAGCGCCTTTGGGCTCAGCCTCGCCGCAGCTTGGGGACCTTCGGGAAGATGATGTGTCCCTGGGAGGTGACAGTGCCTGAAGTTTCACCTGTCCTGTCCCTCGGAGACCGACGCGCTCCTGGGGAGGGGGACAGGGGGGTTGGTTTGAGAAAGCTGGAGGTGTCCCCTTCCCTAAATCCATGCCCCCTCCCGATTTACGTGAGGGCACTTCCAGCTGGCAGGAGGGCCGGCAGGGCTCAGGCTGGGCAAGGTGGCACACAGAAGCGCTGCAGGAAATGTAAACCTAGAAGCAGCAGGTGGGCCAGTGTCAGAAATCGACGGTGCTGGGGGGGTCCCGGGTGCTGAATTCCCACCCCTCTTCCCCATCACCTCTCCCTCCAGCACTGCCATGGAGGGCGGCTCCACAAAGGTGAAGGTGGAGATGACAAAGCGCTGGTAGTGGCTCGGGAATGGCAGCTGCGGCGAGGCCGGTCCCACGGGCACAAGCTGGGTCCTGTAGTTGTCCCCCGTGAAGGGGCACCTGGGCATACGAAAGGGTTGGTGTGGGTGACACCCCCTTTTCATCCTGCTGTCCCCAGTCCCCCCTGCCACAGTGCTCACCCGTCTACCAGGATGGGCCACTGGGGCTCAGTTGCAGCCTCGGTGCTGGGGGAGGCCCAGCAGTGGTGCAGGACCAGCACCAAATTGGGGTCTGTTTTCTGTAGGAGCCGAACCTCCACGTAGATGGGGTCCCGCAGCACCCGCACCAAGGGATAGTCGCCCTCGGGGTGGTAGGAGCTGTAGTTTTCATCTGCAGGAAGGGCGAGAGGCTGAGCAGGTTTTGGGGAGGGAGGGAACAGGCGGTGAAGTTGGGAGGCCGGCGGATGGGCTGCTCACCAGTGGCAATGCGCAGTTGGATCTCCAGGGGTCCTGGCATGGCCAAGGGGGTGGCTGTGGGGGGCACGGCCACTTCCATGCGAAGTGGCAAGAGGTCGCTGGCATTGTAGATGCAGCGAGCCTGGAGGCTGGGGACGGGGGTGGGGAGGAAGCAGAGCAGATCTGGATGCCCCACACACACCCCACCGTGGCATCAGCTCCCCCAGCCCGAGGAGGAAGGTGAGCGCCAAAGGAGCCTGGCGAGGCAGGCGGGGGGATTCTAGATGGGCTTTGCTGAGGGGGGGTCCCAGCTCTCTGCTGGGCTTTGCCCACCCTCCCCTTACATGTAGATGCTGTCACGTGTGACGGAGCCGCGGGGAGACCCTTGGACATCGATGGTGGAGATCAGCTGGTTCTCATAGATCAGCCGGTCCTCGATCACCTTGGGGTGGCCGCACACAGAGGGTCAAGGTCCCCACAGCGGCTCTGAGCGACTTCTGGGGTGGGGTGTGGGGTCCCATCCCTTACCTGGACAGTGGTGCCGCACTGCGTGACAGGGAAGTGGAACATGACGAAGGTTTCTGTCACCCTGAGGGGCTCGCAGCCGGCCTGGCTGCTGGCAAGGCGCACGCTGTCCAGGTTGTAGGGCTGGGTGACGATGCCCCGCGGCACCACCACCACAAAGTGCCCATCCAACAGACACTGCACAGTGGCTGCAGCACGAGGGACCCATCCATCAGCCCAATGGGGACCCTAAATCCCCCCTTTTTCACCCTGGCAGAGGTGGTTGGCAATGGGGGTGTCCCCAGAGCCCCCCACTAAACTTCCTACCGGTGTTGCCGTAGTAACAGGGGGCCACACGGTCCATGTCATCGTAGCAGCAGCCCGCTTGCAGGCAGGCCTCCTGGCCCTGCGGGGCCACGCAGGGAATCCTCCCCACAGCCACTTGGCACTGCTCCCGTGTCAACTGGATACCTGAGGGTAACACAGACGGGACACTGCCCTGAGAGCATCCCCCTGACCTGCCTCCCCCTGAGCATCCCCCTGCCAAAACACCCTCCTGCCCGCCCTGAGCATCCCGTCCCAGCTGTGGGTTCTGTTGGTTTACCTGCCCCCGCCGAGGGGTAGAAAAGGGTTGTGGATTGCAGTAGGCTGGGCTGGGATTGAAGCCCAGGACGAAGCAAGCCAGGCTGGGCTTGGGGTTGCAGGCCTGGACGCACCAGACCCGGCTGGGGCTGAGCCTGAAGTCCAGGGCGTACTAAACCCGGTCGGGATTGGAGTCCCGGGTGTGCTAAAGCCTGTCGGGAATGGCTGGGATGTACCAGCCCAGCTTGGCTCTGGAGCCCAGGGCGGAGGAGCCCAGCCTGAGAGTGGGTCTGAAGGTTGGGATGAGCTAAGCCTGGCTGGATTTGAGGCTGAGCTCCCGAAGGTACAAATCCTCCTTGAGTCTGAGCACCAGCATGCATTAAACCAGACTGGGCGTTGTGGGAGACCAGACCAGGCTGGTTCTGGGACACAAAGCCTGGACGAAGAAGACCTGGTTGGGGCTGAGCTCCAGGGTGCACTAGCCCAGGCTGGTTTTGGCTCTGAACCCCCGGGTGAAGGAGCCCAGGCTGGTTTTGGCTTTGAACCCCTGGGCGAAGGAGCCCAGGTTGGTTTTGATTCTGAACCCCTGGGCGAAGGAGCCCAGGTTGGTTTTGGTTCTGAACCCCTGGGCGAAGGAGCCCAGGCTGGTTTTGGTTCTGAACCCCTGGGCGAAGGAGCCCAGGCTGGTTTTGGTTCTGAAGCCCTGGGCGAAGGAGTCCAGGCTGGTTTTGGTTCTGAACCCCTGGGCGAAGGAGCCCAGGTTGGTTTTGGTTCTGAACCCCTGGGCGAAGGAGCCCAGGCTGGTTTTGGTTCTGAACCCCTGGGCGAAGGAGCCCAGGTTGGTTTTGGTTCTGAACCCCTGGGCGAAGGAGCCCAGGTTGGTTTTGGTTCTGAACCCCTGGGCGAAGGAGCCCAGGCTGGTTTTGGTTCTGAACCCCTGGGCGAAGGAGCCCAGGTTGGTTTTGGTTCTGAACCCCTGGGCGAAGGAGCCCAGGCTGGTTTTGGTTCTGAAGCCCTGGGCGAAGGAGTCCAGGCTGGTTTTGGTTCTGAACCCCTGGGCGAAGGAGCCCAGGTTGGTTTTGGTTCTGAACCCCTGGGCGAAGGAGTCCAGGCTGGTTTTGGTTCTGAACCCCTGGGCGAAGGAGCCCAGGCTGGTTTTGGTTCTGAACCCCTGGGCGAAGGAGCCCAGGCTGGTTTTGGTTCTGAACCCCTGGGCGAAGGAGTCCAGGTTGGTTTTGGTTCTGAACCCCTGGGCGAAGGAGCCCAGGCTGGTTTTGGTTCTGAAGCCCTGGGCGAAGGAGCCCAGGCTGGTTTTGACTTCCAGGGTGCACCAGCCTGGGCTGGTTTTGATTCCAAACCCCTGGGCGAAGGAGCCCAGGTTGGTTTTGAGTTCCAGGGTGCACTAGCCCAGGCTGGTTTTGGCTCTGAACCCTGGGGGGAAGGAGCCCGGGTTGGTTTTGGCTCTGAACCCCTGGGTGAAGGAGCCCAGGTTGGTTTTGACCTCCAGGGTGCACCAGCCTGGGCTGGTTTTGGCTCTGAAGCCCCTGGCGAATTAAACCCTGCTGGGGCTGGGAGATAGGGCGAGCCTGGCCAGGCTGGAGCTGAAGCCCAGGGTGCACCAGGACTGGCTGGGTCCGAGCCATGGGGTGAACAGGCTCCAAGTGGGCTTGGGGAGGGAGTTGGGGTCCTGAGAGGGTGAAGGTAGACTGGGAGATGTGGTGCAGGAGGCCAGGCTGGGACAGGGGGACAAGGACATCAGCCTGGGTCTGGTGGACGCTGTTGCCTCGACTGGCCCAGTTGCTATCCGTGAGGATCTCGTAGTCCTCAGGCTGTGGGCAGGTCATGTTGACTTCGTAGGATGCGACCAGGACCCCGCTGAGCAGCATCTCCTCCAGCTGCACCCTCAGGATGTAGTGGTCATCCTGTGGTGGGGCAGGAGGAACAGTCACCCCCAACCCACCGGGGTGGGGGAGTCACCACGGGTGGGACAAGAGCCTCACCTTCACCAGGACGTGGCAGCCCTCGTAGCCAGAGGAGAAAATAACGGCACCGTCTGCCCCAGTGTTGAGCCAGTGGAGGCAGATGGAGCAGTTAGCCACGTCAAAGCGGGTGCCAAACTCATCTGCAGGGACCCCGTGGGCACGGGGGGGGAAACGAGGTGGTATAATTGGGTGCTGTGATGCTCCCTGGGGAGACAGGCACACAGAAACACCTACACACACCCCAAACCAGCCCCTGCACCCAAAACTCGTCCCATCGGGGCAGCGGCACCCCGATGCACTCAGGGTTTGGGATAACCCCAGGGTGATCTGTCACCTGAAGGAGATCGGGGCGGGGGGGGGAGGGGTGGCTCGCACCCACCTGCCCTCCCCCTACACTCACCCATGACCTTGAAGCGGACGGTGTGGCTGTGGGTGGGGTACGCCAGCAGTTGCATGCTGTGGTTGCCGCAGTCATAGCGATATTGCAGGACTGAGAAGGCGGCTCTGGGCCCCGAGAGCAGGAGAAAAAGCAGCAGGAGGAAGGAGAAACCCCATCTCATGGCGGCGGCGACGGAGAGGGAGGCTGGAGCATGGGTCAGCGCTGGGGGCTGTGGATTTATATCCAGACAACGCGGGGGGCGGATCAGATGACTGGGGGGGCCGTGCCGGCCCCGTGGCCAAGGGGGGGATGAGCTCTGGCCAGGTCTTCTCGCTCCCCTGCCACCAGCGACCTCATTGCCCCCGTGGCCATGCCGGGGTGACCAGAGAGGAATCAAAAACTGTTCAAAGAAAAGTTTTTTGTCCTGCAGTGGGAGAGACGGGGAATGGAGACAGCACTGGCTGCGATGCCCAGCTGGACTGAGCCATCCGGGCAGGAGGAGGGGGCTGGCATGTGCCCACCCACCCCATCTTGCACACAGCCTTGGGGGTTGCCACAAGCCAGTGGGGACAGCGGTGACATCTGGCTCCCCCCGCCACTGCCTGTGGGGACAGCGGTGGGACTGGGAGCCCGTGGGAGGGACTGGGGGAGCACCACGGCCCCGCTGAGGTCTGGGGGCCGCAGAATCAGGTGGTTGTCCCCAAATCCGCCCCCGTCCTGGTGGCTGCACACGTGGCTCTACCCCGCCAGCAGTGCTACAGAGGAACCAAAAGTCTTTCAAAGAGCACTTTGTCCTGTGTAGGCGGAAACTTTTTTTATTTTTTTTTGAGAGAGAAACTCTTCCTGCAAACACAGACTCAAGGCCACTGCCCTGAGTGTGACACGGGTCTGGGGGATGCTCATCCCCCAACGTCGCAGCCCGCAAGAGAAAAATGGAGCCGAGTTTTGCTGGTGCCCTGGGATGAGGAGGAAGGACCTTGATCCCCTCGGGTGGCTGCTGAGTGCAGCACTTGGGGGTTCCCTCACCCTCCACCCCACCCCCCAAGAAGTTTCCCTTCTGGGTCTTATCTTTATTACACTTATCGTGACCGGTGTGACGGTCATGGCCGGCTCTTGCACCCTGCCCCAGCACGTGCCAGGTGGCAACATGCCCAGATGCCCGTTTGCCATCCACTGCCCCCAACCCAGGTGCCAGCCTCGGTGTTTGGGGGGGTCGGGGGGGCTGTTTAAACCCCTCAGCGTTCCCGGGGGAAAAACCCACCCCCAGCTCAGCGCAGGCACTGGGACTGCACCAGCTCCCGCCACCTGACGGCACCAAACTCACAGTGAAAGGGTGTGCGGAGGTGGGGGTTTGGCTATAGCCCCCCACTAAAACTTTAGCCTTGGTTAGTGACACCCCCACAATGCCCTGAGCCGTGGCTGTGCCTATATATGTACCTATATACATATAGGGTCCTCCCACATGCCATTACCCCACGAGTACAGGCAGGACCAGGCAGCGCTGGCTGGCACGGTGCACTTTATTGAGGGCGGCAATGTGCCCGGGCCTGGGGGGCAACCTCAGCCCCTTCCCCCCCCCCCGCCCCAGCTCCCCGCAGCCATCACAGCTTCATGGTGGCAGCAGGGCCCAGGTGAAGCTCCAAGAACTGGATGATCTCTTGCCACGAGTGCTCCTGGGCTTTGGCGTGGGCTTGGGCTTCGCCCCCCCACAGCATCGGGTAGGGGCTTCCCCTCATGCTGGACATGCTACAGAGGGGCGAGCTGGGGGGTTCGATCAAGTGGCCGGCTCCGGGGTAGGAGAGGAGGCGACAGCTCGCCGGTGACATGCGTGCCATGGCCAGCTGGGCAAAAAGCTTGCTGTTCAAGCTGCGGTCAGCCTCCCCCACCACGAAAAGGACCTTGCCCCGGATTTTCTCTGTCGGGATGGCCGAGGCGCTGTACGCAGGGTCCCGGGGGTCAGCGAAGACGCCCGAGTTGTCCAAGGCCCCCACCTCCGTGAGGACTATGCGCTCAGTGAGGTAGGGGATGGGGGGAATGTGGAGATCCTTGTAGACCAGCGGGTTGCCGTAGAGGAAGGCCGTGCCGTTGATCCACACTGTGGCCACCACCTGGGGGAGGAAGGTGGCCATGGCAAGGCCCACCTCTGCTCCTTTGGAGACGCTAACGACACCCAGGCCAGGGCCTCGCACCTGCAGTGGGGTGGGGAAACGGAGCCAGTTGGCAGTGCCACTTGCTGGGTTGTCACTAGGACAATCTGCTCGCTGGGATGTTCCCAGTCACCAGGACAACCCACTTGCTGGGACATCCTTCCTGGTCACCAGGACATCCTGGTCACTGGGATGTCCCCAGTCATGAGGACAACCCACTGGGACATCCCTGGTCACGAGGACATCCTATTCACCGGGATGTCCCCAGTCCCCAGGACAACTTGCTTATCAGGACATCCCAAGCCCCCAGGACATCTCCCCCACACCAGGATGTCCCTGCTTGCAGGGGCCACACGCCGTGCTGCAGGGCTCACCTTGGGGTGCTGGAGGAGCAGCTTGGCCGCCTCCTCAAAATATTCCAGGTCGATCTGGAGCAGGGTGCGGGGCAGGTCATCGTAGGCGAAGAAGGCCAGGGCCAGCACGGCGAAGCCCTGGCTGGCCAACAGCCCTGCACGGAACTCAATGAGGCCACCTGCACCCCCAAACAGGTCGATCACCCCCGGGAAGGGTCCCGGTCCTGCGAGGAGCCAGATATCATCACCCATGAGGGAAGAGAAGCCACTGGTGCCATCCCGCAACCCCAGAATGTCCCCAGTCATCAGGACAAGCCGCTCGCTGGGACATCCCGGGGTTCCCCCACACCCCGTTTCTCACCAGGCGGTAAGAAGAGGGCCCCCCGGACCCTGCCCTCCCGGATGGGCACGCGCTGGACACCAGGACCCACATACCACCGCTCGGCCTCGCAGGAGGCCAACGGTTGGTCCTGGGGCCCGGTGAGCAAACAGGGCCCATCGAAAACCTCCAGCCGGACGAGGAAGGGGCTGCCGGCCACATCCCGCTTGACCAGGCGTCGGAAAAGGGTGTCGGGCTGCAGGAACCAGAAAAGTCCCATGGGCCAAACGCCGGTGTAGCTGCCACCCAGAGCGGCGTGGAGCCCGGGATCCACCTCTCCCGCTGCGTCGGCGCGGAAAAAGGCACGAGACTGGAAACGTTCACCATGCTCGTCCGTCAGCGACGCTCGTAAAGTCACCAGCTGCGAGGGGGACAGTCCCCGCACCCGTATCTGTGCCGGCCGGTCGGCCAGCGAGGATTGCGGTGTCACTGTCACCTCTACCATGGTGTACCTGGGGATGGAGGTGAGCATCACCCCTGAGTAGCCCACTCGGGCCCCACGGTTGCCCAACCCTCAGGGAGGAGGCAGGGGAGGCTGCGTGGTGGCCCAGCGCAGGCTGGCAGCAGGGGGTTGTCCCCAGGGATCCTAACGAGAGGATTTGGCAATCCCACAATGGGGTTTGTAGCCCACCTGGGCCCGCGGGCTTCTCTAGTCCCTGTCCCACCCTCCTTGCCAAGACCATGCAGCACTGCTGCCCCCCCCCAACACCTCCCACCCCAAACACCCCCCAGCAGCCCCCCAAACCTGCCCCGTGGTGGGGACACCCCTTTTTTCTTCTGTCCCCCAGACCCCACCATTCCCTCTCCCCATACTCTTCCCCTGCACCCCAGGGCCAGACCAGCGTAGGGGTCCAGGGGGCTGGGGCAAGCTGGGGACAGGGGCTATAAGCACCCCCCCCCCACACACACACACACCCGCCGGTGCTGTACAGACCCCGATTCCCCTCCGTGCAGCCGTGCAGGCAGCAGTCCAGAGAGGCGCTGGCCCCACCCAGCCCTGGGAGGAGACGCTGCGTTCACCCACGTAGGGCCTACCAGAAAAACACGTCCCCCCCCATCATGCACCCAGGCCTTCCAGCCTGAAGCCACAGGGACGGGGTTCCAAGCCCCACTTCTTACCCACCCGGGGTGAAGGTTGGGCTCCTGCAGTGGCTCTGGGGAGGGAGAGGCAGGGCTCTGCCTGCTGCAGGCTGCGATTTGCCTTGATAATTATTAACCCCAGAAGCAGCAAGGGCAAAGGCTTCCTGCTTGCTGACCTGGGCCAGGCTGGCAGCCGCCCCATGGCTCTGTGGCACCCCAGATCTCCTGCCAGACCCCCTCACCTGGGGCACCCCTCAGTGGGGGCTGCGCTGGGCGTGGGTGGGAACACCCCAACCCCCCCCAATTCCTACTCAGTGAGGGCAAAGGGGAGCTCTGCACCCTGCACCCCGTTTTGGGAGGCACAGGGCCAGGTCCCCCCACAGGCACTGCTCATTCTGCGCCACAAGCTCATGTTCCCCCCCCAGGATGAAGCTCCTGGGCATCACCCTGCCCCCGCCCCCCCCCCCCCCCCCCCCCCCCCCCCCGGGGCTCCCCGTTGTCAGTGAGGGCTTCTCCTCCCTGCAGCCTCATCTTTGCCCACCCCTCGGCACCTCCATCCCACCGGGCTGAGGAGACAACCCTCAGCCAGAACACAAAAAAGGAGCATTTATAGAGCAAGAAAAACTAGGAAGGTGAAGATTTGTGTGTGTTTCCCACCCCAAGCCCTGCCCCCCATCTCCCAGTACCCCCCAAACCCACCCTGCAGCAGTGCTGCCCCCCACCAAAGAAGGGTGACAGGAGGCAGTGCTGCACCACCCACTCCCCTCCCATCCCCGCAGCGCAGCAGAGATGTGCCCTCTCCATCCAGAGCTCATTCCCAGGGAGGTGAGACCCCTCTTTGAGGAAAAGGAGCCCCTGTGACTGCAGGAAGGCTGAGCAAGATTCATCTTGGCAGAGGGAAGGCCCCACGCTGGAGCCACCTGCACCCTCCTGAAGTGTTGGGAGGCAAGTCTGGGTCAGTTCCTGTTCATTTTTATAAAGAAAAAGCAGATTTGGAGTTGGCAAAGCAGTTCTTCGAGCCCCAGGCCCTCAGCAACACCCCAACTTCACAGGGCAGGGTAGGGGGGGATCCAACAGTCAGTTCCTGCAGGTCACGGTGTTGCATCACCCACCCCAGCTTTGTCCTGCTGTCTGTCCAACCCCAAGGGCCTGGGCAGCAGCTCCTGCCCGCTGAGCTGAGGAAACACCCCTGGAGAGAAGTGGGACCCATAGAAATCCCAGCTTCCCCGGCTGGGCATTGCGGTGCCTTGTCTCCCGTCTCACTCCATGGCCGGTTTGCGTCGCACGGGTGTTTTCTGGAGCAGGGCCAGCGTGTCCCGCTTCTCCACCCGCCGCAGCTGCTTCTTCTTCGCCCGCTTGAGCTTCAGCGGGTTCCGGATCTGGGGATGGGGGTGAGGGGGAAAGAAGGGGCTTTCAGGTACAGAGATTGCACCAAGGGGGTAGCCAGGCAGGGATGGGATTGTCTTCCTCCCGCCGCTGAAGCATAGCACTGACTGAAGTCTGGACACGAAGCCATCCAGCTCCTGATCAGATTTATCCTAAAACTCCTCCCCAGGAGCATCTCCAAGTTGCCCCAGCTCTGGTGTCGGAGGGGACAGGTTAACCACATCCTCACCACCATGGCATGGCTGCCCAGCTCTTCCCATCCACCCCAAGCTCCCAAGTCTCTTCCAGATGGAAAAGCTCCGACTTCCCTGCAGGAAAGCCCCATGTGCCTGGATTCCCATTGACGTCATTTGCCCTGCTCTGTTGCCTCGCGTGGCAGCAATCCACAAAGTGACCCCCTCCCTGGTTTTTGAGAAGTTGTCCCCCCCCTGCTTGGCTGAGGAATCACCCTCCTGGTGCAGCTGGCTTCGGCTGGACTTCCCCAGTCCTCCCAGTGCTTCAGAGGAGCCAGGGAGCGGAATTGGAACAAACTAGACACCAGTGCCTAGGATCTGAAGGCTACTGGCTCTGCCAGGCCACCGCGGTGTCCCCAGCCCATGGTGGGGCCACAACTCACCACTTGAACAATTTCTGCCTTCCGCTCATTCTCCAGGCGCCGCTTCAGGTTCTCCTCCCGTCGCCGTTTCTTCTCCTACAGGAGCAAAAGTGTTCCCTGTGAATCCCTCCCTCCCTTCCTCTGGGCTTAAACCCAAACCAGCATCAACCCATAGCCAATGTCCACCCCAGTCAGGGAGCTGCAGGGCTATGGCACCATGAGTTCCACTTGCCCAAGCATAAAATCTGCGGCATAAAGCCAAGTCAGCCCTCGCGGCACAAGGCTTGAACTGACTGAACGAGTTTATTCCATGTCAGTGACTTGCAGCATGTGACCGCTGCAGCCTGGATTTGGCACAACGACAGGGAATTCACTGTCCCGGCTGCCAACACACACAGGATCATGTATGGAGGGAGGTGGAAAAGTCTCTGGTCACTGCCTGACCCTACAACGCAGCCCTGAGCTTGCCACAGTGAAGGGAGCGGGTAGCTGCAGACAAGGGCTGGGACAGCAGGCACAGAGGGGGCCGGGTGACACTGCCTGGAGGGTCCCAAGTGTCAGGTGCAGCTCTCAAGCACCGTTACCTCTCTCTCTCTCTGCTTCCCCTCCTGCAGTTGCCGTGCCAGGTCCTGGACGATCTTCCTCTCCTGCCGTTCCTTCATTTTCCGTGCCCAGGAGGTGCGAAGGGCCTTGTCCTGGATCATGTGTGAGAACCTGGGCAGGCAGACAGGCTGCGTTAGCAGCTGGAGGCAGAACTGAGTTCCCCATGGCTTGCAGAAACCCCACACAGCCTCGCCTGCTCCGGCTCCTCTCCAGAAACTCCTCAGGCCAGAACTCTGTGAAACTCCCCCAGTTCAAAGCCTCCCACAGCAGCCCCACGCCCTCGCATCCCCTCTAAATCTTCCCCTCAGCTCAGGGCTCCCCTAGAGCAGCCCCGTCCCCTCTGGGTCCTTCCTAAAATCTACACACAGCTCCCGCGTCCCCTTACAAACCACCCCCATGGCCCCATCAAGGCAGCCCTGCCCCTCCCACACCCCTCCCGAGCCAACCCACCCCCAAAACGGCCCTGTCCCGCCCAGACTCTCGGCGTAAAGCACCCGCAGAGCCTCCCCCCCAAGCTTCAGAACCCCCCAAACAGCGCCGCCTCCACCAGAGACCCCCGCCTGAGGCCTGACCCTCCCTCCCGCTCTCACCTCTTCTTCCCGGGGTCCTTCCACACCCGCCCCGACTTGGGCCTGCCCCGCGGGATGGCTGCCGCCGCCTCTTTTCGTTTCTTGGCTTTTCGGCGCCGTCGGGCCGGGGCCGGAGCCGGGGCCGCCCCGCTGGGCTGCTCGGGGCCTGGACCCGGGGCCGGGGCCGCCCCGCACTCCCCCTTCATTCTCCACGCGGCCGCTTCCCCGACGGCGCCGTGTGATGACGTCAGAGGCGCGACGCGCCGGCACGGCCGCGCGCATGCTCAGAGAGGAAACGAGGCGACGCCGAGGCGCCCCCCCCCCCCTTCCCCCCGACCGCCATCTTAGTGTCGGGCAACAGCTTCCCTCCTCCCTGACGACGCCGGGCGAAGGCCCTGCACCGACACCCCCCCCCCCAATCCCACCCTGTGTGGGGGCTCGGTGAGGCCCCCCCGCCCCCTGAGCGAGCCCCGGAAAGATGCGTGGCCTGGGCTGGGGGGAGAGGCCTTTACTGGGGGCCAAACACACAGAGGGGAGCAGCCTCCTTCCCGGGGCCGGGATGTGGAGGCCTCTCGGGCTCTGGCCAGCTCCACCATCGGACACCAGGGAGGCCCTTCTGGGCTCTGGCAGCAGGGCTGGGGCATGCGGTGGTTCTTAGCAGGGGACAGCTGCAGGCTTGGCCATGGCTACAGCACCTGGGAGAGGAAAAAGGGGAAAATTCTGCTTTTGGGGTCACAGAGAGAGACCCCCGTGGGTCACCGGCTTGGGGTGGCCCCTCGGAGGAAAGAAGAGGGGGGATAACGCTGCCCTGCACCCGCCGAAATGCCGGAGCTAGTGCCCCAGGCCTCCCCAGGGCTCTGGGCTGTGACGAGGCCCCGCAATGGGCCCAGCCCCCCTCACCATGTTTGTGTACTTGTGCTGCTTGATGGCGTCGTAGCCAAAGGCCAGGACCGCCACGGCTGTGCAGAACTCCAGGAGGCTGAATATGACGAGTATGGAATCCAGCCCATTGCTCAGCATCTGCGAGAAGGAGAGCGGAAGGATCCTGCGGTGTCCCTCATCCCCACCCCTGCACGGGCAATCAGACCCACTGCCTGAGCAGGACCATGAGGCTCTACCTTGGTCTCCAGGTTGAAGCACCACTCAGGTTTCAGCTGGAACGGCATGTTGGTCTCGCAGCCGGGGACGTCGCGAGTGATGGCCGTGGTGTGGACAAGAGTGGCCACCAGCGTGCTCAGAATGACCCCCATGTTGATGATGCAGCAGGTCTTCACCTGTGGGGGTCACCTCACGTGAACCAGCAGCAGCTCTGTTCCTTCTGCTCCAGCCAGGAGCTGTGCAGGTGACAGCATGATGCCCACCCTGCCAGAGACCCCCTGCGAGGTGCCACAGAGCTGAAGAGGCTGCCTGGTGCTTTCTGTTTGACCTGTCTGAGCAGGGGGCCTCTGAGCTGGATTATTCAATTCAGGACACATATATTCCTGGAGAAGCCACCCAGGGCAGCCATCCTCCGTGACACCTTTTGTCCCCATCATCAGAGAAGGACTTCAGCAGGCCCCAAGTGTCTTGTGGAGGCCCTGAAGCATGAAGGATTGTGATGGGGAGAGAGCTGGGGACCTCCCGAGGGTGAGACAGGCCTTGGGTGCCTCACTCTAGCCCCTGCGGGGTAAATCTGGGCTGCAGGGGGGTCCCACCAGCTTCCGGAATGGGCAGAAGCAATGGGGGGACACTTTGCCCCTTCCAGCCTGGCCGCAGGGGACCCCCTTACCAGCAAGATGTTCTCTCTTTTTTCACTTTCCACCAGGAGAGAGCCTGAGACCAAGAGCTGCTCGGAAAACAGAGGAAGAAGGGTGTCAGCAACAAGACACCCATCCCACACATCCCCTTGCCCCTTCGGCTGCAAATCGGTCTTCAGAGCTTCATGCACACTCCCTCTATCCCCAAAGGGGACAGCCAGAAGATTTGGGTGTAAGAGGAGGCCCTGGTGATGGGATCTGGTCCCCAGTCCACTGAGATCCCCCAGTCCTCATCGGATGGTGAGAGGGTGAAGGCCAGGCATGTCCCTACTTACCAAGAGCCCGAGCCAAAAGAGGATCCCGCTGGCCACAGGCAGGGAAGGGGTCCTGTGTTCTGACACTGTCAGGATGATCCCGAAGCAGATGTGGATGATCCCGGTGAAGATGTGGATGGTCTGGGGAAGGATGGGGGAGAGCAATCCCACTGGTCACTCTTGGCCCAAAGCTCTGCCTGTGTGCCAGCACCAGCAAAGGGTGGATATCACCGTTGCTGTTAGCTGTGTTCCACCCCGCTCCCACTGTCACACCACGCCCTGGCAGGACAGTCCCTGGGGATATTCAGTCCCCACTTTGCCTCCAAGGTGCCCCGTCCCTCCAAGACGCCGTGTCTCACCCCCAGCGCCTTTGGCTGAGCCCTTCTGAAGATTTTGACTTGAAACGATGCCCCGGCGGGTGTGGACGGCCTGGAACTGGAGGTCAGCTGGGCCGCTCGAGGGTCTGTGGCCGGGATAACCTCTGTGATGATCCTCACACCCCCAGAGTCAGTCACTGTGGTGGCTGCCATCGTCTGCAGGCAGAGTGAGGAAGCTGAAGGACCAGGCCAGCTCCTGGCCTGCTGAGGGCCAGCGTATGGGATGCAGCAGCACAAGAAGCACTGACATCCTCTTCCAAGGATGTCCCACACCCCATCGTGCACCCCACACCTCACTCCGCACCCAGGTACCTCCTTCAGCACAGGTTTGCCCTCCTCCTCCTCCCCACGGCCGCCGTTAGCGGTCCCTTCACCGTTTAAATCTTCCCCAGGAGGTGGTGGTCGGGCAGGGACACGATCCCGCTGCCCTTTGCTCCCTGCAGGAAGTTTGTTCACGGAAATCTCGTCAGGCCCCTCTTGCTCAATGAGGTGGCTTTGCCAATGGAGGGGAGAGGCTGGCAAAAAGCCCCGCATGCACCCTCCTGCGTGCACAAGGTGGAGGGAGAGGGAGGGGGAGGGGGGCTTGGCAAACCTGTAGGTGGGGGCAGCCCCTTCGAGGGCTCCGCTGCAGCCTGCGGAAGGGGTTGGACGCTTGTCCCTTGGGATGCTCCCGGGAGGAGACACACACACACCCCCCCCTTGCCCAGTTTTGGGCGAGTCTTCTCCATCCCCAGTTGCAGATGCTTAACTCAGGCGTCATTATCTGCCCTGGCAGGGTCCTAATGAGGTGCTCAAAGATTAATTTGGCCACTATGAGACAGCCAGCCCTGGCAGTTTCCCTCACAGGGGAATAAAAAAGGAGTGAAACAGGACATGGCACAAACATTATAAACCCCTAAAAGTCCCAAGGAAGCTCCTTTATTGCCTTTTTATTGTCTTTGGGGTTCTTCCTTCACAAGTGCCTCGACCCTGTGTGTCTGTCCCCAGTGAGAACAGCCCACCCGCAGGAGCGAGCTGGGGGGGGAGCGGCAGCACGGCGTGCGGTGCCGGACAGCTCCAGCGGGAGCTGAAGGGAAAGGAGATGTGGTTGTTTCCGATAGGAAATGAGAGCTCAGCCTGGGAACAGAGCCACCACACATGGCGAGGAGCTCCCGAGGGGCAAGCTCAGAGGCCCCTTCCTCCCTGCGCTGGCCACCGGTCTCCAGGTCTGCCAGAAAACAGCTATTTCCTCTGTGGCCGCCGTCCCCATCTGCTCACCGAGTGGGCTGGGGTCCCCCCAGAGGACCCACCGGCTTCCCTGGACGTTTGACAGGTGCAGGGTAGGACCCCACTTGGGTTTTTTCCTCTCTTGGAGGCTGTGAATGTCTGCCCACCGCCTGAGGCTTTACCCAAGCTAGTTCTGGGTGGAGTAGAAATATTTAAGTACAGGGTTCTGGCATCTCTGAGCTTGGCCACAAGCAGCTAGGGCTGGCTTCACACCACATTGGTGGCCACGGGCATCACCAGCGTTGGGGACTCCCAACACCCCTCGCACCGCAGAGCCAGGGAGGGCTGGGCCTCTCCACAGCCTGGTTCCAGCTGAGGATTTTAGGAGCAGGTGGAGGAATTTTGTGACGTGCTTTTTCCTTTCCTTTGGCCCTAGAGGGAGCTGAGACGCCTGGTTTGGAGGCACATGGCTTCCAGAGCTAGGTAGAGGCTTCCAGCCCTGGGGCCAGCAGTGGTGTGTGATCGCTAGCGAGGGGTGAGCAGCCACAGCCCCCCTCCAATCCCAGGGAAACCAGGGGATGGGTGGTACCAAAGCGGGCACGGAGCAGCCACGTCTCGATGTCTCCCATGGAGGGACCAGCAGCACAGCCACATCCTTGGCTCTTGAGTTTGCAGAGACGCTGGAGGGAAGCTGGTGTCCCCACGGAGCCTCTGTGTTTCTCCGGGGACTCTTTCAAAGGTTTTCTCTGCAGGCTGGAAACCAGGAGACTGACCAGTGGCCGACTGGGGTGGTGGCCACAAGCCTGGGGGCAGGATGCCCAGCAAACCTCAGCAGCCAAGCTGGGACTCTGGGGGCTCAGCTCTCCCCTGTCCCATTTTGGGTCTTTACAGCCAGACCATTTCCCTGTCTGTTGGCTAACGAGGGAGCACAGTCAGTCTGTGCCCTCCCCACGCTCCCACACGCAGGGGAATGGGAGGATTTTTGGCACAGCAGTAGGAGTTGTCTCCAGATTTGCCCATAGCTGGGAGGTGAGGGGGGGACACTCCCACCAAACCAGCCTAAAGCAGGTCTCAGAAAAGAGCCAGCAGCAAGGAGCAGCGAGGGACTCGCATCTCCACCCTGGTGCCTGAGCGGGCTCACGCTGCCTCCAGGCAGGCAAGTGGGAGGAAAGGACAAGGGGTTTGCCAGGCACTTTAGCCCATCTGCATCGTCTCATCCCACGGTGGAAAACATCAGGTGGAGAAAAGCTGCCAGTGCCAGCACTGGGTGCTGGGGAGAAGCTGCCGCTGGCGTTTTCCCCATCCTGTAGCCCCGACGGCGGGGGAGCGAGCACTTGGCCTTGTAAAGGGCTGCAACTGCCGGCACGGCTTTCCAGGAAAAACATGGAGATGGATGAGATTCAACCACGCCTCTTCATCGCACTCCCCGTGCCTCTTGGCCTTTAATTTCTGCCGGTAATTTCGGCCTCTCTGTGGAGGGAGAGATGCTCTCAACACCCTGATGCTAACGAGTCCTGCACCGGCTGGGATCTCGTTGCAACCCCGGCAGCACCCGAGGGGGAAGGAACACTTTAGCACCCGTGGAAATGCTGGGATCCCCTCTTTAGCCTTTATACATGCAGGGTGTCCTCCAGCATTAGCGACGGCTCGTGTTCCCAGTCGAAACCGCCTGCTACGGTGGATTTCCTCCCAAATCCGTCTTTTCAGATTCCTAAAGCATTCCTGAAGTTTCAGCCTTTCAGCCAGAAACAGCCGTGACTGCCCTCGGCCCAGCAGCTGGATTTGGTGAAGCGGTTGAGCAAGGTATCCGTGGAGAAAGTGCTTTTCCCTTTCTAAATAAAGCCAGGTCCAGCTGGGGATGGCAGGAGCCCAAGGTAGGATGTTACGATTTATTTTGGAAACAGATGCCAAGAGGAGGT
This sequence comes from Athene noctua, assembly GCF_965140245.1. Classification (NCBI taxonomy): domain Eukaryota; kingdom Metazoa; phylum Chordata; class Aves; order Strigiformes; family Strigidae; genus Athene; species Athene noctua. The sequence goes on along the minus strand of NC_134050.1, from coordinate 10,612,750 downwards.
GAAGCTTTTAAACGTCTGGCTGAGCAGATGCGGGGAAGCGGCAAGCCCCGTCGGTGCAGCCTTCCAGCCCTTTATTTGCAGGAATTTCTGGCTTTGCTGATATATACAATGCGTTCCTTGGATTTTAATGTTTTGTTGTTGTGTTTTTTTAGGTCGAGTTTTGCTCTCCTGACAGCTGGAAATCTTTGCTTTGCTGATTAGCCTTTCTTTTAAATCTCCAGGAGCCGCTCATGCACGGGCTGAGCGCCGGTGCTGGGTGAGACATTTGCCCCACGAAAATGTGGCTTTCAACAAACACCTGGGCTGGCAGCTGGGGACTCCCACGTCGATGGCTTCGGGCTCAACGCCCCGGTGTCCCTCAGGATGTCACGGCACGGATGGGGGAAGCCTGGCTGGGTGCTCAGGTTTGGGGCAGGGAGAGGCGGCGGGGGCGGGGGGGTGTGCAATTCAGCATCCCCTCCCACCAGCACAGGACAAGTTTACGAGCCTGGTGGAACCAAAAGTCCTTTTCCAACCCAAAACCCGCTGCTTTTTTCCAAAGAAAATAGATTGCAATGGAGAAATGCTTTTCACAGAAAGTTGCTGCTTCCTGTGAAAAACTTTATATCCCCATAAAAATACCAAAAGTCAACATTTTGCTTTGCCTCCAAATGTTTCTGGTTCTCACAGGGCTTTTAGGATACTGGTTCCAGAATGAGAAAGCTACATTTTTCTGGGACAGGTTTCAAGTTGTTTTTTTCTTTTTCTGTTGTTTTTTTTGTTTTTTTTTTTTTTTTTAAAAAAAGCATCTGTTTTTTATCTGTGCCATGTTCCCTGGGCAGTGATGATGCCAACCCTTATATTTTCACTGCAGACAAACATGCTGCTCTGTGATCCCCAGACTGTGGGCTGTGTTGTCCCTGCTTTGTGCCCCCAAAAAAACCACAGAGGGAACCTCCTCTGAGGGTGTTAAACACTAAGGGATCCATCCCGGCTTAGGAAATGTGGAGCCAAGAGCAGGCAGAAGCAGGCAAGGAGACTGGCAGCGTGATGCTGCCTGCTGGGGTGGTCCTGACCCTTTCTGGGGTGCAGCACTGACTGAGGCAGCCACTCTGGCGCTTCTGGAATTGCTGTGGTGGGGAATTCAGCTGCCCCGAGGAGACACAACGGGGAAGGAAACCGTAACCAGAGGCAAAATTTTGGAGTAGGGACTGTGCCGCTGAAAACCCCTTGGACAAGGCTCCTGTGGAGCCAGTTCTCCGCAAAACCCCCACCCAGGCACCCTCAAGGCTTTTGGGCAGGAGGGCGTTGAAGGGGGGGGGGGGGGGGGGGGGCGTTGTCATTTGGAATGCAGCAGCATTGCTCCTACCTTTCCTCAGTAGGGCAAGGAAACTGCCCTGAAAAGGTCCCTCCTGCCTGCACCAAACAAATCCCCCCAAACCACCGTGATGCAGCCCGCTGCTCCTCATTTAACCCATCGTGGGATTGAGGAGGGGTGTGCGGAGCCCCTTCCCACCCCGACCCCATGGACGGGGCAGAGCTGCATCTTCCATCCACCCTCCATTTTACTGGGGATGTGACACTCGGGGGCCAGCCGGATGTCCCAGCCCCACACGGGCATGGTCAGGATGAGGCCAGGACCCCACGAGATGCAATGTGGGGTTTTCCCCGGCTCTGTGTGAGCTTCCCACGGCGTCCACAGAGGGGGAAGGGGTGGCAGTGCTGGCATGGCCGGCATCTTGTCTCTGCTGCTAGCTGGCCAGGCTCCCTCCGTGGCATTAAGGAGCGTAGCCCTCGTAGCTGTAGGCTGGGGGAGCTGACGGAGTGATGGGCAGGTCTGAGGGGTTGTTGCTGATGGCGTAGGGCATGGGAAAGGGAACCTGGAAAGCAGAAGGGGGCAGCCCCGTCATCACGCAGCCCTGGTGTGTCCCCTTTGTCACTCCCCGCCAGGACACGGGGCTGGGGGTTGCTTGGGGACACGCGTGTGGCCTTCAGCGTCTTGGCGTTACCGCAGATGCCTCTGCTGATGCGTCCCAGCTTCTCATTCAGTCCCACCCTGCCTGACCTCAGCTCAGAGCCATCCCCATCGCCCCCCCCAGCGCAGGAGGAGGTAACAGGGCACTACTCACGGTCTGGGGTGGGCAGCGGGCAGCCAGGTAGCCCCGGCAGCAGAACAGGGCAGTGATGGCGAGCTCCAGGAAGCTGGTGAAGAGCAGCATGCCTGAGAGCCCAGTGCTGGCTGACTGCAAGCAACACAACCCCACAGAGCATTGTGAGCCACTTGCAGCAGCCCCATGCCGGTGCCTCGGCACGACCGTCACCACCTCGGGCCAACGTGGGCTCCGCGTTGGACAGGAAGCTGGTGATGGTGCAGTGGCAGAGCAGTATTCCTGCCCCACATCCTGGGGGGAACCAACCCCCTGGCCATGCTGACCCTCACCTCAGACATATCCCTCCCTCTTGACCCCCCAGATGTGGTGGGGGCTCTGCCAAGCATCCCCCCAACCCTGGAGCCATCTCTTGCTGGTGCGCCGCTACAGCCCACCAAAGCAAAAAAAAAAAATCACATCGGGGGCTGACATCCTGCTCTCAACTCCAATCAGCTGAGGGAACTGGGCAGGGGGGGTAAGTCTGGAGAAGAGGAGGCTGAGGGGAGACCTCATGGCCCTCTACAACTCCCTGACAGGAGGATGCAGAGAGGGGGGATGAGTCTCTTGAACCAAGGAACAAGGGACAGGACAAGAGGGAATGGCCTCAAGCTGCCCAGGGCAGGGTCAGGCTGGCTCTGAGGAAGGATTTCTGTGCAGAAGGGGCTGTTGGGCGTTGGAATGGGCTGCCCAGGGCAGGGGGGAGTCCCCATCCCTGGAGGGGTTGAAGAGTCGGGCTGACCCAGCGCTGAGAGATCTGGTGGAATTGGGAACGGTCAGTGTGAGGTTCATGGTTGGACTCGAGGATCTGCAAGGGCTTTTCCAACTCAGATGATTCTGGGATTCTGTGAAATACATGTGCCTTTTGCAAGCCATTTCTCTTCACGCCATTATTGAAGGAAGATGAAAAGGGGAGCCATTGTTTACCTCCTTCTCACCAACCACCTGTGATTTCTGGCCAGTCCAGCACACTCCGCTCTCCTCCCTCCCATCACCACCGGCACCAGCACTCACCTTTTTAAGCCAGCTCAGCTCACTAAACCGGTGGAAAACCAACCTGGCAAAAGCTTGTAGCGAGATGGAGTTTCTAATGTTACTACGTGGGGAGCCGCTTACCAAGAGGGAGGCTGGGAAGCTCCTGTACATTGCAGTGACGCTCAGATCCGCTATTAGGAAGATGGCCCCAATGCCTGCCGTGACGGCGCTGCAAGCGTTTGCTCCCAGGCTGCTCTTAACCTGGCAGAGAAGCGCACCGGTGCGGCTCACGGGGAGGCAAGAGGGACCTGCCATTTTCTGCCCACACGTCCCAGAGAGTGAAGGATGGAGGAGAGGGCAGGGGGAAATCCTCACCAGCAAAGGCTTGGGAAAATGCTCTGCCACCAGCAAGAGGGATCCTGAAGTGATAAACTGCCCCGAAAAGAGGAAAAATTGATGCTCAAGTGGGGGAAGACCCACCTTGGTGTAGCCACCGCCACCTCCACGCGATGGGGAGCAGCGCAGAGCGGTCCCCCACGTGGGGATGGGGACCGTCACGCTACAGCCCACACTTGGCATGGCCCCGCTGCCCGGCGTGAGCACACAGAGGGATTGATCGGGGAGGGGGAAGCTGCCCTGAGAGCCACCAGGCTTGGAGGAGGTGGCTCTCCATCCCCCACAGCTGGGGTGACGATGGCACTGGAGATACTCGCAGAGCACCCATCCTGTTCCTCCTCCTCCCCCGGGACCCGTTTGGCACCTGCCCTGCGACTCTGGGGGTGCCGTGTCCCCTGCACGCACCAAGATGCCACCCCAGAAGGGGTACGCGGTGGTGGTGGTGACAGACCAGGGGGCGAAGCTGGAGCCTGCGATGCTGGTGGCCACACTGCCGAAACCGAGGTGAGCCACGCCAAGGACGACCTGGAGGGCCTGTGCGGAGGGATGGGGGTTGCTCGGAGTCACTCGTGGGGGCAGACCCACCGCAAACTGCCCCCCATGGTGTTGGTGAGGGGAGAAGGGTCATGCTCACCCCCATCAGCTTGGGCTTCACCCAGAGCAAGATCTCAGCCATCGTCCCTGTCCCCTCAGAGAGCACCTGCCAAAGCCACCTGGAGCACCCAGCCGTGGGGCTTCCCTATGGGGCTGGAGACAGGCAGCAGGGCCCCAGGGGGCTGGCACTGCGGCTGGGGACACCGGGGATGAGGACCCTGGGGACAGAGTGGGCAGCCTGGGGACCCCGGTGGGATGGGACACGCGTCGCAGCCCTCCCCGGCGGCACACAGCTCTCTCCCGGGGGAATGTCGCTCCTGGGCACTCAGCAGCAGCCAGACCTGGAGGAAAAGGCACCCAGAGGTGGCATTGGGGTGGCTTGGTGAGACCTCCACTTCCCTCCTCTTCCTCTGTTAGCTATTTCTCCCCCTTCCTCTTCCATTTGGGGGGGGGTGGGGGGGTGGGGGGGTGGGGGTGCAGGCAACCTGCACGCCACCAACCTGGGATGTGAGGAGGAGACATGAGAGCCCCTTCCTGGAGCCCAGGCAACCCCCTCCCCTTCAACTTGAGAAGAGCTGGGGCAGCCACCACCCCCAGTAACCCCACCTTTGCTAGATACCCCTCCAATGCAAGACAGAGCCATTGGGACCCCCCCTCCCCGCTCACAGCCACCCCCCCCAGCTCCCCCCATGCCAGCCATCGCCTGTATTGGCACTCACCGTGCTGCCCCTTGTCCCCGCCACGGTGGCTGTGCCATGGGAGCAGAGGCCAGTTGGGTTTATTACCTGCAGACCTTGGTGCCGTCCCCACCCCTCCCGCTGTCCTCCGCGCGGTCACCCCGAGACCTGTCAAAGTCCCACCAGTGCTTCTGTCTGCCACGGCGATGGCACCCGGGGTGGCAAGACACCTGCCACCAGCACCCCGGTCCCACATGGGGCCACCAGCAACAGGACATGACCCTGAGCGACTTGTTTAGACCCAGGGTTGGCACAAAGACCCCTGAGGTCACTGCTGACTGGGAACGTGTGGTGATTTTTTGCTTTCCTTAAGCATCTTCCCTGCCTTAACCCCTGCCCGGTCATGGGGAGCTCATGGGACCAGTCTGGAACCAGCTCTCAGCCTTTATTAGCGTTGCCACCCTGAGGGAGGGACACAAGGCCACACCATCGCTGCGGGCAGGGCTGGGGATGGCCACAGCACGTCTCTGCAGCTGACACAGGGAAAGCCACGACAACATGGAGAGGGAGGGGGAGCCACTGATGGGCAGAGCTCCCCCCCACCCTCCGCAGAGCCGCTACGGAGCCCGTCTGTCCACAGCCGCGAATACCTCGTGGTAGGGTGGCGGGGGTGGCAGCATCGCCGGTGGAGGCACGAAGCTCGGGGTGAAATCCTCAGCCTGGCCAGGGAAGAAACACCACGGGAGCAAAGGCACCGAGGCTGGTGCCTTCCCTCCTGCTGCTTCTAAGGGGTTTGGGGGGGGCTCATCCCTGTCACCCCTTTTCTCAACCCACCGTCCCTCTCTCCCGTGTTCCCCGGGGGGTAGAAATCTCCCCTCACATCCACTCACCGGTGTGGATGTGGCCGGTCTGGTTTTCCAGCCAAAGTAGATGCAGAAGAAGGTGATGCAGGTCTCGGGCGCAGTGAAGGTGAGCAGGACACCCAGGAGCCCCCGCACCATGTGCTGGTGAGGATAGAGGGGGTGGGACCCCACATCACCCCACTTTTTAGGTTCCTGGCAGCATCGTGTCTGCCATGTGCATCCCAGCCTGCCCTGCCGTGGGCTGTTGGGATGTGGGACCCCATCCCCCCCACCCTGCCACCCCACCCCCTCACCAGCTTCAGCTGGGGCCCAAAAAAGGCTTCATGGTGGGAACTGAAGTCCCAGAGCACCAGGACGATGCCCACCACGGAGGCCAGCAGGCTGATGGCGTTGAGGACCAGGCAGACATTCACCTGTTGGGGACAGAGCCAGCCACATACCCCCCCAGCAGTCCACCCCCAAAAGTTCTCCCCCAAAAAACCTCTTCCCCCAGCCCTCAGGGGGAGTCTGGCAGGCACAGCGAGCCCCTCCAGCTCTGCAGACAGTCCTGCAGCCATCACATACACGCATGTGCCACATCCACATGCCTGGGGACAAGGGTCCTCTGGCAGCAGGTTGTCACAACCAGCCCCAGCCCCAGCAAGCATCCATGCACTGGGGCAGTTTGGCACTTGGAGGAGTTGGGGTGCCAGGAACCAGCACCCCTGTACCCCAGGAAACCGCTGCGAGCAGAAACGTCTCCCCTTACCACACAGACACCCTGTTTCTTCTCTGCCACCATGGAGCTGGAACCGGAGAGGATGAACTTTTGGAAGAGGAAGAGGAAGGTGTGAAGAAGCAGGTACTGCCCCAAAAACCAAGCGGAGATTCAGGGGAACCCCTTACCAGGAATCCTCCCCAGATGAAGTAGCAGGACCTGGCGGTCAGCACCTGCAGGGGCTCGCTGAAGGAGGAGACGAGGACCCCCCCGCAGCCCAGGTGGAGGATGCCCAGGAGGATCTGGATGCCCTGGGGAGCAGAAGGCACCGGGCAGCCCGGCACCGGCCACAGCCCCGGGGCACGGGGGCCTGGCGGGGTGCTTGCTCTTACCCCCAGCACCCCCAGCTCCGCTTTTAGGGGGGTGACTGACACCAGCCTGCAGCATCCAGCCCCCTGCACGGCCCTGGTATCCCCCGGGGGGGTGTGGGGAGGGAGGGTGACAAAAGGCTCTCTGGGTGCCATCCGGGGGGTGTAGGGAGGGAGGGTGACAAAAGGCTCTCTGGGTGCCATCGTCAGTGCTGATGCAGCATCCCAGGCACTGGAAGGGAGAGCACACGTGGCTGCCCTAGCCGCACCGTCCCCCCCACGCACAGCACCGGGGCGACGTGTCGCTGCCCCTCAGCAGATTGTGTGTGTGTGTGTCTGTGTCCCGTGTCCCCCCCCCCCCCCCCCCGCCACTTTTCAGCTCCACATCTCCCCATTTCCCCCATCGGGGGGTGAAAACACCCCTCCTGCATCCCAGCTCAGCCCACCGCCAGCTCGCTACTACACATCAGGCGAGGACCACACGCCGCCGCCTGCCCTCACAGCTCTCCTTTCCACCCTGAAGACCCCTCGCCTGCTCAGCTTGCCCTGGGCATCCCCCGTGCCCTTTCCCAGCCCCCCTCCAGGGCTCCAGCACCCTTCCAAGACGCAGGACCCAGACCTGGTGTTTGGGGTGCGGGTGCTCCCTGGCTTTACCCAGGGATGTAAAGCAGCCCCCCCTAACCCCAGCAGCTCGTCTCCCCCAAATCACCAGCATTTCATGCACCCTCAAGGTCGCTGCCACCCCACACCTTGTCCCCTCCCCTGCAAGTCCCCAAGGGCCCTTTTCCTCTAAGGGGGGGCTGCCCAGAGGAGCCCCATGGTCCTTCAGTCTGTGCCCACCCCCCAGGAGTGGCAGAGGAGCATCCCCCATCACTGTGGGGCAGGGAGCAGGTACGCACGGGAGGTCAGCCCTGTGCCCGCTGTGGGGGTCCGGCAGGGGGGTCTCCTGGGGGAACATCCCCAGCTCCCAGCCGCGGTTGAAAGGAGCCAAAGCTTTCCGGTGACAAGAGGGGCTTGTCCTGCGCTCCCCACCTCCGCCTCGGGGATGGCTGCAGCAAACACCATAAACAAGAGCTGCTGCAAGACACTGAGCCCCCCAGCCCTCCGCCACCACGGCAAAAAAGGGGGGTGCGCGGCCCCTCCTCACCCCCCAGCCGTGGGGCACTCACCGTGCTGTCCCTTGGGGTACCCAGCTCCTGGCAGGCCCCGTGTTTGCTGGCGTGGGACAGTGACTGCCGGCCTTTGCCCCAGCGTTTCTCCTGCCCGCGTCGCCACCCTTTATACAGCCCTTTGATCACCGGCTCACCAGCACCATGTGTCCCCAAGTGGGCCCCTCCCCATCACCCTACCAGCTCCCCAGACCCTGTCTAATTCCTGTCACCTGCTGTCCCCAGCCCTGAGAGGTACCTGCTCCTCCCCAGGTTTCAAGGCTGAAAACACGTAGAAATACGCATATAGATAAGAAACACATTTCCCTAGAGACTTAAAACATCTATTCCTGCATTTCCAGAGAAAGCTGCACTTCAACACAGCGACAGAAAACCTTGAAAATCCGGGGAAAGATAATCTGGGTTTAAAGATTGAGGGGCTCTGGGTTATCGCCATGCTAACGCCCAATTTCATGGAAAGGGGCATTTTGCAGTTGGCAGCAAAAAGCTGGCCCCGACCCAGCTCAGCATGTGGCAGTGGGATGCTCTGGGGAAAAAAAAAAAAGAACCTGATGCTGGCAGAGGATGAGCAAGGACGGATCCACCATGCTTGGCAAAGACAGAGGGACCTGCAGCCTGGTTGAGGGGGGTCAGCAGGTCTGTGTGGTGGCCCCCCTGGGGCTGGAGAGACTCCCCGGCTGCTGGGAGATGAGGTACAGGAGGCTCCGGAGCTACAGGTGAAGAGCTGGAGCCGTAATGGGGCTGTGAACCTGGGATGAGCAGAGAGAGGCTGTTTGTCCTGCTCCCCCAATCTCTGGGGCTTTTCCTACCAAACTGGCTCATTATTTTTTCAGAGACAGGAACAGAAATAACTGACAGTGAGTGAATAATCCATGAGGCTTTGGCTGAGCAGCAGTGAGCATTGTCAGGGCAGGGGGGTGGGCTGTTAAAAACAAGAAAGAAAATATTTAACCCAAAACTAAAAGTGGTGGTTCAAACGAGCTCACCCTGGGGCTGGAGGCAGACCCTGTCCCCAGACAGTAGGGGGGATGCCCCAGGGAGCAAGTGCAGACAGAGGTCCCCCTTTTAGGGCATCAATAACTCACCAAGGTGCTCCTACCCCTCTGAAAATCAGCGCTGGGCTCTCCCTCCTTGCCTCCATCCCAAGCTTGCCGTGAGCTCGGGCTGCTCCTTAAATAAACTGCTTCCCACCAGTGCCAGACGCTCATCAGCGCCCTTACTCCTTGTTAGGCTCTCGGGCACCCCCGCTGCTGCCGGGTGGGAAATGAGCTGGTCGGGAGGTAACAAACCTCTCTGCTGGTTAAAAGTGGGCCAAGAGCCCTTTAGTCTCAATTCCTGCCCCCAAGAGGAGCGATTTTTGTGGAATTGCTGCACAGATGAGGTTTAGGAGCACTCAGCAGGGCCCTCAGCTCCATTCCCATCCCACGGGATCACCCAGCCACATTCATGGGAACAGGGAATAAATGCCACCAGTGTCCCCGTGTCACCCCAAAGAGCAGCCCCAGCCCAGGGTGCAGCTTCTCAGCTGGTGTAAGAACCTGAAGCTGCTGTCATCACCGTCATTGCTGCTCCAGCAGCACTTGATAGAGTGAGCTGTACTGCTGTGTGTATAAGGGGGGGGATTTAGGGTGGTGGTTTTTCTGAGGGGGGTGCAGGTACTGGGGGGACCGTGGTGTCACCATCCCCAGCAGGACCAGATCAAGGTGATGGGCATGGGAAACCCCTGCAGCTGGCAGGATGAGCCCCTTGTCCACCAGACAGCAGCTCCGTGGGTGGGATTTGCAGCTCCAGTGCTGAGAAATCCCCCAAATGAGGAGACGCAGGTCCAGATAGAGCATTTATTTCAAAGATAAAATAAAGCCAAGGGGGTACGAGCCGAGGTAGATGCTCCAGGTACCCGCACGGCTCCCAGCACACAGTGGGGGCTCTAGAAGCTGCCTGCTACATGGCCACCAGACCTCAAGGAGATCCTGAACCCTGACGTGAATGAACCCCAGCACCCAACTGGGTATTTACCGACAGAAACACCCCATGAAGCCCCAAGATGCTCCCCCCCACCCCGTGGAGAAGCCCCTTCTCCAAAGCAGCCAGCGTGCGAAGAGCCCGTCTTTGAGATCTAGCGTGGGGGCAGGAGATGAACCAGGGAGGGGGCAAATTGGGGGTGTTTGCTGGCTTTCGGGAGGGGGTACCAGCGTGTCCCAGCCTGCAGCGTGGCGGGAGGAGGATGCCGTAACCCTGGGGACAGTTTTGGGCGCGTGGAGGCAGGACCCCACACCGACGTCCTCGGGGCCAGCGCCTCGCTAGACTTCAGGGGCGGCCAGCTGCAAAGAAACCCAAGAGCTGCTGCTGCTTCTGAAGGAGGGGGGGGGGGGGGGGGGGGGGCGGGGCCAGAATAACAGAGCTGGGGGGGGATAACAGAGCTCGGGGTGACCCCCAGGTGCCCACCAGCCTCTCTCCTCCACCCCCTGTGCCCACCCATGCCCGGTGCAGCAAGGTGGAGGTGCCGGGGTGCTCCCAGGGAAGGGGGGGCATGCTTTCCTGGGGTGGGAAGAGATCTGTCATGCAGGTGGGAGTCAGATGCTGCTCTGGGGAGCCGGCCCGGCCCCAACTCCACTTCTAACTGGGCTGTTCTTTGGGGTCGTAGATCACCTCGGAGTAGCTGGGTGGCCTAGAGAGGTCAGTCAGTGGCACTGCCAGGTCCACCCGGGTGGCACTGGGCACGATCAGCATGGCCTGGGGGAGAGCAGGAGCAGGGGGGAAAGTGCTGGGGGTCCGGCCAGGGCTTGACCCCGCTGCCCTTCACCCCCCTGCCCTACCTCGTTGGAGCTGAGGCGAGTGGCCCGGCACCAGAAATTAGCAGTGGCCACGGCGATGCAGAACTCCAGGATGGTGAAGATGAGCAGCACGATGGAAATCCCATTCCCTGCGAGCTCCAGGATGGGGGAAAAACCCCATCAGCAACGCCCAGGAGGAAGAAACCCACTCTTGGTCCCACAGGATGGGCCCCACCCCATGTTCTGGGGTGAGAATTTTAGGGTGAGGATTTTGGGGTTCCCCTCCTGGGTCTCCCACCGATCCTAAAGCACCTCAGCACCGGCTCTGCGGGTGCCAAGGTCGTGCTTGGAGCCCTCCGCCTCGCCGCTTTTACAGCTTGCGGAGAGAAACGGGCACTCCCAGGGTGTGACTCATCTCCTGAGGTATCAGCCTAAAATAGGTCAGGCACACGGCACTGCACCTGCAGTCAGGGTGCTGCTGGTCGTGGGCTCCCTGCTCCCCAACAGTGATGGGGCTGCACCCCAAAGCCCCTCTACCCCAAGAAGGGCTCAGGCAGCATCCAGTGGGGATGAAGGGATGGAAAAGGGGACAGGGGAGGTTCCCAAAAGGCTTAACCCTGTCTGGGAAGGCTCAGCCAGCCCCAGGCACCGCTGCCTCGAAAGCAGAGGCTGAGGGGGGGGTCCAGATGAGCCCCCACTTACCAGGACGAGATAGCTGTAGTAGTTGAAGCTGGAGCGGTAGAGCCCATTCAGGTTGAGGTCTACGATGAAGGCGACAATGCCCAGCAAAGCGAAGATGGCGCTGATGATGTTCATGGTCTGGCTGCCCTTCACCTGCGGGCGCAGAGAGGCTTTGGGGACAGGTTTGGGGCAGGCGTTGGACCTCAAAACCCGCGGGGACACCCACCACCCCGGCTTTGCAGCACTACCCCGGTGGGAACCAGCTGTGGGTAACACCTCAGGCTGCCCTTGGGGGGGTTTATTTCTTCTTCCTGTTGCTCACTTACAGGCGCAAGTTTAAACGTGGTTTTGCCCCCACGGATTTCACCTGGGATCGAGCTGCTCCTCAGCCACCCCCTTTCCCCCCCTCCAGCAGCAGGGGGGACCCCCAGCGACACTCACCGCACACTCTGTGGGGCTCTTCTCCGCCCCGATGGAGAGGCAGCCTGAGATGATGAACTGCGTCAGGAGAGAAAGGGGGTGACACACAGTCAGCTGGCACCCAGGTCACCCTGAGCTCCCCCAGACCCACCCAGCACTAACAGTCTGCCCACAGGCACAACCCCATGGCTCTTGGGGGGCACAAGATTCCCCCCCTTGTGCCTTGTTACTCCTTGAGGTTGAAAGCTGCCGAAGCAGAGCCCCTAGGGGGTCTCTCTCCCCGTGGACATCCTTCCCCAGAGGGGATTTCTTCCCCCCGTGGACATCCCCCCCAGCCCCACGCTACGCACAGACACGCCGCCCAGGAAGGGGATCTCGCCGATGACGAAGACAGAGGTGTAGACGTTGGTGAGCGTCGTCAGGACGATCCCGAAGCCGATGTGCATGAAGCCGGTCATAATCTGGATAGTCTGTGGGATGGGACAGGGCCAGAGTGGGACCAGTTCACCCCCCCAAACCGCCCTGCACACACACACACACACCCCGGGGATGGGGGTGCTCCTGTCCCCGAAACACTTCGGAGCCGCAGCGGGGAGCAACAGGAGGGGCAGAAACCTTCAGGAATAGGGCGGGGGACTTTTCAGGGGTTCCAGCCCCCCCCCCCCCAAACCACCCACCTCCCCCAGACTCACCCCCATCACTCGGTTCTTGCCCTTGGGCAGGGTCTCAGCCGTGTACATCACGGCGCGGCTGCCCAGCCGCAGGCTCCCCATCCCCTGCATAGAGGCAGCGGGGGGCAGCGGGACACCCCCCTACCCCCCCGCCACCCCCTCCGGCCTCGGAACAGCCCGGTCCCAGCCGGGGCCGCCCTCCCACCCCCCCGCCCCACCCCGCCCCCCCCGGGCGTTCATTGGCGCAGAGCGGTTGATGTCAGCAGCTGCAGCATCCCCGGGGCCACCGCCCAACCCACGAGTGGCCCCAAGACCCACGGGGTGAAACCCCACCCCGCGTCCAGACCCACAGATGAACCCCCACTGCCCTGCCCAGGACACAGAAGCAGAAGGAATATTGGGGGTGGGGGGTGGTTAAGGAGGCAAAGAAGCAGCCCCCCGAAGCCACCCCACCTCTGGATGCAGCCCGCGTGGGGAGATAAAAGTGGGGTACCCCAGCTGCGTGGGGCAGGGGGGAGCTGCTTAGTGTTGCCCCTCTCCTCACACCACCTTCAAGGAAGGGGTCCAGGGAACCGTGCCCCCCCCCCCCCTTCCTCCCAGGAAAGATGCTCCTACCCCAACCCCCAAGATGCCCAGGGCCAGATAAAAGGGAGAGGAGGAAAGTGGGGTGCTCCGGGAAGCAAGACTGCCCCAAAAAGCCTCCCCCCGCCGTGTGCTGTGTGTGTCCCCCACCTCCTGACTGAGCTAAGCCCTGCTAAGAACTGCCCCCAACCCAAAGCCCTGTTTACAGGAGCTCAGAAAGAATTAAAAAAAAAAAATAGAAGAGCTCTTTGCAGCGAGTTCCTGGAAGAAAGATCCATCAAGGGCCATTAGGCACGAACTGTCTCCTCGCTGCAGAGCTGGGGGCTGCGGAGAGCAGGGCCGGGGGGTGGGGGGGGTGTGGTGTGCGGTGCTGGCCCCCGGGTAGGATTTGTGGGGAGCAGAGCTCCTTGGCACCCCCTTTTCCCAGGCAGGGCTGGTCCCCGGCTGCGCTGGGGAGGTCCCTGCTCCCCGGCTGCAGGGGGTGACAATCTCAAGCAGGTCCTGTCACCATCGTGTGTGTCCCCACCGCCAATCCCAGCTACTCACTTCCCTGCGGTGGCTTCGCACCCAGGGTGCTGACCCACAGTTTCAGGGTGCCCAGCCAAGAACTCCGTGTAGGGGGAGGTTAAGAAAAAAACCCACAGCACAAAGTCAATAAATAATTAAAGCCTGATGGACTGCCCTCCACGCTGCCCACATCATGAGCAGCCCAGTGCGCTGGCAGCTGAGGGTTGGCACAACTCACTTCACCAGAAAGTGGCACAAGGGCCCTCTGAGCCACATCCCCCCAAGCCCAGGGACACCCCACCCCCCTCCCAAGCCCTCCACAGCCAAGCAGCAAGGCCCCGGCAGCCCATCTGCCCCTCAGTACCCTACCACCACACACCTGCACGAATCTGGTGCCCACGAGCTTCCACATGGGATGCTACAAACCTGCCCTCCTGCCCCAGCTCTGCTCTTACCCCCCGCCTTTTCTGCAAATTCACCAGAGCATCCCCAGGGAGGGGGGGCTGCAGCTGTGCCAGGGGCTCACCACACTGGTGTCCTTACGTTGGCAATGGTTGTTTTTCACCCACCACCCAGGCAGAGGGGTACCAGTGCTCTACCCTCCCCCCCCCCCCCCAAATATAGCACAGGAGCCACACTTGCCAGTGGCCCAGCTCTGCTCCCCACTCCATGGTGAGCAGCGTGGGGTGTCCGACAGCACCCGGAGGAGGTTAGCGGGCCCTTTTGGGGGGGACACATCACACCCCACACCCACTCACCCCTGGAAACACCACCCCCCCCCTTCCACACTGCACTGGCACAGTCTTTCTGCCACAGGTTTATTTCCAAAAGAGTCAGACCACAGCAGGGTCTGCAGGAACAGGGGGTGTCCTGGGGGTGGCCCAGGCACCACCAGCTGCTGTAGGGGCCATGGCCACATCACAGGGCTCCCCCGAGGCTGTCTCACGGTCCCCCACCCCGTGCCCACTCTGGTACCGCTGCACTGAGCAGTAGCAGCCGACCACGCTGACGGCAACGAGGATGGAGCACATGGCCACCATGGCCAGTGTGGTGCCAGGGACAGCTGGCCCTGCAGGGGAGAGACAGTGGGGTGAGGGGGACAGCAGGGTCATCCCCACCACCCCCCAGCACCGTGGGGCAGCTCACACTCACCCGAGTCCCTCTTCTCCTCCCGCACCACGGGGACTGAGGGGCGACGCGGCAGTGCCGTGCTGGGCTCCGGTGCCTTGAGGAGCCCGGTGGGGGCTGGGGACAAGCTGGGCAGAGCTGAAACTAGCCCCAGGGGGCTGAGGAGGATGCTGGCTTCCCCCAGGAGCCCTGCAAGGAGAAGCCCATCAGGCACTGCTGGGCACAAACATCTCATGGATCCCTGCATTCCCCCCCATGGGTTCAGAAGGGTCTTCCTACCTCTGCTGCCGGCCAGCTGACGGCGCCGACGGCCTCCGCAGCCAGCCGGGGAGCCACAACATGAACAGTTAGCCCCATCCGGGGAGTGCCAGGCATCTGCCGTGCGGTCATAGGAGCAGGATTTGCCAGAGGTGCTGCCAGCCCCCTCCGTCACAGCCTTGAGGTGACAGTGCAGGTAGATCTGTGGGGACAAGCATCCTCCTGCCACACCTCCTGAACTGCCCCATGGCTCACCAACAATCACCCCCAGACACCCCTTCCCCACACCCACGGACCCTGCTGGCACAGACCTGGCTGCTGGAGGCATTTGGGAAAAGGAAGGTGTCCAGTTGGAAGCGGAGGAAGCTGTCCCCACGCTGGGGTAGGAAGCGGGAACGGCCAAGCTGTCCATCCAACAGACACCTACGGGGATGGGAAGTGAGGTGAAACAGGACTGCCACCCCCCAGGGTCCTGGTGAGGAGGGAGATCAGCAATCTGGGGGGCACCCTGTGCCCAGCCGTGGTGCTCACCCGTTGTCAGCGATGACCTTGTACTTCAGCCACGTCGCTGTGCTTGGGCTGGCCACGCACTCGTCCACAAAGACCCTCATGGGCAGGCGGGGGTCGGTGCTCACCGACGCCTCAATGTTGACCAGTTCCCCCAGGAAATAAGTGGGCTGGTGCAGGCGGGAGGACCAGGTACCTGGAAGGCAGGAGGGGGTGTTGTGTCGTGTGTGTGTACCCCTCACACACAGACACAGGGGAACAAGGGGGTTTGGGGGTCCCCCACTCACTGTCATACACATCCAAGGCGAACCGCAAGTGTCTCCGGTGAGTGACGGTGGAGCTGAAGGGGACCCAGGTGGGTTGGATGGCCCCAAGTGAAACGCTGCCTGTCCTGCACCACAAAGCATCCTCAAATGGGGTGATAGGCTCCCAGGGACAGGCAGGACACCCCTTCTTGCCATGTCCCCCACAGGCAGGCACCCCTCCATAGCACCCACCCTGCCCAGGATGGGGCCAGCACTGAGGGGTCCAATCATGGATCACACCCAGGAGCATGGGGATGTGGGGCTCCCAACTTACCTGGGGTAGTAACAATCCACAGGGAGGGAGAAGGGTCTGGCACGAGCTACAGGCCCCCCAACCAACGGGCGGTAGTGGAGGACATTGCTGTAGCGGATCCTGTCTGGGAGGAGCTGGGGGAATGAGCAGACATAGAATCATCGAGGTTGGAAAAGCCCTTGAGGCTCCTCCAGTCCCACCATGAACCTCACACTGACCGTTCCCAATTCCACCAGAACCCTCAGCGCTGGGTCAGCCCGACTCTTCAACCCCTCCAGGGATGGGGACTCCCCCCTGCCCTGGGCAGCCCATTCCAACGCCCAACAGCCCCTTCTGCACAGAAATCCTTCCTCATAGTCAGGCTAACCCAGCACGTGGGTGCACTGACAATGATGGCACAGGCACCCTGGGGAGGTGGGTGGCTGCGGAGGATCCACCACGCCTCTCCCACATGGATTCCTCCCCAGCTGTGGGTACCTTGACACTGTCCCTCCCCTGTGGGACATGGTCCCCCCCCTTACATCCTTCACCCCCCCCAATGTGGGTGCTGCACACATGGATCACCCCTGGCTCCTCACCTCCAGGGTGGTCCCACAGGCCACGAGTGGGTGCTCCAGCCGGTAGCCATCTCCATCAGCAGCGGTTACCCCACAGCCAGATCCCAGCATCAGCTCCCCACTGGCCACACGACTCCCCAGGAGGCCGGCCGGCACCCACACAGAAAGCCACGTGTGGCCACACGTAACAGAGACTGCAGCAGGATGAGGAGAGGGAGGACTGAGCCAGCTTGCCAGGGACCCCCTGGCTACCTGCTCCCAGGGGAGCAAGTCAGGCAAGCCCCTGGCACAAATATCCCCTCAAGTTCCCCTGTTTCCACATTTACAGCCATAGCCCCCCTCTGGGGGCAGCCAGGCATTGCCTGCACCCACCACCCCACAGCAAACAGCCATGCCCAGGGCAGAGACACCCCACAGCCCAGCCCAGGGGGACACTGCCCATTTCCCCCTCCCCAAGGAGGGCAGCCAGACCCAGCACGACCCCCCTCCCCACCCCCAACCAGCCCCTTACCCAGAGCGTCCTGGGCCCAGGCTGCAGCAGCAAGAAAGAGCACAAAGCACCTTCTCACAAGAGCCTTCATTGTGAGGGAGAAGGAAGAGAAGGGGCAGCCCCCACTGATGGCTTTTACACCTGGGCCAAGGTCAGTGGCCACGGTCTCCCAATGGGAGGCTGGGTGGTTCCCTGCAGCCCCACACCCGGCCCCTTGCACCCACCTGTGGCTCATCTCCACAGAGCTCTCAGAATCCCAGAATCATCTGGGTTGGAAAAGCCCTTGAGGCTCCTCCAGTCCAACCATGAACCTCACACTGACCCTTCCCAACTCCCCCAGATCCCTCAGCGCTGGGTCAACCCGACTCTTCAACCCCTCCAGGGATGGGGACTCCCCCCCTGCCCTGGGCAGCCCATTCCAACGCCCAACAGCCCCTTCTGCACAGAAATCCTTCCTCAGAGCCAGCCTGACCCTGCCCTGGGCAGCTTGAGGCCATTCCCTCTGGTCCTGGCGCTTGTTCCTTGTTAAAGATACTCACCCCCCCTCTCTGCACCCTCCTGTCAGGGAGCTGTAGAGGGCCATGAGGTCTCCCCTCAGCCTCCTCTTCTCCAGACTAAACACCCCCGGTTCCCTTTCCCCCTCCCATAGTGCAGATCAAGAGCCCCCATCCCTGTCCTTGCTCCAGCCCTGCTCCTTCCCCTTGTCCTGGTTGTTGCCCCACTGGTCCCTGTGCCTGCCCTGGGGGGGTGATGGAGAAGGTGGGGGTCAATCTCTGCCCCTAAAAGCAGGGTAGTCACCACACACAGGGTGATGAGCATATCTTTGGGGCACCTTCACACTGCCCAGCCTGTGGGGAAACTGAGGCACAGAAGGGCACTGACCTCTGTACCCTGGGCTGTCTTGGGACAAGGGGGGACACCCCCAGCCCACCCTCCCCATCCCAGACACCTCCAGGCTCTGGTGTGGGGAAGCAAGCAAGGGAAGGGGTGACAGTGGGGACAGTGAGATGGGACAGGCTGGTCCTGGGAGCACAGCCCTTGGGAGCCCATGACACCCCTGTAGTCTGTGGCAAGCAGCCTGGGGCAGAAGATGACCCAGTCGGTGGACCCAGAGCTTGTCCCGAGCCCCCACATCCTGCCCAGAGCGCGGTGCGGGAGGCAGAGCTGCTGCGTAACCGCGGCCCCTGCGTGCTCACCCACACCAGTAAGGAAGGGTCCCCACCAGTGCACCCCGTCCCAGGTGCAGAATCCAGCATTTGTTCTTAAATGTCCTGCTGTTTCCCATCCAGCCAGATCCCTCTGCAGGGCTCTTGTCCCTCGAGAGAGTCACCAGCACCTCCCAGTTTGGCATCAATGGCACCGACTGGTCTCCAGCCAGATGTAGCCCCATTTCCTACCCCATCCAGCCAGTTGCTCACCCAACACACCCTGTCACTGCTCATCTCACAGCTGGACACCTTCTTCAGAAGGATGCTGTGAAGGACAGGATCAAAACCTTTCCTAAATCCAGAAAACGACATCCACTACCTTCCCGTCATCTACAAGGTGAGTGACCTTACCCTAGCAGGATACCAAACCAGTTAGACGGGACTTTCCCTCCCTCAACCCATGTTGACTCTGCCTGAGGGTTGCATAATTCTTTAAATGCATTACGGGAGTACCCAGATTAATATTCTCAATAATTTTTCCAGGAACTGAGGTTAGACTCACAGATCTGTAGTTCCCTGGAAGTACAAGCCCTTCTTGCGAACTGGGATACGTCTGGTGAGCTTCCAGCCAGCGGGGACCTCCCCACGCACCCAGAACCTTGGGCAGATGTTTAAGGGGGGGTCCTGCTGTGACACTCACCACTTCCTTCAGCACCCTGGGATGAACCCCCATCCAGCCGCAACTGGTACAACCAGTCTTTTGCGAATTCAGTGACCTCAAATGGAAAATCACTGCCCCTGCAGCCGTGATCCTCCAACCCCTGGGCACACAGATAAGCGGGTGGTGCTTGGCAGGGACGACTGTGGGAGGGCAGGTGACCGGAGAAGGGCACCAGGAGCTGTTAAAAGCAAAGAGGACGCCCAGAGAGAACAGTGAGTGCCCACAGGACTTTGCCAGCCTGAGTGGACCTGCTTGCCCTGAGGACAAGAGGATGCTCAATGTGGCTTTCAGCATCGGGGTCCTGCTGGCCCTGGCAGGCAGCACGGTCGCCCACAACTGCGGTGAGTGTCAGCCCTCCCATGGAGAGAGACCGGTGGCCTTGTGAGGGGCTGCCTGAAGGGGACATGGGGTGACCTCTCACCACAAGTGCCTGGCCCCTCTCCTTCCAGTCGCCTCGCACCATGTGGTCTCCAAGATGCTGCGACATTTGGAGGACTCTGTCAAGACGGATGAGCCACCGAACCCCAGCGTCCTGCTGGCCATGAACCTGGCCGGGGCCACCGGCAGTATCACCCACAAGCAGCTGCTGCAGGAGATAGGGAAGGAGGCTGTGAAGAGAGCCCAGAAAGGTAGGGAGGGGTGGGGGGTGCACTCCTGCCACGGCACCTGGTCCCAGCAGACCCGGTACCACAGGCTGGGCACTGCCAACTCTCTCCACCCTGGCCAGATAGAGGGGTGCCATATACTGGCCCCCCATGTGCCCTGGCTGCTCTCTTGTCCCTACAGACATGACCTCAGGAGAGGTGGCTCTGTATGTGCTCGCCCTCATCTCCTCCTGCGAGAACCCCCGGCAGGTCCAGGCCCTGGGGCAGAGCATCGACCTCCTCCGCATCCTGCAGCAGAAAACGGACGAGGAGGTGGCCAGCCTGGGTATGCTGGCCTGGCTCTGAGGAAGGATTTCTTTGCAGAAGGGGCTGTTGGGCTTTGGAATGGGCTGCCCAGGGCAGGGGGGGAGTCCCCATCCCTGGAGGGGTTGAAGAGTCGGGTTGACCCAGCACTGAGGGATCTGGTGGAGTTGGGAACAGTCAGGGTGAGGTTCCTGGTTGGACTGGAGGAGCTTCAAGGGCTTTTCCAACCCAGATGATTCTGGGATTCTGTGGAGAAAGGGCTGGGGGGTGACAATCTCCCTCCCTGCATCCTGGCCCCCCGTCAGCTTGCCGCACTTTGCTTTGCAGAGGTGGAGGGCATCCCAAAGACCACCCTGTACAGCGTGAGCCTGGATGCCCTGAGCCTGTGCCTGACAAAGGCAGGTGGCTACCAAGGGGCATCCGTGATCCTGGCCAAGCGGGTGCTGAGCCCCGACAGCCACCTCGATGAGGGTAAGGAACCTCTGTGGCCCCATCGTGTACCCTCTGCTTGCTGTGTCCCTGTTCCTGCCAATGGGCTTAGTGGTGACCCCGGGATCCCACAGACACCCGTGCTGTGGCGGCACTGGCAATGGCGTGCACGTACAGCCACACGGACCTCCATGACATGCGGGAACTGCTCTGGGAGGCACTGTCAACCGTGACCAACGGCTTCCTGGATGAGCAGGAGAAGGGCCATGGCATGATTGGGAACATCTACAGCATGGGGCTGGCCATGCAGGTACGAGGATTGGGGAGCTGCAGCACTGTGGCCACCCAGTCCCAGTTCTGAGGCTGCTCACACTGTCTCCCACCTCCTCCACAGGCGCTGCAGGCGACGGGCAAGTTTTATGCCCCACGGGAGTGGGATTGTGCCCAGGCCTTCTCTGTGGTGTACAAACATGACTACCAGTTGCCCATAGCCATCGCGCAGGTCCTGCCTGCCCTCGCAGGCAGATCCTACCTGGAAGCAGCTAATGTGGACTGCGCTGCCAAAACCAGTATGTATCCAAGCTTGCAGTTGTCCTGTCCCCAAAGCCGGGTACAACCGGGGTTCACAAAGGTTCAGCTGCTCCTGCCCGGAGCACCCCCAGCCCCCATGGGGATGATGCCCTGTGGCCGTGTGCTGGGTGCACAACCTACCTCTCTTCTCTCCCAGCACCCACCATCGAGGTGCAGTACTCCATCATCAACAAGCTGCAGGGAAAGCACTTCAGCTACACCACCTCAGTCCGGGTCCCGAGCGGCTCCACGCTGCTCAAGGTGCTGCAGGCAGCAGAGGCGGAGAAACCCAAAATCTTTAGGTGAGAACCAGAGGGGCTGAGGGGGGAGCCGTGGCATCCCCCCACTGCGCCCCAAGCCCATGCGCCTCCCTGGTAGCTTCCAGACAGAGCAGACATCCTGGGGACCCATGGTGATCTCCATCCACGGGCTGGCTGCCAACTCAAACGACAGGACCTACTGGCAGTTCCTCAGCGGTGGGAAGGCCCTCCAAGAAGGTGAGCAGCCTGGGGTGGGGGACACAGGGGAACTGTGCTGGGGGACACAACATCCTGGCCTCACGCCTGTCCCTCTGCTGCAGGGGTCGGTACCTACAAGCCGCACAACGGGGAGCACATCCATGCTGTCTTCAGCACCTACTGAAGACACCGAGGGACGCCTGGTGCTGCTGGGACCACCATGGTGGCAATGATACAGTACACGTTGCATTTGCTTGTAGCCACGGCTAATAATTGTGATAGTAACCATAGTTATGGCACATATGGGGCCAATTATGAGGTTTCAAAACCTGGTCAAATAAGACTTGGAATCGTGGTCGAGCTAACCTTGTTTATTGTTAAAAAGTTTATTAAGAAGCAGCTTTGATCTCCAAGCCATAGACAATAAGCAGAACATCTTGGACCATAAGTGAATGTCTGATTACTTAATTTGGCAATGAAACTAACTTTGGAATGCCCCGAAAGTGAACTGCTTTCATTTTAATTCTAAAAACCACACCCACAGGTCAAAAAGACCCCTGCCCAGGTTAAGACCTTTCCCCTGAGCATGTGGATAGCAGAAGCTTTATGGAAGCTCATCTTATAGTTGTGGGTTAATCACTAAGCAATCAGTATCTAGTAGGTGTGTTTGGGAAAGTGCTAACTTCTGATTTTTGTGTATAAAAGGAGCATGAAAACCTGCTGTTGGGGTGCTTGATTTGTGGAAAAGACCACTGAGCGCCCAGGCCTGAATAAATACAACATCTCTCCTGAGAGTGTTAAGATGGGTTATTGCACAGTGGGCACGAAGCCGCTTTTCGGATACCAGCAATGAAGAGCCATTTCCAGCTCAGCCCCGCGTGTGCGTGTCTGAGGAAGCAGCACCCCGCGACCCCTCCATCCCTGGGGGGACGCAGGGCCCGGAGCCCTCCATGGGGACGGGGCCTTGGGGAGAAGGTTGGGGCAGGCCCTGGGAGGGATGTGGGCGCCTCGGCGGGACACCGAGGCGGGGGGATGTCCTGCCCGGCGGGGAACCCGCCCCGGGGTGAGGGACCGGGGGAGACATTGTGGAGGGGCGCGGCGGATGGATTCCCCCGGAACTAATATTCCCCACCGCGTTTCCGGGAGACTCCGGAAGTGACGGACCGCTCACCGGAAGTGTCCCCCGCCGGGCGCTGCGGGGGGAGGACCCCATGGCGACGCCCCCCGGGCACTTCCGGGCGGGCGGCGGCGCGGCCCGGCGATGTGGCGATGGCGGCTCCCGCGGCCGCTCCCGGCCGGAGGAGGTCAGAGCAGCCCGGGCAGCGCTCCGCGGGGCCGCCGCTTGCCCTGGGCAGGGTCAGGGTAACCCGGGGCGAGCGGGACCGGGTGCCTGTGTCCAGAGCGGGGAGTGCGGCGGTGTCGGGACTCCCGGGCCCCGCATTAACCGGGGAGGGGGAGGTTGGGAGTCCGGGACTCCGCGATCAGCTGTGGTGTTCGTGGGGGGATCCGGAAGCCCTCGGACCCCCCCTCCCGGTGCATCAGGCCCCGCTCTGAGCCCCCGCTCTGTCCCCCAGGTGCCGGTGGCGTCGCCGTTCCCCGGGCAGGCCTCAAGAAATACGTTCTGCCCCCGGACTATGGCGGTAAGGAGGTGCAAGGGGGGGGAACAACCCCCACGGGAATGGCGGGGACACCCCCCCCCCCCGCCTCGATCTGCTGCTGCCCGCGTCCCCCTGCACCCGGGTGTCGCGGGGCCGGTGACCCTCACGCGTGTGTCCCCTGGCAGGTATCATCTTCCCCGAGAAAACAAAGCTGAAGTTCATGGAAAAGGTCCCGGCGGTGCCCAAGGTCAAGCGGGAGCCCCGGCAGCTGCGTGACATCCGCGGCCCATCCCAGGAGGCCACCGATTTCATCCAGGGCCAGTACGGGATCCTGGTGAGAGGGACGGGCCCAAGCGGAGCCGGCGGGAGAAATACAGAGGGGTTGGGGGCTGCGTTTGGCAGCCTATGCAAGGAGGTGGGCAGGGTGCAGGAGTGGGCACCCCCAGACTGGAGACCCCCGTTTGGTGCTGAGCCCTCGTGTGAGGGGTGAAAGTTCCCAAAGAAAGCAGCAACCGGAGGGGACCGGTGCTAAACTGGCTCCAAAAAGCTGGATTAACTGAGCTACCTTTGTCAGAAATGGCCCTGCTTTCCCCAGTGAGGGGATAAGGATCATAATTGGCTTAAATTGGAAAGGCAGCTTTGACGTGATAATTTTTATTGATGATCTAGACGAGGGGATAGAGTGCTGATCTGCTCGAGGGCAGGGAGGCTCTGCAGAGAGACCTGGACAGGCTGGAGCCATGGGCTGAGGCCAACTGGAGGAGTTTCACTAAGGCCAAATGCCGGGGGCTGCCCTTGGGCCACAACAACCCCCAGCAGCGCTACAGGCCTGGGGAGGAGTGGCTGGAGAGCTGCCAGTCAGAGAGGGACCTGCGGGGCTGATTGACAGCCGGCTGAACAGGAGCCAGCAGTGTGCCCAGAAGGCCAATGACATCCTGGCTTGTATCAGCAATGGCGTGGCCAGCAGGGACAGGGAAGGGATCTTACCCCTGTGCTCGGCACTGGTGAGGCCGCCCCTTGATGACTGTGTTCAGTTTTGGGCCCCTCACTCCAAAAAGGCCATTGAATGACTCGAGCGTGTCCAGAGAAGGGCAGCGGAGCTGGTGCAGGGTCTGGAGCACAGGTCTGCTGGGGAGCGGCTGGGGGAACTGGGGGGGTTTAGTCTGGAGAAGAGGAGGCTGAGGGGAGACCTCCTGGCCCTCTACAGCTCCCTGACAGGAGGGTGCAGAGAGGGGGGATGAGTCTCTTGAACCAAGGAACAAGCGCCAGGACCAGAGGGAATGGCCTCAAGCTGCCCAGGGCAGGGTCAGGCTGGCTCTGAGGAAGGATTTCTTTGCAGAAGGGGCTGTTGGGCGTTGGAATGGGCTGCCCAGGGCAGGGGGGAGTCCCCATCCCTGGAGGGGTTGAAGAGTCGGGTTGACCCAGCACTGAGGGATCTGGGGGAGTTGGGAACGGTCAGGGTGAGGGTCATGGTTGGACTGGAGGATCTTCAAGGGCTTTTGCAACCCAGATGATTCTGTGAGATTTCCTCAGTGAGGCTGTTTCTCCCCCCAAAAAGCATGTGCAAAGGGTGGGGGGTTGGCTGGTGGTGCAGGGCAGGACAGGGGAACCTCTATCCCCCTCGCCCTGCCCCTGCTCTTCCTTGAGATGACCTGTCCTTCCCCCCACAGGCCATGGGGGGTGGTTACCTCCACTGGGGCCACTTCGAGATGATCCGCTTGACCATTGGCCGCAACATGGACCCCAAGACCATGTTTGCCATCTGGCGTGTGCCGGCCCCTTACAAACCGGTGACACGGAAGAGCCTGGGGCACCGCATGGGGGGCGGGAAGGGCCCCATCGATCACTATGTGACAGCGGTGAAGACCGGGCGTTTGGTGGTGGAGGTAGGCGGGCGCTGCGAGTTTGAGGAGGTGAAACCCTTCCTCACGCAGGTGGCCAAGAAACTTCCCTTCCCCGCCATCCCCGTCAGCCGCCACAGCCTCGAGCAGATGCGGCGGGAGGAAGAGGAGAAGAAACTCAACAACCAAAACCCCTGGACCTTCGAGCGCATCATCACGGCCAACATGCTGGGGATGCGCAAGTACCTCAGCCCCTACGACCTGCAGCTAAAGGGACGCTACTGGGGCAAATTCTTCCTGAAACACCGAATTTAACAAACAGCTGGGGAGGGGCCGCTTTAATTAAACCTTCCCCCAAGAACCTGTGTCGGCTGCTGTGGGTTGGTTTTTTTTTTTGGGGAGGTGCAAACACAGTGCCAGGAGCATCCCAGAGGTGATGAACGCAGCAGGGCTTGTTTCCCACTGCTGAGACATGCAGCACCCCGCAGCAGAGCGTGGGGGATCTCTTTATTGAGGAGGAAGACTCCGGCGGAGGCGGCTGAGCATCCGAAGAGCCGGCGAGTTGAAGAAGTCGCCGCAGATGAGCTCTTGAGTGAGGGGAAAGGTTCCTCCTTCTACCCCGAGCGAGGCAGTCCTCTACGTCACCCGCACGCTGCCCCGGGGAGGAACACGGCCGCTCTGTGCCACCGAGGAGGGGGCTGCTTTCACGCAGAGGCTGCTGACTGTCGGCCAAACAGAGGATGGGGAGCGAGGGGGGAATTTGGGGCGTTGGTGGGAGGGAATTGGGGAGTGGGGCAGGTGGTCTCCACTCCTCCAGGTAGGCGAGGGATGTCCTTGGGGGCTCCGGGGACCGAGGGCTTGGCAGGAGGGTCCCGGGAGCTGGTGGTCAGCGTCTCTCCGATGGCCGGAGCTGCAGGAGGGATCATCCGGGCGATGCCGGGGCAGGAGGGGGAAAGGCCACCTGCATCAGGGAGGAAGATGAGGTGACGCTGAGAAAGGGGATGTGGCTCCCATCTCTCCCTGATGTGGCTGCTGGGGGACGCCAGGTCTGTGCCATTGTCTTACGGAGACGCTGGCAAGTCCGAGGGAGTGTGAATCCCACCTGGATTAACCGCACCGAGGCCCAAACTCGCTCCCCCGGCGTGGGGTGGTAGCGAGGACCCCAACTGTAGTCACCTGGAGGGCACCGGGTGGGGGAGTCTCAGGCGAAGATGCTCCCAATGCTGGCAGCCAAGATGATGATGAGGATGATGCAGCATATCATGATCAAGATCTTCTTCTGTAAGGGGAGAGAGGGGCTGTGAGGCAGGGCTGAGGGTGGCATGGGGCTGGGGAGGGGGAGACAAGGGACAGGTGCTGAGGGAGCAGCGGGGCAGGTATGAGCTGGTCCTGTGCAGCACCGGGACATGGCTCTGCCACAGCAGGGACACGTCCCCATCACCATGACTTACCTAAAATTGCGGAGGGGACAATGGTCTGGCCCAGCCTGGTGGAATCTGTGGGGCTTGGTGGGTGTTCCCAGCCCCGTGCTCCCCTGTCATATCGCCCCAAGGGGCTGCATCACCCCAAAAATAGAGGCTGATCCCAGACCCCTCAGCTAAACCTGCCAGCCCAGCCACAATGCCGCAGCTGCCATGAGCTGAGCCAGAGCCATGCTCAACCCCTGCTTTGGGTGTTTGGGGGTGCCAGCACCCCACTTGGCACCCGCAGCACCCTTGCATCTCATTGCACACGGAGAGGAGAGGCGTAGGGCGGGCGTCAGCGGGGATCTTTATTATAATGGCAATTAAATAACCACAACCGCCACCTCCTCCCGCCCCAGCTCCCCACGACGTCAGGGGGGACGTGCCAGCCGCAGACATCAAGGCCAGGAGGGGACAGGGGTCCCCGGTGGCTCAGTCTGCTGCGACACTGTGAGCAGCAAAGCGTGGCCAGACCCGCTGACGGCTGCTGGTGCCACTAAAAACCCCCTCTCCTGACCGTGTCCCTTGTCCCCACGCAGGGGAGGGTCCAGCCCTGGCCTGCTCCGAGCGTGGCACCTTGTCTCCTCTTGCTGGAGCTGTGGCACTGGTTGCCACATCCCAGTGGTGCCGGTGTGGGCCCCTCGCTCCCCCCCAGCAAGATTTGGGGGGCTGGGAGAAGTTAGTTTATCAGCAAAAGGAAAATAAATAGTCCTGTCCCCACAGGGGACATGAGGACAAGAGGGGCAGACCCCAGGGGACTGGAGGGTCTCAGGGGATGGTTTGGTGTGAGAGAGGAGTCTGGTGTTGGGGTCCTTCCGTGAAGGGGGGGGCGGTGGTGCAGAGCCGGAGTCCAGGGTGGGAGCTGGAATGCCGGGAGTGAGGGCAGTGGGTCTGGGAGAAGTGGGGAGAGGAGGGGGCCAGGCCGTGGTGCTGGGGAGTGTCCCACTGGGAGATGTCGCCGCTGGGATGGTCGGAAGCATCTGGAGGAGAGGGAAAGGGGGAGATGTCAGCCCCCCAGGTTGGAGAGGATGGCAGGGAGAGGGACAAGGGGCTGCGGGAGGGCCTGGCAAGGATGGCAGAGACTGACATGGGGAACGTAGAGCTGAAATCCAGACCCCAGAGCACCGCAGAGCCCCGCACACTGCAGACACGAGGCCACTGGACGGCCAGCACCCAGCACCCAGGGCCCAGCACCCCCAGCCCCAAAGGCAGCGTCAGAAACCAAAGCACCAAAGAGCCAGACGCCGGCACAGGGGCCACAAAGCCCCACGGCAGCCCAGCAGTGGCTGTTTGCCATCCCCAAACCCTCAAGGCACAGCCCCAAACCCATGGTGGGGCCCCTCCCCCCAAAACACTTACAGACCACAGCCCCCACTTCGAGGGTTATTTCTTGTTTAACCCCACAGAAAGTCCGATGATGAGCGCAACTATCGCCAGCAAGAGCACCACTACTGCTGCCAAAATCAGCATCTTCTGGAGGGGGCGAGAGGGGAGGTGGGGGCCGGTTATGCCTGCCCTGTGGTTGTGGGGGGATGTGGAGAGCAGAGGTGGGCACAGAGGAGCCCGGAAGAGCCAAAGATGCTGCAGACCCAGGGACAGGGCAGGAGGGGCTGAGCCCTCACCAGTTCGTCACACCTGAGGGTAGGAGGGGGCTCAGGGCTGGGCCTTGTAGGAGGGACAGAGAGGGACAGAGGTGCCAACCCCGTGGAGGTCACGAGGGAGGAGGAGGGACCAGTTGGGGTCATCTGGGGTATGTGAGGGGTGGCTGGAGGACACAAGACGTGGCTAGGGGACACAAGGGGTGGCTGGAGGACATGAGGGGTGGCTGAGGGACACGAGGTGGCTGGAGGACAGTGGCTTGGGGACATGAGGGGTGGCTGGAGGACATGTGGCTGGAGGACACAAGAGGTGGCTGGGGTACATGACAGGTGGCTGGGGGACACGAGGGAGTCTCAGGACCACTGGAGGATATGGGGAGACACTGGGGGCACTGGGAGAGGTGAAGGCATGCTGAGGGACACAGGGGGACATGGCAGGTGCCTTTGGGATGCTGGGGGCTGGGGGGGGACACTGGGGGACACGGGGGCCGTTGGTCCATCTCACCCTCCTGGCCTCACTTTGATACTTCACGGCCTTTTTGGTGTCGGCCACGGCCCGCTCCACAAAGCCGACGGACTGGTCCATGTTGCTCTCTATGCGGTCGATCATGGCTCCCTATGGGGTGTGGGGGGGGCGCGGCAGGGCAAAGGCAGAGAGAGACAGAAAGAGAAGGGGGGGACAACACACATGCTGAGAGCACCCAGGGGTGCTGGCACCCACCCACCTTGCGTGCCTGGCCCTGGTACTGCAGCGCCTTCTTGGTCTGCTGCTTCGCCTGCTCCACGTGCTCAGCCGCGTGCAGCACGTGTTGCTCCACGTTATCCAGCAGCCCACCCTGGGAGGGGACGGGAGAGGGGACAGGCTGAGCATGGACCCGGTGGCAGGGTCCCCACGGCAAGTGGCAGGGTCCCCACGGCACGTGGCAAAGCGCCACAGCGCAGATACTCACCCTTCCCCGGTGCACACAGTGGCTCCTCGCATTGCATGGGGGGGGGACGGGGACACAGAGAGGGGCTGAGAGAGGGGCCGGGACCACCACAGGGTGGGGTGCACCCCTGTCTCTTTCCCCCAAACCCCCCCGGGTGCGGGTGCTGGATGGCCTCACGGGGACCTGTGCATCGGTCACCCCCCAGCCCCGCGGGGCTCCAGGCCTGGGTCCCACTGCGCATGGCCCTGTGCTGCCCTGCGTGGCCCTGCGTCACCCCGTGTCCCCATGGAGCCTTCTGCAGCCCTGAGTGCCGGTCCCTGCTCGTCCCCATGCACAGATCCCTGCTTGTCCCCATGCACAGGTCCTGCCTGTCCCCATGCCACCCCATGCACAGGTCCCTGCTGGTCCCTGTCTGTCCCCATGCAGCCCTTGCACAGGTCCCTGCTAGTCCCAGTGCCGCCCCATGCCAAAGTTCCTGCTCGTCCCCATGCAGCCCTCGCACATGTCCATGCTTGTCCCTACTTGTCCCCACATGCAGGTCCCTGCCAGTCCCTGTGCCACCTGTACCTGATTCTCCACCAGCATGGCGATGTCGACGAACATGTCATGGAGCTCCTTGATGCTGCTCTCCAGCCGCACGATGTCTTTGTGCCGCCCCTCGATCTCGCTCAGCGCCTGCTTCGAGATCTGTGAGTCCATGATCTGCAAATGAAGTGGGAGGGAGGTGGGGGGGCCATCAGCCGGGGGGGCCTGGCTCCCCGTGTTCCCCCCGTGTCCCTCCCGGTGTCCCCCGGCGTGGCGGGCGCTCACCCCCGAGGTGAAGATGGCGGGGTTCCCGCTCTCCAGCATCTCCTCCAGCTCCTCGTCAGTCGTGTTCTTGCCGGCTGCAGGGGTGGGGGGTCAGTGACAGCAACAGGCCCCGCCCGCTCCACTGAAGGAGCGGGGATCTGGATGACATGACCACACCCATTTTGCTAAAGGGGCGGGGTCTCTAGGGGATGACCCCACCCACTTTTACCAAAGGGGCGTAGCCTGTGGTGGTTTGACTCCACCCGCTTTACAAAACGGGGCCGGGTCTCTAGGGGTTGGCTCTGCCCACTTCACCGAAGGGGCGGGGTCTCTAGGAGCTGACTCCACCCATTCACCCAAGGGGCAGGGTCTCTAGGAGCTGACTCCACCCACTTCACCCGAGGGGCGGGCCCGGGGGGGACACACGCACTGATCTCCAGCTGGCGCTGGATCCGGCCCTTGCTGCGCTCCCGGAAGTCGACCTGCGCCTCGTTGTACTTGGTCATGACATCAACGAACTTGCGGGACAGGACCGAATGCTGGGGACAGGGACAAAGACACAGGGCTGGGGACACCCCGGGCATGGCACCTCCCCAGCCCCTGGGGAACAGGACCAAATGCTGAGGATGGGAACAAGGACATGGGACATCCCAGACATGGCATGTCCCAGCTCAGGGGGTCAGGACCTAGTGCTGCAGACAGGAACGGGGACACAGGACACCCCAGTCATGGCATGTCCCCATGGGCCATTTTCCCAAGGGACAGATCCAAGGACATGGGTGTGAGGCTGGGGACACCCCAGGCATGACATGTCCCAGCCTCAGGCCGGCCAACTGCTGGGGACGGGGACACCCCAGGCAATGCCTTGGGGGAGCAAGGATGGGGATGTGACACTGGGGACACCCCTGGCATGGCACAACCCTGGCCCAGGGGACAAGATGAAGTTCTGGGGCTGGGGAGGAGGGCATGAGACCCACAGGACCCAGGAGATGGCATGTCCCAACCCATGGGGGACAGGAGAGAGTGTTGGGGACAGGACGGAGGGACATGAAGCCTGGGAGCACCCAGATATGGGTGCTGCTGGGGACAGAGATGGGAGACATGGGGACACCCAGGACATGCCACATCTCCAGCTTGTGGAGGACAGTGTGGTGCTCAGGACTTGGGGGTGCTGGGTGGGGGCGGAGGATGGAGATGGGAGACCTGGGGACACCCAGGACATGTCACCCCTCCAGCCCATGGGGGACAGGGTGGGACCTGGGGGTGCTGGGTGGGGACAGCCCCGCCAGCGGATCCCAGGGACTGGAACTCACCTGGGACTTGCGTATCCGGAGGTCAGCAGAGGACCGTGCTTCGTCCTGCTCGATGTTCCTCTCCATGCCTGGTGACAGCCCGTCAGGGACCTTCCCCATGGCCCCGGTGTCCCCAGCACACCCTACCCTTCCACTGGGGACAAGGGGACACATAGGGTTGGGTGACACGGTGGCGGGGACACGGCCACTCACTCTTCAGCTTGTTTCGGACGCTGTTGGCCATTTTCTTGATCTCTGCCGTCAGCTGCTCCAGGTCATCTTTGGTCTCTGCAGGCGGGGTCACCACACGTGAGCCGGGGAAGCCACCGGTGGGGATGTCCCCAGGAAGGGCACCCTTGATCTGGGGAGGGGGACACGGCCACCGCACTCACTCTGCTCAGGGATAGGGGCTGAGAGGATGATGCTGTAGAGCTTCTTGGCCTCCTCCACATTCTCTGCGATCTTGTCAATGGTTTGCCTGGTCTCTTCAATCTAGACAAACCAGGGAGGTTGTGGGGGGGGGGTCAGGGGGCAGCTCTGTGCCCCCCAGACCCCCCACCCCACCCCGGCCCTCACCTCTGAGAAAAACTCATCCATGAACGCTGTGTTGTCAACGGCAATTTCCAGCTCCTCGGTGTCATCATCCGCATCCTGCTTCTGCAGGGTACAGCGGGCAGCGCTCAGGGGTGGCACCCCCCTGCCTGCACCCGGGGACCCTGGGGACACCCCCTGGCGTGACAGCCACCCCACGGGGCTAGGGTGGCTACCAGCCAGCCAGCCCAGCTCTGCAGGGTCAGGGAAGCACAAGGAGGGAGCAGCCGTGGGGACACGGTGGCCCAGGGCGAGGGGACATCTGCGGTGGGTGGGGGGACACGATGCTGAGCTCGTCTCACATCTGGCTGCGCATGGCCGGGGAATTAAGGGATTGCTGGGCTTGGATGGAGGGAGGGGATGAGGATGGGGACAGGGTGGGACACGGACTAGGTTTTCTGGCCCCAACCTTTGTCCCATGGCAGGTCTGAGCAGCGCCAGGGCTCAGCGGGGGGCCCGGAAGAGGCTGTTGCCCATCACCCTGGCGTCATGCCTGGCCGCCCACCCATGTGCTCACAGATCCATCCCTTCCCGGGGTGCCAGTCCCGGCTGCTTCACCTCACTTCGCCCCTCTCAGCTCCATCAGCACCCCAGGGGATGCCCAATGCCTGGCTGTGGCATCCCCAAGGAGGGGGGCAGACCCTGGCTGGGGACCCCCCACCCCCTAACCTCCTCCCTCCGAAGTAAAAATAAAATTAATCCCTTCTCTCCCTCCCAAGGGTTTTATCTGATGGCTTTGTAATCCCTGCTAAATCCCTGCCAAGCCTCCCTGCCACGGCTGCCTGCCCCATGCTGGGGCCTGGGCAGAAGTTGGGGGGCTGCTGGGACCCCCATTACCCCGGGAGAGCTGATACTGGGGTGGGGAGGCCCCTGGGGAGCGGGGGTCAGCGGGGCCCCACAGCAGGGCGGGCAAAGGGAGGAGGAAGCGGTGATGGGGAGCGCGGCGAGGCGTGGGGCGCGGGTTGGGGTGCTGGCCACTGAGGGCACCCCACATCCACTCCCTGCCCCCCGGGGGATGGACCCCCCTGCCCCACACAGCCCGGGTGGGGGCTGGCGTCTCCCCATTGCACCCCCACAGCATGGGGGGAACACACCTTGTCTGGGAGTTGATGTCCGCCCAAAATACCCCCCCAAAGGGCACAGAGGGCTTCTCCCCTCAATCCTTTCCGCCTGACACCCCCATTGCTGTGGGGCTGGCACTCAGTGCCGCCCCCCATCCCCGTGGTGCCCCCATCCACCATGGGGAGGGGTCTCAGGGCCCCCCATTCCCATGACACCCCCATCCACTGTGGAGTGGGGTCTTGCTGACATCCATCCCCGTGATGTCTCCACCTACCACAGCCCGGGGTCTCAGGGCACCCCCCCGTCCCCACGGTGCCCCCGGGCACCATAGAGGGGGGTCTCAGAGACCCCCCATCCTCTGGACACCCAGCTCCCCCAGGAGCAGGGTCCCAGAGAGTCCCGGGGACCCCCACCCTACCAGATGCCCCCCATCCCCTCTCCACCCTGGGGGGTCTCTCACCGCCTTGAGCTGCTCCAGCCGGTCCTTCATGGTGCCCCCAAGGGCTGGTGGGGTGCGGGGGGGTGCCCGTCCTCGCCCACCGCAGGGATGGGGGATGCTGCCCTCTGTCCTCCCTGGCTGGCCAGGCCTCCTACATCCAAGCGAGGTGGCGGGTGGCCCTGTCCCCTTCCCTGTCCCCAAGCCCCAGGGCTGTCCCTTCACTAATCCCCAGTGACAGGCACAAGGAAGGCAGGAAGGCGCCGAGGGGAGGGACGAGGTGGAGCCACCCTTCACCTGGGACACCCGG
The DNA here is from genome assembly GCF_965140245.1 of Athene noctua. Lineage (NCBI taxonomy): Eukaryota > Metazoa > Chordata > Aves > Strigiformes > Strigidae > Athene > Athene noctua. Next base: position 10,579,609 of record NC_134050.1, on the reverse strand, counting down.
GGACACCGGACCCGTTAAAGGCGACGGCTTGTGGGTGCCCCCGGCCCCTCCGGGAAGTGGCAGCGAGGTGGGGACGGATGTGGGGTGGCTCTGGCTCAGAGGCGATGAGGAAGCTGGTCACCGCTGAGGAGAAGGGACACAGCTGGGGAGAGGGAACAGAGCTGAGGACACAGCTGACACACACAGCTATGGACAGGGGTCACAGCCGGGGGGACACTGCTGGGGGGACATAGCTGGGGGTAGGGGACACAGCTGGTGGTTAAGGGACATGGCTGGGGACAGGGGACATGGTTGGGGACACAGATAGGAGACATGGCTATGGATAGGGGTCACAGCTGGGGGGACATAGCTGGGGGTTAAGGGACATGGCTGGGGGCAGGGGACATGGTTGGGGACACAGCTGGGAGACATGGCTATAGATTGGGGTCACAGATGGGGGCACATGGCTACAAAGCAGGGCCACAGCTGGGGGGACATAGCTGGGGGTGGGGGACACAGCTGGGAGTTAAGGGACATGGCTGGGGACAGGGGACATGGTTGGGGACCGGCTGGGGGGACACGGGTGTGGATAGGGTTCACAGATGGGGGGACACGGCTGCACAGAGGGGACGTGGCTGGAGACACATCTGGGGACAGGGGACATGGCTGGGGACACAGCTGGTGACATGGTGATGGATGTGGGGCACAGCTGGGGGGACAAAGCTGGGGATAGTGGACACGGGTGGGGGGGACACAGCTGGGGGACACAGCTACGGATGAGGTGACAGCTGGCGGACATGGCTGTGGGTAGGGGATCACACCCGCGCGGAAAAAAAAAAGGGGAGTCTGCCCCTTTAAGAACAGCCCTGGGGCGGGGCGACGCCTTCAAGGTCCGCTAAGGGGCGTGGCTAACAGAGGCCACGCCTCCCCCACAGTGTCACGCATGCGCGCCGGCGGCGGAGGGGGCGCGGGTGACGTCATGCGCGTGCGCCCGCGGCGGCGCATGCGCGGCGGGGCCCGGAGCGGGCCGCGCGCGGAGCCTGCGGGCGGTGGGCGCCGCCGCCGCCGCCATGTTCCGGTATCAGGTGAGGGGGGAAGAGCTCTGGCTGGGCTCTACGGGGGTACACCGGGCTGAAAGTGGCGGGGGGTGGGGGGGAGCCGCGGACCGGGGTGGGGAGGGGGTGCGCCGACCCGGCGCACCCCCTCCCCACCCCGGTCCGCGGCACAACCCCCCCCCCCCCCCGTCCCCGCCGTCCCGGGAGCGCGTTTTGAGGGGTGCGGTGCTGCGGGGGGAGCGCTTGAGGGTAGAAAGCGGTGTTGACCACCCCCCCGCCACCATCGCTTTGCTGTCCCTAGTCCCTGGAGGACTGCCCGCTGGATGAGGACGAAGACGCCTTCCAGGCTCTGGGGGAGGAAGATGAAGATATCGACCAGTTTAACGATGATACGTTTGGAGCTGGAGCTGTCGGTGAGTGCTTGTGATACCCCCCAAACCCCCCCGATGACCCCCCCCTCGCCTCGCTGATCCCCTCCCTACCCCTGTGAGCTCACCTCTCGCTTGCTCCCTCGCAGACGACGACTGGCAGGAGGCCCACGAGCGGTTGGCGGAGCTGGAGGACAAACCGGTGACAACCAGGGAACAAGATGGACCTGGCAGCGAGGAGGCAGATCTGCTGGGCGAGCCTGAGGACACGCTGGCGGAGCGGCTGACCCGGCTGGTGATCGATAGCGAGCTGGAGGACCCCGCCATCATGCAGGCTGTGCAAACCACGGTCCCTGCGCAGGTGAGAGTGGGGCTCTGAGGATCAATACCTGGCAGAACTGGGATGGGTGAAAGTCTGGTAGAGCTGTGTTGACTCCCTCCCTGTTTTCTAGCAGCCTGGAGGGCTTAACTCCAGCATCTGGGACAGCTCGGCCGTCCTGCGGCGGATCCGGGGGCCGCTTCTCACTCAGGTATGATGTAGGGGTGTGGGTGGCTTCCCTAGTGCTCCCCAAACCCCTGCAGCAGTGAGCTGAACCCTGAGGGTTGAGATGTGCTGTACTGCTGTGGGCTCATCGGTGCTGGGGGCACCTGTAGCTCAGGCTGGGACAGCAGGGCATTCTGCTTGCCCCGGGCTAGGTTTAAGTGGCCACAATTTGCCTCACTTGTAGACCTTCTTAGATGTGACTTCTTGGGGAGCCAGCTTGGGGGGTTATCGCCGATCTGTGGTTCTTGTTGATACCTGAGAGATGTCAGCACTCTCATCAGGGTTTGGGAATGTTGGTGCCTCAAGGCAGAGGAATGTTTTTTGGGTTTTTTTTGTGGTTTAATTAAGAGCCAGGCTTTTAAGTGTAAGCAGATCCTGCTGCGCCGCCAGCCCTCTCCCGGCTCTGTAGGGCTGATGAGGGCTGCACCATCATCACAAACAGGCATCTTGGCAGTGATGTGGGCTCTGCCAGGCAGGCCCGGGGGGTCCCTAGGACCCCCCACCATCGCATGGGGCTCCTGGGGAAGTGCAGTGGGGTGTGGAGGAGACCTGGCAGGAGGAAGGATGTGGCTGTCGCATCTTGGGAATGTCCCTGGGACACACGGCACCAATCCTTCCCGTCCCAGTCCGTGATTGTTATCCTGGGGGGAGCTTTCTCTCCCCTTCTGCTTGCAGGAGATGCCGTCAGTGTCCGTGCTGGACTACGCTCTGCCTCAGAGACCCCCTCAGGCTCGAGAGGAAGAGCGGGACCCCTCCGAGCGGGCGCTGCCCCGCCGTTCATCATCCCCTGTCATCGGAAGCCCCCCCGTCCGGGCTGTCCCCATCGGCACCCCTCCCAAGCAGGCTGCTGTGCCCAACTTCAACCAGCAGGTACCTCCCCCCTGGGCCCTACTCGCAACTCAGGCTGGTCCCTGAGGAGCTGACGGGGGTGACTGCACCTTTTTCCCTCTTAGATCCTGTGTCCAAAGCCTGTCCACATCCGAGCTACCATGCAGCAGCGTTACCCTGCTCCCTACGGCGAGAGGATGTCCCCCAACCAGCTCTGCAATGTACCGGTACCCAGCCCGCCCCCACACCTCTCCTTCTTGGTGCTGCCTTCAAGCCCCTTTGTGCTGGGAGGCCTCCCCAGAAACCTCCCCCCCGATGCCCCATTTCCTTCTTCCCGCCTGTAATTCCAGGCCTGGCCTGTCTCCCTGCCTACCCAGGGCACCATCAGCTGGGCCAGGGCTGTGACCGAGTGTCCCTTTTCCCTTCTTTTTCTCCAGAATTCCTCCCTTCTGGGCCACCCGTTTCCTCACAGCGTCTCTCCTGTTCTCACCCACCTACAGAGAGCGCAGCTGCTCGGAGGAGCCCAGGTATAACCCCCCCCATTTCCCACCCCTTCCTGCCCTTCCCTGGCCCCTGCCGTGGCCAGGGTCCCGCATTTCTCTTCACATGACTGCAGAAGCTGCTTCTACATGGCATTTTCTGGCATTTCACAGCTGCCCTGGCTGGGCCTTTCTTTTTGCTCCTAAATCTCTCACTTGGGGCACTCTCTCTGCTCTGCCAGGCCGGCCGAATGTCCCCCAGCCAGTTTGCCCGGGTCTCTGGCCTGGTTGGGAGCCCCCTCCCCTCCGTCAACCCTAAGCTGCTCCAGGGCAGAGTCGGGCAGATGATGTCTCCAGCCAGCGGGTTTCGTGCCTTTTTTGGGGCTCCCCCGGCTCCACCTCCCTCGCAGCCGCAGCACCCGCCAGGCCCTGGATCCCACCTGCAGAGCCTGAGGTAGGTACCATCCTGCTCCCGGCCTCCTGCCTCGCTCTCTGCAGCCACCTCTTGAGATTTTTCCGCTTTCCCCAGGCCGCAGCCCCAGATGTTCCGCCCGGACACGACCCACCTACACCCCCAGCACCGTCGGCTCTTGCACCAGCGACAGCAGCAGAACCGAAAGTGAGTTCTGACCCTGCCCCGCCGGTGCTGGGAGAGGGGCTGCCTGGCGTGGGGTCAAGGGGGTGGGTTGCATCGCCCCTCCACCTCTGGGGGGGTTGTGCTGCTGGGGCTAGCCTGTGCCACTGCTCTCTGTCCCTTCCTGTAGCTCCTGTGTGCTCACGGGTGCCCTTCTTGCCTCCTGCCAGCCAGCACCGGAGCCTTAACGGCTCGGTGGGGGACCGAGGGGGCCACCGGAGCAGCCACCAGGAGCAGATGCGCAAAGATCCTTATGCCAACCTCATGCTGCAACGGGAAAAGGACTGGGTGTCCAAGATCCAGATGATGCAGCTGCAGAGCACTGATCCCTACCTGGATGACTATTACTACCAGGTACTGAGGAGGAGGAGGAGGAGGGGAAGCTCCCAGCCCATTCCATTGCGTGTTCCGTGTCTGTGGCCGCTGGCAGAGCAGCACCTCGACGTTCCCTTGGGACCGGTGTCTTCTCGGTGCCAAAGGGGATGTCGGTGCTGAGAGTGATGCAGCAGAGGAAGCGTTTATAGATCCAGGCATGAGGAATGCACTGGAGGAGGAAGGCAGAAGGATGACGCGGGGCGAGCATCCCCAGGAAGGGGAAAAGGGAGCCAGCAGCAAGGGAAAAAACTGCCGCCTTGTTCTTGGGTGAGATGTCCAGGGTTGAGGTGACACTGGGGGACACTGGCAGGTAACAGGAGAGCAGCTCCTCTACATCAGAAGCTGCATGGGACAGACTGGATATTAGGAAGTATTTATATGTTAGGATATTAGGCTGGCTCTGAGGAAGGATTTCTGTGCAGAAGGGGCTGTTGGGCGTTGGAATGGGCTGCCCAGGGCAGGGGGGGAGTCCCCATCCCTGGAGGGGTTTTAAGAGTTGGGTTGACCCAGTGCTGAGGGATCTGGTGGAGTTGGGAACGGTCAGTGTGAGGTTCATGGTTGGACTGGAGGATCTGCAAGGGCTTTTCCAACCCAGATGATTCTGTGAATAAAACACCTAGACTGGGAGATGGGGCAGCTGATAAATGGAAAATTAGAGAGGAGAGAGTCTTGAGCAGGGAACGGCTGCATAAGGAGGACTCTAGTCAGAGAGGAGGTGGTGGTGAAGCCCATGGGGTCCAAAGATCGAGGTGGAGGGGGTGGCTAGGGAGAGGCTGCTCCTGCTCTTTTCTAGTTTGAGAATGGGAAATGCCAGACTGAGCTCAAATGAGCCAGATTTGGAGCAGACGAAGCAAGGTGGTGGCTGAGCTCTTAACCAATGGTGGTAGATGCTCAAAGCTCGGTGGGGTTTGCGGGTACATAGGGCAACCTTGTGTGAGGGGAATCTGCGGAAGGCTTCAAGCTATGTAGGATGGATGGCAGGCTTGGGAGATTAAGTGGGGCTTGACTGGGAGTGTGCTTGGGGCCGTTGTAAGTTGTGTGGGAGGTTTGGCCTCCTGTCTTCATCAAAGGGGTACGGAGGAGCCAGCTGTGCACTCAAAAACATTCTGGTGCGTTCGGTGCAGCCAAGAGCACAGGGCAGAGCAGGGAGGGCAGACCCCAGCGCGGTGAAATGAGGCAGAATGGTCCATTCCCTTCCGTGGTGAGCCAGGGGCCCGGTTGGAGCTGGCAGGAGAACTGTGGCTAACGGGTGCACCTGGCTCTGGGGCTGGCAGGATTCATCACACTGACAGAGTTTTTCTGGGAACTGTGGGTGAGTGGGTCCCCAGTAGAGGAGAGGAACTGGTGCAGCCGCAGCCGGGATGTGAGTCAACAAAGCTTTGCCCTTGCGAAAGAGGCAAACGTTGGCCGGGGTGGGTGGGAAAAGCGCGTGAGCATCAGTGGGAGGCCCCAGCTCGGGCAACGGTGCTGACAGAGCAAGGCAGGCTAACTGGGGTGGACTGGGAAGGACTGGGAGCCGGGGACCTCCCAGGGAGAGCCTGTATTGAGAAAGAGAGGGCTGAGGAGGAACCTTGAGCTCTGTAATCTCAAGGAATGATAGAGATGAGGACGCAGTCATCCACTGGGGGAAGAACAGTGGTTTAAAATGCTGCTGCTGAGCTTGGGAAGCCCAGTAAGTGATGGGCAAGGGGTGGACTACTGGCCAGGGAGAGGGATGTGTTGCAGCCATCATTGCCAACTGTTTCTGGGGGGGTCTCAACCTCTCCTCTCCCTGCCTCAGAATTACTTCCAGAAGCTGGAGAAGTTAGCAGCAGCGGAGGAAGTCCACGGTGATGGTCCCAAGAAGGAACGCACTAAACTCATCACACCTCAGGTGGCGAAGCTGGAGCACACCTACAAGCCAGGTAAGAGCTCCTGACTCCACACAGCCCGGATATTCTGTGGGTGAAGGGTGGGGGTGGTTCATTTTGAGCTGAGCCGGGGTCTCACTGGGCCAGTTGGAGTTTGGAGGTAGCCATGGGGCTACTTTCGGGCCAGAGATAAAGGCAGGTGAGGTGGGGTGAGACCCGGACTGACTCCCTTTTGCTTCCCTCCTCCCTCGTTCGTGCAGTGCAGTTCGAGGGCTCGCTGGGGAAGCTCACGGTCTCCAGCGTGAACAACCCTCGGAAGATGATCGACGCGGTGGTGACCTCCCGCAGCGAGGATGACGTGAGCTCTCTGGCCCTGCCTCCCCTCCGACGCAGCCCTGCGCCTGGCCCTCAGGCTGGCGTGGGAGCCGCCGGTGGCCCTGACTCCACTGTCCTTCCTTGGCAGGAAACGAAGGAGAAGCAAGTTCGAGACAAGAGACGCCAAACCCTTGTCACGATTGAGAAGGTGAGTTCGGGGAGGACCGTCAGAATGTTCATTTTTGCACTTGGGCCACAGCAACCCCCAGCAGTGCTACAGGCTTGGGGAGGAGTGGCTGGAGAGCTGCCAGTCAGAGAGGGACCTGGGGGGCTGAGGGATCTGGTGGAGTTGAGAACCGTCAGTGTGAGGTTCATGTTGGACTGGAGGAGCTTCAAGGGCTTTTCCAACCTGGATGATTCTGTGATTCTGTGACATTCAGAGATAGGTGGGGAATGAGGTGGGCTGGGGTGAGGAGAGTGGTTCCAGGCAACGTTCTGGATCTCAGAGCAGGGCTAGTGGATCCCATCACAGATCCGTGTGCCCTGCTGCGATGGCCGTCTCTCCCACAGACGTATAGTCTCCTCCTGGACGTGGAGGACTACGAGAGACGCTACCTCCTGAGCCTGGAAGGCGAACGGCCGGCACTGATGGGCGAGAGGAAGCAGAAGATCTGTGATATGTATGACAATCTGAGGGGGAAGGCACCCGGGCAGGAGAGGTGAGCAGAGGCAACGTCTGCAATGCGGGAGCTTGGAGAGCCCATGGCCATTTGCAGCTGCTGTAACTGGCTTTGCAGGGTCCTGTTTCCCAAAGAAGAGTCAGGCTGGCTGGCTGACTGACTGACTGTGTGTTGGAAACTGGAAGTTGAAATAATACCATTTTTTTCCTTTCCTTTTTTGCCGTTTTCCCCACACAGTTGCTCGCTGTGGTCAATATCCTATAAAAACTTCAATCCCTGCAGCTCGGGTGCTGTGATTAGCACCTGTCTGCATGTTCGTTGGGTGTCTGTCCTGAGCTCTACACCCCAGCACATCGCAGGGTGCCTGGTTGTAAGTCAGTCACCTCTTGCCTGACCTGTGGCCTCAGCAGCACAGATGGACCAGGAAGGACACAGGGTCTCAGCAGCTCCTTCTCTGCTGCCCCTCGTGGAACTGAGCCTTGTTCTCCTGCCCAGCCCATCAGACAGGGATTAGGGTTAGGGATGTCATTCCTGTGTTGTTTTTCCCTCCTTGGGGATGTTTTTTCTGGTGGGTGTTAGCTGTGAGCTATCCACAGGAACCCTCCACTTGCACTGGGACTCTCCCAGCTTGAGGGTCAGCACTTTTCTTCTCTCCTCGGCAGGCTGAGCGATGATCACTTCATGCAGATCATGTGCATCCGGAAAGGGAAGCGCCTCGTGGCCCGGATCCTCCCCTTCTTGTCACCCGAGCAAGCAGCCGACGTACTCATGGCGACGGCCAGAAACCTGCCCTTCCTCATCAAGAAGGACGCTCAGGACGAGGTGAGATTCCAGGGGCTGGGAGGGCTCCCCTCACTGTGATGTGGGGTTCAGCACGGCATCTGGAGCCAGATTTCCTCTTCTCCATGAAGAAAAAACAGCAAACGGCATTGTGTGTCTTAAGAACGGTTGTTTCTGCCTCTCCTGGGAGGCTGCAGGAGCCCTCGGTTCCTGGCAGGGCCCATCTCCCATGCCTGCCGGCTGGCACAGCACAGCTCAGCTTCACCGGGAAGAATTTCTGGTAAATGGTGCCTTTATTTAACGAACCCAGCTCTTGGCTGGGCGCTTGTTTGAAGGGTTGTGTCTCTGACTCATCGGGTGACAACAGGAGACTCCATCTTTCAGAGACAGAGAGCACGAGGCCAGCATCTTCTCCAGCTCTCAGCTGTCCTTCACAACCTTTGTTCTATAGGGAACCAAAACACGGGCATCTGCGACGTAAATCCCAGCTTGTTTGGAGAAAAAGGCTGATTTAAGAAGGAAAAATCTTTGCCTGAATTTAAAGCAGGCCTGTGCTGTTGTGGGGATGTAGGAGGATGCTGTTAGCGGGTCCCACGCTGAGGAGGGGCCGAGAGGAAAGGTGCTGCTGGGGTGTGTGTAGCAGCGAGGCAGCGTCGTGTCAGGCTCCGTGGAGACCCGGGATGTGCGGGACGTGACAGGGAAGAAGATTTTCTTGCTGTCACCGTGCCGCTCCTCTCCCCGCAGGTGCTGCCCTGCCTGTTGAGGCCCTTCTCTCACGTCCTCTACCACCTTCCCTTGGGGACAGTCACCAGCCTTGTGCAGCAGCTAACAAACCTACCTCAGAGCGCGACCGCGCCAGCGCCCACCAACCTGCACCTCACTGCTGTGCTCCAAAACAAGGTGCTCATTTCGTTCTGCTCCCTGGGAAGGTGGAGGGGGCAGCTGGGGCCAACCTCATCCCTCCTGCCCCAGCGTTTCCACATAATCGGGGAAATTGAGTTTCCCGGTGCTGGATGGCAGAACTGTGGTGCCGGAATGGCACAGGAGCCGCAGGCTGCCAGCCCCTGGCGCTCCTCCCCCTTTCCTTGCTGATTAATGAGGGTGTCTGGCAGATTAATTAGTCATTTGAGCTGGCCTGGGAGTCGGCTGCAGTCTGACAACTGGCTCCCTTTGTCCCACTGGGCTGCAGCCTGCATCAAAATCCGGGGATTTGTGAAGAAATCCCTCCAACCAGGAGCGGTGTGTCACTCATGCAGCTGTGACCTAGGCCCATAAACAGCTGCTTCTTCCTCCTCTTCCTCAGCTGGGGATCGTCCCCTTGTGCCACCATCCCCAGGGGGACTGGGAGGTGGAGGTGATTCTCAAATCCACCCCAAAAAAATGAGCAGAGGGGAGGAAAGCTCGCCCTGCCCTGCCCGTCCCCTGCCACAGGGATTTCCTCACAAGGGGACAGCACCGGTGGGACATCTCCTCCTGACACTCTCCCTCTCTTCCCCACAGTTCGGCCTGTCCCTGCTGTACTTGATCTTGAGCCGTGGGGAGGAACTGCAGAGCTCAGACGCCAACACAGAGCTAATGCAGGACAACCAGTGGTGAGCGCTGGGGCTGCAGCGGGGCAGGGGACAGCGCCATGCCGGGCTCTGAAGGACTTGGGGGGGTGGAGGTGTGGAGTTGGGAGACAGTTAATGAAAGTCCTGAGTGGCACACTGCCGTGTTATGACACCCTGGGAGGGAGAGGGGTGGTGGGAGGCCAGGCCCCACAGAGCAGCTGGGGCATCTCAGCAAGGCCGTGGACCCTTCCTTGCACGGAGGCCGTGGTTTGAGGACGCAGTGCCTCAACTTTAGTTGTACTGCTAAAAAAAAAAAAAGAGGAGGCTGAGGGGAGACCTCATCACCCTCTACAGCTCCCTGAAAGGAGGGTGCAGAGAGGGGGGATGAGTCTCTTGAACCAAGGAACAAGCGCCAGGACAAGAGGGAATGGCCTCAAGCTGCCCAGGGCAGGGTCGGGCTGGCTCTGAGGAAGGATTTCTGTGCAGAAGGGGCTGTTGGGCGTTGGAATGGGCTGCCCAGGGCAGGGGGGAGTCCCCATCCCTGGAGGGGTTGAAGAGTCGGGCTGACCCAGCGCTGAGGGATCTGGTGGAGTTGGGAACGGTCAGGGTGAGGTTCATGGTTGGACTGGAGGAGCCTCAAGGGCTTTTCCAACCCAGATGATTCTGGGATTCTGTGAAACAGGGCTGTAGCACCACTGTCGCCCCCGCCCTGAGCGCCCCATTTTACTCCTTTCTCCTCTGACAGGACGGAGCTGATGCTCATGGCGACGCGGGAGCTCCTGCGGATCCCTCAGGCGGCCTTGGCCAAGCCGGTGTCCACCCCCTCGAACCTGATCTCCCTCTTTTCTCGTTACGTCGACCAGCAGAAGCTGAACCTGTTGGAGACAAAATTGCAGTAAGTGTCACCCCCCACCTCCTATGTGGGGACCAAAAAAGGGTGAACCAGAGATGGGGGGGAAATGTGGGGTAGAGGGTTCACCCTTGGGGTGACGGGGGGGTGTTGCTGCCTCCTCCCTGCAACCCCATGGCTCCTCTGACCCTCTCACCGTTTTCCCCCCCGCCCTCCCCGGTACCAGCTTAGTGCACGGGATCCGGTAGGAGATTTCTGCAGCTCCTCGCCACCGGCGTGGTCCAGAGGATGGATGGATGGATGGATGGATGGATGGAGGGCAGGCGGTTTCCCCCAAAAACACACCCCAAAATCACCCCGATGCTCGGCCTGGCAGGACACTGTGCCCTGCTGCAGGAGGCACGTGTGTGTTCCCCCCCCACCCCCAAATCCTGGCTGGGGGGGAGTGGGGGGGTAGGGTGGAGGTTTGACTGCTCCCCACCCTCCCTCAAGAAGTGCTGCGTCTCCCTGCTGTGCCCAAGCCCCCCCCCCCCAGACCACCACCGCTCCCCCCACAACAGCTGCTGCTTCTCCCCACGACCCCCCCACGCACACTACGGGAAGGGGAGGGGGCTGTAGGGCTGGGTGCCCCCTTTCTCCTTCCCCTGAAAACACCCCCCATCCCGCCCCCCCAAGAAAAAACAAAACAGAGCACTGAGATCTGGTCCCCACCCCTCCCTGGCTGCACACACATGAGCACATGTGTGTACACACACAACATGCGTGTGAACACACGTGTGCACACCTTCCCTTTTGCACACTTGCCTTGTCTTCCCAAGAGTCGGCTCCTTCCTGCAACCCCATGCCCCCCCCCCCCCCCTTTTAGTCTTGGGGGGGATTCTGCTCTTTCTGCTCCTCGGGAATGGAGCGTGGGGGAAGGTGAATTTTACCTTTCTTTTTTTTTTTTTTTTTTTTTTTTTTTGCTTTTAAAAAGAAAACAAAGAGATTTGCACATGTAGGTATTTTACAACCAGTAACTCCTCCCTGGCATTAACCAGCTCCCCTCGGCTGCTTCCCAGCCCCCCCCCCCCGCCCTCTTCCCCCTCACTTTCCTCCCGACTGATCAAATGGAAAGTTCGTTGTTTTTTTTTTTTTCCCTTTGTGCTTTTTTTTTTTCCCCCTCCCCCCCCTCCCCTCCAGTTTTTGGTTCTGGTTAATGAGAATAAAGTTTCTAAATTTACATTTTTATAGGGTATTGTAAATAAAGATGAATTGTATACTGCTGCCAGCCTGGCCTCTCCTTCTCTGAGGGGGAGCAGGGGTGCCCCCCCCCAGCCCCCGAACACCCGCCCCAAGGCTCCCCCCGCCCTCCCGGTCAAAGGTCACTGCTCCCCCCCGGGTGTCGGGGCAATGTCTCAGCCAATAGCGGCGCGACTAAGCGGGAGGCTCCGCCTCCGCGGCCGATCGGTCGCGGGATGAGTCACCGCTCCGCCGCGCGGCCGGTAGTGACGCGCGGCTCCTCTCCCGTTCATTGGTCCGCTGCGGAGACAACGGGCGAGAGCACCAGTGAGGAGGTAAAGGGAGGGGCGGAGGCGGCGCGCGCAGCCTGACGGCCTTCGGCACAAGCGCACCAACAGCCAATAGGAGCGTGGGTACCGCCCGGCGCGGGCGGCGGCACCAATCCGCTTGCCGGGGCGGGGCGCGAGGGTGTCGCCGCCGCCAATGGGGTGCGTCCGGGGGCGGGGCGAGTGACGGCAGCGCGGCGGGGGCCGGTGCGGAGGGGAGGCGGCGGCGATGGCGGAGCTGCGAGCGGCGGCCGCGGGCCCCGGCCCGGTGGCAGCGGCGGTGGCGGCGGCTGCGCTGCCCGGCCCCATGGCGCTGCCCGCGGCGCCCGGCGCGGTCCCCGCCCTGCCCTCACCGGCAGCGGGCAGTGGGGCGGGTCCGAGCCCGGGGGCGGGCGCGGCGGCGGCGGCGGCGGGGGGCGGTGGTTCCGGTTCGGGCGGTGCCGGGTCCGGTTCGGCGCGCGAGGGTTGGCTCTTCAAATGGACCAACTACATCAAGGGCTACCAGCGCCGCTGGTTCGTGCTCAGCAACGGCCTCCTCAGCTACTACCGGTACGTACCGGGGACCCGGCTCCTCGCCCCCACGCTGCACCGTGGGGCTCCCCCGTGACCTTGGGCCCGGCCCCTTGTCCCCGCCGGGAAGCCACGGGGCGGGGGGGTGGGCGGTTCGGGGTGTGTGTGTGTGGTCCCCCCTCCCGCCCCAAACCCGTGAGCCCTCGGTGTCGCCTGCCGCCCCCCGGTGCCAGCTGGGGCGGGGAAGGGCTGTCACCTCCCTGCCCGGGCAGGGCGGCTGGTCCCGGGGCGGTTTGCCGGGGCGGGGAGGGAGCTGTGATGTTGTCACCTGCCTGGTCCCCATCTCTGGGTTTCAGCGTCCCTCCGAGCAGCCGTTCCCCGCGGGGGGGTAGCGAGGGCCGTTCCCCCGCGGTGCTACCCGGGCGGGAACTGAGTTTGGGGTGGGGCGGACAGCGGCATACCCAGCCCCCTCCCCGCTGTGCCACCGCTTGATCCCCGAGGGGACACCTGAGCCCGGCCGTGTGGGCCCTGCCCCTCCATTATTCATAAAGTAACCGGAGCCTGCAGGCAGCGCAGGCAGCTGCCAGCTCGAGTTACAGCCCCGCGGGCGGGGGGGGACACGCACCCCCGGGCCGAACCGGGGGTGTCCCGAGTGCCTCCCGCCCTGGCAGGCCCAGGCCCGGTGACGTGAAAGGGTGTGCCAGGCTGGCACGGCCTTGCACCGCGCCGCGGGGGGGACACTTCACCCTCCTCCCGGGCCATACCGGGATGCGGGAGGCACCCAGGGGAGCGCAGTAGGCCCCGAGGCCGCTAACTAGGGGAGTGCTGAGCCCCGTTTTTGTGCCCGGTGGGGTGTGCGGAGCCCCCTCCGAAGCGGTGTTGCCAGTTTTGGCCCTGTTCCGGTGCTGGCACTGCCCAGCCCCCTTGGCAAAACCGACTGGGGCTGGAGCTGACGCCCTATTAATAGCCCTGTCTGCAGGGTGGGGAATGCCAGGCCCCCTCCGGGCCCCCCCAAAAAGCTCAGGGCCTGCCCAGACTGGACTATGGAGCATCTCTTGCCTCTAGCCTCACCGTGTTTCCACCCTCGCCTGCCTCCCTGCACAGGTCCAAGGCGGAGATGCGACACACCTGCCGTGGCACCATCAACCTAGCCACGGCCAACATCACGGTGGAGGATTCCTGCAACTTTATCATCTCCAATGGCGGGGCCCAGACCTACCACCTGAAGGCCAGCTCCGAGGTGGAACGGCAACGCTGGGTCACCGCCCTCGAGCTGGCCAAGGCTAAAGCTGTCAAGATGCTGGAGGAGTCAGGTACGGCCCTTGCAGCCAGTGTGTGTTTCCTCAGCCCCCTGCTACACCCGCTTCTCGAGCCCAGGGGCTTTTTTGTCGTCCCCCCCCCCCCCCCCCAGAACATGACCCTGTATCCCCTCCCTTTTCCCAAATGCCTTTAGCCAGAAATACCACCCGCTTTTCCCTGTCCATCTCCCCTGTCCCACTGGGGTGCTGTGCAGGGATAGTGCTGCGGCACATAACTGGGGGTGCTGGCAGCTGCTCCCCGAGCTGGGTTTGGAAAGGGGCGATCGTGGTTGTCACTGTGTGAGCTCTGTGGCACTGTCCTGCCTGCTGCAGCCGTGCCAGCTTCCCTGCTGCCCTGCTCGAGGAGCCTCAAGCAGTCTGGCACGCGCTTCCTGGCTAGTGTGACTACTAGTGTGCCAAGAGGTCGGCCATCTGCTCCGAGCTGCCGTTCCCTGCCACGATATTACTGTCCAGGATGCCATGCCAGTGGCCAGGAGCGCACGCCCCGTCTGTGGCTCCCAGCCCTCAGGGATTTTGGGGGCGGGAGGGCAGTTTTCTGCAGCAGCCCCGTGGTCAGAGCCTGGTGCGACTCAGAGGGCTGGTGTGTGCGCCCAGTGTGCAGCTTCCTCTTCTTCCCCATCAACAAGAGGCCTCCCGAAGCCACATTAACACCCTTCCCGCTGACAGATGACTCTGGCGACGAGTCGGTGTCGCAGACAGACAAGACGGAGCTGCAGAACACGCTGCGCACCCTCTCCAGCAAAGTGGAGGATCTGAGCACCTGCAACGACCTCATCGCCAAGCACGGCACGGCCCTGCAGCGCTCCCTCAGCGAGCTGGAGACCCTCCGGCTACCGGCCGAGAGCACCGAGAAGATCAAACAGGTCAATGAACGAGCCACCCTCTTCCGCATCACCTCCAACGCCATGATCAACGTGAGTCTGCACCCCGCGGGGCATATTGGGGAGGTGGTGGGGGGGGCCTCTGACCCACCACAAACACACCGTGAGCTGATGTGGCGTCGCCTTGGAGCAGGCTTGCCGGGATTTTTTGATGCTGGCCCAGACCCACAGCAAGAAATGGCAGAAATCGCTGCAGCACGAACGGGACCAGCGCATCCGGCTGGAGGAGACGCTGGAGCAGTTGGCCAAGCAACACAACCACCTGGAGAGAGCTTTCCGTGGCGCTACCGTCCTCCCCGCCAGCTCGCCTGGCACCGGTGGCTCCGCCAAAGGTACCCCTGGGGCCACCCGTGGCCCCCGCGTCGCGTGCTGGGGTGGAGCTGGGGCCTGGTTGAGAGGTGATGGTGGGAGATGGAGCTGACTGGGCAGGGTGGGGATAGGGAAAGTCGGCAGCAGCTTTTAGTTCCATCCTAAGGCGAGCTCAGCGTCCTTCACATCACTGACCCCAAGCGATAGGTCTGTTGGGTCTATCCTGCGCCGCTGAGCAGCTGCAGCACCTAATTGCCCCCCCTGTCCCCTCCCCAGATCCTTGTTGTCCTGCCAAAGGGGACCTGAGCGACGAGGATGATGACAATGAGTTTTTTGACGCCCCAGAGATCATCACCATGCCAGAGAGCATGGGCCATAAGTGAGTGCTGGGGTGTGGGGCTGCCCTCCTGCCCCCCGCACCCCACTCAGGACTGATTCTGCCCTTCTCCTTCACCCCCCCCCCCCCTCCCAAGGCGCACAGGCAGCAACATCAGCGGCACCAGCAGCGACATCAGCCTGGACGAGCAGGTAGGACGAGGTGTGCTGGAACTTTTGGAGGAGTGGAGCTGGGCTGGGGGTGCCCCGCTTCCCAGAGGATGCTTTGGGGGGGCTCATAGCAGCTTCTGTCTGGTCCCCAGTACAAACACCAGGTAGAAGACACCAAGAAAGAGAAGAGAACCCGCATCCCTTACAAACCCAACTACAGCCTCAACCTCTGGAGCATCATGAAAAATTGCATTGGGAAGGAGTTGTCCAAGATCCCCATGCCGGTGAGCAGGGATACAGCCGGCGGGTGAGCACAGGGCACCCCCAGAACCCCCTTTCTTACCTCTCACTCCCTTTTAGGTGAACTTCAACGAGCCTCTGTCCATGCTGCAGCGCTTGACTGAGGACCTGGAGTACCACGAGCTGCTCGACCGTGCAGCCAAGTGCGAGAGTTCACTGGAACAATTGTGCTACGTGGCCGCCTTCACCGTCTCATCCTACTCCACCACCGTCTTCCGCACCAGCAAACCCTTCAACCCTCTCCTGGGGGAGACCTTTGAGCTGGATCGCTTGGAGGAGAACGGCTATCGCTCCCTCTGTGAGCAGGTACTGCCAGTCCTGCTTTTCAAGGCCCTCCCCGGGCCCACTGGGGTTGGTGGGTGCTGATTTGTCCCCTCTCCTCCCGGCCAGGTAAGCCACCACCCGCCAGCCGCTGCCCACCATGCCGACTCCAAGCACGGCTGGACGCTTCGTCAGGAAATTAAAATCACCAGCAAATTTCGAGGAAAATACCTCTCCATCATGCCTCTGGGTGAGCTCCGTGGCTGTGGAGAGGGTGGATTCTGTGCTGGGGACAGGTTTGGGGACCCACCTGAGTGTCCTGTGGGCCAAGCAGGCTTGAGGGGGCAGTTCCTGGCACAACTTTCCCTCCTCAGGTACCATCCACTGCGTCTTCCATTCTTCCGGCAACCACTACACGTGGAAAAAAGTCACCACCACCGTGCACAACATCATCGTGGGCAAGCTCTGGATAGACCAGGTGGGACAAAACCCTGAGCACAGAGGTGTGGGTCCCCCTTCCAGCCCTGTGCTTCTGTTTCCCCCTGCCACCAGGATCTGACTGTCATCTCCTTCTCTCCGCAGTCGGGTGAAATCGAGATCGTCAACCACAAAACGGGCGACAAGTGCAACCTCAAGTTTGTTCCTTACAGCTACTTCTCACGGGACGTGGCAAGGAAGGTGAGGACACCAGGGTGGCACGGGGACGTGCTGGGATGCTTGTGAGTCCCTGGTTTCCCCATTCAGGCTCTTTCCTATCTCGCCAGGTCACTGGGGAGGTGACAGACCTCACGGGGAAGGTGCATTTTGTCCTGCTGGGCACTTGGGATGAAAAAATGGACTGTTACAAGGTGATGCTGGGCCCTGGGGACAATGGAGTAGAGGGACGGCAGCGAGCCCACGAGGCTGAGGACAGCCGGGTGCTGCTGTGGAAGAGAAACCCGCTCCCGTGAGTAGGGGACGAGGGGACAAAACACCCCCTACAAGCTGCGGGAGGGAGCGCAGAGGATTGAAGGTGGGTCTTTTCCCTTCCTGTAGGAAATACGCAGAGAACATGTACTACTTTTCGGAGCTGGCCTTGACTTTGAACGCCCCGGAGAGCGGCACGGCGCCCACCGACAGCCGCCGCCGTCCCGACCAGCGCCTGATGGAGAACGGCCGCTGGGACGAGGCCAACGCCGAGAAACAGCGACTGGAGGAGAAACAACGTCTCTCCCGCAAGAGACGCGAGGCCGAGGCCGCCAGAGCCACTGAGGACGGTAAGAACAAAGGGGCTTTTTGTCCCCTGTCTGTCTGTGTGACCCCACAGCCCTCACCCCAACTCCCTGCGCCCCCCCAGGAACCCCCTACGACCCTTACAAACCGCTGTGGTTCGAGCGCAAGAAGGACCCGGTCACTCAGGAGCTGGCACATGTCTACAAGGGCGGCTACTGGGAGAGCAAAGAGAAGCAGGACTGGACCTTGTGCCCGGATATTTTCTAAGCCCGTGTTGTTGTTGCAGGGCGGGGGGGGGGGGGGGGGGGCGGGAAAGGGGGCGAAGGCCTAATTTTGGGGAGGGGGTGGGGCAAAGGGCCTAACTGGCTGCCAGGGGAGAGCCGCCGCGCCGGCCTCCATCCGTCTGTCTTAACCACCCGCCTGTCCCCACCGTCAGCGCCTGCCGGGGGTGCCTTAGCCCACCCAAACTGACCTTGATGTGGGGAGCGGGGCTGGTGGCCGCCCCCCCCCAAAAAGCCCACTCGGGACACGCTGTGGCCCCCAAAAGGGGTGTGGGGGTACAGCCCCCACCCCAGGGAGGGCAGGGGGCTGCAGGAGGGGGGCGCAGCGGGGCGAGCCCGAGGCTGGCCTTGGTCTCTTCCCCCCCTCCCTCCCCATTTTTTTTTTTTAATCTCATTTTCCCCACTCTCCCCATGCGTTGGGGTGCTCTTGGGGTGCAGGGGGGCCAGACTCCCCCCCCTTACCCCAGCCTGTTCTATAGGTGTATATTATATATATATATATGTGTAGAGAGCGACCCGGGGTCCCCTTCTCTCCCTGCGGCGCCCCGGGAGAGCGCACCCAGCCCCCCCCTGCTCCAAGTCCCTGGGCTTGGGGGTACCCTGACCCCGGGGTCCCCCCCGCAAGGTGCCTTCCCTATCGGTTGTTTAGGGCAGGGGGAGGTCATGAATTTTGGGGGGACCTCTAAACACTACAGGGGCTGGGAGATGCACTGGGGGGGGAGGCTGCGGGGTGGGGGGTCTCTGCACCCCCAAACCTGAAAAGTGGGGGGTGTATGATGGCTTTTTTTTTTTTTTTTTTTTTTTTTTTTTTTTTTTCCTGCCAGGAAAACAACTAAATTAAAAATCTGTGAATGCCCCAGTCTGAGTGTGCCTTCTCTGTTATTGTGGGGGGTGGATGTTGATCCCAGGCCCCCCCTAATGCTGCTGGGACCCTGGGGGGAGCTTAGATGATCATCCGACCCCTCAAAGGTCCTGCACCCCAAAAAATTAGGTGGAGGAGGCACCCAAATGGGGACCTGAATCCTGGACTCTCAGATTAAAAGTCTGATGATCTGCTATCTGAGTGAGGTACCTGGGCAGCTATGGGGGTACTGTGGGGCACCCACTCCCCAGGCACCTTCCTCTTCCTCCTCACTGTGTCAGCACCCCAATATGTGCCCCCCCAGTGCTGCTGTGGGCACCCACCTCCCACTGAGGGCTCACTCTGCCTTCCCAACCCTCCCGGCCCCCCCTGCCCTGTTTCTGGAGGTCCCCAGGTGCCCCCTCCCCTCCAGCTCTCTGTTCCCTTCACCCCCATCCTGCTGCCCTGGGGGTGGGCACAGGGGACACCCTCTGTGTCCCCCCAGACATCTCCCATGTGTCACTCAGACCCCCTTGGGGGGGTGGGTGGAGAGTGCTCCTTGACCCTTCCCCTTAGAAATAGGAGCCACAGGAACACTTGTCCCCAGGGACTTAACTCCAAGGGGTGTCCCCCACATCTTTTGGGGCTTATCCCCCCCCTCAACTATCTGGGATCTGTTCTGGGGGTCCCCCTCTATCCACCCCCCCCCCCCCCACCCCCCCCAGCAAAAGCAGCGACTCTGGTGGGATTTGAACCCACGACCTTTGAATGGCCGCCCCTGTTAGAAGTCCAACGCGCTCTCCCCTGCGCCACAGAGTCACCCCGGGACGCCTCCGCCCCCCCCGGACCGCCCCCCGGACAGGGGCGCCCCACGGTGTCCCTAAGCCAGCCCCCAAGCTGGCTTTGTCAGGACAGGGCTGAGGAGCACCCGGGGCGGGGGGTGCGGTCCCCTGCGTGTCCCCTGCGTGTCCCCTGCGTGTCCCCCGCGTGTCCCCTGCGTGTCCCCTGCTGGTGGGGGGGCCCTGGGGTCCCCGGCTGGCTCCGTGGTGTAGGGGTGATCACGTCTGCTTTACACGCAGAAGGTCCTGGGTTCGAGCCCCAGCGGAGCCACCCCCCGCCCTAGCGTGGCTCTTTTGGGGGGACACCCTCCCCCCTCCCCAGCTCGACCCCTCTCCTAGGGACACCCCCTACCCGCTTCTTTTTTCCCGAGGGGTGTCCCCAGCTGCCACACGCGGCTCGCGCAGCCGAAGGGGGTGTGGGGACCCCCGGGACACATCCACGGGGGGGCCGGTCCCGAGGTGCTGCCTGGAGGGGTGACACCGGGAAAGGGGGAGGTGAGGGGAGGCAGGGCGTGGCCGTGGCCCCTGCCTGTCCCGCGTGCTGATTGGCCAGCTGGCGCGGGAGCCCTGTGCTTATTGGCTGCAGAGGTGCTCTCTGCTGATTGGTCGAGCCTGTGCCCTCCCTCACGTTGATTGGACAGTTAGTTTGGGCAACTAGCACAGAGGGCTGATGTTAATTGGTTCATTGGTGTGTGCTGATTGGCCAGACCGTTGGTGGATTCTGATTGGCTGGCTGGTTGCAGCCAATCGGATCATCCAGCCAATGGCAGAGCGTAGGGTGGCACCCGCTGCCGGGGCCTTGCCTGTACCGCTGAGCCCTGCCTGTACCGCTGAGCCCTGCCTGTATCTCTTGAGCGCTGCCTGTACCGCTGAGCCCTGCCTGTATCTCTTGAGCCTTGCCTGTACCGCTGAGCCCTGCCTGTATCTCTTGAGCGCTGCCTGTACCGCTGAGCCCTGCCTGTACCGCTGAGCCCTGCCTGTACCCCTGAGCCCTGCCTGTACCCCTGAGCCCTGCCTGTATCTCTTGAGCCCTGCCTGTACTGCTGAGCCCTGTCTGGATCCCAGGCCCTGCCTGTATTCCTTGAGCTCTGCCTGTACGCCTGAGCCCTGCCTGTACCCCTGAGCCCTGCCTGTATTCCTTGAGCCTTTCCTGTACCCCAGGCTCTGCCCATACCTCTTGAGCCCGACCTGTCCCCAGCAGGCTCCCCGGGTGCTGCTTGCCTGCAGGAGTGCAGAGCAGGCACCCAGCATGCACCTGCCTGCACCCTGCCCGCACCCTGCCCGCACCCTGCCCACCCCCAGGGCTGCTGCACAGCTGCTGTGGCCCAGCACACCCTGGGGACGAGCAGCCGCTGTCCCTGCCTCCCCATGGGAGCCTCCTGTCCCCCAGGCACTGGTCTGTGTCCCCCCCCGGCTCCCCACGACTGCCCTCCCCCGGAGCTTGGCGTGGGCAGGGGCTGGGGATGGTCCCACCCATGTCCCATGTCCCCTCCGAATGACCAACAGACACTCACCTCCCGCTTGGATCAAGGGGGTTTATTGGGTCCCCCAGCCCCCCCTCAGCCCTGTTGCCACCCCTGGGGGGCTGTTGGGGTCAAGGGGCCTCGTGTTTGCCCCGTTTCCAGATATGGGCTCAGTTCCAGCTGTTCACTCTGAAACCTAATGCGGGCAGTGAGGTTGGGCTGGTCAACCAAGTAGGGAGTGCCTGACAAGGATCCAGAGGGGGGGTGGGGGGTGCAGGGGGGTGTCCCCTCCTGCCCTGAGGCGTCATTACCGGGTTGACAGCATCATAACGAACTCTGCGGGGCAAGGGAGGAGGGTGTCAGGGGACCCAGAGCTGGGCCACCCTTCACAGCCCACGTGCCGTGGGGCAGCGGCGGGAGGGGGCTGCAGGGGAGTGGGGGTCCCTCACCATCGAAGTCCAAGTGCCCGTCCCCATTGAGGTCCAAATCCTGCAGGATCTCGTTCACTTCCTGCGCCTTCAGCTGCTCCCCCAGCAGCGCTGCGATGGCCTCCCGCATCTCGGCGCTGCTGATCTCCCCGTCCCCGTTCATGTCAAACTGCGGCGCCCGCAGGTTGGGGGTCACCATCACCCTCCCCACCAGCCTCACCACCCTCCCTCCAGGGCCACGGTCACCCCATGCTCTTCTTAGGGTCACCATCCCCTCCGTGCCTGTGGTCACCCTCATGGTCATTGTTCCCCATGGCCATTGGGGACCACCCTCTGGTCTCCCCATAGCCATTGTCCCTTCCATGCCTGTGGTCAACCCATGGTCACTGTATCCCATGGCCATTGTCCCCTCCATGCCTGTGGTCACCCTCATGGTCATTGTTCCCCTCCCATGGTCATGGTCATGGTCACCCCATGTTCTCCCCATGACCATCATCCCCTCCATGCCTGTGGTCACCCCATGGTCACTGTCCCCACCACAGTCTTTCCAGGGTTGTTGTCCCCTGTGGGGGACGCCGCGGTCCCCCGTTGCGGTGGCCATACCTCCCGGAAGGCGATCTTGAGCTCCCTCACGCCCACCATGTGGGCCGTCTCCTCACGCAACTTCGGCCCCATCATCTGCACAAAGTCCTCGAAGTCCACACGGCCGCCCACTGCCCGTAAGAAAGGGACAACTTCAGTGCCCCACGCCCCATTCCCTGCCCCTGGGACCCCCTCCCCAGCCCCACGGCAAGCCGGCCCCATGCTCACTCCTCATCTTGACGTGCTGGGAGATCTCGATGAGCTCCATCTCGGTGGGCATGTACCCCAGGGTGCGCATGCAGGCGCCCAGGTCCTTGTAGCTGATGTACCCATCCTGGTCCGTGTCGAACTCCTTGAAGGCATCCAGCAGCTCTGCCCGCACACGCAGGGACACGCGGGGACACGCCAGCACATGGAACCCGTCAGGTGTTGGGGTGGGGGCATCCCCCAAGGCACCGCGGCCACCCGGGGGCAGGTCCCTTCCCTGGATGTGGTGCCGTGTCATGTGGCCCCGTGGAATCACGACCCGTGGTAGATCCCTTCATGACACGTGGGCCCCGTGGCACTGAGCCCCACGGCAGAGCCCCCCATGACAACATATCCCCATGGCAGAGCCCCCCATGGCACTGCACCCCATGACAGGGCCCTCCATGACATGTAGCACCATGGCACCATGTCCCATGGCAGAGCCCCCCATGACACATGTCCCCATGGCTCTGCACCCCACTGCAGAGCCCCCCATGACAATGTGTCCCCATGGCACCATGTCCCATGGCAGAGCCCCCCATGACACCTGTCCCCGTGACACTGCACCCAACAGCAGAGCCCCCCATGACAATGTGTCCCCACGGCACCATGTCCCATGGCAGAGCCCCCCATGACACCTGTCCCCGTGACACTGCACCCAACAGCAGAGCCCCCCATGACAATGTGTCCCCACGGCACCATGTCCCATGGCAGAGCCCCCCATGACACATGTCCCCATAGGTCTGCACCCCATTGCAGAGCCCCCCATGACACGTGTCGCTGTGACACTGCGCCCCACAGCAGAGCCCCCCATAAGAACAAGACCCCCGTGCTCCCAGGTCCGTCCGTCCCCCCAGCCCCCGCTCACCATCCAACTCCTCTGGCGACAGCTCCCGCTCCTGGGTCGGGCACGTAACGGGGTGGGGGCAGAATCAGACCCAGCTCAGCCCCATCCCTGCCCCCCGCCCCCGCCAGCAAACCGCGGTGTCACCTTTGTTAAGCATGGGTCAAAATTAACTCCAGTGGGAGGGATTAGAGGGATTGGAGTCAAAGCCCTGCCCCGTGCCTGTGCCCCCCACTCACCCTGGGACTCCCCTCTGTGTCCCACCTCCTGACACCCACCCTGGGGCTGCCCCAGCCCGGGACCCCCCAGTTCTGGATGAGATTTACCCAGCACTCATGGGTGCTGCTGAGGGGGCTTCCTACTCCTGGAGGTGGGGGAGTAGCACGTGTCCCCCTGCAGAGGACGGACAGCTTGTGTCCCCCTTCCCAAGCTGTCCCCTGGGTGTCCCTTCCATCCCTGGGGTGTCCCGAACACCCTGCCCAGTGCCCCCGTGTACCCTCCATTGCCAGGGGCCCAGAGTGTCCCTGACTCTGTCCCCAGTGCCCCACGTCCCCTCCGTCTCCAGGGTCCTAGATCATCCCTCACCCCATTTTCACCATCCCCATGTCCCCTCCACCACAAGGGTCCTGAAGTGTCCCCAACCTTGACCCCTTGTCCCCCCTTCCCCAGGGTTCCAGACTGTCCCTGTCCCCATCCCCACTGTCCCCATGTTCCCTCCATCCTCAGGGTCCCAGAGCATCCCCAACCTTGTCCCTTTGTCCCCATCTCCCCTCCATCCCCAGGGTCCTGGTTTGTCCCTGTCCCCATCCCCACTCTCCCTATGTCACCTCCATCCCCAGGGTCCTGAAGCATCCCCGACTTTGTCCCCATGTCCCCTCCATCCCCAGGGTCCCCCCCCAGCCCGTGTCCTGCCCAGCTGCCCCCACCTTGCCGAAGACACTGTTGAGGAAGGGGGAGTAGGTCTTGGTGGCAGCAGCGTGGGGGTCCCCGGGCCCCTTCTTGCCGTTCTTCTGCCCGTGGCCGCTGTGTCGGGACTCAGAGCCGAGACTCTTGGTGTCCTGGGGGCCACCGTCCTCGGGGGCTTTGGGGTTTTTTTCAGCCACCTCCCGCCCCCCTTTCCCTTTGCCCGAGGGGGCCTCCGTGTCCTTGGGGGCCCCCTTGTCCCCCCGGGTGCGTGGCATGAGGCCGGAGCCAGGTGGGCAGGCAGGCAGGCGGGCAGGGAGCGGGACCCCGGGGCGGCCGAGCCTTAAGAAGGAGACAGGGAAATCCTCTTACACCCGGACATGGGCCCCCCCGACTCCACCCGCCCCCCCTCTCCATGGGCTCCGTAGACCCAGGCAGGGCAAAGCCAATTAGCGGTGATTAGCAGCAGAAAGCAGCCAGCAACTACCGCCACCCTCCATGACCTCGCGCCAGGGCAAAGCCACACAGTCATGGCACCCCCAGCCACCGGCTGGGTCCCCAGCGCACGTCCCAGGGCCACCCTCTGAGTCCCTGCATGGGTGTGACCCCTGTCCCCAACGCTGGCACCCCGTGGCCACCACCCGTGTCCCCAGCACCAGCCCATGTCCCCAGCACCCCGTGGCCACCACCAGTGTCCTCAGTACTAACCCATGTCCCTAGCGGTGGTGCCTGTGGCCACCAACCATGTCCCCAGCACCAGCCCACATCTCCAGTGGTGACACCTCATGGCCACCACCCGTGTCCCCAGCCCAGCTCCCCCATCCCCACCACGGGGATCCATCCCCCCAGCAGGGACGTGACAACCGTGGGTGCTGTGGCAGACGCAGGCCCCACCCCCCCCGGCAGTGCCCCCCATGATACCATCGCCCCGGCTTGGCAGAGCGGGTGGCAGCGGGAAGCCACCGCGTGACAGGAAAATGCCATCACGGGGGGGGGGAAGCCACCGCACTGACCCCCCCCTACACGGACCCACCGCCATGGTGTGTGTGTCCCCATGTCCCGGGGGGCTCCTCGCTGCCCCGTGGCCCTCACCCCAAAACCCTGTGTCTGCCAGCATGGGGTGGCCACAACTTGGGCTCCCCGCTGCCCCCCTGTCCCCCGGAACTGTCCCAGAGCAGCAATAGCGGGGCCTCTTCCGCTCTGCCTGATAACAGGCAGCAGGCAGCGGGGTCAGTGTCCCCCCCCTTCTGCATCAGGTGGAGAAACTGAGGCAGGGCTGGGGCCACCCCCCTAAGGGCCCCCCCCAGAGTTCCCAGCAGGATCAGTGCTGGAGGAAGGTGGGTGAAAGATCGGGGGGGGGAGGGGTGTGTGTGTCAGTGCCACAGGGGGACGGGGGATTGGGGGTAGGGTTTGGGGGAAGATGGTGGAGCTTCAAAACTATGGCCCCTCCCACTTGCTCCCACATATAGGGCACCCCGCAGCTGGGTGTCCCCCACCAGCCACCTCTGCCTGAGCTCTCCCCACCATTAAGGTAGGTCCTACATTATTTACTGCCCTGGCCCCCCAGGTTCGGCTGGGGCATGATGGATTCGGTGGGCACAGGGTGACACAGCCAGTGGGGGACAGGGATGCCATATGCCATGGAGGGGGCACCCCAAAATGAAGGCAGAGCAGGAGAAAACCAGGCTGCAGTGGAGCAAGAGACTCTGGGGGGCAGGATGGGGTGATATGAGAGGGGGTGACACTGGAGGGGTGACACCAAAGGAGGTGACACCCCTTCTGGCATCCCTGAGCCCCCCATGCTGCCCACAGTGCTGGAGCCTGGGCAATGGAGCCATGGAATGCCACGCTGCCCCCCCTGCCACCCCTCGGCACCCTGTTATGGGATGGGCAGCTGCTGGTGGCCTGCGTCGTGCTGGGGTTGCCCGCCAATGCCTTCACCCTCTGGCTGACGGGCTGGCGCCTGCGGTGCCACGGACTGGCCATCTTCATCTTCAGCCTGGCCGCCTCTGACTTCCTCTTCCTCAGCAACTCGATCCTGCAGATCTGGTCAGTGGCCCACAGGCATCTGTGGCTGCTGGGCACCTTCACATGCCACCTCCACCAGTTCCTCTACGGTTTGGGCTACTACAGTGGGCTCTTCTTGTTGGCGGCCATCAGCCTGGATCGTTGCCTGTTGGTAGCCACCCCGCTTTGGTACCGGTGCCGCAGACCGGCCCGTTTACCAGTGGCGTTGTGCGTCGGTGCCTGGCTAGTAGCGGGCGGTTGCAGCATCCCAGACACGGCGTTGTCGACAGTATTGGAGCTGAAGCCCGGTTTGGTGGTGTGCCGCAGCGAGAGGGGGAACTGGGAGGTGCCCATGCGTTGGCTCGAAGTAGTGGTGGAAGGGCTACTGCCCTTCAGCGTGGTCTTGGCTTGCCACGGGGCCGCCTTGGTGCTGACCGGGTGCCGGCGTAACCACGGTGGCCGCCCGCCCGTCCGTTTTCAGCGCATCGTGGTGGCCACGCTGAGCGCCTACGTGTTGCTGCACCTGCCCTTCCAGGTGACCCAGCTGCTGCATCTGGTGTACCCTAACATCCTGGGCGAGCTCCTGTACCCGGTGGGCTTGGCCTTCAACCTCAACAGCTGCCTCAACCCCTGGTTGTACCTGCTGTTTGGCACCCGCGCCTGCCACCACCTCGCGCATCTGTCGCGGGCCATCCTCGCCCACCTGTCACCTGCCACCGTCACACCTGAGCCACCCACTGCCTCCACCCCTGAGCCACCCACTGCCATCACCCTTGTGCCACCCACTGCCTCCACCCCTGAGCCACCCACCGCTGTCACCCACCCGCCAGCCGAGGCACCATGAGGTCACCCCCACCCCATCCCCGTCCCCATCCCCGTCCCCGTCCCCATCCGGCACGGCCGTGGGGTGACACAGGGCCGGGTGTCCCCCCTCCCTGGGGACACCCCCCCTCCCACATCCCAGCAGGTCCCTCACGCTGCTGGGGGCCTCGGGGGGGGCACGGCCGCCCGTGGGGACACGGGGACAGTGTGACGCTGGCCGGGCTCAGCGGGTGCCCACGGGGGGACCTGTGTGCGGTCACCATGAGGGGCGCTGGCCCTGCCCCACGGGGCGGCCCCCGCTGTCCCCCCGATCTCGGACTCTCGCTGCCCCCACGAGGTCGCATGTCCACCCCCCCCCCCCCCGCAAAAAACCGGCCGCGGGGCGCATGCGCGGGGCGGGGCGGGCCCGGTCACTTCCTGCCCCCGCCCCCTCCCGCCGCCGCTACCGGCCCCGCGCGCCGCCGCCGCCCGCTCCCCCGGCCCCGGCCCGGCCCCGGCCCGCCGGTGAGTGCGGGGACGGCTCCCCCCCCTCCCCGCCCTGACCTCCACCACCGCCCCCCCCGGCCCCGGCGGCTCCCGGGGCTCTGGGGATGGGGCAGCGCCGGGGCCCGGCCTGGGGGGGACGGACCCGGAGCAGGGCCCGGACCCGGAGCGACCGGCCCCATCCCCATCCCCGTCCCTGTCCTCCCAGTGCCCCCATCCTCCTTCCCGGGGGTCATGCCCGGCCTTGTCCCCTTACCCGGCGGGGCCACCACTGTCCCCATCCTTGTCCCCATCCCCTTAATGGGGCCTCCCCTGTCCCCATCTCTATCCTCTATCGAGGGGGGCCACCCCTGTCCCCTTAATGGGACTACCCCTGTCCCGGTCCCCTTACCCAGGAGGGCCACCCCTGTCCCTGTCCTTGTCCCCGTCCTCTTAATGGGGCCACCCCTGTCCCCATCCCTGTCCCCTTACCCAGTGGGGCCACCCCTGTCCTTGTTCCCGTCCCCCGACCCAACAGGGCCATCCCTGTCCTCCTTTTTGTCCCCATCCCTCTAACCCAGGGGGACACCCTTGTCCCCATCCCCCCTCTCAGAAGTGGGGCACCCCTGTCCCCACCCCAGGGACTGACACACACACTCCTTATCCCCTCCCCACCCCGCCCGTTCCCAGGGGTGCTCCTGGAGCCCCCCGCCATGGGGCCGGGCCGGGCAGGGAGGGGTTTGTTTGCCCAGCGGGCACGGGCCAACCCGGGCTTCCCGCTCCCGGGAGGGGCCGAGCCGCCCTTTACCCAGGGCGGGGGACAAACACCCCCCACCCCGCCATCCCATCACCCATAGCAGGGTGGGGGGGTCACCCCCCTTCCCTCACTGCAGAGCTCGGCGCCCCGTGCCACGTCCCTTGGCCGAGCGCTGGCTCTGCCCCATGTTTTGGGGGGGGGGTGTCCCCCCGTCCCCCCCCAACCCTGGCGCTGACCGCAGCACGGGTGCCCCCCAGCCATGTCGTTTCGGAAGGTGGTGCGGCAGAGCAAATTCCGGCATGTTTTTGGGCAACCGGTGAAAACAGAGCAGTGCTACGATGACATCCGCGTGTCGCGCGTCACTTGGGACAGCACCTTCTGCGCCGTCAACCCTTCCTTTGTCGCCATCATCGTGGAGGCCAGCGGCGGCGGCGCCTTCCTCGTCCTCCCCCTTCACAAGGTGCCGGCGGCGATATCGGGGTGCCGATGTGGTGAAGGGGGGGTTTCCCTTGTTGGTGGGTGACCCCCAGTTCCCCCCCATCCCGTCTGTCCCTTTGTCCCCAGACCGGGCGCATCGATAAATCGTACCCCACGGTCTGCGGGCACACGGGTCCCGTCCTTGACATCGACTGGTGTCCCCACAACGACCACGTCATCGCCAGCGGCTCGGAGGATTGCACCGTCATGGTAAGGTGGGGACTGCGGAGAGGTGGGGGCACACATTTTAAGGGGTCCCCCCCCACAGTTGCCCACTGTCCCTTCTGTACCGGCAGGTCTGGCAGATCCCCGAAAACGGGCTGAGCCAGCCGCTGACGGAGCCGGTGGTGGTGCTGGAGGGACACTCGAAACGCGTCGGCATCGTCACTTGGCACCCCACCGCCCGCAACGTCCTGCTCAGCGCAGGTACAGAGTGGATTGTGGGGGGGCCACGACGATGTGTGGGGTTCAGTTTGGGGGGTATGTGGTTGAGGGAACACCCCCCTGACTCTCCCTGCTGCTTTTGGCCAGGCTGCGACAACGTGGTGTCGATCTGGAATGTGGGCACGGCGGAGGAGCTGTACCGCCTGGAGGGGCTGCACCCCGACCTCATCTACAGCGTCAGCTGGAGCCGCGACGGCGCCCGCTTCTGCACCGCCTGCAAGGACAAGAGCGTCCGCGTCATCGACCCCCGCCGCGGCACTGTGGTGGCCGTGAGTCCCCGGGCAACCACTTGCCTTGCCCGTAGCCCCTAGCCCCATGTTGGCCCCGTTCCTCAGGGCAAGACCCCTCACGCTGCCGCCATGTCCCCATGTTGCCACCCTGCCCTCTTCCTCAGGGTGCTCCCCCGGTGCTCCCCGCTTCCCTTGGGTGCTCCAGGGTGCCAGGATGGTGGTGACCCCCTCCCCGACCCTGTCCCCTTCCTCAGGAGAAGGAGCGGGCGCACGAGGGGGCTCGGCCCATGCGGGCCATCTTCTTGGCTGATGGCAAAATCTTCACCACCGGTTTCAGCCGCATGAGCGAGCGACAGCTGGCACTGTGGGACACGGTGAGGAGCACACCAAGGGCTCGAGGGGGTCCCCAGAACTGTTTCGGGGTGCCATACGGGGCTGACATGCTGCCCCACAGGAAAACCTGGAGGAGCCCATGGGGCTGCAGGAGCTGGACTCCAGCAACGGGGCTCTGCTGCCTTTCTACGACCCTGACACCAACGTGGTCTATGTCTGCGGCAAGGTACCCCCGACTCCCCGCCTGTTACACACCCCCACCCCCAGCCTTTTTTACCCATGGAACCCCCCTAACGGTGTGTCCCCAGGGTGACTCGAGCATCCGGTACTTTGAGATCACAGAGGAACCCCCCTACATCCATTTCCTCAACACTTTCACCAGTAAGGAGCCCCAGCGGGGAATGGGCTGGATGCCCAAGCGCGGGCTGGACGTCAGCAAGTGTGAGATCGCCAGGTGGGCACGGGGATGTGGGGGACCCCCCCCAGTTTCTTCCATTTGCTCCCCCGCCCCCCCTATAAACCCCTTCTCCGGTAGATTCTACAAGCTGCATGAGCGCAAGTGTGAGCCCATCATCATGACGGTGCCAAGAAAGGTCAGGGGGGGGCTGGGGGGGGGTGGGCACTGGGACCCCCCCACTCGGACATGAAAGCAGGGTGGGGGGCTCTAGGGAGGTGGCTGGGTGGGGGTCCCCAATCAGGCTGGGTGGGGGGGTCCCCAGGGGCACTGATGGGGGGCTCTGGGCAGGACATGGGGACTTTGTGGGGTCCCTGGGTGGAACATGGTGCCTGGGTGTGGGGGTCCCTTTGGGGGTTTTGTGGGGTCTGTAGGCACAGTGCCTGGGTGGGGCTGCCTGTGGGGGCTCTGTGGGGTGTCTGGATGTGGGGGTCCCCGATCAGGCAGGGTGGGGGTCCCTGTGGGGGTTCTGTGAGGTCCCTGGGCAGGACATGGGGGCTGGGTGGGGGTCCCTGTGGGAGCTCTGTGGGGTCCATAGGCAGAACATAGTGGGTGGGGGTCCGGTCTGTGTGGGGTGCATGAGGGGACATGAGTGCTGGCTGGGGGGTCCCTCGGAGGCTCCCATCATCCCCTCTGACATTTGAGGGGGGCGTGTGGTGCCCCGCAGTCGGACCTGTTCCAGGACGACCTGTACCCCGACACGGCGGGCCCGGAGGCGGCGATGGAGGCGGAGGAGTGGGTGGCGGGGCGGACGGCGGGGCCGGTGCTGGTGTCCCTGCGCCAGGCCTACGTCCCCAGCAAGCAGCGGGACCTCAAGGTGAGCCGCCGCACCCTCCTCCACGAGAGCCGCCCCCCCGCTGCCGCAGCCGCCCCCCCGGCCGGCCCCTCCACGCCGCCCCCCACGCCCCCCGCCGCACCCACCCCCACCCGCCTCAGTGCGCCCCCTGCCCTGGGCACCGGCCCCGCTGCACCCACGGTATGTACGGGGAGGGGCCTCTGCGGGTGGGTGGGGCCTCTGTGGGTGGGGCCATGGAGTGGGTGGGGTCTGCTGGGAGGGGGAACAGGCTGGGGCAATGGGTGAGGTCTTAGGAGTGGGTGGGGCCAGTGCGGAAGGTGGGTGTGGCCAAGTGGAGTGGGCGTGGCCACGATCGGATGGTGGGTGGGACTAAGGTGGGGTGGGGTGATGAAGGGGCGGGGCCAGGGTGGAATGGGGGCATGCCATGGGTGTGTCAGTATGGGTGGGGCCAAAGGCAATAGGCGGGGCTTTATGCATAGGTGGGGCCCAGGCTGGGGGGCTGGGTGGGGCTGGGTGGGTGTGGTGGTGGGCGTGGCCTCGGGTGTGTCTGATGGCAGGGGCGTGGCCTCGCAGGGGGGCGGGCGGCTGGAGGAGGTGCTGCAGGAGGTGGCCACGCTGCGGGCGCTGGTGGCCGAGCAGGGCCAGCGCATTACCCGGCTGGAGGAGCAGCTCAGCCGCCTCGAGAACGGCCACGTTTAGGGGACCCGCCACCCCCATGCCCCCTTCAGGGACCACCGGGGCCGGGGACAGCCCCCCAACACCCCTCCACTGCCTGCCAGGGACCATGCCTGCACCCCAGGGTGTCTCCCCCCACCCCGGCCCTCCCACCCTCCCTGGGGTCCTTCTCCCACTGGCCGCCCCTCTGGCAGCTCCCCCCCGTCACTCCCATTGCCTTACTGGGTGCTGCCCCCCCCACCCCCAAACCATGGACCATTCCTTGCACCCCCTCCATGTCCTCAGGCTGGGGGCTGCTCCTTGGATCAAAACCAAGCCCCTGCACCCCCCGTCCCTGGGTGGGGTGGAGTCTGCCCCCCCCTTCCTCTGGGGTGGGCACAATCTGCCCCCCAACTGTGGAATATTGTCCCCCCTATATTTTGGGGGCTTCTCCTCCCTCTCCTCGTGTCTCCCTCCCCACCCTCCTTACAGTGCAGGGTCAAAAACTATATTTTCACTCCAAATAAAGGACTTTATAAGAAAAGTGCTGGGTGAGGCTGAGGCGGAGGCGCTCTGGGGGGGGTTGGCGGGGAGGCTATGGGGGGGGTTTGTTGTGGGGCCAGGGAGCTCTGAAGGCTCCAAGGACCTTGTTTTGGGGGGTAGGGGGGTGGGACAACAGGTGGGGACAGGAAGGCACAGCCGTCACGGGTGAGAGCTCACCCGCTTCTGGCAGGAAATGGGGTGATGTGGGGGGGGTGGAGCCACCCCCAGCACTTCGCCCCAAGAACAGTGCTGCACCCCATGTCATGGGGCAGGGCACCCCCTCTGTATGTGCGTGTCCCCTGTGTGGTGGGTCCCTTCGGTGTCCCCAGGGGGTTGGTGTCCCCAGAGAACTGGTCGCAGCACTGCGGGGTGGGGGGGTCAGTGGTTCCAGGATCATCATGGGGAGTTGGGGGGACAGCTTGAGCGGGGGGTGGTCAGAGTGGGTCCCCAGGGCTGGCAGCCACCCCTGATTTCCAGGGCCCTGGGTGAATTTTGGGTAGGCGGGGGGGTGGATGAACACACACACACACACACACACAGCACCTCGCCTCCCCCCACAACGATACATCCGCTGCGCGGGGGCAGGAAGGCAGGAAGCACCGGGCCCCCCCCCCCCCCCAGCACAGCTTGCGCCCGCGGCATCAGGACCCTCTCCAGCAAGGCCTGCTGATGGTGAGCACCCCAAAACCGGGCAGGATGGGGGTGTCTGGGATCTGGGGGACTGAGGCGGGGTGACATCCCCTCAACAGGGAGGGAGCTGGAGGCGGGGGGGGGAGGCGAACATAACAGCACAACAAGCCCTTCTCCAGCCTCAGTTTCCCCTGCTAAATCTGGGGGGGGGTGTGGCTGTGCTTCATTTAACTTTGGCTCCCCCTGACCCCCCGGCTGGTGCTGCCCCAGGGGCTGAGGGTGGGGGGTGTGAAGCAGTAGTGGGTGCCCTGGGGCAGATCCCCCTCCTACAGCGGGGTTGGGGTGGGGGCAGTGGGGCCTACGTTTGGGGGGGGGGGTGTGGGGGGGGAAAGTGGTGGGACACAAGGGCAGCACAGTGAGGCAGGCTGGGGAGGGGGTGTCAGGGTAGCACGGAGGGGTTGGGGGGCAGGTTGGAGGTTGTGGGTGCAAGGCTGGGGGGAGAGGGGTGCACTGCAGCCGTGGGGTGGGGGGCTGCTATGGGGCTGCAGCACTGTGGGGAGGGGCAAGGGATGCTTAGAGGCTTGGGGGGGAGGGGGGGGACCCTGTGTAAGCACAGCACGGGGGCGGCAGGACCCGGGTCTTCTCCCTCAGCACCCGCAGGTGCTGTGGCACCCGCCGACCGCAGCTTCCCGTCACGGGGCCAGCTTGGTGCCGGCTGGCCGCCCACCCGGCACGCAGTGCTGGTGTGGGGGGGGCACGGGCCCCTCTTTTCCCTCCCCATCCCCAGGGCCTGTTGCCCTTTGCCCCGGCCCTACTCCATGTTTCCAGGATGGAAAGCCTGGGAAGGGCTGGGCTGGGTGCCACGCACGTGGCCGTGACCCCGGTGCCCTCGCCCGCAGGCTGGAGCGTGGTGGTACCCAGCAGTACCGGTACTGCTGGTGTTAACCGGGCTGGCGGCGGCGGGGGAACCGGCGGGAAGCCGCAGTGACCGGGCGGTGGGGGCTCTGTTGGGGCTCCTGCTCTGCCTGGCCATAGGGTTGGCCGTGGCCTGGCACCATCTTTGCCGGCTTTCGGCCGGGCGTTACCATCCCCGGCCCATGGGCCGGCGGGCGCTGGAGCTGCTGCGGGGACGTTGGCACCGGCTGCGGGGACGGGGTGGCTCCATGGAAGAGCCCAGCTATGGGGACGGGGAGGTGGCAGCCCCCCGGGATGAGGAGGAAGAGCTGATGCCATGGAGCCAGGATCAGCGGCTGGAGAAGAATGAGGACGAGGAGGACGAGGAGGAGAAGCAGCATGAGGAGGATGAGGAGGAGCAGGAGGAAGATGACGAGGAGGAGGCCAAAGGGGTCCCCGAGAGCCCCCCCGGTGGGGAGCAGGGGGCGGGGGGCAGCGCCGAGGCCCTGCTCAGTGACCTTCACGCCTTTTCGGGGACAGCAGCCTGGGGGGACACGCGGCCCTCGGTCACCGCCCTGTGACCCCCTGCCCTGCCCACGCTGCCCCCCGCCCAACCCCGCCTGAGGCTCCTGATTGGCTGCAGGGGCCTGGGCACCCACCAATAAAAGAGCAGCGCTGCCCATCTACAGCTGCCAGTTTGGGTTTGGCTTGGGGAAAGTGGGTGTGGCCAAGGAAAAGGGTGTGGCACGGGGAAGGCAAAGCCCGGGGGGAGGAGCCTGATAAAGGGGCGGAGCATGAGGGGAGGGGCGGGGCATAGTGCTGGGGGTGGAGCCTGCACCCCCTCCCTGCCCCGTCCCCCCCCCAGCAGCACAGCACCCCACAGCCTCATCAAGTCCTTTAATTGGCACAAATCCAGCAGCCATGCCCTCCCCCACGGGGGGGGGGGGGCCCATGCCCTTGGGGGCCACACTCCAGCAGGGCCACACTTTGGGGGGGGGCCCAAACCCCTGGGGGGGACCCCACCACCACACCAGGGGTGCCCCCCCCCGCTCCCCCAAACTCTGGCAGCAGTGTGAGTGGGCAGGGGGCTGTGCTGGGGGGGGGGGGGGGGGGGGGGGCGGCTGTGCCTGTGGGGAGAACAGCAGCATCGTAGGGCCCCCACACACACACCCCATGGGGGGGGCACCAGGCCCCTCTGCCGCCAGCACTCGCTGTCCTTCTCCCCCCCCCAACCCCACCCCTACCTGGGCACCCGCCCCCGCCCCCCCTTCTGCTTTTTGGCACCCACAGAGGTCTTGATAGGGAGGGGGGCCGTGCCCTCGGCGGGGGGGGGCAGGTTGCCCCCCACTTCCATCGGCTCCCCTGCCGTCCCAGGCTTGAACACCTCAAAGGGGGAGAACTTCACAGGGCTGGAGAAGTGGGAGAAAAATGGGGGGGGGGGACAGGGTGAGGGGCTACACCCACAGCACCAGCGCACCAAGCTCCCCCCACCCCACCCGCTCCCCACCATGCCCAGCGCACCCCCCCATCCCCTGCCCTGCCGCCCCAGCCCCTCTTCCCCCCCTTAGTGCCCCCATCCTAAAGCACACCCCCCCCCCCCCCCTTCCCCAGCCCCCCCGGAGTGGGGGGCAGGTACCTGACGGGGGTGCGGGGGCTGCTGTTGAGGCGGCGGGGGGAGCGCACCTTGGGCTGGAAGGAGAACCCCTCCTTGATGCTCTCCAGCACCGAGGGGGCCACATAGGTGAAGCCCTGAGGGTAGTGGGGGTGTCAGGGGGGATGGGACCCCATTGGAGGCTGGGGGGGGGAAGGTGGGGGTCCCACTGTCATGTGTGCATGTCCCCCTCCATACCAGGAAGGCCTGGTTGGCACTTTCACTGATGGCGACGTCGTCCGGGCTGTCGACGGGCGTCTGGCGGGTGAAGCGGGTGTCGAACTGGCTGACGTCCTCCTCCGACTGCTGCGGGGGTGGGTGGTGGGTGCTCCTGTGGGTTCCCCCCCCCCCCCCCCCCCGCCCAACCCTGACCCCCTCTTCTCCAGCCCTACCAGGCAGGGTTTGAAGGGGGGGTCCAGCCTGCGGGCCAGCAGGTCCTCCCAGTTGATGTGGCGGAAGAAGGGCTGCTTCTGCGGGCAGCGAGGGGAGGGGGGGTCAGGCAACAGGGGGGTGTGTCCACCTGGCACCCACACTGCTGCCTGCCCCTGCCTGTACCTGCACATCAGCTGCGTCGCCTGGGCCCCCCCCAACCCGCTGGTTGGGGTTTCTCTTGAGGAACTGGAAGAGAAATGGGGATGGAGGGCGTCACAGGGACGGGGGGAGGGGTTTGGTAGGACCTACATAAACAAGTTGGGGGGGGGAAGGGGGGGGGGTACCTTTTTGAGCAGGTCCCGTGCGTCGGGCGTCAAGTATGGCGGCAGCACCAGTTTGCCCTTGAGGATCTTGTCGATGGTTTTCTTGCGGTTTTCGGCGGTGAAGGGGGGCTGCGAGAGGTACCGGGTGGCGAGGAAGAGCCGGGCGGGCGAGGAAGGGCTTAATATCATCCTAGTGGGGAGCCCTCCAGCACCCCTAGGAGCCCCCCTCCCCAACCCAACCCAACCCAACCCGTTGCCCCCCCCTTTCCCGGGGAGGAAAGAGCAGGAGTGGGACTTGCCGATCCTGTGAGCATGTCGTACATCAGGGCGCCCAGGCTCCACCAGTCCACCGCCCGGTTGTGCCCGCTGCGCACCAGGATTTCGGGGGCCCTGGGGGGGGGGTGCAGGGAGCAGGGGGGGTGCCCTAAGTGGGGGTGGCAAGCCCCCCTCCCCCCCTATCCTCGCCGCCCCCCCCCTTGCCGCACCCGCCTCACATGTACTCGATGGTGCCGCAGAAGGTGTGAGTGACGGCCCCGTCGTGGATCGACTCCTTGCACAGCCCGAAGTCCGTCAGCTTGATGTGACCTTGGGAGGCATTGAGGGGGGGGTCAGCGCCATCCTGAGGGACCCCCTCGTGTCCCCCAAACCCGCCCTCCCCTCCCATCAACCCCACCTTGGCTGTTGAGCATGATATTCTCTGGCTTGAGGTCGCGGTAGATGATGCCATGGGAGTGCAGGTGGCCCAGGGCCAGCGTGATCTCGCTCAGGTAGAAACTGGGAGCGGTGGGGGGGAGGGGGGGGGGCTGTGAGCGGTGTTGGGGTCCCCCCATGTCTCCCCATCCACCCCCCCCAACATCCCTACCAGGCAGTGTCCTCCAGGAAGATGCCCTCCCGCTCCAGCTGCATGAAGAGCTCTCCACCTACAAAACCACAGCCCAAGCGGGACCCCCTGAGAGCCAGCCCCAGCCCCCCGGCCCCCCAAAATCCACCCCCCGGGCGCCACCCCCCCCTTACCGCTGAGGCACTCCAGGATGAGGTAGAGCTTGCCGCCCGTCTGGAAGGCGTAGATGAGGTCAACGATGAAGGGGTGTTTGACAGCCTCTAGGATGTTCCTCTCGGCCCGGGTGTGCGCTGTGTCCTTGGCATTGCAGGCGATCTTGGCCTGGGGGGGGGAGTGGAGTGGTGAGCCGGGAAGGGGGTGGGGGTCTCCCCAAGGGGGCTGGGGGGGGTCCCAGGATGGCACTACCTTCTTCAGAACCTTCATGGCGAAGATCTTCCCCGTGTTGGTGCCCTGGACTTTGCGGACCTGGAACACCTGGGAGGACAAGGAGGTTGGGGACACTGTGGCAGCGCCGGATTCCCCCCCCATAGCACCCCAACACCCCCAAAGTGTGTGTGTGTGTGTCCCCATGGTGTGCCGTGCCCCCCACCTTGCCGTAGCCGCCCTTGCCCAGGACGCGGAGCAGCTCAAAGCAGTGGGGCCCGATGTGCTCGGGGCCGTTGTTGACGCTGCTCTCCGAGATCTCGATCTCCTCGTAGTGCCCCACCGGCCTGTCGGGAGAGGGAGTGAGAGGGGGCGCACCCCCTGCCTGCACCCCTGCCTGCACCCCTGCCTGCACCCCACTTACTCCAGGCCATTCCCTCGGGGCTCCAGCTCCATCTCCTGCGGGAGGGAACCCACGGTCAGCAGCGGGCAGAGGAGGCCATGGCAGGCAGGGTGCTGGCAGCAGGCAGGGGACCCATGGCAGGCAGGCAGGGGATCAGGGCAGGCAGGGGACCCACAGCAGGCAGGGGGTCACAGTGGGCAGGGTGCCTGCAGCAGGCAGGATACCCCCGGTAGGCAGGGGCCCAGGGCAGGCAGGCAGGATGCCTGCAGCAGGGTGGCAGGCAAGGAACCACTGTAGGCAGGGGAACTTGTGGCAGGCAGGGGACCCACAGCAGGATGGCAGGCAAGGGACCCACAGCAGGCAGCGTGCCCGCAGCAGGCAGGGGGTCACAGTGGGCAGGGGCCCGGGGCAGGCAGGGGATCTATGGCAGGCAGGCAGGATGCCTGCAGCAGGATGGCAGGCAGGGAGCCCGCTGTAGGCAGGGGCACCCGTGGAAGGCAGGGGACCCGCAGCGGGCAGGGTGCCCGCAGCGGGCAGGGTGCCCGCAGCGGGCAGGGCCCCAGGGCGGGCAGGCAGGCAGGCAGCGCGGGGCGAGGTGCCACACGCTGGCCCAGCCGGATGTTTTTGGGCTGAGGTCGGGCCCTGCCCAGCGGGAGCCTCCCTCTGCCCGGCAGGGGCGGGGGAGCTGCGCCGGGACTCACCGGTTGCCCCCCGGGCCCCGGCTGTGCCTCCCCCCGCCCTGTCCCCACGCCAGCCTGGCTGCGACCCGGCCCCGCCACCGGCAAGAAGAACCCCCGGTGTGCGGCCGTGCTCCCCCTCCTTCAGCTGCCCGACCTTCTGCCTGCTCCCTGCCTGTCTGCCTGCCCGTCCGTCCCCGGCACCGAGCGGGCCCCGGTGCATCCCCCCGTCCCCACCGGCTCCCGGTGCCGCTCATCGCCCCCTCCAGCTGCCCATCCGCCCCCCGTCCCCAGCGGGGTCCCGGTGTCCCCATCCCTATCCCGCCCGCCCCATCCCCGCTTCATGCTCCCCCCACAGTCCCGGTTCCCCCCGTCCCCAGCCGGTCCCCGATCGCCCGGTCCCGGTCCCCCGCCCCGGTGCCGGCTCACGGCGCCCAGCTCAGGCTCGTCCCCATCGCTGCCCTCCTCGGTCTCCAGGTCGATGTCGAACACCCCCGCCATGACGGCGCCGTACCGGGACCCCTACCGGGACCCGCCCCGCTGGCCCCGCCCCTCCCCGGTAGCCACGCCCCAGAGCCACGCCCCCTCCCGCGCGTCACCGGGGGACACCGGCATCCCCGCCGCGGGGCACGCCGGGAGATGTAGTCCCGCGGCGGAGGGACACACACACGGACGGACACGCGGGGGGGTCCCGTGGGGGGCGCGCAGGGACAACGACAGAGCCATGGCGGCCGCTCACAGCCTTTACTGGGGACCCCCGCGCCGGGGGGGGCTGCCCCCCCTTTACGTCGCCGTGACCTCATCGGCGCCGCCGTGACCGCAGCGGAGGGAGGAGGAGCGTCCCCCCCCCCCGTATACACCGCCCAGAGCCCCCGCGGCCGCGCTCGGGGCCCACGCGGGCTCGCACCGGCGGTCGCTGGAGGGCGCGGGGGGTCCTGTAGGGCCGCAGGGACGACGGGGGCTGCGTGTTGTCGGAGGGTCGCGGTGTCACCGGAGCGTCTGGGGCACTCCAGGGGCTGTGTTGCCATGGGGTCACTGTGTTACTGTGGGGTCTGGGGCACTACAGGGTCAGTGTTCCTATAGGGCCGCTGGTGTTATTGTAGAATCTGGGGCACTACAGGGGTTGTGTTGCTGTAGGGTCACTGGTATTATTGTAGGGTTTGAGGCACTACAGGGGCTGGGTGTTATTGTAGGGTCACTGTGTTATTGTGGGGTGTGGGGCACTACAGGGGCTGGGTGTTATTGTAGGGTCACTGTGTTATTGTGGGGTCTGGGGCACTACAGGGGCTGGGTGTTATTGTAGGGTCACTGTGTTATTGTGGGGTCTGGGGCACTACAGGGGCTGGGTGTTATTGTAGGGTCGCTGTATTATTGTAGGGTCTGAGGCACTACAGGAGCTGGGTGTTGTAGGGTCTGGGGCACTACAGGGGCTGGGTGTTATTGTAGGGTCACTGTGTTATTGTAGGGTCTAGGGCACTACAGGGGCTGGGTGTTATTGTAGGGTCACTGTGTTATTGTGGGGTCTGGGGCACTACAGGGGCTGGGTGTTATTGTAGGGTCACTGTGTTATTGTGGGGTCTGGGGCACTACAGGGGCTGGGTGTTATTGTAGGGTCGCTGGTGTTATTGTAGAATCTGGGGCACTACAGGGGCTGGGTGTTATTGTAGGGTCGCTGGTGTTGTTGTAGAATCTGGGGCACTCTAGGGGCTGGGTGTTATTGTAGGGTCGCTGGTGTTGTTGTAGAATCTGGGGCACTACAGGGGCTGGGTGTTATTGTAGGGTCGCTGGTGTTGTTGTAGAATCTGGGGCACTACAGGGGCTGGGTGTTATTGTAGGGTCGCTGGTGTTGTTGTAGAATCTGGGGCACTACAGGGGCTGGGTGTTATTGTAGGGTCACTGGTGTTATTGTAGAATCTGGGGCACTCTAGGGGCTGGGTGTTATTGTAGGGTCGCTGGCGGTGTTGTACGGTCTGGGGCACTATAAGGACTGTGCTGCTATAGAGTCA
This sequence comes from Athene noctua, assembly GCF_965140245.1. Taxonomy (NCBI): domain Eukaryota; kingdom Metazoa; phylum Chordata; class Aves; order Strigiformes; family Strigidae; genus Athene; species Athene noctua. The sequence continues at coordinate 10,539,934 of NC_134050.1, read as the reverse complement.
CGGTGTTATTGTGGGGTCTGGGGCACTCTAGGGGCTGGGTGTTATTGTAGGGTCCCTGGTGTTATTGTAGGGTCTGGGGCCCTATAGGTGCTGGGTGGTATAGTAGTGTCGGGGGCACTATAGGGGCTGCCTCTCGCTATAGGGCGCAGGGCCATCCCGGGGCTCAGGGCCTCTGGGGGGGCAGCGCTGCCCTCTGCTCGCAGGGACACGCCGCCCAGGGGGGTTCCAGGGCCAGCGGAAGTCATGTGTCATTGTGGGGTCCCCGGGATGTTCAGGGCAGGGTGCTGGCCCGGGGGTGTCCCCCCACTGCCATGAGACTCCCCCCACTGCCCTGCTCTGGGGTGGGACCCCCTGCACCCTGTCCTGGGCATTCTATAGGGTCCCTGGGGCTGGGTTGTTATTGTAGTGTCTCCCTGTGCTGGTCTGTTATCGTAGGGTTTTCCCACACAGGTCTGTTATCATAGGGTGTCCCCACGTTGGTTTATCATGGGGTTTGCCCTTCAAGGTGTGTTTTTGTAGGGTCTCCCCACCTAAGTCTGTTACTGTGGGGTCTCCCTCATGCAGCTTTGTTCTTGCAGGGTCTCCCCGTGCTGGTTCATTATTGTAGGGTCTCCCCGTGCTGGTTCGTTATTGTGGGGTCTCTCCGTGCTGGTTCGTTATTGTGGGGTCTCTCCGTGCTGGTTTGTTATTGTGGGGTCTCTCCGTGCTGGTTTGTTATTGTAGGGTCTCCCCATGCTGGTTCGTTATTGTGGGGTCTCCCTGTGCTGGTTTGTTATTGTAGGGTCTCCCCGTGCTGGTTTTTAGGGTCTCCCCGTGCTGGTTTGTTATCGTAGGGTCTCCCCATGCTGGTTTGTTATCGTAGGGTCTCCCCGTGATGGTTTCTTATTGTAGGGTCTCCCCATGCTGGTTTTTAGGGTCTCCCCGTGCTAATTTGTTATTGTAGGGTCTCCCCGTGCTGTTTTTTAGGGTCTCCCCGTGCTGGTTTGTTATTGTAGGGTCTCCCCATGCCGGCGGGTGCCAGCACACCCCAGGCTGCACCCACTACTCTGCTGGGATGGCCTGGGTGCCTCTGGGGGCGCTGCCCTCACCCCCCATTAACAAAAGTTCGTTAAGGGGGGACCATCACTGCCCCCTGCCCTGGGGAGAGCTGGGGGTCAGCGTCCCCCTGTGTGTTCCCTGGCACTGGAGGGGCACCAGCACCCCCCACCCCAGCTGCGGGGACGGGGGACACTGGGGGCAGGGCTTGGGGGTGCCAGGAGATGGGGTGCCAGGGCAGGGGCGATGGGGTGTCAGGGTTCTGAGGGGTGCCAGAGGCGTGGGGGGATGCCAGGAAATGGAGTGGTGGGGTAATGGGGTGCCAGGATGAAGGGGGGATGCCAGGGAATAAGGTGGCAGGGTAATGGGGGGATGCCAGGGGATGGGCTGAGGGGATGATGGAAATTGGGGGGATGCCAGGGGATGGGGTACCAGGATGGGGGGGATGCCAGGGGTTGGGGTGTCAGGGCTAGGGGGATGCTGGAAACTGGGGGGATGTCAGAGGATGGGGCGTCAGAGCAGGGGACTAGCATCCAGGGGGGCAGGGCGATGCCATGGAACGGGGTGTCAGGGGGGTGCCGGGGGTGCTGCTAGGGAGCGGGGCGGCGGGAGGGGGTGCCAGCAGGGCAGTGGGTCAGTACCCATGACCCCCACTTTTTGCACCCCCCCTCTTCCTGCCCCGCTGCTTGCCCGGGGCTATTTAAAGTGAGAGAGGAAATGCTCAACCGGGTATCGGGGCGAGTCGATGCCCAGCGCCTGGCAGAGCCCCAGCAGGCGCAGGCAGGCCTCTGCCCGCGTTGCCCCGCCGCAGGCCACGCTCAGGCAGGGCTCCTCGTACTCGCCGGTCCCCGCCGCCTCCTCAAAGAGACGGTTGAGGCGGATGAGGCCACGACTTTGCAGCTCCCGCAGAGTCGCCAGCCCCCCGCCGCCCCCCAGGGCCGGCCCGTGCTCCGAGTCCAGGCACATCACGCCGGCAAGGTGGGCGCGGGGCACGGGGCGAGCAGGCAGCACTGGTGGTAGCCCCAGGGCCACTAGTACGGCGGCCAGCAGCAGGTCGGGGCCATAGACCTCCTGGATCCAGTCGCGTAGGTAGAAACCCCCCATGCGGGGGTTGATCTCTAGTAGCCGTGGGCCACCCGGCCCTAATTTCAGCTCCACATTGAAGACGCCGTCCAGTAGCCCGCAGGCCAGGCAGCACTGCAGGGCTGCCCGCACTAGCTGCGCCTGCCGGTCGGCGGGCAGGCAGGAGGGCAGGCAGGCAGCCGTCTCCAGGAAGGCGGGCAAGCGCGTGGGGCCGTTATCGGACACCCAAGCACCCAAAAGTCTCCCCTCGAAGACCACCAGATCGACGTCGTGCTCGGTGCCCGGCACGTACTCCATCAACAACATGGCGTTGCCCCAACCCAACCCGATGCCCGGGTGATCGGCGTCATCCCGCAGGTCCCGCCAGAGCCGGGCGGCGTGAGCGTGGCACTGCCCGGCGCTTTCCACCAGCCGCACGCCCACGCCGCCCGCCCCGAACTCCAGTTTGGCCACAGCGGGGAAGGGGACGGCCCCCGCCGCCCGTTCCACGTCCCCGTGGCTCTGCAACCGGCGGCAGGGCACGGCGAAAGCAGCGGGTGGCGGGCGGCCCCGCCGGCACTGTTGCAAGTGTTGGTGGGTCCGGCTCTTCTGCTTGGCCACGCGGACGGCGGCGGGTGGGCTGCCGCGTAAACCCAGGCGCTGGCACACCAGCGCCGCCAGTACCACGCAGTCGTCCCAGTAAGACAGACAAGCGTGGGGCCGCAGCCCCCGGGCGCGTACCAGTTCCACCACCCGTTCCGCGTGCTCCTCGTCCCGCCGGTGCTCCCGGCTGTCATAGGGTAAGAAGGTTTCCACCAGCTCCGCCGCAAAGTGCTCCGGGTCCGACTCGACCAGGTGGATCTGCATCCCCAGGGAGGTGTCACCACGGTGGCAGCGGGAGGCACCCACTCGTGGCACGGCAGCTGTGCCACCCACCTCAACCCCCGCCACCGCCTGGAACAGCAGAGAAACCACCCGAGACGTGGGCACAGCTACGGTGTGACTGCCGTGTGTGGGGTGGCACCCAGCGTTCACTCTGAAGCCTGCTGATGGCAGTGCCCACTAGCCCACTCACCCTGAGGCCGTAGCTGCGGGCTGCCTCCCATACGAAGCTCTTGCTGACGCCGCCGGCCCCGATGAGCAGGATGTCCTTGCCCTCAACCAGGTGACACTGCGCCCGGTGCAGCAAGACCTCGGCCAGTAGCCGCGGCAGGTCACCGGGGGGTTCCCCCACGGCGCGCCCCATGCCCTCTGCTAGCAGGCAGGTCTCCAGGCACCGCTGGCTGTTGGTGGACAGGGCCACCAGCTCCAGGGCGTCATCCACACATGCCAGCAAGAAGTCCACTCCTGCAGACACGGGGACACTGCACTCAGCACCCCGTGTCCCCGCCACGGGGTGGCCCCCGGGGGACCGAGCGTGTGTCGTGTTCACCCCCCCTACCCTTTGTGCTCACCGAGGAGGTCGGTGCGGGCACGGGCACCACCGCGCTGCTGGGGGCTCAGCTCAGCCTCGGCGGCCAGGAGGGCGGCCATGGTAGCCTCGGCGGCCTCCTGCAGCCGTGTGGCCAGGGCCTGCCGCTGGCCGGGGGCCACCACCCCCCACTGCTGCAGGCTGGAGTCCAGGCCCTGGGGCAGCGCTGCCCCGTGCTGCACCGGCGCCTCCGCACGCCCCACGCCGCAGGCCACCTGCGGGGACATGCCAACACGGGCTTGGGGACACCGGCTGCCACCCCAGTGCCTGGGGACATGTAGGGCCACGAGGGTATGGGGGACATGGGTGGCCACCATCGCCTGGGGACATGCAGGGCTACCAGGGCATGGGGACACGGATGGCCACCATAGCCTGGGGAGATGGTTCTGCCACCCTGCAGACTGGGGACATGGTGACCCAAGGCATGGGGACACGGGCTACCACCAGGGCTTGGGGACACACGGGGCTACCAGGCCATAGGGACATGGGTGGCCACCATAGTTTGGGGACATATAGGGCCACCAGGGTGTGGGGACATCGGTGGCCACCACAGCCTGGGGACACACAGGGCTACCATGGTGTGGGGACATGGATGGCCACTAGGGCTTGGGGACAGGGACAGCCACCCCATAGCCTGGTGGGACACGCAGGGCCGTGCCCCCCCCCGGGTGGGGATGCCCACGGCCACACCCACCACGCCCCACCCAGGCGAAGGGGTGGAGCTGGGGGGTTCGGGGTGTCCGTACCTGGCAGAGCTGGGGCCGGTCCCCCCAGGACCTGCAGACGAGGGTGCAGATGCGCAGGGCCACGGGCAGCCGTGGGGCTGGGCTGCCTGGGGGGCGAGGGACAGGGCAGGCACGGGACGGGGGGCCCTGCCCGACCCCCCCACTAACCCCCTCTCGGTTTCTGGGACCCCCTGTGACACCGCAGTGGCCCCAGCCAACCCCAACCCCAGGGGACTGCGAGGTCCAGCGTGGCCACTGTCACTCCCAGCCCCATGGGGCTGTAGGGGGTCAAAGGTGGTCACCTCCCCCTAACCCTGTCCTGCCCCAGGGGACCACTGGGTGTCCACCTTCCCCCCATACACCCCTCAGGAGACTGGGGGGGTCCAGGGGGATCTTTCTCCCCCACCCCAGGGGACCATGGGGGTCCGGGCTGGCCACGTTCCCTCCATACACCCTCCAGGGGATTGTGGGGGTCCAGGGTGACCTTCCCCCCAACTCCAGGGAACCACGGGGGGGGTCCGGAGTGGCCACCTTTCCACCCACCCCTACCTCAGGGGACTGGGGGGGTCCAAGGGGAAACTTCCCCCCCACCCCAGGGGACTATGGGGGCCCAGGGTGGCCACCTTTCCCCCACACCCCCCCAAGGAACTGTGGGAGTCCAGGGTGATCTTCCCCCCAACCCCAGGGGACTTCGGGGGGGGTCCAAGGTGGCCACCTTCATCCCCAGGAGCCCAGGACTTCGGGTGTCCCCGTGGCCACCCACCCATCCATCCCAGGGGACAGGCCCAGCCGCAGGGACTCAGAGGGGCTGGGGGGGGAGTGTCCCTCCTTCCCTCCCATCCCAGGGTGGTGGGCACCCGAGGGCGGGGGCCTTACGTGGGGGGGGCGCGGGCAGGCGGGCGGTGGGCACCAGGGCCTCCAGCAGGACGCTGTCCTCCTCCCGCAGCCCGCGGAGCCGGGCACCCACCGCCCGTGCCACCGCCGCCCCCTCCTCCTTCCCGTGGGTGCTGCGGGCGCCCGTCCCACGCCACCGCCACCCCGCCGGCCGCACCACCACCTGCGCACAGACACCCCCCCGTGTCACCCCACACCACTTACACGTGCCACTGTGTCACCCCAACAGCCGCCCCACCGCCTGGGCGCAGGTGTCACCCCCATGTCACTGATGACACCCCACTGACCCACAAGTGCCCCTGAACGCCCCACGGATACCCCCTGTTATGCCCCCCACTGTGCCCCATAGGTGCCCCTGCACACCCCGCTGTGCCCCATGGGTGTCCCCCACCTTATGCCCCCCACTGTGCCCCATAGGTGCCCCTGCACACCCCACTGTGCCCCATAGGTGCACCTGCCCCCCCGTGCCCACCTGGCTGTAGGGCTCCATGGCGGTGCCCCCCAGGAAGGCGCCCACCTCCTCCTCCACCAGCTTCTCCTGGTTCTGGGGGTCCTCCAGCCGCACCAGCCTCACCCCAGGGGCCACCGGCTCCGTGGGCAGGTCCCCCCGTGGCCCCAGGACGAAGGCCAGTGTGGGGGGCACGGGCAAGCCGGCGCGGGCCGCCAGCACCCAGCGGGTGACCAGCGGGTCCTCGAGCCGGTGAGCGAGCGGGACCGAGCCCCCCGTGGGGCAGTCAAGGTCACGGGCCAGCTCGCCCACCCAGCCACCCTCGGGGCCTCCCGTCGTAAAGGTGCCTGTCACGTAGTTGGCCCGGCGGGGGGGCACGAAGGTTTCCAGGGCACTATGGCCCCCCGCCTCGAAGGAGACTCCCCGGGAGAGCAGCAGGGACCAGGCGCCCGGGGATGTCTCCGAGGGCACCCGGCTGGCCCAGGTGGGTGACAGGCAAAGCACCATGGCACCTGTGGGTGGGCAGGGGCATGGGCAGCAGCTGTCCCCGTCCCCCTGCCCTGACACCCCCCCCTGGGGAGGCAGCAAAGGGGGGCACCCACCCAGGGAGGGAGCACAGGGGGAGTGATGATGCCCCAGCACCCTGGGGCGGCATTTGCTGCCGACACTGGTGTGTACTGGGGTTAATGGAGCTGCAGATGTGGAGTACGGGGTGGAGGGGAGGGATGTCACCCTCGTCCCCTGCCTCAGTTTCCCTCCCAGTCCTGGTCACGCAGGCACAGGTGGGTGTGGGGCACGCCTTGGCCCAGGGTTGGAGCAGCCAGGTGGGATGTGGGGAGCACCCAGGGCAGGTTCACGGGTGTCTCGTACAGGGTGGGGTCAAGGCGACAGTACCCACCTGGGCAGCGGGTGCCACCCTCCAGCAGGACGGGCAGGAAGGCGGTGGGGGAGCCCAGGATGCAGACAGTCATGTCCAGCGGGCCAAATCCTGCCAGCAAGGCAAGAGTTAACAGCCCCAGGAGGGGAACCCCCTTGCCAGCCTGTCCCTGGCACCCCAGCCCGGCTGTGAGCCCCCTGCCACCCCCATGTCCCCAGTCTGGCACTGTGTCCCCATCCCCACACCAGTCCCTGCCACCCCCATGACCCCAGCCTGGCACCACGCCATTGTCACCCCAGTCCTGCCACCCCCCATGTCCCCAGCCTGGCACTGTGTCACCATCCCCACCCTTGTCCCTGCCACCCCCATGTCCCCAGTCTGGCACCCTGTCATTTCCATGCCAGTCCCTGCCACCCCCATGTCCCCAGCCTGGCACCATGCCATTGTCATCCCAGTCCTGCCACCCCCATGTCCCCAGCCTGGCGCCATGTCCCCATCCCCACCCTTGTTCCTGCCACCTTGTGTCCCCAGCCTGGCACCGTGCCATCACCACCCCAGTCTCTTCCACCCCTGCTGCCAGCCCCCCAATCCCTGTGTCCCCCACCCCATCCTGGCACCGTGCCCCCCACCCGTGCGGGGCTCTGCGGAGCGGTCCAGCGTGCGGGGCAGCCCCTCCTGGCGCAGGGCGCTCTGGAGCAGCTCGTAGGCATGGGTGACACATTCGGGGTCCCCGCTGTCCTCGGGCACTTCTCCATCCGTGGCCTCATCCTCCAGCCAGCCTGGGCACAGCGCCTCCGGCCCTGCCCACACCTGCTCCTGCGGGCTCGGCGCTGGCTCTGCGCTCGTCTGGTCCACTGAGAGCTGTGGGGAGCAGAGATGGGGCTGGCACTGGGCTGGCATGGGGCTAAGGGACTGGCATGGGGCTGGCAGGGGGCTAATGGGTTGCCATGGGGCTAGCACGGGGCTGGCATGGGGCTGGCATAGGGCTCAGGGGCTGGCATGGGGCTAAGGGCTGGTACAAGGCTGGCATGATGTGGCATGGGGCTAATGAGCTGGCATGATAATGGGTTGGCATGGGGCTGGCAGGGGGCTGCCATGGGGCTAATGGTTTGGCACAGAGCTGACATGGGGCTAAGGGGCTGGTACGGGGCTGGCATGGGGCTAATGTTTGGCGTGGGGGCTAAGGGGGTGGCACGGGGCTGGCATGGGGTGGCATGGGGCTATGGTTTGGCATGGGGCAGCCGTGGGGGTAAGGGGCTGGCATGGGGCAGAGGGGCACAGGGTGCTGCTGCCCACACATGGGCGGGGGTGTTGAGGTGCTGGGGGGGCTGCGGGTGCCGGGCGCAGAGCCACCACCCCGGGGATGGCGGGGCAGTGCCAGCCGCCAGGGCCGCCGGCTCCCGGACAAAGCGTCCCCTTGTCCCCACGGGGTCACGCGGCGGGTGGGCACAACGTGCCACGCTGCCCGCTTCCCCGCCACAAGTGCCCGGCACTGCTGGGGCTCACTGGGACCATGCCCCACCGGGGTGGGGCACCCACCTCGGCCCTCCCCCCCACCTCCCCCCCCCGGGGGGCCACTCACCATCCTGATGACCGAGGGGCTGCAAGAGACAGATGGGCAGAGTCAGTGGGGCCCCTCGGGGACCTGCCCCCCTCCACAAGCCCCTCCTGCAGCACCCACCAAGGCCAGGTACCCATCCTGGGGCACTCCTCGGTGCCACCCCCGGTGCCACCAGGTTGTCCCCTCGGTGCCAGCCCCGGTGACCCCAGCAGCTCCGGCTCAGCCCGCCGAGCAGGGATTAGTGTAATCCTAGGCCAGCTCAGCAAGGCTGGGGGCAACCCCTGCCTCGGGGTGCCAAGGTGCCCTGGGGGTGCAGACCCAGGCATTCAGGGCCACCCCCCACCCTGCCGTGGGCTGCCCCAGCTCCCAGGAGGGTGCCCGGCAGAGCTGGGCATGGAGGGGAACTGAGGCACAGTGCCCCCTTGCAGCCACCCACTCAGGCTCCCCCAGCCCAGCTCCTACAGCCCCGTGGAGGTGGGGCAGGGAGGACGGGACCCCAAGGGCCACGAGGTGGGTGTCCCCATGGGGTGTCAGGGTTAGGGGCCACATGGCTCGGTTCCCTGCCCCGCCAGTGAGCACCTGCCAGCACGAGGAACCCCCAAAACCCAGCCACAGGGGTCCTTGCGGGTTCATGTGTCCCCCTGCCACCAGCCTGGGGACTACCCTGTGCCCCCTCTGTCCCCATCTGGGGGATGGCCCTGGGGTCCCCAAGCTGGAACAGCTGCATCCCCCGCGCCCACACCAGGTACCTTGGGATGGGAGCCGTGGCCTGCGAGCACTCAGGGGACGAGGGCTCAGGGACGCCTGGCACAGGGGACACCGCTCAGCTCTGGCCTTTAAAAACACCCCCGCCCCCCCCGGCTTCTCCGTGCCACCCCGGGGTGCCCGGCCCCCGGCCCCGTGCCCCGGATTAGGCGGCGGGCACGGCGGGCGGCACAGAGCCCCATTGTCCCCTCCGCAGCCAGTGGGGGGGGTGGGGGGGTGGGACACGGGCACCTCGCACCAGGCAGTGGCACCATCACCCTGAGCTGGGCTTGCACCCCTGGCCTTGGCCGTGTCCCCTGTCCCCAGGGACACCATGGGGACACGCTGCCGCAGGGTGGGGTGGTGGCTCGGTGTGCCAGGGTGTCCCTGTCCCCACACTGGCCAGGCTGGGCACAGCCCCCCCCCTTTCCTTGTCCCCCTCTCCCCAGCATGGCGGAGCTGCCAGGCTGCACGTCCCCCGGCTTAGCTCCAGCTGCCCACGGCGTCACTGTCACCGTCACGGGCAGGCAGAGAGCCACCAGCACGGCCACCACGGCACCCAGCCCTGCACGCCCTGTCACCCACACCCAGCTACACCCGGCACAGCCGCCACCCGTCCACACACCCCAACATACACCCCAGGGTACACCCGGGCCTATGAACCCCCGGGGTGCGCAGGGTCCCCAGTCCCGCGCACCCACTCTGTGGGGACACACGGACACACACACACGTGGACGCAGGCAGAGGTGCACACCTGCATGCACACGGCACACGGACGCGCACACACCCGCACAGACACGCGTGTACACCCCCCCGCCCCCCCCCCGCCCGCATCCCGCTGCTCCTGTGCCACCCTACGCCCCTCAGCACCCCCCGGCGCGTACACACGCACCCACAACCCCCCTCAAAAAAAAAAAAAAAAAAAAGGCACCCACGGACACGCACATCCCCCCCGCGTGGACCCCACGCTCCCACTCGCGCCAGCACTCACCGGCGGCGGCGGTCGGTCTGTCCGGGGCTGTTCCCGCTCCGGTCCCGGTGGTGGCGGTGGCGTCTCCTGCCCGGGCGGGGCGGCCCCGGGGAGGGTCGGGGCGGGGCCGGGGGGGGACCGGAGGGACCGGGGAGGAGAAGGGGAGGGGGGGAGGTGGGTGCGGAGGCTCCGGCGGGGAGGGGGGAGTTGCCGGGACAAGAGGGTAGAGGGGAGCCGGAGAGGGTTGGGGGGAGCCGGGGTGTCACCGCGGGGGACTAGGGGAGGGGGGACGGGGAGGGAGGACGGGGACAGCCCGGCGGGGTCACCCCGGGCGGCTGTAAAGCTGACACCGCGGAGCAGAAATGTCAGGGCTGGGGCCAGGCGGCTGCCACCCCCCCGGGGAGCTATTCCCGAGCACATGGCACGGCACAAGCACGGCACGGCACGGCGTGGCACACAGGGAATGTCACCAAATGGCACGGCACGGCACACAGGGAATGTGGTGGCATGGCACAAGCGGAATAGCATGGCACGGCATGGCATGGGACACACAGAGGGAATGTCACCAAATGTCACGGCACGGCGTGGCACACAGGACATGTAGGGAATGGCACGGCACGGCACGGCTCGGCCCGGAGAGTGGCAGTGCCGGTGCCACCCGCGGCCTCTGTTCCCCATCCTGGGGACACGTTAATGACTGCTGCAGGCAGGGGACAGGCAGGGGACAGGCAGGATGGCACAAGCGGGGCCTCAGACAGACAGACAGACACCCTCCCCTGGAGCCGCGCCCAGGGTCCCGGCGGGAGCCCAGGCTTTGGGGTGCCCCTGGGGACACCGGGGTGGCAACAGCCTCCCGGCAACAGCCCAGTGCTGCTCGCAGCTCCCCACGGCCCCGGAGCCGGCACATAGCGCCGGGGGATGGGGGGGAATGGGGGGGGGGGGGGCGGGGGGGGTCACCCCGGTCTCTGCCAGACACCGTGTGTCCTCCTCCGTCCCCCTGTGTCCCCCAGACCCCATGCCCCGTCACAGCGCAGCCCTGGAGACGCCATCTGCCCCAGTCGCCCCCCCTTGCCCTGTGTGTCCGTGTCCCCCCCAAAGGCTGTCCCCGGGGACCGGGATGCGGGTACACGGGGTCCCCCGTGTCCCCCCGCCCAGGGGTGTCCCGGTGCCACGCGTGTCCCCATCTCTGTGTGCCGCCAACGGGGGTGCCTGCAGCAGTGCCCTCACGCCAGGGATGGGCGTGTCCCTGCACCCCCCCCCACCCGGTTGCGCTGTCCCGTCTCCCGGTGACAGCGGGACCCCCCCACCCCCGGCATCGTCGCTCTGACTCCTCCGAGCCGACAGGGGGCGCCGGCGCCTCCGCGCCCCCCCCACCGCCCCCACCGGCCGCTCCCGCCGGGCGCGCGGCGCGAGGGGCGGGGCGGGAGCGTCCGGCGGCCATGGCGGACACCGAGAAACTCAACCTCGACTCCATCATCAGCCGCCTCCTCGAGGGTGAGCGGCCTCCTTACCGCCGGCACCCCCCCTCCGCGGGACCCTGCACAGCCCCCGGCCGTGCCTGAACCCCCGGGGGGGGCCTGGAGCTGGGCCGGGGGGGGCTGGGGGATATTGGGGGGGGAGGGCCGTGGGGCGGGGGCGCTAGCGGGGGGGTTGTGGGTCTGGCTGCTGGGGGCTGTGCAGGGAATGGCGGCTGGGTATTGGGCTGGGGGCTTGGGAGGCAGCGGGGGAGCTGGGGGGGAACTGGGGGATTTGGGGGCTCAGGGGAGTAGGGGGCTGCTGGATTTGGGATCGGCCGGGAAAGGGGGGGGGGGTTAGGGGGTGTGGGGTGTGTGGGGGTACGGGGGTGCCAGGTTGGCAGGCGCCGGGGCAGGGGTAAGAGTGGGGTTTGCAGGCCCCGCGGTTTGGGGTGGGGGGGCCCGCCACAAGCGCCAGCTCTGGCGGGAGAGGGGGACCCTGGGGTGGGGGGGTGATCCTTGCCCACCCACCCTGGGCAGGCCAGGGCGCTCTCTCGGGGTGGGGGGGACACCCCCAAATCCCTTGTACCCATTGCTCCTCCAGTCTGTGAGTGCAGACTGTGCCACGGCCTCAGTGCCAGCGCGTGGGGCGTGTGTGGGGCGCCGGTGGGGGTCTCTGATGCCTCTTTCTCTTGGGGGGGGGACCAGTCCAAGGGTCGCGGCCGGGGAAGAACGTGCAGCTGACGGAGAACGAGATCCGGGGGCTGTGCCTCAAGTCGCGGGAGATCTTCCTCAGCCAGCCCATCTTGCTGGAGCTGGAGGCACCCCTCAAGATCTGCGGTGAGGGCTGGATGGGTGCCACACCGGCTGATCACCCTGGGCACGGGCTGGGAGAGCCCCCGGGGTGGGCGCAGGGACCACTTGGGGGTCCCAGCATGGCCCAGTGCTTCCCTGGGGATGTGGGTGGGCAGCACTGGGTGGCGGGGAGGGGCTGCGGGTGGGCTGGGGTCCCACGCACACCCTGTTCCCCCTTCCCCAGGCGACATCCACGGGCAGTACTACGACCTGCTGCGGCTGTTTGAGTACGGGGGCTTCCCCCCCGAGAGCAACTACCTGTTTCTGGGTGACTACGTGGACCGGGGCAAGCAGTCACTGGAGACCATCTGCCTGTTGCTCGCCTACAAGATCAAGTACCCCGAGAACTTCTTCCTGCTGCGCGGCAACCACGAGTGTGCCAGCATCAATCGCATCTATGGTTTCTACGATGAGTGTGAGCACTCAGGCTGCGGCCATGTGTCCCCCCCCAATCCCTCTGCCATCCCTGGGTGTCCCGTTGTCCTGCACCAATGCCATCGAGTCCTCCTGCCACCCCCATGTCCGCCCTGCCATCCCTGTGCCATCCTCGTACCCACAACCAACCGGTACCGCCCCAGTGCTCCCAGTACCATCACACTGAGTCTCCCATGCCCACCCTGTGCTCCTCCCTGCCCCCAGCCACACCTCTACAAGCATGCACCCCAGGGACACTAAGGGCAACTGGGGGAATTTCACTAAGGCCAAATGCCGGGGGCTGCACTTGGGCCACAACAACCCCCATCAGCGCTACAGGTTTGGGGAGGAGTGGCTGGAGAGCTGCCAGTCAGAGAGGGACCTGGGGGGTGATTGACAGCCGGCTGAACAGGAGCCAGCAGTGTGCCCAGGTGGGCAAGGTGGCCAGTGGTATCCTGGCTTGTATCAGCAATAGCGTGGCCAGCAGGGACAGGGAAGGGATCTTACCCCTGTGCTCGGCACTGGTGAGGCCGCCCCTTGATGACTGGGTTCAGTTTTGGGCCCCTCACCCCAAAAAGGCCATTGAATGACTCGAGCATGTCCAGAGAAGGGCAACGGAGCTGGGGCAGGGTCTGGAGCACAGGTCTGCTGGGGAGCGGCTGGGGGAACTGGGGGGGTTTAGTCTGGAGAAGAGGAGGCTGAGGGGAGACCTCATGGCCCTCTACAGCTCCCTGACAGGAGGGTGCAGAGAGGGGGGATGAGTCTCTTGAACCAAGGAACAAGCGCCAGGCCCCGAGGGAATGGCCTCAAGCTGCCCAAGGCAGGGTCAGGCTGGCTCTGAGGAAGGATTTCTGTGCAGAAGGGGCTGTTGGGCGTTGGAATGGGCTGCCCAGGGCAGGGGGGGAGTCCCCATCCCTGGAGGGGTTGAAGAGTCGGGTTGACCCAGCGCTGAGGGATCTGGTGGAGTTGGGAACGGTCAGGGTGAGGGTCATGGTTGGACTGGAGGAGCTTCAAGGGTTTTTCCAACCCAGATGATTCTGGGATTCTGTGACACCCCTTGTGTGACATGTTACCACCCCACAGCAACGTCCCTGTGCAGCCACAGCCTGGCCGGTGGGCCTCTGGGCAGCTTTGTGTGCTTCACCCGGGGGGAACAAACCCACGTGGGGGCTCATGGGGACCCCCACGCACCCTCGTACCCCCAAAGGGGCCAGCACTGGCCACCCACACCCACTGCTTTGCAGGCAAACGGCGGTACAACATCAAGCTCTGGAAGACGTTCACTGATTGCTTCAACTGTTTGCCCATCGCCGCTATCGTGGATGAGAAGATCTTCTGCTGCCATGGAGGTGGGCACGGCCCTGCTGGGGGGGTGCTTCGGGGAAACAGCTACGGGGGACAGGAGCTTTGGGGGTTGCCCCAGGAGGATAGGGGGGGGACTGTTACTGAAGAGGCGGGGCCTGACAGAACAACCCCCCCCGCCCCCCCCACTGTCCTCACAGGGTTGTCTCCCGACCTGCAGTCGATGGAGCAGATCCGACGGATCATGCGCCCCACGGACGTGCCGGATCAGGGCCTGCTCTGCGACCTGCTTTGGTCTGACCCCGACAAAGATGTGCAGGGTTGGGGTGAGAACGACCGTGGCGTCTCTTTCACCTTCGGGGCGGAGGTGGTGGCAAAGTTCCTGCACAAACACGACCTGGACCTCATCTGCCGGGCGCACCAGGTACCGCTGGGCACCCGAGTGCTGGGGGGAAGTTGGATGCGCCCCTTGGGGGGAAAGATTTGGGTCCCTGGTGGGTATTGGGTATGGGGAAGGTGGTTTTACCCCTAATATTTGCCCCTCAAGGGCAGTATTTACTCTAGGGGCTGCCTGGGCATGCACAGCTTGGGGTCCTGGGGAGTTATTTGCTCACAGAGGGGCATGTTTGATCTTGGGGGTGTTGGGGGGGGGGGCTCGTCAGAGGAGTGTGTGAGCTGGACCCCTGGGGTTATTTGCCCCTGGGGGTTGGGTATTTTCTCCGGGGGGGGTGGGTATTTGCCCCAGAGGATGGTTATTTGCCCCTGGGAGGTGATTATTTGCCCCAGGGGGATGGTTATTTGCCCCAAGGGGTGGATATTTACCCTGGGGGTGGGTATTTGCCCCCGGGGGTGCCTGGCTCAGCACCAACTCTGTCACCCGGACAGGTGGTGGAGGACGGTTACGAATTCTTCGCCAAGCGCCAGCTTGTCACCCTGTTCTCAGCGCCCAACTACTGTGGGGAGTTCGACAACGCAGGCGCCATGATGAGCGTGGACGAAACGCTCATGTGTTCATTTCAGGTGAACTGGGGGGCTGTTAGTGGGGGTGGGGGGTGGGCAGTCTCTGCGGGAGGGCCTCAATTCCTGCTGGGGGGGCAGGAGGGAGAACAGAGTTGGGGGGAGCCGCCACCCTCAAGGTGGGAGGGGAATGGGGAGCTGGGGCAGGAGGGGGCACGGCGTGCAGCCTCCCTCCCTCACCCCTTCTTTTTTCCTCCACCCCCCCGCTAGATTTTGAAGCCGGCCGACAAGAACAAGGGCAAATATGGGCAGTTCAGTGGGCTGAACCCTGCGGGACGCCCCGTCACCCCTCCCCGCAACTCTGCCAAAGCCAAGAAATGAGCCGTGAGCCGCCCGCACCCCCCCCGGCCCCAGCTGGGGCTTGGCCCCCCACCCTCAGCATCAGGTCGCTTTTCTTTCGACTTGTTTTTTATTTGTAAGATCCTGCACCCCCCCCAACCACGCTCCACCGAACCAAATACAGCCCCCCCAGGGCAGGGACCACCAGGGCGAGGGGGGAGCCCAGAGCCCAGCCCTGGGCTGGCAGTGGAGAAGAGGTGGGGGGGGAGCAGGAGAATTTTTTGGGAATAAACTTGTAATGGGTCGTGGGGGGGTGCCTGTGTTTGGGGGTCGATGCTGGGTTGGGGCGGTGTCTGGCCTGGGGCTGGCGGGGGGCACGCGGGGGGGGGGTGCTGGCAGCTCCATGTCCTCGGGGCTCTCAGGACTCATCTTCGCTGTCTTCTGCCAGCACCTCCTGGGTGGGGGCCAGGCCGGGCCCCCCCGGTGTCAACACTGAGCCAAAAAACAGGGAGCGAAACTGGGGGGAGAGAGATGGGGATCAGGAGGGGACTGTGCCCATTCCCCTGCCCCCCTGGCACACCCTGTGCCCAGCACAGACCTTCTTGTGAGGGGGGGTCCCTGGCACAGCTCCGTCCTCCTCCTGCTCTTCCTCTTCAGCGTCGCTTTCAGCTGGATGTGGGGTGCGCAGGGGGAAAGTGGGGCTGGGGGGCACCCCTGAGCCCTCCTCGTAGGCACTGGTTTCCATGGCAATCATGTAGGATTCGAGGTCATCAGGGAAGTCCTCTGATGGCGTGGGCAGGTGTGAGACGCTGGTGAGGAGAGAGCGAGTAAGCAGGGGCAGAGCAGGGACTGTTCACTCTGGTCCCTACTGATGGCAGCTGGAAGGTTAAGCTGGGACTGTCACCCTCCCTGTTACCCATTGGTTGTGGGGGGCTGCAGGCTGCTTTCCGGGTCCGAGAGGGTGGCCAGCACCAGGTGAACCTCCAACACGGCATCATCCAGGGTGAAGACCACCGGCCTGGGGGCACAGAGGAGCTGAGATGGGGGGAGCCAGGGGCAGGGCTGACACAAGGTGGGGCCTGGGGTGCCTGTTCTACCTGCCAGGTGCATCATAGTGGATGGTGAGAGGCAGGTTGGAGGCCTCAGCGAAGGTCAGCAGCCCCTGAGGAGAAAGGGGAGGGTGAGGGGAGCCTGAGGGATGACATGGGACTCGGGGCGGAGGGGGCAGCCTGGGCAGGGGCTCACCCGAAACTCCTTGAGGCAGAAGGTGATGTGGGAGCCCGGGGCGACGGCCACCGTCTCAAACTCGTCCTTGGTCAGCCACAACTCTGTCACCATCGTCTTGCTTGGCTCTGGGGGGCCAGGGGGGAAGGAGGTAGGTCAGGGGGCTGTGCTGGCACCCCCAGGCTTAGGAAGGGGCACCCCCACCCCGCAGGGCCTCACCTGCCTCATCCTCCATGTAGTTTCGGAGGCTGATCTTGCCCCCGGGGCCCGACCTCAGCGTCACCTCAGCCAGCGTCAGGGGGAAGTGGACCACGGCCTCTGCCAACACCCTGTGGGCACATGGGGGGCACTTAGGGCTGAGCCCCCCAAAAGCACCCCTACACTCCCCCAGGAGGACCAGCTGAAGTTCTGCCAGCCCCCTGCCCATCCCTGTGCCCCCCCAGCTCACCGTGCTGGGGCGCAGAGGCTGCTGGCGTAGCGCTGGGTGTCGAAGATGGCCTGTAGCCGCTCGCACTCCTGGAAGGCCAAGTTGTGCGTCTTGGTGACACCTGATGGGGACAACACTGGCTCAGTGGAGCGGGAGGGGGGCCAGCCTGTGTCCCCCCACCCCAAGACTCACCATATTTGCAGTGGAGCTGCACAACCAAGCGGCTGGCCCCGGGTTTGAGCAGGATGAGACATTTCCCCACCGTTTTTTCCAGCGAGGGCAGCGAGCGGAAAACACCTAGGAAGGACTGTGGGGCAGGGGATGGATACAGGGACAGTCACCCTTACGTGTGTGTCACCTCCTCCCCCCCCCCCCCCAGTAAAAAAAAAGTTTGGGGGGCTCAGGCCGGATGTGGGGAGGTGAGTGCTTGCACCTTCATGAGGACTTTGCATCGGAAGAGCTCTCTGTCGGGGGGGGGGCCGCCCGCCTCGTACCGCTGGAAGAAGAGGGGGGCGAAGAGGAAGGAGGCGAAAGCGGAGCGCGAGGAGTTGACGGTGCGCAAGGACAGCTGGGGGGGGCGACAGTGTTGGCGCTGCCTGACCCCCCCTCCGCCATGCCCCAGTGGGGACGGAAGGGGGGCACAGGTAACCCCCACAGCTCGCAGACAGCGCCCTGTGTTCCCCCCACCGTACCCCGCGCTCGGTGGGCTCCAGGTAGAGCTCGTCCCCGATGCGGGACAGGGAGTGCACGGCTCGGCCGAGGACTGTGGGGCGAGGAGGAAGAGGCGGGGGGTGAGGCAGGGCACCCCCGTGCCCCCGCCACCCCCCCGTGCCCCCCCGAGCCCCGCTCACCTTTGACGTTGCCACCAGCGATGATGCACTTCATGGTGCCGGCACGGGGCGGGGCCTTCCCGCCTGCCCGAGCCCCGCCCCTGAGTCTCAGGCCCGCCCCCGCGCCCCAAGCCCCGCCCACACCATATGGTTGCGGGCGGCGGCGGCTTCACGGCCCCGTCGTCGTTCCGCCCGCCCCGCGCCTTGGCAGACGCGCCCGGCTCCCCCCCGTCGCCTCGGCAGTTGTTTCCCGCCGCTCCGGAGCGTCTCGGCGGTGCCGCTTCCCCGCCGGTCTCCGGAGTGGTCTCGCCCGCCCGCTCCCCCCCTATCCCGCCCCAGTGGTTCCGGCCGCTTCACCTCCGCGCCGCGCCGGCACCTTCCCCGCTCTCGCACCGCCTTCTCCCGCCGCCTTCCCATTGGCCAGAAGCCTACCTCCGTCCCGCCCCCAGCGCCGGCCGATTGGTCGGCGCGACCGCGTGACGACCCGGCGGCGTTCTCGAGCCGCCGCTCTCGCGCCGGGCCTCGCCTCACGTGATCAGGGGCGGGCCCCACCCCGTGCTCCGGGGGCGGGGGCGCGCGCGGGCAGGCCCGCCCCCTTCCCCCTCTCACGCCGCTCGCTATTGGGCGGCAGAGCGCAGGCGCAGCCGGCGATTGGAGTGACGTGCCGCTCAGCCAATGGGGCCTCGACGGCGAGTGGCGGCTGTGTGCGCCTCAGCACGGCTCCCGGGGTCCCGCTCCGCGTCCCGTCCTGCCCTCGGCCCGGCCCCAGGCCCCCGTCCTGCCCCCGTGGCCACCCACCGGCCCTCGGCTCCTTCCCTCGGCCTTCTGATTCACCCCTGGGCTCTCCCTGGCGTCTGTGGCCTATCAGGCCCCAGCCCTCTCCCGGGAGGATCCTCTGGGTCTCTCTGAGGGGCCTGTGCCGTCCCCCTGGCGTTGGTAGCCCCATGGCTCTCCGCAGCACCCCAGCTTGCCCACTCCCCCGTGCCTTGGGTGCATCCTGCTTCCGTCGGCAGCCGTCCCATCAGTGCACATTCCCCGTGCCTGCCTCCCCTCGACCGTCCTGGGTAAGGCAGCCCCCTCCTTCACCCTCTTGTCTCGTTCCCTTCAGCTCAGCCCCCTCCATCAAGCCGCTGCCGTCAGCCCCTGTCTGCACTCCTGGGGCACGGAGCTCTCCCGTGCCCGCCCGAGGGCTGTGTTTGTGGGGCTGGGAAGGGCTGCAGCTCCCCAGAGGCTGTGCAGTAGCTGGTGGAGCATCCCCACTCTTGTGCCTCCCAGCAGCCCCAGCATTCAGGAGACCCCTGCCCCGTACACGCAGGCCTCCGCCTCCCGAGCAGTGCCTGAGAGCACACGGGCAAGCGGGGATGCTGTAGCCAGACTGGCAGCGGTTAACGGTCTCTCCATCCTACAGGCACAGCCGGCTGTGCGTGGCAGAAAGCGGGAAGCTTGTACCTGGAAGGCCGGCACTGAGGTGGGTGAGGGTATAAAAGCAATAAAGGGTCCCACCGGGTGAGGGAGAGCTCAGCAAAGTGCTTTTTGCACATACAAGCAGCCGGCCTGGAGCGACTAGCTCTCAGGTTGGGGCCTCGAGGGAGGCCGGGGGATCTGGCTGCAAGTCACTTGACTCACGCTTGCTCGCAGCGGGGTCCTTCAGCCGCCTCCCGCCCGTGGTGGGATCAGCCGCTGCCCAAGTCCCTCCTCCTGGGCTCAGTGGTTTCGGAGCCCGAGCCGAGGGGCCCCGATACGCAGCCTATGGAGTGCGGCTGGCACCTGAGGGGGAGGTGGGGAGGGGGACTCGGAGCCACGGCCTCTCCTCCTCCTCCTTTTTGCTGTCTCAGGTGCTCAGCGCCTTTCCAAATGCCCCGTGTTGGGGATTTCGGACCCAGCGCCCCTCGGTTGTGCATCCCCTCCAGGTACACAAACTTTCGACCTTTGTGGGGCCGTTCTGCGGGCCAAGCCACATGTGTGTGACTGGGCTCAGACTGCAGGCAGGGAGCTTGGGGGGACTCCCAGGCCTGCCTTGGCCTGGGCTTGGGATCCAGCCCCCCAGGATTGGCTGGATCTGGCTCATTCCACCCCTGGGGTAAGCACTGGCTACCGGCCTCTTCCTCCCAGGAGGAGGAGGAGGAGGACAGGATTGTGTGTGAGCGTCCGTTCCAGCTCTTGAACAGCAGCCGGGCTCCTCTGGAGCCGACGTCCCCAGGAGGGGCTCTGGCCTCGGGGCTCGGCATTTTATGGGGCTGTGGATAGGACGCAGCTGGCTGCGGTCGTGACACACACACCTCCGCGGTGGCCAAAGCCACACGCACCCCTCCCTCTTCCCCTGACCGCCGTGAGCCAGCGCTGACGAGGCGCTGGGGACCGAGCTGGCTACGGGGCCAGCGGCAGAAGCCTGGCAGCCCTTGGTGGGGTCCAGCACCCCCAGGCTCAGCCCACGCCGGGGTCAACCTTCCCTGGGTGACCCCTCCCACCCGGCGGGCTTGGAGCTGTCTCCCAAGCACTGGGCGGCCGCCCGCTCCCCCGAGAGCCGCCGTTTCCTTCCCGTCACGGCGTCCCAAGCACATGGCGCGGTGCCCTCGCCCAGGCAGCGCTGCGGAGAGACAGACGGACACAGCTGGGCTCCTGCTCCCTGCCCGGCAGGAGGGGACAGGCGCCAGCCGCTACCGGGCCCAGTGGCTGCTCGGTACCCCGAGATATCACCCTGGAGTGTCCCCCAGGAGCCGGGACAGCGCCGTGCCTGCCCAGCTCCCAACTCGGGGCAAGGCCTGAAGGCAGTTTAGGGATAAAACACCTCCCCAGTGCCAACTTTTTTCTCTCTTCTATCCCTCCTCCCAGGGGCTCAGAGCTCTGGGGTGGCCCTGGGGTGTCACGGGACCGCACCAGATGCGGATTTTGGGGAACCGTGAAAGGGTCAGGTAGGAGTGCAAGGGCTCGCAGGCGGGCAGGGACCGCGGCACGGCGACGGGCGAGCAGGCGGGGAGCTGCCCGCCGCAAAGGTCAGCAGTGGGAGGCAGAGCCGCGCAGCGGCGCCGGCCGAGGGACCCGCGGCGACGGGGCCGGGACGAAGGTGAAGTCAGCTGCCCACGGCGCTGCCGGTGACGTGGTCCCCGAGGGCAGGACGGGCCACGGCCTCGCCCACGCAGGTCACCGCTGGGCTAGTGTCTGGGCGACGGGGGCTGCCCCGACACCGCAGGGGTGGGGGGCTCATGCCACGTCCGCTGGTGGCCCTGTTACCCTCCTCCTCCTCCTCTCTTCTCTCTCAGGTGTGAGCCCAGCGCGAGCCGTGCGGCCGCCGAGCTGGGAAACTCACCAAAAACAACCTTGGTGCTGCCTTTTGGAGAGGGGACGGGGTGAGAACGGGCAGCCCCGCTGCTGCCTGCGCAGGCAGGACTTGACGACTCCCCCCCCCCCGCCTCTCTCTGCCTTAGGCCGGGCTGGCAGCCACCCCCCCGCCCCCCCCGGGGGACGTGAAAGCGGCTTTTCCCAACCGCTCCACGCTGCTGGCGGGGGGCTGTTTGCTTGGGGAGGGAAACCAGATACCCTGCACCGCGGCTGGGGAGAAGCTGGCCCCACACCGTGCAGGCAGGGCTGGAGGTGGGGACCCCCCCACCGCTCCAGCACGTTTTCGGGGAGTCGAGCCAAAGCACCTTCCCTCTGCCCAGCCGCCGGTTTAACGTCAGCTCCATCCCGGCGCGGGGGCTGTCCCACCACCAGCACCTCCTCAGGGGGTCCCTAA
The DNA here is from genome assembly GCF_965140245.1 of Athene noctua. Classification (NCBI taxonomy): domain Eukaryota; kingdom Metazoa; phylum Chordata; class Aves; order Strigiformes; family Strigidae; genus Athene; species Athene noctua. The sequence goes on along the minus strand of NC_134050.1, from coordinate 10,518,612 downwards.
AACTTGCCCAGAGCAGGGGGGTGGTGGTGGTGGTGGATTCGGGCACCCAGTTTAGGGATTTGGGGCAAAGCTGGGCTCGGCGTGATCCGAGCAGCCGCCTCGCTGCCCCGCCAAGAGCCGGGAGGATGCGATCGCTGCCAGCGGAGGAGCCGGGAGGGCTCAGACCTGGCCGGGGCGGGGGGGCTGGAGTGGAAACAAATCTGCCTTTTACCTCCCGGCCCTTCCCGGCGTTCCCCGGCAGTGCCGGCCTTTTGTTTTAAACAAAGCTTTTTTTTTTTTTTTTTTTTTTTCCCTTTTTTCGGGCTTTTTGTCTTTTTTTCTTTTTTCTTCTTTTTTTATTTTTCTTCTTTCATCTTTTTCTTCTTTTTTCTCTTTTCCTTTTAAAATATTTTTTCATCTTTTTTCTTCATCTTTTTTTTTTCTTCTTCATCTTTTTCTTAATCTTTTTCATCTTATCTTTTTCATCTTTTTTTTTCTTCATCTTTTCTTTTTCCTCTTTTTTCTTTTTTTCTGGGGGGAGCCAGCTCAGGCAAGGATGTTCCCCATTCCCCCTCATCGCCAAGAGAGACCCTCTCCGTTTTCCCCTGCCTGCGGCAGGGATATGGCGCTCACCTCCCTGGCAGCACCCACTCGTGGATGTGGGTCACAAGGGGAAGGGATGGGGTGTAGGGGGGGGGTCTGGCTGTCGGATCACCCCACACACGCCCCCCTCCCTCCCCTGTTGCTGCGAGTGTTGGGGTTTTTACACCGCACTTGGCCCTGGGGGGCCACCCTCACCCCGGGCACCCACCCCACTCACCCCCAGTGGGTTGTGAGAAACCCCACGGTCACCGCCAAAGTCCCCACGGGCGCCGGGTCGGGCTTCGCCCTAACGAGGGGCGGGTTAATTGGGGAAGAAGCGCACCCCGCGGGGGGAGAGGCGTTGGGGGGTGTCCGTGTGCGGAACGGGGCTCCCTCCCCATGCTCCGCGTGGCCGTGGGGGCAGCGTGACCGGGAGAAGCGGAGGGGGGGGTGCGGGTTCCCCCCCCACCCCCCGTCACCCCGGGAGCGGGGCTGAGGCGCTGCCGCCGCTCCGAGGGGCTCCGGTTCTCCCGGGCCCCCGACGGCCGCGCTCCCCCCGCTCTCCCCCCACCCCCGCCGTCCCCGCTCACCTGCCGCCGTCCCGGCGGGGCAGCGGCCGCGGCGCTGCCGGTCCCCACCGGGGGGAGGGGGGGAGGGGGTGTCCGTGGGGGTGTCCGGGACCCCCCTCTTTTTGCCGGGGAGGGGGCTGGCCGTGCCAGAGGAGAGGCGAGGACAGCCCCTGCCTGCCCGCCTGCCCGCCTGCCCGTCCCGCCACCGGCCGGCCCCCGCCTGCCTCTGCGCCTCCCCATCCCTCCACCCGCCCCTCCCCGCTCCCACCGCGGAGAAGGGGGGGTTGGGGGGGGCCCGGGGGGGGCCAAGCTGGCACCCCACGCCCCAACACACCCCCCCCTTCACCCCGGCCCCGCTGCGGGGCGGCGAGAAGAGCCGCTCCGCCGCACCTCGCCCCGTTCCCCCCCCCCCCAACCTCTCCCTCCTCCTTTCCCCGGACCCCCCCCCTCCTTTACACCCCCCCCCCCCCCCCCCGGGGGACCGGGTTCTCGGCGTGCGGCGGCGGCTCTGTACGTCGGGAGGAGAAGAGGCGAGAAGGCTCCGACCGGCAAATGGGAGCCGTAGTCCCGGTCCGGTGTGCGGGACCGTTGCCTGCCTGCCCGGGAAATCCCGACCACGCACCCACCACCCCGGCCCCGCGCCTGTCCCGCATGGAGCTGCGAGCAGGTAGGAGACACCCCCCCCTCACCGACCCTTCACCCCCCCTTATTCCTCCGGTACCGGCCCCGGTACCGGCACCCCACTAACAAAAGCCGTGTGGGAGCCAGAACCAGGGAGGCGGCGGGGGGCGAAGGAAGGGAGAAAACGGGGGTCCCCCCCTCTCTTACTCAGAAGGCAGCACCCCGGGGAATCCCTTTTTCCTTCTCACCACCTTCTACGGCGCTGGGGTTCGGCTTCAGGCTCCCCACTTCTGCCCAGTACCGGGACCCCGGGGATGGGGAAAGGGGTTGGCGGAGGGGGGGAACGGAGAAAAGTCCAAGGAGGGAGAGGGAGGGAATGAATGGAGCCTGCTCTTGTGTACAATTGCATCAAACACATTCTTGAAAGCAACCTGGTTCTGCTTAACACTTGAATTTTGAAAAAAAAAAAAAAAAAAAAAAAGCGGAAAAAAAAAAAAGCAAAGAAGGGAGGCAGCAGCTTGGAGAGGGTGTATGCGAGCTCGCGTTTTTTTATTCTTGCATTCCTGGACACCAATCAAAAGAGCAAATCAAGGGAGGTGGAAGGGGGAAAGGCGGCGAGCGAGGCAGCCGGAGCGTGGTGCGAACCGTGCACGCACTCACCCACCAAAAACCCACCCAACCCCGCCAGCTTGGGGTTTTTCCATCTAACACCCAAGCAAACACAAACCAAAACAAATAGGGAAAAAAAAAAACCCAACAACCAAAAAAAACCCCAACCAACCAACCAACCACAACAACAACAACAAAAAAAACCCCAAACCAAAACCAAACCCCGAGCGAACGCAAGCGAGGGAGCGAGCCAGGGCAGAGGCGAGCAGACGGGCTCGGCCGGCTGCTCGGGGCGCGGAGCAAGAGCCAAACCCCCGTTCTGGGCTCTTCTCGCCCCCCCCTGCGCCTTCCACCCCCCCAACCCCACCCTGCACCCCGACTATGTTAAATGTTGCTGGGGAGCTCTCAGGTAAGACCGAGGCGCTGGGTGCTGCTGGCCGGGGCCAGGGCGGGGGGCTGCCTGCGCTCTGCCACGGTTTTTCCTTTCCGAGCCGCTGCTGATTTTAATTTGATGTGATTAAAACGTCTGTCTGGCTTTGGGATTGATTTAAGACTTTCCCCTCTCTAGGATTTTTTTTTTTTTTGGGTGTTTTTTTTGTGGGTTGTGTTTTTTTTTTTTCCCTTTCTCTCGTTCCCTCTTTTCCATGCATGTTTGTGATTACCAGGGAGGGAACCGCCGCTGAGCACGGAGAATTAAACCCCAGGACTGACAGAGGGGAGGAAAACGAAAGTCGTTGGGATTTGGGGAGCAGGAAGAATTATTTTTCCTGCCCGCGGGCTGGATTTCGAGTTTTTCCTCAGACAGGCTTTGCCGAAACGGGTGAGGTTATCCCAGGGAGATGGCAGCGGGATTTTGGAGTGTTGGGGAAATGTCACTCTCCAGAGGGGACCGTCCCCGTGGCTGCGGGATGGCTTTGTTCCCCCAGCCCCAGTGGCCACCTCGGGGGTCCCAGGAAAGCCGGCGTGGTTGTGGGGCTGGCCGGCCCCGTGGCACAGCGGGATCAGGGAGTTCCTTGCCTGGAAAGGACAGGGAAAATGCTGGAAAACACCCTTAAAAGGTCAAATTGTGGGCGCCGTGAGGCTCCCCAGGCTCCCACCCGGGACAGCACGAGGCCGGCGCCGGGTTCGGCTCCATGTCCCACGGTGCCGGCGTGACGCAGGACGGGCATAACGGGGCGAGTACCGGGGAACCGGAAAAGCGAGGCTGGGATCCCCAGCGGCTCCCTTGCCCTCCCTCACCCTTTCCTCACCCCCTTCCCGCCTGCCGCTGGGGCCGGTGGATGTGGCCACGGAGCTGGTGGCCCCCGCGGCCTGTGGTCAGCCGGTGGCCGGGACAGGAAGGGGGACGCCGAGTCTGGCACTACGGGAGGAGCTGCGGGATGAGAGTTTGGTTGCCCCAACTCCAGCTCCTCATTTTGGGGTATCCGCAGCCCAGTTTTCCGTCCCCAGTGGGGTTCAGGGACTCTCGGCGTCACCGGTGTCCCCGCGCCTATTTAGCAGCCGGCGGCAGGGCACGGTGGCGGCGCACATCTGGGCTGCATTAGGCGCAGCCTCCAAGGGGAAATGCGGAGGGTTTTGCTTACAGGGCCGGCCTTGGGGGGAGATTTATGCCCTGCTAAGTGGCATGGAGCCCTATAAATCATCCCCCCAGCCCCCTTTCTACCTGCCTGACCCCCTCTGCCACCGGGGGCTAGCGCCCTGTTTGCCCGGTGGTCCCTCGCCAGCCTGCTGAGCACGGCAAGCGCGTGGGGATGCGCTCGCCCCGGCACAGACGGGACCATCTGGCAAACTGCCGGAGCAGCGGGGCCGTGGCCACGGGTGGCACGTGGCCCCGTGGGTGACAGAGGTGTCCTGGGCTTGGCCGAGTGTGCTGAAAGGTTGGGGGGGAGGGGGCAGAATGGGGCCAGCTCGAGGATCACAGGGCATGGCAGTCCCCAGCGGGCATGGCCAGGCAGAGCTGCTGGTCCCGCGCTAGCCCACGGCAGGCAGTGGCTCCGTGGCACTGCTCGGTGGGAAATGTGGATGGTGGCAGCAGCTCTGGAAGCGCCAGGAGTGGGATCCAGTGCTGGGGGGCTGGTAGTGGGAATCCTCTGCTCTGCCTGAGGGTGCCGGCGTGGCCGCGGGTGCCGTGGTGGTGGCCGTGCCTGCGGGCAGCAGGGTCTGGTTGGGATTAGGGGCCCGCACGACCCCCCTTCACCGGTGAAAGGGGAGGGGGGGGCAGGGGGGGTCCATCGTGCCGCTGGCTGAAGCCGGATGGGAAATCCAGGCCCAGCTAATTACGGCCTCGCTGGAGTCTCCCGTGCGCGGCCGCATTTATAAACACACGGAGGAGACAGGATGTAAACACTCAGCGCTGCGAGCGCAGGCACGGCCGGCGTGGGGCGAGGGGGGGGGAAACGGGGGACGCGGGGCCGTGCTCCCCCCCGCGCACCCCCACCCGCTCCCCCGGCTGGGCCCGGCAGCTTCGCTCGCCACCAGCTGTGTGGGGACGAGGGGGCTGGTAGCAGCCCGGTGGGCAATGGGGGCTGCGGGCAGGGGCAAGGCAGGGACTGCAGGCAGGGCTGGTGGGTTTTGGGGCTTCCTGGGTTGGGATGGGGACCCCCCCCGGGGCTGCTGGTAGGGGAGCGAAGACGCGTGTGGCCTTGCCCTCGGTGCTCGGGGATGGCTGGTGGCCCCGTGTGGAGCAGGAGCATCCTCAGGGCTGCGCTGCGCCTGCCCCCCGCCACAGCGTCACCTCCACAGGCACGGCGGGTTCAGTGTCACCAGCGTGGGGACACGGAGGGGACTGGCCTTGAGCGTCCCCCAACTCCCAAACCCCAGGGAGCAGCAGGCAGAGCCCGGCTGCCACGTTGGGCTGCAAAACCGTCCGGCGACAGCGTGCGGCGAAGGGTTAAGTGCTGCCAGGCCGGGTTGCAGGCAGCCTGGCCGCTGCCTGCTCCCTGCCTTGCCTTCAGACAGGGCTACTTTGTCCTCAGTGCCGTGGTCACGCCTGGCCACCGCGGGACCTCCCGGGCTCGGCTCTCACACGAGAGGGCCGCCGGGTGGGACGGGGCTGTGCTCGCCGCTGGACGCCGGCCCATCAGATACGGCAGCTCCCGCCGCGGTGTCAGGGGCCACGGGGCCGGCTGGGCTCCGGTGCGAGGGTCCCCCCCCAGCCTTTTCCTGGTTGCCACCCCCGCCCCCCCTCCCAGGCGCTGTTTTGCACGAGGGTTTCGGGAAAGCAGCTCTGGGGCGGCTTGTGGTCACTCCTGACCTCGGCGGCTCTGCCCACAGCATGCCCGGGGAACAGCTCACCCGGCACCGCGGCTACGCTCCCGCCTCAGCCGCTTGCCGGGAGGTCTGGCCAGTGCTGGCCGGTCGCCCGCGCCAACGGCGGGGGGGGGGGGGGGGGGGGGCGCGGGAGGAGGGCAGGGGGTCCCGCCGGCGTGCCCGTGACTCCCCGCGCATCCCGCCAAAAGCGGGCGAGTGACGTCTCCGCGGGCGCAAGGGATGCCTGTGGCACCGCCGCTGTGGCCGCCAGCCCGACAGAGCCGGTGGGAGGGGGGTGCCCAGTCCCATGGCCCCCCGGCTCCCCGGTTGCCCCCAGAGGCCAAGCGGGTGACCCCGGGTGGCCACGCCGTGAGCTGCTTACGTGGGCTTGGAGCATCCTGGCCGGGCTCCAGGGCCGGTTTTGAAACCCTCGGGCTCTTCCTTTCCGACGTCACCGGGATCCAGCTGTGCCGGCCCGCGCCTCCCTCCTCCCTGCCGCCGCTGCCGCCGCCATTGTCTGTGCCGGTGCCCAGACATTTTCCGCCTGGCGCCGAGTCACTGGGACCAGGGTGGGCGAGGGAGAGCGGCTGCTCTGCGGGGCACCCGCCACGGCCGGGCCAACGGCCACCACTCTGTCATGGCCGTGGCTGTACCACGGCTACTGCCATGCTGTGGCCACTGTCACCTCTGTGCCATGGCCACATCTGTGCCACCACAGTGCCGCGGCCACCGCTGTGCATGGCCACCATCACCACTGTGCCATGGCCACCCACAGCCACTGTTGTGCCGTGACCACTGTGCTGTGGCCGTGTGTGTGCCACCACTGTGCCACGGCCACCACTGTGTCCCTGCCATGCATCCCGCTGGCTTCTGTCCCTCAACCATCCACCTCCACCAGGCCCCTGTCCGTCACCTTCCTCCCTCATCCTCCGGCTCCTCCACCCCATGTCCCAGCCACCTGCCCAGGAGCTGCCGGTGGCTCCGTCCCCGTCCCTGCCAGCCCCGTCCCCCGCCCCGCGCCCCCCAGCCCGGCTCCCCCCCGCTGTGTTTGGTTTGGCCGCGGCAGCACTGGGCCTGGTGTAAATCCCGCGTTGGAAACTCGAGCCGGCGGCGGGCGAGGGTCCGACCGGCCCAGCGGTGCCGGGGGCTTGGCCAAAGCAAACACCCGGGGGCGGGTGAGTCACCATGGCGTGGCCCCCCCAAACCGGCTGTCCCACGCGCGCTTGCACGCACGCAAGGCGGGACGGCGGCACGCTCCACGTGCCGGGGCATGGGGGCATGGTCACGGGCAAATGGCTACGTGTGCCCACTGTGCGCGGCGCACGGCTGCGTGTCAGGGTGAGCCCACGGGTGTGTGTGGGCTGCGCGTGTCACACACGGGCACGGTGTGGCGCACGCTTCTGCGGCGGCTCGCACAGGCGGCGTGTGGCGCACCGATACGGTGCAGCACGTCCCTGTGTGGTGTAGCGCACATTTGCACAGTGTGTTGCACACCCGCACGGTGTCATGTACCTGCAAGGTCCTTCACATGCTTATGTGGTGGTTCACCTGCCTGCGTGATGCGCTGCACAACTGCACCGTGTGTTGCACACCTGCAGGGTGTATCACCAGTGGGTGTGCTGTGTTGTACATCCACAGGGTGTATCGCAGATGTGAGCAGCTTGTTGCACGCCCACAGCATCTATCACAAGCGTAAGCAGTGTGTGGTACACACTCCAGGGTGTGTACCACTGGTGTGTGTGCTGTGTTGCACGCCTGCAGGGTGTATCACAGGCATGAGCAGTGTGTTGCACACCCGCAGACTGTATCACAGGCATGAGCAGTGTGTTGCACACCCGCAGACTGTATCACAGGCATGAGAAGCTTGTTGCATGCCCACAAGGTGTATCACTGGTGTGTGTGCTGTGTTGCACACCCACTGGGTGTATCACCAGTGTATGTGCCAGTGTGTGTGCCACATTGCACTCTTCACAGGGCATATCACAAGCGTGAGCAGTGTGTTGCACGCCCACAGACTGTATCACAGGCATGAGCAGCTTGTTGCACACCCGCACGGTGTATTGCAGGTGTGAGCAGTGTGTTGTACACCCGTAGGGTGTATCGCCAGCGTGGGTGCTGTGTTGCACTCCTGCAGGGTGTATCACCAGTGTATGTGCCGTGTTGCACACCCACAGGGTGTAGCACTGGTGTGTGTGCTGTGTTGCACCCACAGGGTGTACAACAGGCATGAGCAGCTTGTTGCACACCCGCACGGTGTATTGCAGGTGTGAGCAGTGTGTTGTACACCCATAGGGTGTATCGCCAGCGTGGGTGCAGTGTTGCACTCCCGCAGGGTGTATCACAGGTGTGAGCAGCGTGCTGTTGCACACCCACCTGCTCTCGGGAGCCTGCTGTCTCCCCGTGGCCGGGTACCCGCTGCGGCAGGGCTGGCATGGCCAGAGCCGGGGTGTCCCTGAGGACCCTCGTGCGTCACCGGCGCTTGGCCGCTCCCAGGTTTCCAAACCTCCCGGCGGCTCATGACGGGGAGCGGTGACGTGCGAGGGCACCGCGGGGCTCCCCCCGGCTTTCTCGGGGTGGGGAGGGCCACTACAGGGCGGGGTGGGCGGGTGAGTTGCCGGGAAGCCCGACTCGGCATGTTGAGAGGTGCCAGTTGGCCAGGACCCTTGTAGCCGCTGGCTGTGACCTTTGCACAACCGCCCGGCTAACGAGGCCGCGGCTCCTAAGAGCCGCCCTGACGTCAGGCGCGATGACGGTGACCCAGCCGGAGTTTTCCGGCAGTCTCAGCAAAGGTCACCCCCACGCTCCAGTCACCCCTCGAGTTCCCTTGTCCTGGTTTCCCCCCGCCTCCTTTTATTCTCCGGGGTTCCCCAGCGGGGTTAGGGGGTACCGGCAGCCCCATGGGGTGCCCATCCCACCCCGGCATCGACAACGGGCGAGTTGTAGTGCCCAAATATAACCCGGCCGTGCCGTCCCGGCGGGAGCACCGCGAGCTGCGCTCGCTCCAGACCATATAAAGGATTGTTGCTGCAGCCTGCGCGCGGAGGGGAGCCGGGGGGGGGGGGGGGGGGGGGTCAGTGGGCCAAAGCGGGGGTCCCCGCCGCACCGGTTGTGGTGGCAGCATCGCCCCGGGTTAACGGTGCTGCTGTGGCTGTGCCACGGGGAAAGAAGGGGGGTGGGAGGGCAGGGGGGATGCTGAGCTGCAGGTGGGGGTACCCCTTGACCGCTCCGTGCCTCAGTTTCCCCACGTGAAGGCGGTGACACAGCACGGGGGGGTGACACCGAGGCCTCAGCCAAAGCCCAGAGCATGACTGGGGGGGGGTGGGGGGGTGTCCCCACGTCCAGGGTGTCCCTGTCACTGCAGCCCCGGGGGTGGGAGGAGGTGCACACACACCCCCCAAATTTATGCCCCCCCCCCGATGTTCTGTGTCCCCACAGGAGACTCTTGGGGGATCTTCACCTTCCTCTGCGCCGCGCTCTGCAACCTGCCAGCGCTGCCGGCCCTCAACTGCACGGAGGAGCTGGGCGCCGGCCAGTCCATCCAGAAAACCTACGACCTGACCCGCTACCTGGAGCACCAGCTCCGCACCCTCGCCGGCACCTATGTGAGTTGGGGCTTGCCCTGCCCGTACCCCTGCCTGCACCCCTGCCTGCCCCGCGACACCCCAGGGAGAACGGGGCAGAGAGGCGAGGTTCCCCCATACAGCCTCCCCAAGACCGTTTCCTCTGTCCTCTGTGAGCCGGTGCACCGCACCAGTGTGTGGGGTGGTGTCCCCCCACTCCACGGGCACGGGCAGGGCAGTGTGGGGCAGCCCCATAGGGGCGAGGGGGGGGCAGGGGGTGGCCACCCCATTGCCACCCGCTGGGGCCCGCCAGCCTGAGGATGGCGCAGGCAGGGCAGCACCGTGGCAAGGGCATGCACACGTGTGGGAGTGTGCGGGGGCTGCGTGTGTGTGTGCCTGCACATACGTGTGCGTGTGCGTCAGTGTGGCTACATACGTGTGTCTGTACGTGTGTGTGTATGAGTCTGGCTATGTACATATGCCTGCATATGTGTGTGCATGTGCATTACTGTGCCTCCATACGTGTGCCTGTACATGTCTGTGTGCATTACTGTGCCTGCATACATGTGCCTGTACATGTGCATGTGCATCAGTGTGCCTGCATTAGTGTGTCTGTACATACATGTGTTTGTACGCGTGTGTATTAGTGTGCCTGAATACATATGCCTGCACATACATGTGTGTGCATTAGTGTGCTTTCATATGTGTGCCTGCACATACATGTGCGTGTGCATCAATGTGGCTGCATATGTGTGCCTGTACATGTGTGTGTGCATTATTGTGTCTGCACATAGACATGTCTGTATTTGTGTGCCTGCAAGTGTATCCCTGCACATACATGTGTGCCTGCACATACATGTGTGCGCGTGCGTCCATGTGCCTGTACGTACATGCGTGTGTGTGCATCGCTGCTCCTTACACACGTGCCGGCGTGCACCCCGGGCTCGTCCTCGCCGAGGCTCCCTGCCCGTGCCTCCCCGCACACGCATGTGCCGTGTCACGCCCCGCAGTCGCAGCTGACATGTTCGCGCTCCCACGCCCTTGCCCGCTGCCAGCGGTGCCGGTGCTGCCCGCCCTGCCCGGGGGAGCTGTGGGTGCTCCCCTTGCCGTGCCCAGCTGCGCCCGTGCCGGCGGCCAAGGAAATGTCTCATCGGCCCAGGGTGCAGGCAGGGGTGCAGGCAGGGGTGCAGGCATCTGCCTCTCCCTGCCCGCCGGCAGCACCGGCTGACGCGGAGGTTCCCCCCGTCTCTGCCCTGACGTGCCCCTGGTGCTGCTGGCTCAGCTCTGATGGTGCCGGCACCTGGTGACGAGGGTGGCACTGCCGGGGGGCTGGGTGTGCGGCAAGGGGGGGGCTCGATCCCACCCATGGGTGCCTGGGGCTGTGGGGACGGTGATGGGGGATGGGGAGATGGGGGGTGGGGTAGGATGGGGGTATGGAGACTGGGGACAGGGGTGGGAGACTGGGAGACCTGGGACATGGTGGGTGTGTCCAGCTGGGGGACGTGGGACACGTGGGGCATGTCCAGATGGGGGACATGGGACGTGGAACATGGTGGACATGTCCACCTGAGGGATGTGGGACATGGAGGCTGGGGACACAGTGGACACGGAGGGGAAGGGGATGTGGTGGGCTTGTCTGCTTGGGGGACACGGGACATGTGGGGCACGTCCACCTGGGGGACATGGGACGTGGGACATAGGACATGGAGGTTGGGGACATGGTGGGCATGGAGACCAGGGACACGGAGGGGAAGGGGATGTGGTGGGCATGTCCACCTGGGGGACATGGGACATGGTGGTGTGTCCGGCTGGGGGATGGGTCACAGGCGTGGGGACATGGAGAGTGGGGACACGCTGGGGAGGGGGGGACACACATAGAGACCTGGGGGCAAGCAGGGAGGGGCACATCGGAGACCTTGGGGACACAGACAACACAGCAGGCGCGGAGGCGCGGGAGGTGACAGTCTGAGGGGCACACTCCCTCTCCTGCCCTCCACCCTCAATGCTTCCCCCCCCCCCCCCCCCCCCCCCCCCCCGCTTTTTTCCACTTTCCAGCTGAACTACCTGGGTCCCCCTTTCAACGAACCCGATTTCAACCCCCCGCGGCTGGCGCGGGCCGAGCGGGTCCCCAGTGCCACGGTGGACCTGGACCTGTGGCGGGGCCTGACCGACAACGCTCGCTTGGCTGCCAACTACCGGGCCTACAGCCGCCTGCTCTGCTACCTGCGGGCGCTGGAGGGGCCGGCGGGCACCGCCGAGCTGCGGCATCGCCTTGGCCACTTCTGTTCCAGCCTTCAAGGTTTAGTGCTCAGCATCGCCGGCGTTATGTCTTCTTTGGGTTATCCCCTTCCCGTCGGGGGACCTTCGGTGCCTCCTGGGACTCCGGTTCCTTCCAATGATTTCCTAAAGAAAATGGAGGATTTTTGGTTGTTGAAGGAGTTGCAGACCTGGCTGTGGCGCTCGGCCAAGGACTTCAATCGCCTCAAGAAGAAGGTACCGCCTGCCGTGGTTACGCTGCGGCTGGAGGCCAGGGGATTCTGAGCACCCCCCCTCCCTTCCCCGCTTCAAGGCCCCCACAAAATGGCCGCCCCCCCCCCCTCCACTCCCTAAATTCAGCCTCGCGGGAATGGGGCTCCTCACTCCCATGGGCCACCACATGTCCCCGCTGGCACCTCGCTGTGCCTTGAGAGATGGGGCTCCCGACCCACAGGGCCACCACAGGCACCCCGTGTGTGTCCCCCTACGTCACCAGTGTGCTATGAGAAATGAGGGTTGTGACCCCCCCAGTGCCACCAAAGCCACCCCCGTGTGCTGTAAAGGATGGGGCTTCTGACCCCCAAGTGCCACCAAAGCCACTAATGTGCCCCCACCGTCACCAATGTGCCTTGAGAAATAGGGGTCATAACCCCAAAGTGCCACCAAAGCCACCTCACAGCCCCCCCCCCGCGCCTTAAGGGATGCGGCTCCTGACCCACAAGTGCCACCAAAGCCACTAATATCCCCTTGCTGTCACCAGTGTGCCTTGAGAAATAGGGTCCATGACCTCAAAGTGCCACCAAATCCACCCTGTGTCCCCCCTCCCACCCCTCCTGTGCTGTAAAGCATGGGGCTTCTGACCCCCAAGTGCCAGCAAAGCACTAATGTGACCCCCGCCATCACCAATGTGCCTTGGGAAATGGGTGTCATGACCCCAAAGTGCCACCAAAGCCACCAAGTGTCCCCACCCACCACCATACCTTGTCCCCTCGGGGCTGTCCCCACACCCGTGGGGCTAGGGAGGGCAGCAGACTCCACCCCCTGCCCCATGGCAGCAAGAAACCCACCCCCAAGGGCTTTAGAGGGGGTGCAAGCCCCGCCCACCCCCCAGAAAGGACCAATCCCAGCATAGAAAGAGAAGCCCCGCCCCACCCAGCAGCAAGCCCCGCCCCAGGAGCGATAGGCTCCACCCCCTCCCCTGCTGGCAATAAGTCCCCGCTCACCAGCCTGTGTAGCAAACCCCGCCTCTTTCCTACAACAGGCTCCGCCCCTGTGGCCTAAGCCCCGCCTCTCCTCCAGTTGCCTAGCAACCCACAGGCCACACCCCCGACCCAGGAGGGCGGGGCTGGAGGCGGGGCCGCAGGGCCGCTGTCCCGGTGCGTCTATGAGTGTTTATTTATTGGAGATGTTATTTATTGGGGTATTTATTGCAGAAGATCTATTCTTGTATGAACGAATAAAAGCCTTTCTCCAGCGCCCCCGCCCCGCCCGTGCCACATGGCGGGGGGCCCAAGGAGCCACTGGTGCTGTCAGTAGGGGCCAGGGTGAACGGGGGAGCTGCCCTAGACTCTGAGCTCAGTGTGAGTGTTAGGGAGTGGCAGGACCCGCCCCCCCGTCTCAGATACAGGTAACCCCATTTTATCCCCCCACAACCACGGCTTCCCTGCTTCCCCCACCCCCCAACCACCAGTACTGCATTCCTGGTGCCCGTGGACCCCCCCGCAGTGTCCCCATCCTCGGGCACTACCGGGTGGGGGGGGTGACTACCAGGGTGTAGAGGGTTCCGGGCTGGGGCAGGAAGCCGACGGCACGGACGGCTCGTTGCGAGGGGGTGTTCTGGGGCAGCACCCCGCAATAGATGGGAAAACCACGGGCGTGCAACACCCGGCCCAGGGCACCCAACGTCACCCCGCTCAGGCCCTGTCCCCGCCAGGCGGGCAACGTGTAGCCGTGGCTGAGGGTGCCCAGGGGGTCCAAGAGGCTCCAGGAAACGGGGCGCCCGTGGGGTGCCAGCAGGCAGGCACTGGGCAGCGCCTGCACCACCCCCAGCAGGAACCGGTGGCTGCGGGTGTTGCGCCCAAAAGCCCACGTGGCGTTGAGCAACGGGACGTGGGACGGGGACACGGGTGCCAGGCGTAGTCCCGGTGGCACCCTGGAATGGGGCAGAGTGGAGAGATTGGGGTGGGGGGGACTGGGGAACCTGCATGCGCATCCTGCCCCCCCGCCCCAAACACACCCGCCCAGCAGGGGTGGCACTGGAGAGCTGCTGCACACGAGGAGGGGATTGGGGACCTGCTGCATCACCTGGGGATGGAATTGGGGACCTCTGTCCCACCCAGGGATGTGCTTGAGGACATCCCTGTCACCTGGGGTTGTGCTCAGGGCCCCCCGTGTCACCCAGGGATGTGCTTGGGGACCCTCATGTCACCCAGGAACATGGATGGGGACACCCCTGTCACTTCAGGATGGGATTGGGCACTCCCGTGCCACCCAGGAATGTGCTCAGGGCCCCCCATGCCAGCCAGGGATGTTCTTAGGGACGTCCCTGTCACCCAGTGATGTGCTCAGGGCCCCCCACTGCCACCAAGTGATGTGCTTGGAGACCTCCGTGTCACCCAAGGATGTGCTCAGGGACTCCTCTGTCACCCAGGGATGTGAACGGGGATGCCCCTGTCACTTGGGGATGGGACTGGGGACTCAGGAATGTGCCACTCAGGAATGTGCTTAGGGACGTCCCTGTCACCTGGTGACGTGCTCAGGGCCCCCTGTGCCACCAAGCGATGTGCTTGGGGATCCCCACCTCACCCTGGGATGTTCTCAGGAACCCCTGTGCAAACCAGGGATGTGCTTGGGGACCCCCGTGTCACCCAGGGATCTGACTGGGACCCCCGCTGCCCCCCTGTCCCCAGGTGTCCCCCACACTCACTGCACGCGGGGTTGGGGGGGCCGGGGGCTCAGCAGCGCCTGGTACCGATACGTCTCCACCCGCAGCCCCTTGGCGTCGGCCGCCTCGCGCACTGCCTGGTACAGCCCCTCCTGCATCCCTGTGGCAGCACCGTCAGGGGCACAGCAGAGCCGGGGGGGGTCCCCTACAACCCCCCGCAAACCCCGTGTCAGGTTTACCGTGGATTTGGAAGGCCCGGGTCCAGCCCACTGCCTCGGTGCCCCCCAGCAGTGCCCGCCAGGCCCCCTCATCCCGGTAGTAGACCGTCAGCTGGTTGGTGTAGAAGTCCTTGGGGTCCTTGTTCTCCTGGAGAGGGGGGGGACACACATGGACACACAAGGTTTAAGCATGCCCCCCCCAGCCCCACGGCATGTGGGGTGCTGCCGGGGTGGGGGGCGGACACTCGAAGCAGCACCTCTGGGCGCAGTCGGGTCAGGACTACGCCGAAATGGGGCCAGGAGTCCACCAACACCTCGTGGGAGGCCAGGTTGCCTCGGGCCACCGTCATGACGGTCCCCAGAACCTGCAGGACAGGGTCAGTGCTGGGGGGCGACACATGAATTGGGGGGGGCTGTGAGGGGCAATGGGGCCATGACGGGTCCGTCTGACCCCCCCACTGTGCCCTGATGCACCCCCAGGGTGCTGCCAGCCTCTGTGGGCAGAGGGGTCAGGACACTGTTTGAGGTATCGGGAGGGGGGGAGGCGGGGAGGGGAGTCCCTGAGGTCCCTGTCACCAGTAGGGCAGGGAGGGGAAAGCATGGGGGGTCCCCAAGGTCCCCATCACCGGCAGGGTGGCAGGCAGGCTCCTCCGCAGGGCCTCCTCCAGGCGCCGCAGGTGGCCCGGGCAAGTCAGGATCAGCATGGCCGTGGGGCAGGCGGTGACACCCCGAGGGTCTCAGGGCAGTGGGGTGCTGGCGGCTGTGGGTCAGGGTGTCCCAGTCGAGCACACGTCCCCAGGAGGCCGTAGAGTGGGGCAGGGCTGGCCCCACGCCCGGTGCCTGGCGGAACGGATGGACCCTGCCCGCTGCCCCCGTATGGGGCCACCGCCCCAGGGCAGGGGACACTCGCTGGCCCGTGACAGCCGGTGGCAGCCCTGGGACCCGCCAGCGTCATTGCCAGCCCCACAGAACCAGGCAGCAGCTGGTGTCACCGCCTGCCCCACGGTCCCCAGGGCTGCTGCAGGGTGAGTGCTGGAGGGCTTGGGGACAGGGACAGGGATGGGGACAGGGACAGGGTCCCCCCGTCAGGGGTCTTTGTCCCTGTGTTATTGTAGGGTCTCTCGCAGGACCATGCTGATCCTGACATGCCCGGCCCAGCTGCAGCGCCTGGAGGGGGCCCTGCGGAGGAGCCTGCCCCTCACCCTGCCGGTGACGGGAACCCCGCTGTCACCCCTGCCCTGTGCCACGATGGGGACCCCAGTGTCACCCCCTGTCCCCTGTCACGATGGGGACCCTGCTGTCACCCTTGCCCTGTGCCACAATGGGGACCCCTCTGTCACTCTGTCCCGTTCTACAATGGGGACCCCGCTGTCACCCTGTCCCGTGTCATGATGGGGACCCTGCTGTCACCCTGTCCCGTGTCACGATGGGGATCCCAGTGTCACCCCCTGCCCCGTGCCATGGTGGGGACCCCAATGTCACCCCATCCCTTGCTGTGACAGGGACCCCAGTGTCAGCCCCCTCTCTCCTCAGTGATGAGGTCCCCAGTGTCACCTCCCTGCCCTCACCCCACAGGGACCCCAGTGTCACCCTGTGTGTCCCCCCCCTACGGGTGTCCCAAGTCCAGGACATGTCACCGCCCAACCCCGGGTCTGGCTCTAAAACCCACCTATCCCAGCCCTGCCCTGGCCAATCCCAGCCTAGTTTGATCCCGAGTCAGCCAATCCCCTTCCAGGCCCACACAAATCAGCCAATCCCCTCCCAGACCCTCATGCAAGCTGCCCAATCCCAACCCAGGCAAGGTGCAAGGCCACCAATCCCAAACTTCCGCCTTGCCCCGCCCCACTCTGGCCATGCCCACTTCACCTAGCTCCACCCACTTGTGGGCAACCTGGCATTAGGCACCGCCCCCTCCGCCTTCACCCCACCAGGGCCTATGGGGTGGCCAGGGCAGGGTGCTGTGGGGAGCCCCGGGGAGCCCCAAATCTGCCCCCCACAGCCCCCCATAGCTCTGACCCCCTTTTCCTGCAGGTTCACGGGGCCGTGATGAACATAAACCGGGGGAACCCGGGGGAGTTCGAGGTCGTGGTGGACTCGTGGCCCGAGTTCGGTGCCGTGTTGGCGAGGCACAGCGGAGAGGTGGCCGGCGGGGATGGGGATCACTGCTGGGGGACGGGGGGAGGTGACACACACACACACGGTGGCCTGGCATGTGCCCGGTGGGCTCAGGGCACCCATGGGTGCCCCGCAGATGCCGGTGGATGACTGCTACAGGAACACGTTTGCAGCTTTCTACCGGGATGTGGGCGCTTACCGGGGGCTGCTGGAGACCCCCGGCTGCCTGCGCTGGGACACCGCCTTCCACATCATCGGTGGTTCTGGGGGGGAGCCGGGCAGTACTGGGGAGCACTGGGAGTGTGGGACACTGGGGAGAACATTGGTGGTATGGGAGTAGGGAATTGGAGGCACTGGTGGAAGGAACTGGGGGTGCTGGGGGATGCTGGAGGATGCAGGCATTTGGGTGCTGGGGGGCACTGGGGAGTATTGGGGGCATGACTGGGTGCACCGGGGGCATAGGGATTTGATGGGTGCTGTTACAGGGGAGTACTGGGGCTGGACTTGGGGTGCTGGGGGGCACTGGGGGCAGAGGTGAGGTTGGGGGACCACTGGGGAGCATTGTGGTTGGATTGGGGGTGCTGGGGGGGCACTGGGGGCAAGAATTGGGGTGCTACGCACACTGGGGGGTGGGAATTGGGCTACTGGAGATAGAGACTGAGTTTGTGAGTGGCCCCGGGGGCAGTGGGGAGGGCAGAGCTGGCATGCTGGGGTCAGAAAGAGGGGGGGCCAGGGGCAGGAATGGGGGGTGCTGGAGGAGCAGGTGTCCCCTCCCTCCCCTGACAGCACTGTCCCCAGGATTGCAAGAGGAGGTGGCCAAGGTGTCACAGGCCATCGCGGGGACCAAGGGGGTCGAGCTGGAGGTCTCTGAGTACTACACCTACCTACACCCTGACCCCAGCACCATGCCCGAGCCCCGGTGAGCACTCCTGAAAATAACAAAAGACCAATAAAACCCCCCAAAAAACAGCCCGGCACAGGGGCAGCCCCCGCTGATGGCCGACCCTCTCCATAGGCTGGACCCCAGTGTGCGGGTGGGCTCACTGAGCCCGTCGCACGTGGATCTGCTGAACGAAACGTGGCCCTACGGGGGTAACAGCCGGAGCCGGCGGTACCTGGCAGAGCTCTTACGGTGTTTCCCCAACATCTGCCTGCAGGACGGGGCTGGGCAGCCCCTCTCCTGGTGTCTGACCGATCATTTCGGGACAGGGGCCCACGGCTACACCTTGCCAGCGCACCGCCGGCGTGGCCACATGCAGGCCCTGATGGTCCTGGCTGCACGGCGGGCGCAGGCCCGTGGCTTCTTCGCCTTTGGACACACGGCCACGGGCAACCGGCCCATGCAGCGGCTGCAGGAGGAGTTGGGCCACCAGCGGTTGCCGGGGCTTTGCCGCTTCATCCTGCACAACCCCGGCCTGGGCAGGGCCGGGCCCTGAGCCCCCCACACCGTGTTGTGTCCCCTTCCCGGGGCAGGGAAGTCGCCATGTTGTGGAGCAAAGAGAAAAAAGCAAAACCAAAGAGTGTTTGTGGACTCTCTGATGGCTGCTGTATCAGTTTTCTTGCACCTGGCTTGGCACTGGCCGTTACAGCCGTGACACGGTTTGGTGGCTCAGGCGGTGTGGTGTCATCGCTGAGGGACGCAGCTGTGTCCCCAGGGCGTCGTCCTGTCCCTCTGTGCCCGTGCAGCCCTGCCTCAGCTATTCTCCCCACCACCACCACACCGACCCCCCCAGGGAGGGCTAAGAAGCCTCAGGCAAATCTGCTGGTGGCACCTGCCGTGTCCCACCCCCCCTCGGGACAGTGTCACCACGGCTGGGGGGGGGGACAGGCAGACACAGCACCTGTGGGTCACTGGCTGTGCTTCCCTTTGGGGGACACACAACAGCCAGAGGGCCGTGAGGGACTGAAGGTGACGGCTGCACGGTGTGAGTCATGGCTTGTGGGGGTGAGGGGACGGTCAGAGGGGGCGACAGGGTCCAGGGTGACGGGGACCACTGTAGGGGTGAGTGTCCAGGGTGGTGGGGACACCCCGGGGGGGTGACAGTGCCCAGGGTGACAGGGACAACTGCAGGGGTGACAGTGCCCGGGGGGACGGGGAACGGCCGGGATGGGGGTGGCAGCGACCGGGGCCCCCGAGCGCAGCCCAGCCCAGCCCAGCCCGGTCCCGCCGCTTCCGCCCGGGCAGGGGCGGGCCGGGCCGGCGCCCGTTTCCCGGCAGCCGCGGGGCCGCCGCCGCTCGCCCCGCCCGAGCCGCGCTCTCCCGCAGCTCCATGGACACCCCCCGGCGCATCACCGACTCCTTCCCGCGGCGGCGACGGCGACCCCCGGGCACGGTCAAGGGCAAGAGCTGCCCCCGGGCCCAGCCCCGCGCCCCCCCGCCCGCCGAGGCGCCCCCGCCGCCGCCCCCCCCGGCCCAGGCCCTCCTGGAGATGCTGCGGCGCTTCGACCTCGCTTGGGAGTACGGACCCTGCACCGGTGAGACCCCCCCGTGTGTGTGTGCCCCCCCAAACCCGGTTCCCCCGGTGCCCCCCCGCCGCGGCCTCGCTGACCCCGTCCCCCCCCGCAGGGATCACCCGCCTGCAGCGGTGGGAGCGGGCGGAGGCGCTGGGGCTGAGCCCCCCCGGCCCCGTACGCGACGCCCTCCTGGAGCACCGGGACAACCCCGATGTCACCTACAGGTGGGTGTGGGATGGCGGGGGGGGGGGGCGGACACCGAGCACCCCCTTTTCTCTCCCGGTGCTCCCCCCACACACACCCTGACGGTGTGGGGGTATCCTTCCCACCGCCGACAAGGGGTGGGGGGCACCGGGCACCCAATGACACCACCCTCCCCCTGTGCCCCACAGCCTCTGGCATGAGTACGAGCTCTGAGCCGCTGCACCCCACGCTGGAGCGAGGAATTGGGGGGCCCCCCTACCTCCCCCTCCCCGTGCTTGCAGCCCCCCCCCCCCCCCCCGGCCTGTCCGCAGCCGTGCCGCAGCCCGGGGGCACCGGGCGGATTAAAGGCTGATGTGAGTGAAGGAGGGGGGCTGCCGCGTGCTGTGTGGGGGGCACCCCGAGGGTGGGAGATGAAGGGGCATTGGGGGGAGGGCAAAGGTCTGTACCGGCCCCCCCCCCCCCCCCCCCCCCCCCGAGAGACCCAGGCAGGTTGTCTGGTCATGCAGTTTAATTCAAGGGGGCTGTGTCACCCCACAGTGTCCCTGCACAATGCCCTCTGCTCCCCCCTGCCCCAGATCCCCCCCCTCTGGTACGGAGCAGACAGCAATCCCTCTGCCCCTCAGATCCCCTTGCTCTGGGGCAGACAGGCATCACTGTTGCCTGTAGCTCCCCCTCATTACAGGGGTGCCCCTTTTGGTGGGTGGGGGCACCGGGGCTGGGCAACAACGATGGAGAAGCAGGAGGGTGAGCTGGGGTGGGAGTTGCAGGGCTGGGGGGCAGGCAGCGGTGGGGGAGCAGAGTTAACGGGATCAGGAGCTGGCTTCCCAGGGAGCAGAGACAGACAGACAGCGTCAGGGACCATGGCAGGGCCAGGTTTCTGGCTCAGATGCCCAGCAGAGCCAGTGCCCAGAGCCTGGCCCACCCTGTGCCTGCTGCACCCCCTCCCATGCCAGTAGCAGGGGATTCGTTCTTACCACAGGGATGGAGAGAGAATGATGGGGTCCCCGGGTTAGGGTGTCCCCCCTAAAGGTGAGCCATGGCTGGGGAAGCATAGGAGAGCAGCAGAGATCTGTCCCACAGCAAGCATGACAGAGAGGGGACACAGGAAGGGACATGGGATACCCCACAGTAGGCTGAGGGGACAGGAGAGAGGTCACCTCACCAGGCACAGAAAGGGTGGGGGGACCTGGTGAACCCAGATCTAGAAGCCAGTGCTGTGAGGACTCCCAGTAATACCAGGGAGACTAGCTAAACTGGGAGAGAGGAGCCCTTCGGATAGCGAGCAGCAGTGTAGACACGGCACTGGTACCTGAGAGGGCAACGCTGTTGGTTTGTCCTTCGTCTTCTGCACCTGGAGAAAATCAAAGAGGAGCCATGATGCGAGTCACTGCCCATCTGGGTGCCCACAGGACTGGCACAGAGCGGGCAATGCCACCTGCCCCCTCCCTGGCCAGCGCTGCCCGTACCCCAGGGTAACAGCAGGGAGGGAGCGGGGCCAACGGGGCTGGATAGCCGGGGACAGAGGCGTCCCCAGGCTGGCAGGGGCTTGGTTGGAGCACACCGTTGTTGGTCAGTGTGGGTGGGGGGGCTTATTGGGAGCATGGGTGGGGGTCACAGGGGGGCAGGAGGGGAGTTCAGGTGTCCCTGTGCCCACAAGTACATCTTCTGCTTGTGTACTCCCGGGTGACACTGAAATGTGGCATTTCCAGTACCTGCCCCCCATCATCCCCGCCTGCAGCACGCAGACTGTGTAACGTGCCGCTGCACCCTGTGATCCTCTCAGGGATTGGGGGGGCTGTGGGGGCTCACCTCTAGACCACAGTGCTCCTGCCTGTCTCCAGCCTCCAGCAGCATCATGAAGTTGCAGGCGGGGTTTCTCCTCCACATCCATGACCACAGCAAGAATCCCATATAAAGCTGAGGTTACCTAGGTAGTAATAGCAAAACCATCAAATTTGGGTATGGGTGAAACAAAACTAGGACTTGTGCAGAAAAAGTAATTTGGAGCAGGTTGTTTGGGTGGAGAAATGAAGGTGAAAGGGTAGCAAAAAGGGCCCAGAAATGGAAAAAATTGAGGATAAGGTACAAAATCAAGTAAAGGTCAGCACAGGGCGGGGGTGTCTTCTGATATTAGGGGTGCAGATGACTCCGGATTGTGCTGTCAACCTGCAGAGCCAGGCCTGGCAGGCACAGCCCCCTGCAGGCTATCGGGACTCCGATGGGACCTTACCCCACCCCAGGCGTTGGGACAAATGTAGAGCTGTTGTTCAACAGCAGTCCTGTGGGATTCATAAGATTTAAGAGCTGTAATTAGTAGCTTTGCGGTGTGCAGAATCATATAATCATAAATTAATAATAGGATGTCTGTTAATTATTTAGGTTATTGATTATTTAATTTATTAGCTATGTTGCTTAATCAATAAAATGAATCGGTTATATCCCAAGCCTGCAATCGAGCCGTGCACTGATGATGCCCTTTTGGCCTGTCTGGCAGTGACTGTCACAAAATCTGGAGGCCAGGACCCAGGTTTGGGGTGGGGGGAATGAGGGAGGTTTCCAGGCTCCTTGCAGTGGCAGAGGGTAGAGGGAGGGAGGTAGTAAAATCCCCCGCAAAGAGCACCCAAAGGCATGTGGATGGTGATCACGAAGACCCTAACCCATGGGAAAGGCTTCAAGAAGAAACAGGGTCTGTTTTATCTCCAGAAAACACAGGCAGGAGGCTCTGCACGGCAGTGCTGTCCTCCCCCTCCCTCCATCCCAGGGCCTGTATCTCCCTTCTCTCCCATGTGCCCCCATGGGAAGGGGGTGTTTGAAGAGACTGATGGCATTTCCCCCACTACAGAGCCCAGGTTGCTGCCATGCCCAGCTCCTTTGCTGCGGGCGCCTTGCACTGCCCCATCCACAGGGGTGGTTGTGAGACGTGACTGATGGAGCCGAGCAAAGGTCGGGCTGCCGGCAGAGCTCAGCAGTGCAAGTCAGGTCTTTCCTGCTGGGCCACAAACCAAGGAGAGCTCTGGCCACACTCCAGCAGCTCTCTAGGTGCAGAGTCCCAAGCCGGGGGGCGGTGCCCTGGTCAGGGGAAGGGGAAGACTCTGGGATGACTCCCAGCCAGAGCAACAGCCCCAGCAGACGGAGAGCAACAGCCTCAGAACAGGCTCCAGTCAGGACACCTTTCCTCAACACAGGCAGAGGTGATGTTGTGAGAGGAACATGCTTTTAGAAAACTTTTTTTGTCTTAGGATATTATTAATGGCAGGAATAATTAATAAATATTGTTTTATAGGTTTAATTAATAGAGTACAGGTGTTCTAGGAACAATACTGACAGTTCAGTGCTCATTTGTCCCCTGTACAACCCTCATCAGGGCTGGCTTAAAACCCACTCAGGCTGAATTACTAAAATTAATCTTGGGTATTAAGTTTTAGTCATAACAAAAGATAAGCAATAAATGATTAATTTAGGGTAAGCAATTTAGAAAGGCTAGGTAATGAAAAGCTAGACATAGATTAAGTATATGTTAAATAGAACATTTTGAGTCATTTCTCAGAAATTCAACAGTGAATTATGATGGCCCTACTCTGAGTTGTTTTTAAAGCAAACCTAGAGATACCCAGAGTCTGGTGAAATCCTTTAACAATGTGCGACCTAGCTCCATGTGGGGCTCCAACTCAGCGCTTCCAGCCTCAAGAGGATCCCCGATTCATGGTTTTGCTCTCCCAGCCCAGGGCTGGCTGTGCCCTCCCGGGTGTCAGGGCAGCCGGGTGTGGGGCCTGCCCTCACCTGTAGGCCAGGGTCATGCACTGGGAGAGCTTGGTGAGGGAGGTGGTGATGCTGAGGACGCTGCAGGCGCCACGGCAGTAGGTCTGGCGGGTGCCTCCTCCACCGTGCTGAAGTGGCAGTGGCAGGCCCCTGTCCCTGCCCGGGCCTGGCTCCCGCTGCTGCCGCCGGGCCTGCCCCTGCCCCCCGCTGCTGCTACGTATGATCCGGGGGAGCACCATGGCAGGGGATCACCCCCTGCCATCTCCCTAGCGCCCGGCCTGCCCCGCCGCTTCGGTCACTGCGGGCTGCCGCCTCCCTGCGCCGCCTCACTCCTCCGCTGCCGGTCCCCAGGGCCTGCCCCGGTCCCGGTCCCGCGGCGCGGCCTAGGCCGCTGGGCCGAGGGAGGCCTGCGCCCGTCTCCCATAGCAACCAGGAAGGAGCCGCTCGCCCGCGCAAGCCCCACCCGCAAGGGATGCTGGGCGTTGTAGTTCCGCTCCCGACTCCACGGCGCATGCGCTATCCCCCCGCCCAGGGAATACCGGGGACGGTAGTTCCCTTCCGCCCCGCGGCGCATGCGTGCTCCTCCTCACCCGCCTCACAAGATGGCGCCTGAGCTTCGTGGTGTCAGATCGGGGCCTCGTGTCCCGCGGCAGGGGTGTGACACCCATCCCCACCCACACCCCTGGGAGACGCCCTGCTGCTCACTTGTTCACTCTGGCCCCTACTGATGGCTACCAAAGCACTGGCTGATGCCCCCGCAGCTGAGCAAGGCCTCACAGGAGGCCCCACGCTTGTCCCTGCCGCCCACAAAGCCACACCCGGGCAGGACCCACGCCAGGGGCAGCCATTTCCACTCTTTAATTCTCAGTGCTGGCGTGGTGAGGAGCGGCAGTGGCGGGGGGGGGGGGGGGGGAGGGTGAGGCTGGGCCGCCTCTGCCCCTCCCCAAGTGCAGGCAGAGTGTGTGTGTGGGTCGAGGGGACGTGCCGGCTCTCTGGCCACACCTCCAGCAGGCCTAGGCCCCGCCCCTTCCCCAGGCCCGCCCCCGTGTTAGGGGGCAGGGGGCAGGGTGGACGGGTGTGGGGGGGCGGAGTCACCACCGGAGGTGGAGAGGGTGTGGCCGGATGTGGGGGCGTGGTCACAGGCGGGGGCGGGGCCTCCATCCAGGCTGTCTTGGCGTGGCACGTGCCGGGGCCGGGACGAGGGGCGTGTCCTCGGGGGGGAACCTCCCGGCTCCTCCGTGGCCGGGAACACCTGCGGACACACACACACACACACACACACACACACACACAGAGCGCAGGGGGGGCTCAGCCACCGCCGCGACCCCGCAGACCATCCCCCCGGCTCTGCCCCACGCTCACCTCCCCGTCGAGGGGCTCCCCCGGCAGCTCGGGGGGCTCGGGGGGCTCCAGCAGGCTGATGCTCCGCATGACGGCGCAGAGGGAGATGCGGGGGCGCCGGGAGGCCCCCAAAAGCCCCGGCCCGCTCGTCTCCTCGGGGGGCTGTGGGGATGGGGCCGGGGAGAGGCCCCCCTCACCTCCCGGGGTGACTTCTGGGCCCTCCTCGGGCTGGGCTGCCCCTTCCCCCGCCGCCGCCGCTGCCGCCCTGGGCTCCCACAGGCTGCTGTGCCGGCTGCCACACCCGTCCGTCAGCAGATGGCCCCGCCCCACGCGCGGAGCCACGCCCCCTCCGCAACAGGCTCCACCCACCCACACCGGGAGGGGGCGTGGCCGCGCTAGGCCCCACCCACACAGTCCCACAACCACCTTGGAGAGGGGCGTGGTCACAGCAGGTCCCTCCCTCTCCTGCCCGAAAGGGGCGTGTCCCCACCCCTTGCCCCGCCCACCTGGCCCGCAGGATGCCCTGGTAGAAGTCCAGCTGGCGCATGAAGCCGGGGTTGGGCAGGACGCCGGGGCGGCAGTGCCGGACGTGCCGCAGCGCCCGCTCCAGGGGCCACCCGAACTCCTTCATGGCGTAGGCCAGCACCGTGGCCGCCGAGCGGCTCAGCCCCATGCGGCAGTGCACTAGCGCTCGGCCCCCGCAGGCCCTGCGGCAAAACACACCCCACACACCCTGGGCGTTGCCACCGAGCTCCCCAGGTGGCACGGGGACACCCCGCTGTCCCTGAGACCCCACTTCACAAGGGCCCTCCTACCCTGAGGGCAGCAGGGGCCCCAGTGTCTCCAAGGACGCCATGTCCCAGAGCTCCCCATGTCCCAGGTCCCCTTGTGTCCTCAGGACTCCTCATGTCCCCTGTGCCTCATGGCTGTGTCTCCAGGGACCCCATGTCCCCAGTGCTCCCCATGTCCCCAAGGACTCCCATGCCCCAGGGCCCCCCAGTGTCCACAGACACTCAATGCCCCAGAGCCCCCAGTGTTTCCAGTGTCCCCAGAGCTCCCCGTGTCCCCAAAGACCCCATGTCCCAGGTCTCCCTGTACCCCCAGGGCTGCCCGTGTCCCCAAGGACTCCATGTCCCAAACGTCCTTGTGTTCCCAGGGCCCCCCCATTGTCCACAGACACTCAATGCCCCCCATCACCTCGGTCATCAAGACGCCTCCCCACATACCCCCACCCCATGTCCCCTCACCCAGCCTGTCACTGGCTCCAGCCCCTCCATGCCCCCCCTGGCCCCGTGCCCTGGGGCTGCCCTGCCCCACTGACCGGACTCGGGAGAGGAAGAGGAAGGTGTCGTTCCAGTGGGGCAGGAGCTGGGCCGTCTCCTCATCGTACACCCGCACGTTCATGTACGTGAACAGCGCCGGGAAGAAATTGTCGATCTCCCGTGCCACGTTCAGGATGTGGGTGACCCTGTGGCGCCGTGGGCAGGGGGGACACCACCAGTGCACAGGGTTGGGGCTCTGCCTGTGCCCCACAGCGTCCCCCGTGCCACAGCCCTGAAGCACCCACCCCGCCGAGTGTCCCCATACCCACCCCACCGGGCCAGCTCGTGATGACATCACACCTGCATTGCCATGACACTCCATGATGACCCTGTGCCCACCCCACTAGGACACCCCAAATGACCCTGTGCCATCCCACCATGACACCCCAGATAGGCCTGTGCCACCCCATTGTGGCAACCCGTGGTGGTCCCATGCCCACCCCACATGACCTCATGCCACCCCATAGTGACACCCCAGGATGACCCCATGCCCACCCCACCGTGCCCACCTATAACGGCCCCATGCCACCGCACCATGACCCTATGCCACCCCATGATGCCACCCCATGATGGCTCCATGTCCACCCCACCATGACCCCCAGACAACCCCATGCCCACCCATAATGAGCCCATGCCACCCCACCGTGACCCCCCAGATGAGCCCATGCTGCCCCACGCTCACCGGTTCTGCTGCAGCTCCTCCAGGTTGGCCGCATTCCACTCAGAGCCCTGTGTGGTGGCAGCGGTGAGGGGTGGGGACAGCCCTGCCCGCCCTGCCCGCCCTGCCCGTCCCGCTGCCCACCAGGTAGAGGTGCGGGAAGACACGGGAGGGACGGTCCATCTGCGCCAGCACCAGCAGCATCTCGTTGTCGATGAAGTCCTTGTGCTGGGCCAGGCTGTGCCCCGTGCGCCGCTCCAGCTCCTCCCGCACCTGGGTGAGGGATGACCCTGTGCCCTGCCCGCTCCTGCCTGCCCCTGCCTGCGAGCCAGGCCCTCAGCTCCTGCCCACCGCCACCCACCTCCTTGGAGGTGACACTCTCCAGGTCAGCGCTGGCCATCACGTCCCGCAGCAGCGCCCGCACCGCCTGCTCCGACAGTTCCGGCGCCGCCGGCCTGGCACCCGTGTCACCCTGTCATGGTGGGCCCCACCCTGCCCAGGCCCCGCCTCCTCCGCTCCCAAACCCCTCCCCTAAACACAAGCCCCCACCTCCCCACAGCGCTCCCCAGACTGGAAGCTCCACCCCCTCCCTTGATGCCCCACCTACTTCCTTTAAGCCCCACCCACTTCCTTTAAGCCCCACCCTCACCCAGACAACTCCCGCCCCTCCATTAACTCCACCCTCCAAGCACAGCCACACCCAATTGTCCCACCCCTTTCCCACAAACCCCGCCCCTCCACCCCACCCTGACGCTCCCCAGCCCAGGAGAAGTGCCTGAGTGGCCAGCAGGCTGGGAGGGGGAGGGGCATGGGGGTGGAGCATACCGGAGGGGCGTGGGCGAGGCGGGACGGACGGACTCGAGGTCGGCCATGGCCAACCACTCATTGAGGCAGCTCTGTTCCGAGGCCAACGCCGCCGCGTAGCCGCGGGCCCAGGCCAGCGCCGGCCCCCCGGGGATGTGCCCGCCGCGGGACGCCTCCTCGCAGGCGCGGTGCAGCTCCTGCAGCACGGCCCTGCCGCACAACACCTGCCACCACCGCCCCGGCACGTGCCCGCGTCTCCTCCCCACCGCCACGGCCGGGGCACCCCACCGGGGCAGCACCAGTGTCCCCCCAGCATGTGGGTGGCACCTCCTATCTCCCGCTGGCAAAGCTGGGTGGCCCATGGCCGTGCCCAAACTGCCCCTCACAATGGTCCCCCGTTCCCACCACCGTGCCCAGTGCACGTATGTCCGTGTCCTGGCTGTGCCCATGGTGCTGCCCACATCCTCCATAACCCTGGTGGTGCCCACGTCCCCCATGGTCATGGCGGGGCCCACTCCCCCCGTGCCCACAGCCGTGCCCCCATCTGTGCCCATGCTGGCACCAACATCCCCCATGTCCATGGCAGTGCCCACATCTGTGCCCACGGTGGTGGCAATGTCCCCCATAACCCTGGTGGTGCTCACGTCCCCCAAGGCCACGACGGTGTCCATGTCCCCTGTGCCCATGGTGGCACTGACATCCCCCCTGTCCGTGGCAGTGCCTACATCTCCTGTGCCCACGGTGGTGCCCGTGTCCCCTATGGCCATGACGGTGCCCATGGTGGTGCCCACGTCCCCTTCACCCGCAGCCACACCCAGGGCTCGCTCACCACATGGTCTGGACAGAGATGGGCTTGAAGATGCGGGTCTGTCCCCCCGATGTCACGCTGAACCCCCTGGGCACCACGGGGAGACGTGTGGGTCAGAGTGGGCACCTCAGCCCCACCCCTCACCACAGGCCCCCCCCAATCTCATGACCCCCACCCTTATAAGCCCCTCCCTTTTTCAGAAGCTCCACCCATACTTACCCATCACCGTCGAGGAAGACCTGGGTGTCGCTCCAGAGGGGCAGCACCATGCCCAGGGTGCAGCAGGTGGCCCTGGGGCAGGCAGAGGTCAGGGGGTGCGGCCGCCCCCCCACGCCCCCCCCCCCCGCCCCGCTCACCCCTCGTGGGTGAAGTCCACGCCCAGCAGCGCCGTCTCTCCCTCGGCTCCCGCCTCCTCGGGCCGCACCACCAGCAGGTACCGCACCCGCCGTGGCCGCGACGATTCCAGCCGCACCGCCTTGGGATGGGGGGAGCATGAGGGGTCCCCCTGCACCCCTGGGGGGCAGCACGGTGGGATCTGCCCCCCGGTGCCCGGGGAGCAGCAGCAAGCACACATCCCATCCCATACAGCTGGGCTGTGTCCCATCCCCATCCTGTCCCCACCCCATTCCATCCCCATCCTGACCCCATCCCATCCTATCGCATCCCCATCCTCATCGCGGCCTGCCCTGCACCATCGTCATCCTGTCCTCATCCCATCCTATCTCTATCCTCATCCTGTCCCATCCTGTCTCATCCCATCCTCATCCCATTCCCATACCCGTCCTTTCCTCATCCCCATCCCCATTCTGCCCCATCCCAATCCCACCCTGCCCCCTCCCACCCTCCTCCCGTCCCATCCTCATCCCCATCCTGTCCCCATCTAGATCCCATCCCCATTCCCTTCTCGTCCCTATCCCTGTCCCTATCCCTATTATGTCCCATCCCAATCCTGCTCTGTCCCATTCCACCCCCAACCTGTCCCCATCCCCTTCCCACCCCCACCATCCCTGTCCCCGTCCCCGGGGGTGGCCGTGTCCTACCAGCCGAATGGCATCTTGGGGACGCAGCAGCTGCATCATGAGCTGCAGGTGCTGCTCCTGCCGCCCCGGGGCCTGGCCGGGGGGTGCAGCCGGGGGGGGCTCGGCCTCCAGGGGCTCCTCCGCGGGCAGCAGCAGGGCAGCCCCCTTGACCATGACGAAGCTCTGCCTGGCGGGGGGGGGGAAGGCAGAAGGGTCCTGAGTGGGACGTGGGGGGCCCAGCCCACAGCAGGACCCGGCCTTGGCAGCTGGGGTACCCCCAGAGTTCTCCCCCGAGGATGGGGGGGGAGAGCTGGGGGGCTGGGGCAGCAGGGGGTGGGAGATGCTCCTCAGGGGGTAACTGTGTCCCCTCCCAACCCCAGTGACACCCTCCCCACACCCTTTCCGTGGCTTTGGGGCCCCTTCTCACCGCCGCTGCAGCTGCCTGCGCCTGGGCACATCTTCCTCCTGCAAAGCACAGTTGGGGTGAGTGTGGGGGGCAATGCCACGGGGAGACCATAACCCCAGGGCACGGAACATGCCCGGGGGAGCCCAGCAGACCCCCCCTGGCAAGTCCTGCAGCGGCACTGCGGGCCAAAGCCACCCTGTCAAACTGACACCCCCCCCAGCATCCTGGGGAGTGGAGGGGCCCTGGGAGGGGTCCCGCTGGGGAGGCAGAGCCCTGGGGACCGGCCCTGGGATGTCAGGGGAAGGTCCTGTGTCTGTGCGCCCCCCCCAACCCCCAAGCTGGGTGCTGCCCCCGGGGGAAGTGCTCGCAGGGGGGCCCTGGGCTGTGCACCCAGATAAGGCCCAGTGGTTACTGGAGGGGGTGGGGACGGGCGCTGGAGCACTGGTGACAGTGGGAGCAACCGGGAGCAACTGGGAACAATCCCCCCCCCCCCTCCCCCCAAACTACGAAGCAACTCCCAGCCGGGAGTAGAGGCGACCCCATCGCGTGCTGGGGGCAACTGGGCTCCCAGTAACCTCCCACCGGGAGCGACTGGAGGAGCCTTTTCCCCCCTGCACTGGGAGCAGCCGGGACAGTCCGTACCCCCGCCGCCGGGACCGCTGCCGGGAGCCCCCGTACCCCAGCGCCAGGAGCCCCCGGGACATTCCGGACCCCTCCCCACCCTCCGGGACCCCCCGGGACAGCCCGGACCGCCCCCCCCTCCGGGAGCCCCGTACCCTCCACCGGGAACCCCCGGGACAGCCCGTACCCCCCGCCGGGACCCCGCCGGGACATCCCGTACCCGCCCCTTCGCCGAGACCCGCCGGGGCAGCCCGTACCCCGCACCGGGAGCCCCCCGGGACATCCCGTACCCCCCGCTCTCCGCCGAACCCCCCCTCCGGCACAGCCGCGCTTCTCACCGGCTCTCCCGGACGAACCGGGACCTCCCGCCCACTCCCACCCCCTCCGCCCGGCAGCACCGGTGGGTCCCGGGCCGGGTGGCCCCGGTGGCGGTGCCGGTGCCGCCCCGCACTCACCGCGGGGCTCCCGGCGGACCCGGCCGCCCGCCGCACGGTGACCAGCGCCATGCCCCGCCGCGCCGCACCAGGAAGCGCCGCCGCCGCCTCTGCCCCGCCCGGACGGGAACGGGCACGATCCCGGGGACGGGCCCCGGCGACGGCACGGCCCGCGGCGGGACCCCCTCCGCCCCGACACCGGGACCACCGCCCCGGGAACCCCCGGATCGTCCTCCAACGGGAGCGGGACCTCCCCGAGAGGACTCCCCCCGCCCCCCGCCGCGACCCCCATCCGTGTTGCCCCTGGACCCCCTCCCCCCCCAATTCACCCTGCAGCCCCGGGGACCCCTCCACGAGGGGCAAACCCCCCGATCACGAGGGTGCCCAGCACCCCAGGACCGCCCCCTCCCTGGAGCTCCTCACCCTGGCACCACTCCGGGTCCCTTGGCCACGTCCCCCCCCCTCCTGCCCCGGGGCCCCGGCCCCCACCATGACCCCCTGCATCCAGCAACCCTCACCCCACCCCGGGAGCGGGGTACCCCAGACCAGACCCCCGCTGCCCTGGGCCCCCCTCCCCGAGCCCCTTGTCACACCGTGGCTCAGCAGAGGGACCCCAGCCAAGCCCCCCCTCCCCGGGCGGGGGTCTCCCCAAGGAGGATAAATTAAATAAATTAAACTCAGGGGAGGGAATGGGGGCACAAGGCCAAATTATGGGGGGGGGGGTGTTGAAGGGGAGGGATCTGACCAGTGCCACCCACACGGTTGCTGGCTCCGCCCCTTCACCTGGGTCCCACCCCCTTTTTAAGGCTCCACCCCTTCCCCAGGCTCCACCCCCTGGGCCACCCCCCAGGCACAGTCCGCACACACCACATATATATATATATGTATATGTATATGTACATACAGCCGGGGCCCCCCGGCCCCCCCACTGCCACCGAGGGATGAGGCCTGGGGGTCCCTGCCTGGCCTCACGGTCCCCAAAGTGGGGTGTCTTCAAAGAGGGGTCAACCGTGTCTCACGGGGCCCCCTGGGTCCGTCCTGCCCCCCATGGGGTCAATGTACAACACTGAAGAGGAAGAGGGGGAGTCCCTGGGATGGGGGGGGTCCTTGGGGATAGGGCGGGTCCCTGGGGTGGCGGGGTCCCCAGATCAGGGTCCCTGGGCTGAGGTTGGAACCTGGTGGGAGGGGAGCCCTAGATTGGGGGTCCCGGGGGTAGGAGGATCCCTGGATCAATTCCCCCCTGTGTGGGGGCTGTGCCCACATCAGGGGGGTCCCTGGCACGGGGGTGTCACCCCGGCACCGGCTGGTCCCCAGGCAGGGCTATGCCCGATTTGGGGTGTCCCAGTGCGTGGATGGTGCCCACGCCGAGCTGTCCCCGTGCGAGGCGGTGCCGTCAGGGGGGGGTGTCCCTGTCCCCCCCCAACTCCACGCGGGGGACATCCGTGTCCCCGTGCGGATCTCCCCGCCGCTACTTGTCGGTGAGGGAGAGGCGCAGGATGCGCTGAAGCTCCTCGTCTTCCTCGCGCCGGCGTCGCTCCCGCTCCTCCTGCTCCCGCTCCGAGAGCGCCATGGCCAACCGCAGCTGCTCCGCGAAGCTGCCGTAACCGGGGGGTGCGGGGGGGCTGCCGCCGCCCGCCCCGGGCGGTGTCCCGGCAGGGGGGGGGTCAGCGCTGGGGCCGGCCTGCAGCAGCATGCTCTCCTGCAGGGCCCTGTGGGGAGAGGCGATGTGGCCACGCCCCCTTCGTGTAAACCACACCCACACCCACCAGGAAACCACACCTCCAACCCAGGAAGCCCCTCCCCTTTAGGCCACACCCCAAGGCTCCTCCTCCCTGCCCCACCCTGACACCTTGAAGGCCCCTCCCCTCCTGCCTCTGCTGCTCCCCAGATGGGGTGGGTGGGGCATGCACATGCCACGCCCCCAAGTGGGCAGGGCCTCACCGTTCCAGCTGAAGCTCCTCGTCGTAAGGGGGCGGGTCAGTGCCGGGGCGGGTGTTGGTCAGCGCCTCCCAAATGGTCACCTGAGGAGGGGGGAGGGATTAAGGGGCGTGGCCTTCAGCTGGAGGGCGTGGCTTATCCCACCGCAGGCGTGGTCATCCCTGGCATAGGGGCGTGGCCTCACCTGGTCAGTCTCTGTGCCGGCGTCGAGCAGGCTCTGCTGGATGGCGAACTGGAGCAGGTCGTCGTCCTCGTCCCGCAGGGGCTCGCTGCGCCCCGCGCCCAGCACCGTGTACCCCGCCGGCACCTCGAACACCCCCGCCTCCACCTCGCACGGGAAGGGCCAGCCTGCCGCACCACCGAGACGTTGGGGTGCCCTGTGAGCACCCTGCAGCATCCCACAGCACCCCACTCTGTCCCACGGCACCCCACAGCACCCCACGGTGTCCCACGGTGTCCCACGGCACCCCCAGCTTCCCACAGTGTCCCACGACACCCCACGGCACCCCATGCTGTCCCACAGCATCTCACAGCACCCCAAGGCACCCCGTGGCATCCCAGAGCATCCTGCACCCATGGCACCCACGGTGTCCCACAGCACCTCATGGCACCCCATGGCATCCCACAGCACCCCATGGTGTCCCACAGCACCCCGCAGCATCCCACAGCACCCCATGGCACCTTTCAGCGCCCCACGGAACCCTGTGGCACCCCACGGTATCTCAGAGCACCCCTCGGCATCTCACAGCAACCCGTGGCACCCCACACCCACAGGCTCCCTATGCGCCTGAGCACCCTTAGCACCCTGCACCCCACGGCCATGCCACCCCGTGTCCAGAGGGCCCACAGGCCCTGACACTCCCCAGCCCAGGGATCCCCCTCAGCACCCAGCACCCACAGTCACCACCCCTGGCATGACCCCTACCCCCACACAGATCCCCAGGGCACCCCCCCATCCCACATGTACCCCCTCCAGGCCCCCCCCCCGCCCTAGCTTCCCCCAGGCTCACCTCTGGGGCCAGTGGGCTGGGCACCGGGGGGCTGGGGGGGGGCGCACACCCGCACGGAGCCCAGCGGCTGGTCGCACCCGCAGAGGTTGCTGAAGGTGATGCGGGCGTTGAGCACGTGGAAGAGGGGGATCTCTGGGGGTACAGGGGTCAGTGGCCCCGCCCAGAGATAAGCCTCACCCCCCCTGCCCTCACTCCCCTGGCCCCCCTCCTCACCGATCTTGACCGGGAAGCCGGGGGGCAGTTTGAGGGTGATGAAGTCGCGCAGTTTGGCGAAGTGGGCGTTGGAGATGGCCATGAGGTCGATGATGGGCGTCACCTGCTCCGCCAGCGACAGCGGGTGCTGCTCGCACAGCCACAGCGTCGCCTTGAACCTGCCCGGGCACTGGCGTCGGCACGGGAACCCCGCCCCTGCCGCGGCCCCTGGACCCTGTCACCACCCCCGTGGGGCCTGACAACCAGTGCAGCGTCCTTGGGACCGTTACCCCCCCGTGTGTCCTGACACCCCAGGGCCATGTCCCTGGGACCCCACCACCTCCCTCGTGGCTCCTGACACCCAGGGCCACGTCGCCCAGGACCCTGTCACCTCCCCTGTGGCTCCTGACACCAACTGCTACGTCCTCCAGGACTTTGTCACCTCCCTTGTGGCTCCTGACACCCCAGTGCCACGTCCCCTGGGACCCCATCACCTCCCCTGTGGCTCCTGACACCCCTCTACCACATCCCAGTGGACCATGTCACCACCCCCAGTCCTCCTGCCACCCCGGTGCCATGTCACCAAACTGCACCCATTCCCTGTCACCCCAGTGCCACGTCCCCTGGGGCCCCCATGTCACCCCGTGGCGGTGACCTCACCTCTGCACCTTACTGGACATCTCGATGGGGCGCCCGATGTTGCGGGTCTCCAGGTCGAAGTGGGGGTCGAAATACTCCTCGGGGGTGATGGCCGTGGGGTTGGTGGGGCTGGCGGCCTGCAGCACGGGCGCCTGCGGTGACACCGCCACCACTCAGTCCGGGCACCTGGGGGGCCCCCCCCCAGAACTGGGGGGTGCGCCCCAACCCCTCTTGGGGAACCCTCCCCACCCCAACCGCTCACCCCGTTGTGGGTGCTGTGCTGCTGTGCGATGCCCAGGAAGGAGTGGAAGGGGGTCTTGGAGCCTGGGTGGGGAGAGAGGGGGGTGCAGGGGTGCAGGGTGGGCAGGGGGGCACGGCACCCCCACATCTGCCCGGGCTGGCAGGAGTCACGCCCCACACAATGACCCACTCCTGACAGGTCACAGCCAGCACCCACAGGGTCCCACGCCTGATGGGTGACACCCCACACGCTGTCCCACACCCAGTAGGTGACACCCAGCACCCATAGTGCCCCACGCCTGATGGGTGACACCCCACACGCTGTCCCACACCCAAGGGGGGACACCCAGCACTCGCAGTGCCCCACACCCGACGGGTGACACCCAGCACCCACACCACCCACAGTGCCCCACGCCTGATGGGTGACACCCCACACACTGTCTCACGCCTGACACATATCCCACCCAAGTAGGGGGTGGACCTTGCACTAGGGGGCGGGCCTTGCACCAGGAGGGGGTGTGTCCCAGCTGTGAGCGGGTTCCCTGATTGGCTGACGGGGCTGTCACCTTTGCTACGTGACTTGTCCTGGTCCGAGAGATGCTCTGTCCGCGTCTTGGTGACCAGCTCCACGTTGCTGGCGCTGTACACCTGCGGGGGGACACAGGATGAGCCCCGCCAGGCACTGGGGGGTACCCCCTTTCTCCCCCAACCCCGACTGTGCCCACCTTGGCCTCGTAGCCGCTGACCACCTCCATCTTCTCCGAGCGCCAACCCCAGATCCCCGACTTGTTCCTGGGGAGGGGAAGGTGTCAGCCCCCGCTCACCCTCTTGCACAAGAGTTTCCTTCCCCTTCACCCACATCCGAGCCCTCGCACGGCCCCTTCCCGCAAGGCACCACCCCACACCTTTCCCCATACTGGGGTCCACCACATGCCCCCCCTCACCCTCCCAGGGTGTCAACCCACCTCTCGAAAGCAATGTTCCTGGTGTCGAGGTGCGTGGAGACGATGGGGGACGTCAACCGCCCGGCCACGTGCTCCTCCGAGGGCTGCATGGCCGCCAGCAGCAGGTCGGGCTCGTGCAAGGCCAAGGCCAACGTCTCGGTGTAAACCACCTGCTTGTCGTGGTCCACCTCCATCACCACCGCCCCCTCGTCTGTGCACGGGGACACAGGTCACCCCGCCACCCGTGTCTACCCCAACACCCCCAAGCTTGGGGGTCGCTTCATTTTAGGGATATTTGGGGGGTGTTGGTGGGGAATCGGGGGTCCCTACAGAGGACTGAGGTCGCTGGTACGTGTGAGCGCTGCTGGAAGGGGGAACTGAGGCCCCCATAGGGGATTTGGGGTCTGTATGGGGGTTACTTATGACACACAGGGTCTGGGGGGTCTCTGAGGGGGTCTGGGGGTGTCCTGCAGGAGCTGGAACCGACCTTCCCCCTTGAAGATGTAGCTGCGGCGGCCGCGCTGCCACGTCATGTGCTCGAAGCCCAGCAGCGTGGTGTCAACCCGCAGGCTCTCGCCCCGCTTCCAGACACGATAAACGTCGCTGGGACACACCTTGGAGACCAGGGGCACTGCGGGCCCCCCCACCCCATCAGGTGGAGTGTGGTGGACACACACACACACACACACACACACCCCACCCCACTCCGGCCCCTCGGCCCTGCTCACCCCAGCTGGTGAACTCCCACTTCATCTCCACGTAGAAGTCGGATGCCTGGAAGAGATGAGGGGGTCACAGAGAAGATGGGGGACATGGAGGGGTGGGCTGGAGGAGTCGGGGGGGGCCCTGCTGGGGTCACTGGGGAAGATGGGGAGTCTTGGGTGTCCCCACTTGGGTCATGGGAGACTTGGGAGAGCAGAGTCTAGGGTGGGGGCCTGGCAGGATAAGCAGGGGGTCACTGGGGGAAGAATGGACGAGACGGGGGTCCTGGGGAGACTTGGGGTGTCCGTTTGCCCCCCCTAGCCCTCAGCCTGGTGGGACCCCAGTGGACGTACCCGTCGCAGTTTGCTGAGCAGCTCAGGGATGCCGGCGAGCCGCCGCGTCGCCCGCTGGTAATCGCGGTACTGGAGCACCAGTTGCACCATCTCGGGGTCCCCCGTGCTCACCGCCTCCTGCAGCACTGGGGCGCGGGGGTACCGTCACCCGGGGCCGCCGCCAGCGCCCCGCACCCTCCGTGACGGTGTCCCCAGGCCGCTTGGCAGCGGTGGCGAGGGGCCGCCGGCCGTGCCCCGCGTACCCGTCCAGCCGTTGGCGTTCTCCCGGCCCACGTTGGCGTTGTGCCGCAGCAGCACCCGCACCGACTCCAGGTGCCCCAGGGACACGGCCAGCTCCAGCGGGGTCCGGCCGCGGGGGTCCGGCAGCTCCACATCGTGCTGCGTGGGCAGACAGGGTCACTGCCACCAGCCTGGCATGTCCCCAAACCCCCCGAACCCTCCCAGTACACCCCCAACATCGTTCTGCCACAGCCCCAGGCCCTGTCCTGGCACCCCAGTGCTGGTCCCCAGCACCCCAGGATGTCCGTGTCCCCGGCCAGTGCCCCCCCGTCCTCCCATCACCGCATCCTCCCCGCTCCCAAGGCCCAGTGTCCCCTGTCCCCCCGTGTCCCCAGTCCCCCTACCCCTCCAGGTCTCAAGTCCTCCTGCCCCCCAGTCACGTGGTCCCCACAACCCCAACACTCCCTGTCCCCTCGGTACCCTGTCCCAGTGCCACCAGCCCCTCCCCAGTGCTCCCGGTGCTCTCAATTTCCCAGTCACCCACTTCTCCCAGTGTTCCAGTGCCCCCAATCTCCCTGTACCTCCAGTGCTCCTATCCCAGTGCTTGCCGAACCCCAAGTCCCCCCAGTGCTCCCAGTTGCTTGCAGTTCCCTGGTGCTACAGTCCCCAGTGCTCCCAGTCCCCCAGTCTCTCCCATGTGTCCCTAGTCCCCCTCAGTGCCACTGGTCTCCCCAGTGCTCCCATTTCCCCAGTCCCCCGTGCTCCCAGTCCCCCCCAGTGCTCCCAGTCCCCTGTACCCCCAGTCCCCTCCCAGTGCTCACATTCCCTCAGTCCCCTGTACTCCCAGTTCCCCCCAGTGTTCCCAGTCCCTTCATTCCCTATGCCCACAGTCCCCCCCACCCCGTGCCCACAGTCCTCCCCCGTGCCCCCAGTCCCCTGTACTCCCAGTCCCCCCCAGTGCTCCCAGTCCCCTCATTCCCTATGCTCACAGACCCTGTACCCCCAGTCCCCTCCCAGTGCTCCCATTTCCCCAGTCCCCTGTACTCCCAGTCCCCCCCAGTGCTCCCAGTTCCCTCATTCCCTATGCTCACAGTCCCCATGCCCCCAGTCCCCCCAATGCTCCCAGTTCCCTCATTCCCTATGCTCACAGTCCCCATGCCCCCAGTCCCCCCCAGTGCTCCCAGTTCCCTCATTCCCTATGCTCACAGACCCTGTACCCCCAGTCCCCTCCCAGTGCTCACATTCCCTCAGTCCCCTGTACTCCCAGTCCCCTCCAGTGCTCCCAGTCCCCTCACTCCCTATGCCCACAGTCCCCCGTGCACACAGTCCCCCCCAGTGCTCCCAGTCCCCTGTACCCCCAGTCCCCTCTCAGTGCTCCCATTTCCCCAGTCCCCTGTACTTCCAGTCCCCGCCAGTGCTCCCAGTTCCCTCATTCCCTATGCTCACAGACCCCATGCCCCCAGTGCTCCCAGTCCCCTCATTCCCTATGCTCACAGACCCTGTACCCCCAGTCCCCTCCCAGTGCTCCCATTTCCCCAGTCCCCTGTACTCCCAGTCCCCCCCAGTGCTCCCAGTTCCCTCATTCCCTATGCTCACAGTCCCTGTGCCCCCAGTCCCCTCCCAGTGCTCACATTCTCCCAGTCCCCTGTACCCCCAGTCCCCTCCCAGTGCTCTCATTCCCTCAGCCCCCTGTACTCCCAGTCCCCCCCAGTGCTCCCAGTCCCCTCACTCCCTATGCCCCCAGTCCCCGTGCCCCCAGTCCCCCCCAGTGCTCCCAGTCTCTCACTCCCCTGTTCCCCCACTCCCCCCCAGTCCTCCCAGCACTCCCAGTCCCCCACTCCCCCCGCCTTTCCCGGTGCCCCCGCCACCCCTCACCTCTCAGTCCCCGCTCCTCCCCGCACCCCCCCCGCCCTCCCCGCCGGCGGATGCGGGGCTCGGTGCCGGTCCGCCGGTGCCCCCGCGCCCACCGTGCCGGTGCGCAGGGCGCTGTCCAGCGCCTGGTGCCGGTTGTGCCAGACGAGCCGGTGCAGCGGGAAGGTGTCGGTGGGACGGGCCATCCCGTCACCATGTCCCCCGGGAGAGCGGGGGGGCTGGGGGGAGGAGGGGGGAAAGGGGGGCGGGGGAGAGAAGAGGGGGGGTGGGACACACGGCGGCGGGCGGCGCGGGCGGACGGGCCGCAGCGCCGGGGCCTGCCCGCAAATGGCTGCGCGGGGGCGGCGGCGCAGCGCGGCGGCGCGGGGCGGGGCCGGACCGGGCACGGCGGGAGGGGGAAGGGGACACACACCCCCCCCGGGCACCGGAACCGGGAGAAGAGGGGACGGAGCGGGTGGCGGTGCACCGCGACGTCCTGCAGCGAGCAACCCCGCGCCGAGGAGCCGTCCCGCCCCGCTCCGGGGTCGGTACCGGGGGCTGCGCCCGCACCCCCCCTCCGCGGTATCTCCGCGACTCCCCCCTTTCGTGCCCCGGGAACCACCAGGCGGCCGGTCCCGTCCCGCCCCCGGCGTGTGTGTGTGTGTGTGTGTGTGTGTGTGTGTGTGTGTGTTGGGGGGGGCAGTTGTTGATTTCGAGGCACAGCCCTCATATCAGACACCGGAGAATCCCCCCGCCCCGCGGCTCCGGGAATCAGCGCCCCGCCAGCGCCTCACCCCGCGGGCAGGAGGGGGGTGTGGGGGGGGCGGTGCAGCAGGAAAGGTGCTGCCTGTACGACCCCGCACCAAGGGGACAGCGCAGCGGCAGGGGGGACCCGACCCCCCCGTTCCCCCCCAGAGCCCCCCTGCACCCCAGTACGCCCCCAAAGGGCAGGGGGGGACGAGACACACCCCACAACTCTGGGGTAGCCTGAGGGGGTGGGGGACACCCCTGTCACCCCTCACAATGAGGTGAAGCCAGACGGTGTTTTTCCAGATTTTTATTATAAAAACTTTTTTTTTAAATGTTTTGTTGTTTTTTTTTTTTTTCTCTTTTTCCTCCATTCTCACGTCTCTGCTCATTAAAATCTCATTCACCAGCAGCCCCGGCCCTGCCCGGTGCCCCCCCAGTGCCCCCTGAGCAGCCCGACCCGAGACCAATATTTACAGATGCTGCCTGGGGGGGGCTGGGGGACACCCACCATGGGGGTGATTTGGGGGGGGGATGTGGGGTGTCCCCCAGCTGCTGCCTCCTCCCAGCCCCCCCCTCTCCTCCCCATGACACCCAAACTGGGGATGGCAGGGGCAGAGCTGGGGGGGGGGGGGCAGGCGGAGGGGACCCATGGCACAGTATTTACAGGGGGGGGCCCCCCCCGGGGACACACACAGACACACACACTCACCCACAGTCACACACGCACACACCGAGGAGTTGGCACCCACAGGAGGGGCACGGCAGAGCCGGGGGGGTGAGGGGGGGCACACCGGCTCATGGAAAGAGAAGCAGGGGGGGACACAAAGGCTACAGGTGAGACGAGTTGGCCAGTTCCCTGCCCGGCCGCCAAGCTGGGCACCCACTTGCCCCATTTTGGCACACACAGCGGTGGCGAAGCTGGGGGCGGGGTGAGGGGGGGCAAGGAGAGGACTGGGGGGGCGCGGGGGCTGCCTTCATCTTAGCCGGAGAGTTTGTAGAGGATTTTGGGGTGGGAAACACACACAGGCTGGGGAGAGGTGCTGAGCCGCACCGCGTCCCCCCCCAGCGCCAGCCCCGCGCCCGGCGGGTGACACCGGGTGTCCTCCAACACCTGGTGTGGGGGTGACAGAAAGGAGCAGGGGTGGGGTGCGGGGGGGCACGCGGGAACCCAACCCAATAAATTAGAGGCGCGGGGAGGAGGGTAAAGGAGGAGAAGGGGGGGTCAGAGGCCGTTGGCGGAGCGCTGGACGAACGGCACTTTGCTGAGCTCCACCACGGGCGAGCGGGGCTTGTTCTGCATCCGCGGGACCCGCTGCAGCAGCTGCTGCGCCTGGCGCTGGGCGTCCCGCAGCTCCTTCCGCCACTGCGCCAGCTCGGGGTCGCTCTGGGCAGGGCAGGGCAGGGCTTAGGATGGGGCTCCCCGGGGCACCCACAAAGGGGTACAGGGTGATTGGAGGGCTCCCCGGGGTGCTCAGGTGGGGTACAGGGTGATTGGAAGCTCCCTGGGGTGCCAGGGCTGGGTATGGGGTTGTTGAGGGGCTCTCTGGGCAGGGTACAGGGTGGTTGGGGGCTCCCTGGGGGGACAGGGCAGGGTAGGGGGTGGTCAGTGGCTCCCCAGGCAGGGAAGAGGGTGGTCAGGGGCTCCCCGGGGTGACAGGGCAGGGTAGGGGGTGGTCGAGGGGCTCCCCAGGGTGCTGAAGTACAGTACAGGGTGGTTGGGGGCTCCCTGGACAGGGCACAGGGTGGTCGGGGGACTCCCCTGGGGTGTCAGGGCCCTGGGGTGACCCCAAGCTTTCAGTATTTGTGTCCCGTGCTGGCTTGGTGGGTTAAATATAGAGGCCTAGTGGTGGCCAACAAGGTTTGGTGAGTGCCCAGCAGAAGCAACCAGCACCCAGGGAAGATGGCCAGTGAAGGGCAGGACAGGGCTAGCGAGCGCCAGGCAGGACTTGGCCCCTGCCCCCCCCGCGCCGGGGCAGCACTCACATCGCACTGCAGCACGAACTGCTTGCCGCCGCGGATGCGCAGCAGGATGCACTTGCGCTCCTTCACCTGTGTCTCCTCCACCGAGTCGATCTCCTCCATGGTGAGCAGGGACTGCTGGGGGGACAGGCTCAGCCCGGCGGCCTCATCCCAGGCCCCCCCAGATTCCCTTCTTGTACCCCTTGAGCACCGCACTGTCCCTGCGGCCCCCCCGCCCCAATCCCTCCACCACCACCTTACCGGCGACTCGCCCTCCCCGCGCCACTCGAGGCGGTTGGGGAAGAGGTAGAAATAACGGCGTTGCCACTGCGTCAGGAAGGGGTTGCCCAGCTTGGCCATGTAGCCGTGCATGATGCAGTCCTTGCCCATGGCGTACTCTGCGCCCGCCGCGCCGCGGAGAGGCAGGGTCAGCCCAGGGGGTTGTGAGGCGGGGAGAGGGGTGGGGTGGGGGGGATGGAGGAGGGGTAATGCAGCCCCCACTCACCCTCCTCGTGGCCCAGCTGCTTGTTTTTGGCTTTCTTGCGAGCCTCCAGCTTGTCGGTGTCGGCGTTGACGGCTTCGAAGACGGTTTCTGTCACTTCTTGCTGCCACCGCTCCGAGATGGTGAGCGGGAAGTTGCGGTAGAGTTCCTGGTCACTCTCCAGCAGCTGGTGGGCAGCACCAGGTCACGGGTTTGAGGGGGTGAAGGGGGGGCTGCCCGCTGCTGCCCGCGCCCCCGCCGCGCTCAGCCCCTTCCTCCGTTACCTTGATCCCCTTCGTGTCCTCCTCGTCGAAGGAGCCGATGTCGAAGGCGTCGGCCGCGTTCACCTCGCCGCGGGGAGGGATGAGCGGCGGCGGGTACTGCAGGCAGGAGAGGGGGGGTTGGCGCGGGGCGGCTGCCCGGGGGTCCCCCTGCAGCCTTGCCCATGCGTCGCTTCCCTCTCACCTTCTGCAGGAAAACCATCTGCCAGTCCAGCCCCTTGAAGAAGGGCTCCTCCTTCACCTCCTGAGCCCTGGGGAGCGAGGTGGGGTGAGCGCTGCAGGCTCCCCGGGCAGCAAAGCTGGCGCCGGGTAGAGCAGCGGCGACCGCGGCCGCCCGCCGGGACTCACCCGCGCCCCATGCAGCCCAGGCGGCGGTTGACGTCTCGCTGCAGCAGCCCCTCGAGCAGGGAACGTAGCTCGGGGGAGAAGGAATCCGGCAGCTCGACGGCCTGCGGGAGAGGGAACAGTCCCGGGGTGAGCACACACGCATGCGCAGAGACACGAGCGCATCCATGTGTGTACCCACAGCCGTGAAAACACGCAGACACTGTAAACACACCCGTGTGTGTGTGTGAACACGCCCATGTGCGTGTTGTTCTGCACACGAGTGTACACACACACGTAGGGCACACACCAGGCACTGCTCACCTTCAGGGAGAGGCTGTTCCTGACCCCCACACCCCCTTCCTGTGCCCTCCAGGCCCCCCCGCCTGGTGCACAGCAGCACAGGGGTGCTCCCACCCTGCCCACGCCTGCTTCTACCCCCCTCAGGGCACACGGGGTGAAGGCCGGGGTGCCCCAAACTCACCATTGTGAGGGTCATACGGTCGATCTCGTGCTTGTCCTTAGTCTTGTGCTGCCGGAAGGGGCTGTGCCTGCGGGCATGAGGGGAGAGGGGACCTGAGAGCTGCCCACCCGTGCTTGCCAGTGCCCACCAGCACCCATCCGTGCCCACACGCTCACCCCCGGAGCAGTTTGAAGAGCATGCAGCCCAGCGAGAACCAGTCGGCGCTGCTGTCATACGCCACTCCCTTCTGCAGCACCTCTGGAGCCATGTACCCATGGGTGCCCCTGGGGGGAGAGGGCACAGAGGAGGGTGAGGGGCCATGCCAGGCAGGCGGGCAGGGCAGGCAGGGGTGCAGGCACACACTCACACACTGGCGTGGGGTTTCTTTTTGGAGAAATCACAAGCCAGGCCCAAGTCTGAGATGCGGACGTGGCCAAATTCGTCCAGAAGGATGTTTGCCGGCTGCCGAGACACCATGTCACCCCTGAACCCAAGCACTGCCCATGGGATTTGGGGGTGTTCACAGGATTGAGGCAACCGTGGGACCGAGAAGCACTGGTGGAGTCTGAGAGTGCCCCCCCCCGTCGAGGTCTCAGGATGCCCATGGGGTCCCATGGAGTTTTAGGGGTGCCCACAGGACCTGAGGGCGCTCTCTGGGTTTGGGGAGTGCCCACAGGGTTTGAGGGCTCCTGCAGGGTCTGTGACACCTGTGGGTGCCCACGGGGTCATGGCAGGGGCAGAGGGGGTTTTCTACAAGTCCCAGGATGCCAA
Source organism: Athene noctua (assembly GCF_965140245.1). Lineage (NCBI taxonomy): Eukaryota > Metazoa > Chordata > Aves > Strigiformes > Strigidae > Athene > Athene noctua. The sequence continues at coordinate 10,475,023 of NC_134050.1, read as the reverse complement.
CAAGGTCTCCAAACACCTGCAGGGTGCGAGGGTGCCCATGGGGTCGGTCACCTTGAGGTCGCGGTACACCACGAAGCGGCTGTGCATGTGCTCCAGGCCCAGGATGATCTCGGCCGCGTAGAACCTCATCTCCACCTCCGAGAAGACGCCGTGCTGGGACAGGTGATAGTGCAGGTCCCCCCCTGCGACGACGGGGACCGGGTGTCACCCTGGCACCGCCCTCTGTGTCCCAGGGACAGTGCAGGCTGGCTGGGGGGGAATTTTGAGCCTGTGGCTTGGGCTAGCAGTGGCCCAGCGGCCAGGGATCAGCCCTGGGGCCTCTCACCGTTCATGAGGTCGAGGATGAAGCTGAGCTTGTCGGGGGTGTGGAAGGCGTACGACATGCAGACGATGAACGGGCAGTCCTGGCAGAAGAGGTGGTCACACGGTGCCAGCAATGGCCCAGGGACACCCTCCCTCGCTGTCCCCCTCCCCTGGCCCGTAAGCGGGGTGCCAGCCCCGCCCGGTGCCTGTGTCCTCTCACCCCGGTGCTGACGAGGGACAGCATGATGCGCTCGTTGAGGGCCAAGGTCTCACCCTGCTTCATCTTGATGCGTTTCTTGTCCAAGCACTTCATGGCGTACCTGGGGACAAAGAGTCCCCGCGGGGGGGGGCAATGCAGCTGGGCTCTGCCCACAGCCACAGTACCACGTCCCTCCCGTGCCACTGCTACGTCGCCACAGCCCTGCCCGCCAGCACCCACTGTCACATCACCGCCATCCAGCTACCACCCACGGGCCGTGACGTCCCTGTATCCTCCAGAGACCTGTAGCCATGGCGATACTTCCGCAACCCCCCTAACATCTGTTGTTGCGGCAACACCGCTGCAGAGGCCCTCGGGACCACCACCACAGCCCCAGTGACACCCTCCCCCATCGCAGGCAAATCCCTCTGTAGCCTCCCCCTCCCCACCACAAGAGAGCATCCCCCATTACATTTTGCCTGTATCTGCTTTCCGGCAGCCATAGACCTCCCCAAAACCGCCACGGCCGATGATTCGGTGAACGCTGAAGTCATTCATGGTAAGCTGGAGGGGGTGAGAAGGAGGTGGGGGTGAGTCTGGATACCTGAGCCCCGCAGCACCCACCCTGCACCAAGAGTGTGTCCGTGGTTTGGGTGTGGGATCCCACACCCTGCCTCAGTTTCCCCGGGTGAGGAACACGGAGGCTGCTCCTCACGTCCCCGTGAGCGTGGAAGAGCCACGTGTGAGTGAGTGAAAGCCTGGGGGGTGTGTAAGGGTGCCCCTGAGGGGTGTTTGACTGAGGGTGCTTGTCCAAGGGTACCCACACCGGCCCTAAGGAGCCCCGGGGCAGCAGCCCTTGTCACTGCACCCACGTCCCCCTCCCTGGAAGTGCCCAGAGGTGCCTGGGGTGCCCCAAGGCGCAGGGGTCCCTGCTCACATGGATGTTCAGCTCCACGTTCTTCCACTGGCAGAACCGTGTGAACTTGTCACTGCAATGAAGCACAGAGAGGGGAAGAGTGGAGACCCTGGAAAGCCCCGCCCAAGATGCACCTCATGGCAGAAGGACCCCTTGGATTTGTCTGGAGACAGGCAGCACCCCCGGGGACCCCCGGCTGGGAACAGAGACCCCGGGTCAGAGCTGAGGATGAGAAGAGTCCCCCAAGTCCCTGCTCTGGGGACAGACACTCCTGGAGCTCCTATCTAGGAGGGGCCCCTGGCCCCTCTCTGGGCGGGGAGACCCTGGTCCCTGCTGGGATGGGACACCCTGATCCGTGTGGGACTTTCCTCCGTCTCACCTCTCGATGAATTTCTGGAAGATTCCCCCACGCAGGTTCTGGCAGATCTCCTCAATGTAAGGCTGGGGGGGACACACAGGGCTCAGCACTGGGTCTCCAGTGCCACCCAGGTCACCTGAACCCCTCAGGTCCCATCGTGACATGAGGTCTCCTCCATCCCTGGGATTTCCCATATCCCACTGCCACCCTGACACTGCCAGGCCCCTGGGGATGCTTCTGCCAACCAGGGTCACCTGAGTCTCTGGGGACTCCAACGTCACCACCCCTGGGGACTCTGTTGTCACCCTGGGTCACCTCTAGGTCCAGGGTCTCAATCACCACCCTCTGAGGACCCTCCCCGTTAGGCCTCAGTCTCCTGACTACCACCCCATGGGCACCACCAGCAATCCCCCTCACTCCCAACCTGATGGGGACACCCCCCCCCCCCCCAACCTTTGAGGCCCCTTGTCACCACCAGTCCCCAGCCCCCCACTGTAAGGATTAACCCTCCGAGTACCAGAGGTGGCAGGGACCCCCTCTCTGTCCCGGGTGATGCCCACCTGGAAGAGGTCTGGGGGCACCTGCTTCTTGCTCAGGCGGCTCTGGACATGCTCTGTGGCACTCTTAGAGAAGGGCTGTGAGGCAAGATGGGACCATGTCACCCTGGGCAGAAGAGGGAAAGGCAACCCCCCCAGGGGCCAGGAAGGGCTGTGCAAGTTGGGGAACCCACGGAGGAACCCCCATCTGTAGGGCTGTGGCTCCCAAGAATAGTCCACAGTGGTTTTGGAGCTCCCTCTGAAGATGTCAGTGGCTCGGGACAGTGGGTACACCGCTCCCACCCGTTTTGGGGACACCACCCTGCTACGTCACCCCGCTGTAGTGCCAGCACAGCGCCCACACAGTGCAGCACTCACGTGGGAGCAGGCCAGCAGCTCCTTCATGATGTAATGGTCAAAGATGTGGCGGCTCCGGGCAGTTCGTTCCTCCTCTGAATCCAGCTTCTCGTACTTCTTGATCTGCCAAGGGCACAGCTCCCGTGGCACAGGGGCACAGCCCAGGGATAAGCAGCCCCCAAGACTTGGTACATTGGGAACCACAGCTCCAGCCCCTCTGGGTACCACGTCCCATGAGCACTGGACGGTTATCACCTCCCCTGGATACCCAGGGCACCACCTCCCAACCCCCTGGGAACCCTGGGGTACTCTGCATGCTCTTGGTACCACGTCTGGGGGTCCTGTAGGTAACAAATCCCACCACCAACACTCCTCACGACCATGGGGATCTGTCCAGATGGATGCCCCCATCTCACCTCCTCGTAAAACTCCATCAAGGGTTTGGCCTCCTCTGCCTGGTTAAAGGCGAAGTCTCGGAAGAGCAGGTACCCTGGCAGGGACAGAGCCATGGTGTGAGAGATGCCAGTCCCACAGCCCAAGCCAAAGGCCACTGGGGTGTCACCTGTCCCCACAGCCACCCCCATGCCAGGCGAGGGGAAGGGGAAGTGCCAAGTTGGGGACCGACCAGGGTTTGGCAAGGTGACGCAGTGAGGCGAGGACAGCAGCTGGCACAGGGAGGAGCAGCGCAGCGCTGGAGGGCACCGTGGGGCAGCAGTGCAGTGGGGGAGCAACGGGGCAGGGACAGAGGCGGGCACCGCAGAGGGAGCAGGCCGCCGTGAGGCGGACGTGCCCGGAAACCGCCAGAGGCGGCGGGAGGAAGTGAGAGGCGCTTCCTGCCCCGGCTGGTTAACGCTGGCGCTGGGGGAAGTGACGGGGCGGGGGACGTGGGGTGGGGGGATGTGGCGCAGGGGGTTGTGTCACGCAGCCCCCCTCAACCCTGGCACTGCTGCTCAGCCCCACAGCCCCCTTGCTCCCTCCAGGCCATGCCAGCGGCAGAAGGGAATGTCCAGTGCCACGGCCCCCCCGCACTTGCCCAGGGACACACTGAGTGTCCCTGTATTTGTGGGTGCCCCCAGCTCACCGATCTTCTGCGCGAAGATCTTGTCGAACGTCACTTCTCCCCGGTCCTCCAGGTACTTCTGCATGACGCTGCGGATGCTGGGGAGACGTTGGAGGGGCTCAGCGCCCCACCTGCCCTCCCCCCAGACCCCCTAACTGGCACCCCAGCTGCCCCCCATGCCCCTTCTCTCCTGCTCCTCCTGTGTCCCTGTGGTACCCCAAACCCTGTTGCTGTGTGCCTCCTCCCACCTGGTCTGCGTACCCCCCAAAAGTGTGACACGTTGCTGGGTGCCACTAAGGGTCAGGCACAGGGTGCGCCAGGCACTGGGGTCCACGAGGACCCCCCAGAAAATCCTCCCTGGTGCCTGGCAAGGCACAGGAGGGCAGACTGTGGCCACATGCCTGAGTCCCCTCCTGCTCCCTGGGGAGGAGTGGGGCAGCGTGTGCCCATGCATGCAAGGCTGTGCATGTGTGCCAGGAGCGCAGGACCCAGGCTGGGCTGCGGGTGTTGCGTCAGGGCTGCATGGGGCTGTGGGTCACCCACAGCATGCTGCTGCGTGCCACGCTGCGCTGTGTGTGCGCGCCAGGCTGGGCGTGCAAAGGGAAGTTGTGAAGTTGGGTGTGTGGGCAGAAGGGGGTGTGTGCATGAGAGCGACACAGGCGCGGGGGCAGCGGGGAGCAACACAAGTTAGTGTGTGTCTGTGTGTGTGTGCAGAGAGGCCACAGGTCCTGTGTGTGCCAGCTGAACACTTGCACATGTGAGATATACACGGGGTGTACACAGGTGTGTGCATGCAGCCACCCCCCTGCACTCTGCACATGGAATCCCAGAATCATCTGGGCTGGAAAAGCCCTTGAAGCTCCTCCAGTCCCACCATGAACCTCACCCTGACCGTTCCCAACTCCACCAGATCCCTCAGCGCTGGGTCAACCCGACTCTTCAACCCCTCCAGGGATGGGGACTCCCCCCTGCCCTGGGCAGCCCATTCCAACGCCCAACAGCCCCTTCTGCACAGAAATCCTTCCTCAGAGCCAGCCTGACCCTGCCCTGGGCAGCTTGAGGCCATTCCCTCTTGTCCTGGCGCTTGTTCCTTGGTTCAAGAGACTCATCCCCCCTCTCTGCACCCTCCTGTCAGGGAGCTGTAGAGGGCCAGGAGGTCTCCCCTCAGCCTCCTCTTCTCCAGACTAAACCCCCCCAGTTCCCCCAGCCGCTCCCCAGCAGACCTGTGCTCCAGACCCTGCACCAGCTCCGTTGCCCTTCTCTGGCCACGTGTGTGTGTGTGTGTGTGTGTGTGTACATACACAAGTGCGCGGCTGCAGGAGGGCACGGGAGTGGATGTGGGTGTGCCTGGCAGAGGAGGTGTGCACCGGGCTGGCGTGTGGGTGTACACAGGGTGCGACTGTAGGCTGGGCAGCGTGTGTGTCTGTGTGTGCACACCCAGGCGGGTGTGTGTGTGGGCCGGGTGCCCGTGCACACCTGTGGACACACGCGTACAGGGCGTAGTGTGTGTGTGTGTGTGTGTGTGTGTGCGCGCACAGGAGGTGGCTGTGCACACACAGCCGTGCCTGCCCGCGGCGGGGGAGCGGGGGTGTGTGTGTGTGTTGCCGTGCCGGGCTGAGCGGGAGGGCTGTGCCCGCTGCCGGGGCCGCGGTGGTCCTGCCTGGCCCTGGGAGACGGGGCCGGGCCGCGGCCGGGGAACCGGGCCCGCGCTGCGCCGGGACAAGGGGCAGCGGGGCAGGGCCGGGGCGGACGGACGGACGGGCACGGGGCCTCACCTGGGCTCGGGCAGGAGGATCCTCTTGCTGGCGCGGGCGGCGGGCGCGGCGCGGCTCTTCTCCATGGCCATCAGGTAGCTCACGTCCGCCAGCACCGCCTCCAGGTCCGCCATCTTGCACCGCGCCGCCGGCCCCGCCGGCCCCACCGCCCCACCGCCGCCGGACCGGACCCGGACGGACCCGGAACCGGAACCGGAACCGGGACCCGGAACCGGAACCGGGGGCGGTCCCCCCTTCCACCCGCCTCCCTCCCTCCCTCCCCGGGACGGGCCGTGCCCGGGGAGGCTCAGCGGCGGGGGGCCATGGCGGGCGGGGACGCCTCGGGGGAGCGCGGGGCCCTTCCGCGTGTCGCTGCGCGTGGCCGCGCGCGTGCCTGTGTGACCGGCGGCGCTGCCGCCGCGGGACGGCGCGGGGGCGGGGCCAAAGGGGGGCGGGGCCCGCCGCGCCGACGCTCCGCCCACATGGGCCGGGCCGGGACACCGGCGGGCGCGTGGGGGACACCGGGTGTGAGTGTGTGTGTGTGACACCGTGTGTGTGTGTGTGTGTGTGTGTGTGTGACACCGGGTCTGAGTGTGTGTGTGTGTGTGTGTGTGATACCGTGTGTGTGACACCGGGTCTGAGTGTGTGTGTGTGTGATACCGTGTGTGTGACACCGGGTCTGAGTGTGTGTGTGTGTGACACCGTGTGTGTGTGTGTGACACCGGGTCTGAGTGTGTGTGTGTGTGACACCGTGTGTGTGTGTGACACCGTGTCTGTGTGTGACCCCATGTGTGTGTGTGTGACACCATGTGTGTGTATGACACCGGATCTGTGTCTGTCTGTGTGTGACACCGTGTGTGTGTGTGTCTGTGCGTGACACTGTGTGTGTGACACCGTGTGTGTGACAGTGTGTGTGTGACACTGGGTCTGTGTGTGTGTCTGTGTGTGACACTGTGTGTGTGTGACACTGTGTGTATGTCTGTCTGTGCGTGACACTGTGTGTGTCTGTGTGTGACACCGTGTGTGTGTGTCTGTGCGTGACACTGTGTGTGTGACACCGTGTGTGTGACAGGGTGTGTGTGACACTGGGTCTGTGTGTGTGTGTGTCTGTGTGTGACACTGTGTGTATGTCTGTCTGTCTGTGCGTGACACTGTGTGTGTCTGTGTGTGACACCGTGTGTGTGTGTGTGTGACACCGGGTCTGTGTGTGACACCATGTGTGTGTGTATGACACCAGGTCTGAGTGTGTGTGTGTGACACCATGTGTGTGTGTGACACCAGGTCTGAGTGTGTGTGTGTGACACCATGTGTGTGTGTGACACCGTGTGTGTGTGACACCGTGTGTTTGTGACAGTGTGTGAATGTGTATGTGTTGTGACACTGTGTGTGACACTGTGTGTGACACTGTCTGTGGGACACTGTGTGGGAGTGGGACACTGTAGGTGTGACACCATGGGTGTGTGTGACAGTGCGTGACATTTGGGGTGTGACACTGAGTGTGACACCAGGTGTGTGACACTGGGTATGTGACACTCTGTGTGTGACGTGGGGTATGACACTACATGTGTGTGTGACACCATGTGTGTGTGACACCCTGGGTCTGTGTGACCCCGGGATTGACCCAGGCAACCCCTGGCCCTGCCTCACCCGTGGGGCAGGAGGTGATGGGGGATGCAGGGACACCTGCCACCCCCGCCACTCCCCCCCAGGAGATGACGGGGACATGGGGACAGCTGCCACCACCCCCCAGGAGACCACAGGGACAGCTGCCACCGCTCCCCAGGAGGTGACGGGGACACGGGGACAGCTGCCACCGCCACCCTGGGGGGGCTCAGGCCTGCGCCCCCACGCATGCGACTGCGCCCCAAACTTCCTCTCTGGTGATGTGGGGCTTCGGAGCAAAAGGGGGGGGGCACAGGAGGTCCCTGGGGCCCCCCAGCCCCGGGCTTGGCCCCTCCACTTCCCTCGCAGACAAACAACGGGCAGAGCCCGGACGCAGGGTTTTGTTTTTCTTGAAATTTTTTATTCCAAAAATCCACCCCCAAGAAACAAAATATTTCCCTTCAGAGGCTGGTATCTTCCCTCCCCCCACATCATCTCTCTCATCCCTGTGGTAATATGTTATGAGCAAAGATCCTCTCTAAAACCAGTATCGGAGAATGCTTAGAAAAAGGAAAACCAAACCAAACCAAACCAAAAAATTAAAAATGAAACGAAAAAAAAAATAAATTGCCAACTAGCTCCCCTCCCTCTGCCCCCAGACAAGAAACCCCCAACCCAAACCATACCGACTGAGAGAGCGTAAGACTTGGTTTGCTTTTACCCTTAATGCTTACATTTAATTTTAAAGCACAAACATCAGAGATGGACTCTAAATCGCCAACAAAAAAATATATATTTACAATATTTCTCCGGGGGGGGGGGGGGGGGGGGGGGGTATGGGGGGGCGGGGCAGGGGTAAAGGCGGGGGGAATTGAAACAAAACAAAAACACAACCAAATCCTTAAACAATAGTGATTTTTCTTGCAGGAGTTGTCTTTAGGGAGCAGTCTGGGTTGCTTTTAAATCACTAAGTGATTTTATATATATAATTCTCTCTTTTTTTTTTTTTTTTTTTTTTTTTTTTTTTGTCCTTGTGGATTTTCATCCCCTGCCCATGGATGGGGGCCAGGGTGGCCGGTTGGGTGACGAGGGTCGAACGCCGGAGTCTCTGCGGCCGGGGAGGGGACACAGGATGGGACAGACAGACAGACAGCAGGGAGGACTCGCCGCCCCCCAGCTCGGCCACTTGCCCCCCTCCCGCCCCGAGGGATGGCCCACAGCCGAGGGAGCCCCCTTCCCACCCGATTCCGGCTAAAAGCTTTACCCCAGCATTTTTTTTTTCTTTTTTTTTTTTTTTTTCTCTTTTTTAAAATTTTCTTTCTCGTTGCAAAACTCAAAAAAAAAAAAAAAAAAAATCAATCCAAAGGAAAAAAAGAAAAGCTTTTGATTCTTCTGACGTCTTTCCCGGGAGCCACCGACAAGAGAGAGACTAAGGCAGGAGGCCTCCAGCGCCCGGCCGTGGGCAGGGGCCTGGCTCTCCGCTCTTCCTCTCACCCCGGGGGGGTGGTGGTGGTGGTGGTGGGGGGACAGTTTTCTGCTCCAAACCCTCCGGCTTCACTGTGGCCAACCTGCCCCTCGTCCCCAGGCTCTGCGGCCATCGTCCCCTCGCGTCCCGCCGGGCAGGCGGGGAGCAGAGGCTGCCAGCCCCGAGGCCGGGCAGAGGGCTCGCTCGGCGGCCTCTCTCCTCCCTTATTGCTTCTGAAGCAGCGGGGCGACGCGGGCTGCTCCCCCCCTGCCACCGGAGCACCCCCTTGGGCCCTCGCTGGGGCCGGGGACCGGTGGCACGGGGACACCCCGGTTTGTGCTATCTGGATGCGCTTGCCAAGGGGCTGGGGGGCGGGGGCTGGGCTGGGGAGAAGGGGGGGTCCTGACACCGGGGGAGAGGTGGGGAGTGTCCGGTCACAGGCAGGACAGGGAGGGAAATAAAATAGTGACCCAAAAGAAGATTCCAACCTTTTTTTTTTTTTGTTTTCTTCTCCTTTTTCTTTTTTTTCTATTTTTTTGCCTTGTTGGGGTTTTTTTTTGTTTGTTTTTTTGTGTTTTTTTTTTTTTTTTTTAAAGTGCAAAAAGCTCTCTGCTGCCCTAGAGAGAGGTTCTTTGGACCGACCATTCATTGCAAAGGAAAAAACGGCAGCTAAAAGGGGGTTGGGGATCGGGAAAAGGAGAGGACAATGGGGTGGGGCGTTCGTGCCAGTTCGGTCCCAGGCCACAGCGCCCTGGGCAGAGCGAGCAGCCTTCGCCCCTGTGGCCGCGGCGGCCCTAGAGTGCTTCACGATGCTGGGCGCCACACGGGGAGCTTGGGGGAGGAAGAGGAGGCAGCTCCTGTCCCCCCCCGTGCGCTCACTCACCCCTGGCTGATGCTTTCCGAGTCCTCCCTGAGCTCTGATGTACCTGTGGTTTCTCCCCTGCTCCCAACCGGCGCCCGGCCATCAACCTCCGCGCGGGGCTGCGGCGGGACAGACGATGCTGCTCCGGGAAAGCACCGGAGGGGGAAGCGCGTTTTCCCCCGCCTCACCTCCCCGGGCAGGGGGAAGAGTGGGCTGCAAAACCCCCGCCCCCAGCTCCTGGCCAACATGCCGGAAAAACCTGCGACACCCCGGCTGCAGGGCTCCTGCTCTTGACGCTGAAAGAGCTGCCCGGCTGCGCGCAAGTGGTGCGAGGAAGAGGGGGGGTGGATCACAGCCCCTGCAGCCGGACGAGGGGAACTGTAAGGGGACAAGCGACGAGCTGGTGGTGGCACAGAGGGGTATGTTTTGTTCCAGCTCTGCTCCCGCTTCCTTGGAGAGACCTTGACCCTCAAGCTTTGTGCTAATGGGGAAGTGACAAGTGTTTCAAGGCAAGGAGATGACGGGGAGGGGAAAAGCTGGGGGAAGAGGGTGCCCCAATTCTCTGCACAGAGACCTCTGTTACAACCTCCGCCTCGGGAGCAGCCAGCCTCCGGGCTGAGGCTCCCTGCCATTTGCCCGTTCCTCCTCTGGTACTGGCCAGCCTGGCGGGACATCTTCATCGGCAGAAGTCCCGGGGGAGGAGGAGGAGGGACGGTGGAGCGAGGCCAGCGGCGGCCCTGCCTGCCGAGTCAGGTGGGAGGCAGCGGCAGGACACAGAGGGCAAGGTGGGGATGTGGAGGAGTGGCTCTCCGAGAGGGGTGGGATGGGCTCTTTTTTTTTCCTTCTCCTCAGTCTGCCCCGGGGAGGGTCTCTAGCTGATTTTTTGGATCAGCTTCTCATCGGACAGGCAGTAGAGGCTGTTGATGGACAGGTCCGAGATGAAGTGCTCACAGGCTTTGCGGGTGATCTGTTTGCAACCTCGCAGGTCAATTAGAGTGATGTTGGAGATGCGGCGCAGGTACAGCAAGGCCTGGTCCGTCAGCTTATTGCAGCCTGGGAGGGGGAAAACGAGAGGAAGAGTGAGCTGTGACGCCTCCGAGAAGCCAGAGCTGAGCTCCCACGTCAAGCCAGGAGGAAGAAGCTTCTTTTCAATGGCAGCCAAGCCGCCCCGAGCAGCGTTACCCACCTGCCATGTTGAGCTCGGTGAGGGAGTTGCGTGTGGAAGAGCCCACGGCCGTGAGGAGGTTGACCGACTGGTCTGTAAGGTGGTTGCAGTGGCTGAGGTCGAGGCGGGAGAGCAGGGGCATATGGCGGATGATCAGCCGCAGCGTGGCGTCGGTGATGTCCAGGCCGGCGAGCCGGAAATCGATCATGTTGCGGAGTTTGCTGCGATTGTCCTGACCTGTAAAAAAAGGGAGGGGAGAAGCTGAGGGCAGACTATCTGCCCGATGGAGCTGGGGGCATGTGGGATCCAGCATCGCCTCCTCGCTCTGGGCCCAGCATGTCACCATCCTCCAGCTCCTCACAACCCACCGGGACCCTCCTCAATCACCACTGCCCCAGCCTGGGCAACAGCTTACTGGGTTTGTCTGTTGGAGGGGTGAGTAAGTCCCGGATCTGGGGGTCCTTGATTCCCACTGCCCACCGAAGATCGAGGGTCCTGAGAAGGGGGCAGCTGGAGGTACTGAGAGCACAGACCGCAGACCAGGAACAGCCCGCTAAGATGAGGTCTTTCAGGCCTGCCAGGAAAAGGGAGAGAAGTAACAAGTCAGACGGGCTCGGTCAGCTTCGAGGCGTCCCAGATCTCAACCCTCCTTTCTCCAGGCACATGAGGAAGTAGCTCCTCTCCCTGCCTGGGGTGGGACGGGGAGCTGGGCTCTCTGAAGGAGAGGTTAACCACATTGCTATCGGCGGCTCGCATCCAGGCACCCCAGAGTTTTCCAGCTGGTGGATATCAGGGTGCAGAGCCCGTCTCTTGCTGTGGTCCAACCACCAAGAAGCCTCGGAGCAGGGTGGTGGCAGATGTAGGGACCCCTCCCCAGCCCACGCTCACCTGGCAGCCTGTTGACAAGCCACGTAAGCTGTTTTTTGGAGATATTGGTCCAGCTGAGGTCGAGGCTGACCGGCTGTCTTTTGATGATGCCGCTCAGCGCCTGGGGGGTGATGGACTTGCACCTACTCAAATCTATCTTTGTCCACAATCTCTTGTCACAGCACCTGGGGACGAGGACAAGGCTGAAAGTTGAGCCCCAAGAGCCCCCTGGGACAGAAGATGGCCGGTGGGTTCGGGGAAGAGCCTGGCCCTGGAGCAGCCCCAGCCACAGAACAAGGCTGTTCTGCCTGGTTTCCCCGGGTTTCCCTGAACACGTAGGGATGTTGCTGAGGGTGTCCGGACACCCAGGGATGCCCAGAACAGCCTCAGCAGGATTTTACTGCCACATAACAAGGCTTTGAGTCACAGCTGTCTGCCTGCTTGCCCCCTCCTGCGTGCTCCTCCAGCCAAGGGGAAAGATCTTCAGCATCCTCACTCCCAGCAGGCAAAACACTCAGCCTGGGGAGACCCAGGAAGCTCACGGTAGCTCAGCTGTGCCCTGACAACATCACACCAGTGGCAGGTGAGGGGACGCTCTCCTCCAGCCACCACCCCACCCCATTCCCACATCAGCCACCGACTGAAGTGGGCCACTCCTTTCCCGCTGCTCAGTGGTTAGAAACCTCCCAGTTTCCAGTCCCCGCCTGTTCCCAAGCCCTCCATCCACAGCTGTCCCGGTGCCAGCATTGTCTTCAGGCCTGCTGCCCCCCGAGGCGTTTCCAGCCAGCAAACCCAGTTTCCAGCCAGCAAACCCATCCAGCCTCAGCCTGCCGGGAGGACGGGAGGCAGGGAAGGACGAGGACCATGCAGGGCGGCGGGCGAGGCAACGGCATCAGCACCTCACAAGGACACGGGCGCTCAGGTGACGAGTGGTTTTGGCTTACGACAGCACTGCCTGCCACATCTCCCAGCAGAAGGGACAGGAGTAAGGCAGGAGGGGACAATAAAGACCAGCACATGTATGGCAAAGGCAGCAGCAGGCCACAGGGTCCAAGAGCAATGCTGCCTGGTGAGCGCCAGCTCTGGGGAGACCCCTTCCCCCCTTGGCACAAGGTTTGGCTTCGCCATGCCCGGTCCAGGCGGGTGTGTGTGTGTCCCTACTCCTCCCTGCCCCGTGTCCCCACACTCACCACTTGTACCAGGTCTTGCACACCCGCATGCACTCGCAGAGCTCCCTGCGAGTGAGGTAGCGGAAGACGGGCATCCACACGTCGCGCTGCATCCAGATCTCCTCGCCCTCCTGCGCCCGGCCCCCTCGGCCGTTGAGCCGGGCCGCCCCCCCCTCCTCCGCGTTCTCGTCGTCCTCCTCCTCTTCCTCCTCCTCCTCCTCGGCGGCTGCCTCCTCCTCCCCCCCACCCCGCAGGGGCATTCTGGTGGGTGTGTGGCGCATAACCACGCGGGGAGAGTGCTGCAGGTTGGCGGAGGAGGCGGTGATGGCTTGCAGCTTGGGGACGATAGAAGTGCCATGGACGTCTTTGGTGGGGCGCTGGAGCGTCACGGTGAGGTAGGAGCCGTGCAGCTTGGCCTTCTCCACCTCTGACAGCTCCTTCTTGCCGCTGGGGTTGTTCTCCTTCTCCCTCACCATGGTTCTCTCGGTGGCCTGGAGCCGCAGAAGTTGCCGTCGCTTGAAGCGCTCATCTCTGCTGGCGCTGTGGTGGTCGCTGGGGCCGGCTCCCGGGGACGAACGCGTCACCACGCCTCGCGGCGACGCCGGGTCGTGGATCAGCTGCAGCATGGGGGTGGGCGAGTTGGGGGGGGGGGTCAGGGGCTCCTCGCAACTCCGCAGGGGCCGCAGCACCTTGGCTTGGGCCGTGTCATCATCGCTCTCCTCTACCTTCCGCTTCTGCGGGCAAGCGGGGCAGTGGGTTAGCGGGGATGGATCCTAGGGAACACATCTGCCCCTCTGCTCTTCCCCAGGGCACCAGCACAGTGCTGGCAGGGCCTGCACCAGCAGCACTTGGCACCACCAGGAGCAGAGTCCACCTACACCAGCAACCAGTATTTTTCCTCCCCCCTTCATAAAAGGGGCATCCTCTGAGGTTGGGGGTGTCTTCTGTTTCGTGTTTAACAGTCCCCCACCTCTTGCAGTGGAAACTCTCAGGATCACAGACCAGCACAAGATACTGTGAGGACAAGGCGGGGCTTGTCACTCCTGCTTGAAGCGCTGGGGGACCCAAGAACCAGGCAGATGTGCACCCCGAGCACGCACATCACCCAGGATAAGGTGCTGCGGGGGGGCTGTTCCTCTCCTGGCTTGCCTTAGTTACCGTGCTTCCATCCACAGCAGCAGGCATGGTCCTACAGGTGAGGCAGCAGCTGGTGCCCTGGGCAGTGCCCGCTCGCTGCCTGGCCGAGGAACTCCCTGCCCCTGCCCCTGTGCTTCTGCAGGAGCCTGGCCTTGGCCTTGGCCTGCTGCCGGGCTGTCAGCTAATCCTACTGTGGGATCCCAGGACTGGGCTGCGGCAGGATGCTGCCAGACCCCCCCAAGCTGCACCCCCAGTGACCCTTCACTCTCACTACTCGCTGCCCAACTGGTCCCCTGGGGTGCACCAGTGCCCGCCTGCCCTCCAGCCGGCCCACGCAGCCTGGCCTGGTTGAAGACTGCCCATGCCTTAGCAGGATGCAGTGGGATGGAGGACACACGCCCTGCCCTGGCACAGCCCAGCTCGTCTCCTACCTGGCCCTTCTCTGTGTCGTCACCCTGGTAGCATTTAGGGCACTCCCAGCAGTTAGGGAGCTCATCGTTGAGCAGCCCTTCCCCATCCATCTGCAAAGAGAAGAGGGTGGTCAGCAGCAGTCCCTCCCTGCAGCCAAGTCCCCCCTCTGCCTTGGCGTTCGCACTGTTCACCTGCAGGCAGCCAGGGTGAACAATCTCATTGCAGATACAACACTCCATGAGCTTCTTCTCAAAGTCCTGCGAGTCCTCGTTCTGATCCACTTCCCCACAAAGTGCACACGTGACCGAGTGAGGCAGCCTGGGCTACAAAGGAAAGCAGGAGTGAAACCAGGGCAAGGTGGGACAGCCTTCCCCCTTGCCGTTTTCTATTCCCCACTGCCTGAACAATGGGGAAGGGGCCAACTATCCCCCAGGAATCAAGCTTAGTTATTGCTCTTGTCTTTCTGACCTTAACTGGCCAGAGTTGCTGCAAGGCTGCAGCAGACTTCTGAATAACAGAATCCCAGAATCATCAGGGTTGGAGAAGCCCTTGAAGATCCTCCAGTCCAACCATAAACCTCACCCTGACCCTTCTCAACTCCACCAGCGCTGGGTCAATGCAACTCTTCAACCCCTCCAGGGATGGGGACTCCCCCCCTGCCCTGGGCAGCCCATTCCAACGCCCAACAGCCCCTTCTGCACAGAAATCCTTCCTCAGAGCCAGCCTGACCCTGCCCTGGGCAGCTTGAGGCCATTCCCTCTGGGCCTGGCGCTTGTTCCTTGGTTCAAGAGACTCATCCCCCCTCTCTGCACCCTCCTTTCAGGGAGCTGTAGAGGGCCAGGAGGTCTCCCCTCAGCCTCCTCTTCTCCAGACTGAACCCCCCCAGTTCCCCCAGCCGCTCCCCAGCAGACCTGTGCTCCAGATCCTGCACCAGCTCCGTTGCCCTTCTCTGGACACGCTCGAGTCATTCAATGGCCTTTTTGGGGTGAGGGGCCCAAAACCAAACCCAGTCATCGAGGGGCGGCCTCACCAGTGCCGAGCACAGGGGTAAGATCCCTTCCCTGTCCCTGCCGGCCACGCTATTGCTGAGAAAAGGATCGGGCCACAGACTCACCGCTAAGCATTGCCGGAGGACACAGGACTGCTTCATGCGGCCAGGTCCGCCGAACTTCTTCATGTCCCTGCAATAGTGGCACATGCCACACTCGCCCTGCATGCAAGCCTTGCATTTTCGGCACCGCACCCGCCTCCGCCTGGCGCCTGACACAATGGGAGAGACCGTAGGCCTGACAGGTGTCGGGCGGGGGGTTGGCTTCATGGTGTGTGGCTTGGTGATGGGGATGGTGGGCAGGCGCACCCTCAGCCGGGCCTGGAGCTTTAGCTGGCAACAGAAATAGAGGGAAGTGGCATGAGATGAGCCAACAGCTGCATTCAGCTTGGGTCAGAAGTCTCAGAACCCCAGCTCCCTCGCTGCGACCTCAGATAACGTGCCAGAGAGCAGCCCCACTCCCTCACCTCTTGGCCTGTATTGACGCTGCCCCGGGCAGCTCTCCTTAAGCACACTCATTCAGCCTTTCCCACCCCACACCAAGAGCTCTCCCCTTCCTCCCACCCCTCATCAGGAGTCAGAAATGGGTCTGAAAAGGGCTGTTGAGTCCCAAAAGCATCATGGTGCTCCAACAACAGCCACTTTTTCCTTCTGAAGTATGGAATGACAAAATCCACCCAGGCAGCCAGAAAGCCCGTCCTCTCTCTGCACTGCCCAGGTCCCTCCGTCAGCTGTGCGAGGGCACAGGGCTCAGCTCTGACACAAGTGCTCTGGTTGCCCTCTCCCTCAAACTCGAGGTGCTCTGGGAACACCCAAGCACCCATTTACAATGCGGGTGGGACAGCACAGCTCTTCCAACAGACTCTGTCCCATCAGCCCTCACAGCAAACACTGCAGCACCCTTCCAGGATCGGCTCTCATGACGTGTGTACCATGGTGATGGGCTTGGCGAAGGGCAGGCACCCAAAAAAACCAGCCCAAGGTCAGGGTCAGGGATGTGCGAAGCATTTGAATGCTGCATCCACAAGTATGAAAGCTTCTTCTCCAAGAAAAGCTGCCCAAGATGCTTGTGCTGGTGAAGGACCAGGAAATCAGGCTGGATCCCCTTAGGCAGAGCAGGCAGGCAGAGACAAGCACCTCCAAAGGGCAACCTGAGAGGCTTGTTTGTCTCCAGACACCCAGACGGGGTGTTACCCACTCTTAGCAGCATGATGGGGTCCTGTTCTTCCCGCACGCCCACCCGTGATCCCATCTCCTGGCAGGAAGGAAGCCAGTGACCTACGGGAGCCAGGCTGGCAGGCCACGGGAAGGCAGCCTGCAGAGGGGAAGTCCGGCCGGCCAGCAGCAGGCTGCTCCTCGCCTCCATCTGCCCAGTGAGCTCAGCCTCGGCTGTAGCTCAGCTTTAGGCCCTGGATTATGCACACAGCTGGAGACAGAAGGGCAGAGGCACACTGAAAGGTCCCTTTTCTGAGAAGCTGGCTGCTATCTGCAGGTAAAGACCCCCAGGAGGGAGTTGCTTTTCTTTGAGGTTGCAAGAGCCAAGGCTACAGCATGGGCAGCATGCTGGCAGGGAACGTGGGGGGGCACATACACCTAGCAGTGAGGGGCGGCCTGCCCAGAGAACAGGCAGGGTTAACCCAATCAATCCCCACACCTCGCCCTTCATCTCTTGGGGAAGGGGCCAGCAAGATGTTCCCCTGACACACAGCATAACTCATATCACCCAGGACTCCCTTATCAAGCTGGAGAGCTGTTGGGAGAGCACCCTTTGGAATCCCAAAATCAACTGGGTTGGAAAAGCCCTTGAAGATCGTCCAGTTCAACCATAAACCTCATACTGACCATTCTTAACCCCACCAGATCCCTCAGCGCAGGGTCAACCCGACTCTTCAACCCCTCCAGGGATGGGGACTCCCCCCCTGCCCTGGGCAGCCCATTCCAACACCCAACAGCCCCTTCTGCACAGAAATCCTTCCTCAGAGCCAGCCTGACCCTGCCCTGGGCAGCTTGAGGCCATTCCCTCTTGTCCGGTCGCTTGTTCCTTGGTTCAAGAGACTCATCCACCATCTCTGCATCACTCCTTCCCCACCAGCACAGCTCCATCTCCCCTGAGCACAACCAAGGGGCTAGAGAACACGGAGCAGCTGGGGTTGATGCAATTACCACCTGCCAGCTGAGGGTAACTGGCACAGTGGGAGACCTCCACCACTGCCAGCAAACAGGTTTGCCTGCAGAGCTGTGGAGATAGTTGTGCCCCACGGCCTGCCTCTGCGCTGCTCCCCTCCTGCCTGCTGGCTTGGGCTCCCAACGCAGGTAGGGAAGTGGTGCCTGGTCACAGGTAATCAGCTCAACCACACGCAATACCCTCCCCAGTCCCCCTCCTCACAGCTCCTACCTTATCTCTCTTGGGCCACTGGACGATGGGGATGCCTGTAAGTGCCAGTTTGGGGTCGCTGTTCGCGTATTCTTCTAGCAGCAGCTAATGGAGAGAGAGAAGGGGAGAGAAAGAAAAAAAAAGCAAGAAAGACAAAAAGCACAGGTGTGAGCAGAGTGAAACTAGGCTCCCGCCAGCAAGGCAGGCTCCAACCAGATGCCAAGGCCAACAACGCTTCAAACAGGGCTGGGAAGAAGCCCTCCTCTACCCACACCCGCCAGCAACGATCCCTCCCCACGAGACAGACAAGCTCTGTCGAGTCGATCTGCACGAGTGCTTTCATCAACTGCATTTCAGCCCCGAGGCCCCGTGCTGTGCAGCAGTAGGGGAAGAGGGCCAAGCTTTTGCAATCTGGGGGGATTTATGGGGGAGGATTCACGAGGGTCACCCCCCCAGCATGCGCCCCTCAGGCACAGGGTAGCTGGAGGGTGCAGCAGCGTCAGGACGCGGTGCCCCAGCAACCCCTCTGTAGCCTGGTACAAGCTGCGGGGTAGCCAAGAGCTGCTCCCCCGCATTGCCTCGGGGTTTGGCTTTGACTTTGACATAAGAGATCCCTCAGCACCAACCGGACGGCACACAGCCCTACGGCACGATAAGCACCCTCTCGCTCTGGGTGGATGCGAGCTCCCTGCGCTCACCCTGGCGCCACTTCAGCCGCTCTCGCTCCCCTCCATCGCAGCCCCCTCCCCACAACCATTCCCCACCAAATTTACCCGTTGCAAAAGGTGCTTTATTTACTTGGCGTTGCCATGGCTACGCCGGCAGGAGTCTCCTGCCGGCATCCCCACGCGTGCAGTGCTTCCTGCTGCCGGGCAGGACTAGGGCAGGGGGCTGGCCAGTGTCCCCCGTGGGGCTGCCCACTCCCCGGGGTGCGTGCCCCGGCTTTCCGGTGCTCTCCCGCCCTTCTCGGGTGGCTGCGGGCGGCAGGAAACCGCGGCCTCCCCTTCGCTCCACGGTGCTGCCTACACTTCCCACCTCCCCGCCAGCCCTCCCCAAGCGCACGCTGAAAGGAAAGGTCAGGGGCTGGGGGCTCACACACACACACACGCATATATTTTTATATATACGTGTGGGCAGGGAACAGCAGCCTCCCTCTGCTTGGGGCACCGTAGGGGGTGGTGGTGGCTCCGGCACGCTTCCAGCTGGGGAGATGGACAAGGGGCTTTTGAGGGGGGCACCCAGGTCCTGTGGCTGCATCTGGCTCAGCGCCGGGGTAGGCGACAGCCCCCTCGTCCTCTCTGACCCCTCACGCTATGACTGGGGGTAGGATGACACACAAGGCGAAGGGGACCCTGCGAGCACACCACATGCTTCCCCCGGCCGGCAAAAAGTCGGCACCGGCGAGCGCACCCCAAGGAAAGGGAGGGGAGAGGTGAGCCCAAGCACCAGCCAGAGACCCCCTCCAGGGAAGCAGGGGTCCCCCCGCCGTCCCCTCCCACCCTGGCTGGGTCGAGAGCGTCCCCGCGTCCCCTCCCCGTCCCACGAGCATTGCCAGCTGCCTGACCTTGCGCTGCTGGAGCTGCCGAGACTCTGGGGTGAAGTTTGCCGAGCCCTCTTTGTTTCGGTGCCCGCACTGGGAGGGCTGGGGGCCCCCCCCCCCTCTCCCCGGACACCTCCAGGGGTTGGGCTCAGTCTGAGCGGACTCGAACTGGACCCCTGGTCTTCGGGGCCATGGCTGGGGGAGCGGTTGCGCTCCCCACCCCGAGCACCCCCGGCTCCTCCCCGGCTCCGACAACCGCGTGTTCCTCCTGCCGAGCCCTTGGGCAGCAGCAGCAGCTTCCTGAGCCTGAAACAATGCTGCTGCGTCACCCACATGCGGTTCCCAGCAATGCTTTGCAACGGGAAGATGGCAGAAGAGAAAAAGCGAGCGAACGAGCAGAGAGGGCAGAGCCGTTCTGCTGCAGAGCCGGGAGGGGCCCGGACGGGCGGCTGGCGCCGTACGGATTGGCGCAGGGGCCCGGGCGGCGCGGCCCATCTTCCTCCCTCCCTCCGCCACCGCAACTGGAGATGCCGGGGCCAGGCTCCCCAAAGCCGGCGTGAGCACGGCAGCGAGCCTTTACCCTCGCTCCGCCAGTCCCGCTCATGCCCAGCCTCCCCCAGTGCCTTTCTTTTGTCTTTGCTGAGGTGGTTTTTGGGGTTTTGAGTGGAAGCTGAACGCACCCGGATTTTAGGAGACACCACCCTCTGCACGCGCACCCTCCCGACCTGGATGGACAAAGCTGCCCAGACAAACATCCCGTCAGCCAAGTTTGGGAGCAGTTGTAGTCCCAAAGCCACCAGTGACCTAACCACTAGAGGGGGATAAACCCGTGCTGGGCAAAGCAAGGTCTCCCCAACCAGCCCCAGCTCCCCCCAAACCCCCCACCCAGCTCCAGACCACTGTAATTAAAATGGAGGAAACTCCTGAAATAAAGCAAACTCCCCAAAGCAGCACCAGAGAACAGCGACTACTCCCACTCCTGATGCAGCCACAGCATCTGTTGGCAAACTCAGCTTTTGTCTCTCTTGCCCCTGGAGAGCCCAGGAAGCTACCGGGCCACAATGATCAAACACCTGGGTCCAGACTGTCACCACCTAAACCACCACCAACACCCTCAGGCCCCCCTGCATATCTCACTGGGGACACCCAGCCCTGCAGCGTGGTTTGGCTTGGCACGGAGGATGTGCGAGGTGGCTCCTCCGTCACGTTGTCAAGGTCAAGCACATCAAATGGCCTGTGGAGGTGACGCCTGGTCAGGCAGGATGGCAGAGAGGTTTCTGGCCTGATGTGCTCCAGGCTGTGGCACTCGCATCTGGGCAGCAACCATGGATGCTGCACTGCTGGCACACGCACGGGGAGGGTCCCGCAGGCAAGAGCGTGGCCAAGTGCTGCCGTCCCACCAAGGGCGGACTCAAGGGTGCCCAACTCACCCTGAACTTCCTCACCCATCCCGGGTGGAAGCAGCACCCACTCCCCACCAAGTCCTCTCTGTGTCCCCACTGTCCTGCAGCAAATGGGGGACTGTGCACCCTCCCCCCATGGCCACAGAGAGGGAGCAGAGTGCCCTGAGACCACTCGCTCCTCCCAAAGGTGCTCATCAGCGATTTTACATCCCCTGGGCTTCAGCAAGCTGACATGTTTGCTGCTTCTCTTAGATGTGAGCACCTGGAGAAACAGTCTTGGGAAAACAGATTCCAGCTGGCAGATTTACTGGGGCAGGGAAAGGAGAGGACGAGGCACAGGGAATGTTTCAGGCAGATGCGACCCACAGGCGGGGTAGACCACGCAGATGAGAAGAGTAATGCATCTGCAGAGGAGCGAGAGGGTGTCTCTGGTCACGGGGAGACCCAGCACAACACAGAGCCAGGTACGTGGGCAATGCCAGACCAAAGGCTTTGAGATGAGGTCTTGGAGACAGGATCTGCACTTTTAGGAGAGGTTTTTCTTGCTTCTGCAACGTTTGGCACTTTAACACCTCCAGGCAGAGCCCGAATATGACCTGTTTGTGGCAGTTGCTGAGGCTGCAGGGCTTGGTGGCACTGCAGCAAGTGAAGGGTTCGCATGCGGGCTCGGCTCCCCACGAGTCAGCCAACAGCAGGTCTGACAGCAATAACGCCAGAACCTCACGGACCATCCTGCTCCTCTGAAGCCTGAACGAGGGAAATGAGCACACCGCAAGAGGGGTAGAAGCAATGGACAGAAGCAGTCAAAAAACAGTGGGACCTCTCAGAAGATTCCTCTTTGTCAATGACCTTTTCAACAACCCCTGTCCAGATCCACAGAGGCATCACCAAACCCATGGAGATTCTTCTGCAAGACATCAGTGCTACGGTAGCCTTTCTGATTTCTGTGGGCCCTCCCATTTAAGTCACTGCAGAGCAGCTCTCAGTCACCAGTTCAGAAGGCAGCGATGTGGTGTCACCAGGAGCTTTCCAAGGGAGACAGGCAAAGCTAGAAAGGCTAAGGAGAGAAAGAGGTGGCAACATGCTCTTCCTATTCAAGATGCCTGATGCAGCTCTTTTATAGAGTCTCAGCAGACAGACAATCCTGCCGTGGAGCTGGAAGCACGTCTTTGTCACATCCAAAGTGTCACGTCCCACCATGTGACAGCTCCAGGCTCAGCTTATGACAGGATACAGAAGCATATTTCTTCACGTAACCCAACATATGGGCATCCTGAAGTCACAATCACCACACAAGAGGCTGTGGGAAAAGGCAGAATTTTCCTGATCTGTACCCGGGGATACTGGTTAGCATAGGGTGGCTGGAAGCATGGTAGGATGTTTGATCTGGTAGTGCCAGGTCACTACCTGCCTGTCTAGGCTCTCTTGATGAGAAAACACCATGTTCTGATCCTGGGTAGCAGACAGACCAAATAAACATGCAGGCCACAGCCACGAAAACCTTCCACAACGCAGCATCTGCCTACCTGGACACAGCTACGTAGCGATGGCAGCAAAGTTGGTGAGCACCGAAAACACAATGATTTTGTGCTTCTCCAGAGCAGGTCTTTTCCAACAGTCCTGTTGGCCAGAACCCAGGTCTGTTAATGACCTCACCTGGTGACGTAAGGGTAAGAGTACCTGCTGCAAATCGATGGCCCCAGAGTCAGGCTAAGACGCTGTGGAGGATGTACTGCTTTCGGTTTAGCTCAAGTCACAAAAAAGGGATTAGGCTGTAGTTCTCCACTACTGCATAAAGAGAAACAGGTGAACAGAAAGGATCCAGGTCTGGGGTGCAGCACAAGGGATCCCCCACATGGATCACACCTCTGAGAGCTGTGAGGGAAGGTGGGAGCATCAGAACAAGATCAGATAAGGGAAGGGCTGTGCTTACACACAGCCAGGGTGGGACTGTGTTGTGGGAGTCAGCTACGGTTGTGCAAGAACACAAAAGCTATTAGAGGAGGGAGTTACACTGAAGCTTACAAAGAAAACATGACTGAAATAGGATCTGTATCCCACATCATGAGTTACAGATGCAGAGATGGCTGCTTCACACCTCTAGCTTGGTAACAACTTGTCTTTGCCTTAGAAAAAAAAAGAAAGTGTTCTCCATACAAGCTGTTGATATTGAAAAATTAGACCTCCACTTATCAGGCTTTTCAGTAACCAGACCAATTAAAAGATTCAGCTAGAAATGTCTTACCCCTTTTCAGGTTTTATAAGCCAACCTACACTTGCCAGTTCCACCACTTTTAAGGAAAACATGAGTTTTGAGAGCAGAGGTTTGCTGTGGTTTGACAAACTTGCCCTGTTTTCTCCAGCCACTGCAGTCTGATGACTAAGGATCTTCATGCCTTGAGCATGCCCTGTAGCACAGGCTTTACCTGGGAGGCTACTAGTCCTGAGGGACAGAGTCCTGCAGCTCTGAACCTCACTTCTGAACCTCAGAGGACAGCCAGCTTTAAGGAGCACAGTCCTTCAGGGAAGCTGTTTGCTCTGATCAGACTGCAGGGACTTTCACCCACAGCTCATCCGTGAGGTACAACCAGACACAGGGGCTGGTGGGTTACATCAAAACCACAGGCACACACACATCCATCAGCTCCAGAACATAACAAGCCCTTTGAACAGGTATCAAAACCCAGCTGAACACTGACAACCTTGAATGTTCTGCCTTCAAAACACCCACCACACCCCCTTCCTTAGTCCAAGGCCAAAACACTGTGCTCAGAGCCTGAGCCTCTCCAGAGCAAGGTAAGATCTGTGGTACGGCTGAGGCCACCCCACTGTAGCGGCTCAGAAACACACACGCGGCTTACTTGAAGGCCATGGCATGCACAATGCACTTGAAAAAGTCACAGGAAAACAGAATTGCAGCCACTTAACAGCACCCACTCCCACACCTCCTTCAAGCCAAGCACCTCCAGAGGTCGACTTGCAAACGACAGCCCACCCTGGGACCCCAGAGCTGCACCTGCTGCTCCAAATGCAGCGGAGCACTGGATTTACCAACAAAAATCAGGAGACAGCGCTTGGAAAAGAAACACAACAGCAAAGATGAGGATATACCCATGGCTGTGTCTGGATGTTGGCTTCAGTAGAGGCAAGCAGCTGAACAGATCACCATCAGCCAGGAAGGAAGAAGTTGACTGTGGTTTTAGGGACTAAAACAGACTTCTAGGGAATAGAGTGAGGCTGACATCCTCACTTTAGTGCTGAAAGGGCTAAAACACCAAAGCTCATAGAATCAGCACAGCAGGTCTGGCAGATACAGCTCAGGGTATGAAGCAGGGCAGGGGAAAAAAACCCAAACAACAAGCCACAAAACAACCCCCACACTTGTATAACCTAAGCTCACATCCTATGCAAACAACCCAAAGAAACAAGGCCAAATCCACCTGGGGCAAGGGAAGGGCTCCAACTGTCACAGTGTCCGCCAGCCCAAGGAGTCCCCAGCCAGAACTGGAAATTAACTGTGTCGCAAATGAGTGCTCTTGCACTGACACCCACAAGGGACCCAGACAGGGCCCAGAGGGTCCCCAGGTGAGTCTCAGTCACACTGGCTGGGAGCAGTTACTGCTCCTGCTAGCCCTGTCACAAAATCCAAGCCAGACCTGTCCCACAGCATCAGCTGGCATAGCATCAGCCTCATGCAGAGGAAGAAGAGGACACCAAGCCTGCAGACACATTGCCCCCTTGCCCCAGGACATGGGTAAGGTCAGGGTCAAGCAGTTATCCCGTGAGGAAATGCCTTTCTACCTCCAATAGCGCAAAAAGCAGGTGAAGCCCCGAGGAACGGCAGGGCCTGTGGCTCCCTGATGCCTACGTACCTTGACGTCAGCGATGAGGGCATCCTCATCCTCAATGCCAGTGGGAACACACTTCTTGTGCAGAGGGAGCGACTCCAGTTTGTCCACGAGGCAGCGCAGCCCCTCCAGTTCAAACTGGGTCAGGTGCACCTTCCTGTTCTTGCGCGGGCTGCCACCGTTGGGGTCCCAGGCCTGGCCGTTTTGGGAGCCGCGGCTGGAGTCGGAAGAGTCTATAGACGGGGTCTTCTTCAGACCCGGCAGGCTGCTCCGGCAGCTCCTGCCCAGTTCATCATAGTCCACATTGGCACCATTGGCTACGGGGCTGGTGAGAACGGACCGTCTTGTGACTGGTCGCCTGGGTTCCTTCCCTGCTGCATCCTCCTCTTCCTCCTCCTCCTCCTCCTCCTCTTCCATGTTTACTGAGTCTGAGGAGCTCAGCTCCATATCTGCCACGATGGAGAAAGAGTGAGAGAAGAGCACGGTGGGCAGACAATCACTCACAGGAGGCATTCAGCTTCTAGAGAAATCCCCCCAGTTACAGAGATGCTGGAGCAACGTACGGGGACACGGCAAGAGGAAAGGATGGGGCATGCAGCAGCTGGAAAAGAACAGCTAAAATCTTTTCCCATTCCTGGCTTGTTTTGTGGGAAGGCAAAGCACAGAACATGGGAAAACCTCCCAGAGGAGGAGACAGCAGTGTGCTAGACAATTTCATACAATCCTAGAACGGTTTTGGTTGGAAGGGACCTTTAAAGATCATCTCGTCCAAACCCCCTGCCTTAGGCAGGGGCATCTTTCCCTAGATGAGGTTGCTCAGAGCTCCACCCAACCTGACTTTGCTTTGGAGGGCTTGGGATCTCCAGCCATCTGGTCCTGGGAGTGACTTGGGACCCTGAACCTGCCTTCATGATGGGAAAAAGAGGATGTGGATACTCTAGATGACCGTGAGGTCTCTGAGCCTGATTGTGTGTGATAAAGCACCCTTCTCTGACAGTAAAAGGGAAGGGGGCTCTCCTGCTCCCTTCCTTTCAGCAGTCTGCACTGGTTCCCACTTCATGCTACTCAGCAGTAGAAGAAAGGAGATGAAGGTGCTGGAAGCCTCCAGGCAGGAGGACAGAGCCAGCCTTTCCCAAACCACATGCTGAGGGAGATCTTGAGAGGGCCCCTGGCACAGAAACTGAAAGCCCCAAAGAGGTCATGGCTGTGAGGAGAGGTGCCCAGGAGTCAGCATGTACAGCCTTTTCAGGGAGTGGGGACAGATTTGCTTCCAGGACCTTGAACTGGAGGCTATCCTCACACTGAAGAAGGCTCTCTGAGAAATTATCTCTTGAACCACTGCTCAGGCCCCACTTGCCTTGGCTGTAAGGCAGCCAAACATTCCTTTTGAGAGACTCCCTGCACTCCCTGGCACATTTAAACTGCGTGCAGGAAGGCCCTCATCAGCAAGAAAGCGTTCCTGCCCTGCAGCCCACGGCACAGCAGTATCTACAGCAACTTTCCTCCACCTCTTCTGTTAAAAGCTTTGCATGTACCAGCAAGGCCAGGAACTCATGTACTGGTTTTGCAGCTACAAGGAACCTTGGCCTGTCACAAAGGCAAAGGAGGAAGCAGAAGTCTGGCTAGTTTTGACTTCCAGCACCTCCTTTGGCCAGTCTGCAATGCTCTCTGCCTGCTCAGTACAGCAAAGCATGAATAGGGAGGAAATACCCAAAGAAACCAACTTGTGAAATTGAGGAAGTGATGGTCCTGAATTCTTCCCATGCAGCCCCCCTGCCCGCCACACAGCTGAACCAGACAGTACCCCAGAAGAAGGGTGCAAGAAACCACTTTGATATGGGAGAGGGAGAAATAAAAGCTGGACAGTCAGTTTAGGGGGCTTACCCATACTGAGAGATTCCTTCTGGAAGTCCTTGGTCAGATGTGAGCGGCTGGTGATGCAGTAGACATAGCGCTCCAGCACATACCAACACATCTCGTAATAGAAGGGATAACGAAACTTATTTGGGACCTGCAAAAGAGGCAAGGGGAAGGGGATCTGCTCAGGCCTCCTTCACCACTGCACTGCACGGAGATAGTAGCTCTTATTCCTGATGCCTCAAACCAGACGGATCCCCTCCCGAGAGACAGGAAACGCATGTACATGTATAACAGCATCATTCATGCTTCTGGCAGCCTGATGTAATTCTCGATGCAGAAGGATATTATCACCAGGCAGAGCAGAGACCAGGCACTACTCACTTGCAAGCCATTAACATTTCATTTTTCTTTTGGCTCTTCCCACCCCAGACCTCCTTCTCATTAGAAGAAAATAGTGGCAGATGCCACAAAAGCTTTCAGTTGAAGCTAATGGCTCAAGCCCTTTTCCTGAGCCCCAGCACAGCATCCAGTGTTTGTATGGGGGGAGGAAAAGGTTGGGTCTATTAAGAAAGGTGTTACCAGCTCAGCTATTTAGCAGAAAGCTGTTGGGGCTCTGTCAACTCACACACAGGCAGATGTCCCTGACCCTGCTGCCTTCCAGAGGCTACACTGACCAGGATGGAGCAGGCACACGCTCCGTTGTTCTATGTATGTCTCGGCTGCTCTGGATGATGGTCTGACAGCTGGGTGCTAAACTCCAGGACCCACTGCAGCACCCTGCTTTGGAGAGGCCAACAGACTGGTCATCACAGCCCAGGCATGTCCTGAGGCCTCTCTGCAGGTGCTGAGTGCTGCAGGCCCCACATCTCCACAAGGAGCAAGTGAGAACACCTGCTCGCCAACACCATTCTCTGCTCAAGACCTGAGGCAGTCTTTTGTTTTAGTCATCTCAGACCACATCACAGAATCATCTGGGCTGAAAAAGCCCTTGAAGATCCTCCTGTCCGACCATGAACCTCACACTGACCCTCAGTGCTGGGTCAACCCGACTCTTCAACCCCTCCAGGGGTGGGGACTCCCCCCCTGCCCTGGGCAGCCCATTCCAACGCCCAACAGCCCCTTCTGCACAGAAATCCTTCCTCAGAGCCAGCCTGACCCTGCCCTGGGCAGCTTGAGGCCATTCCCTCTTGTCCTGGCGCTTGTTCCTTGGTTCAAGAGACTCATCCCCCCTCTCTGCACCCTCCTGTCAGGGAGCTGTAGGGGGCGATGAAGTCTCCCCTCAGCCTCCTCTTCTCTAGAATATCTAAGATCAACACCCAGCAGCAGAAGGCAGCTGGGTAAGGGAAGAGGCAACACACTGGATGCGCTCCCATGGACAGGCTGGTGCCTTCCTCAGGCAGCTGGGGGAGCTCCCCGTCACACTCACAGCAAGGTTTCCAGACCCCTCGGGAACCCAGTGTGACCGCACGAAGGATGAAGGGAGGTAACAGGGCTTTGTGCACACTGCAGGCTGTCGCTCTGCCCAAATCCCTGCCTGTACATTTAACAGGCTGGGACATCTCACTTAGATAGACAGAGCTGGAGCAATCTCTGAGGGGGAGGCTTGCCTTGCCTCTCGGCTGCGCCCTCCCCACGCCCTCCCAGCTCTCCCGCAGGGCCTTACCCGCGTGCGGTCTTCGATGCTGTAGATCCGGAGCTGCATAGGGATGTTGAAGCTGTGTAAGAAGTTGCCTCCAAAAACCAGTGTGTCCATGGGCGTGTACACAGCATGGATCCAACCTAGGAGAGAAAGCAGAGTTTGAAGAATCCTTCTGAGCGACTAGGTGAGGCCAAGGTCTCACCAGTGAGAGTCCTTACTAACTGAATTCCAATCTCTCACAAAATGTTCTCTTTAGGGCAGCAAATATGCACAACCTTGATGCTGCTCAGTTAAGTCCAGCCTGAGAGTTGCACCCTTAACCTGCATCCAGGTTAACTGTAAACACACAGATGAGCTACTGACCCCCCATCACATCAGCCAGCCCCAGCAGCAGCAGGGGGCTACGACAGGACCCCAGCTCTTCGAGGAGGGCAGACACTGCTGCGTTACAGCCACTGTGTCACTACTGAATTACTCAATACCCAGCTCGACCCATTTAAGAGCTAGAGACAGACTTGTACTTAGGCACTTCAATACACCTGTGGATCTGGCCTCGCATTATCCCATGGTGGCACATGTGCCAATATCCACCCCCTGTCCGTAGCTTTTTGTCATCCCGGTGTCTCTGGAAAGTTGCTTCCTAATTGCGTTAGGCCTAAGAACACCAGCAACAAGGAAAACAATCTTCCAAAGTCAGTTCAACAATTAAAATACCCTCAAAGTAACTCAAGTTCCAGCTCTCTTATCTCCAAGGCTAAGCAATCCAGCCAAGGCCAACATTTTGGGAGTTCCACTGTGGGTTTCAGGCAAGGCCACTCAATTCAAAAGAAGTGTCAGCTGTGATAACAGGACTCAAATGAGTAACTCGTGCAATCCCTGGTGTTTTCTGTAGCTTACAGCAGGACTAAGAACAACACAGCTTATTTCCGCACTGCTGTTGGAGATGAAACAGCAGGTTACAGCGACCTTTGACATCTGAGACAGTCTTATGGACACAATTTTTATCAACAGTTTTATCAGAAGCCTTCAAAGAGGTCCAATAACCCTTCTGCTCACAAGGGAGTATTCCCTAGCGCAAGCACAACATTTTACAGACACCCCAGATCTCCGTCACAGGTTCTAAAAGGCTGTGAGCCAGTCCTTGCAAACAACCAACTTGAGCTGCTTTTTCACCTGCCTCCTCTCTTCTGCCTTTACTGTTTTCTAGCACAGCACTGTACTAACTGTGCATGCAAGACATCACTGATGCCCTCCAATTATTCTGCTGGCTAAACCAAGTCAGGCTAAAGATTTCTCTTAACTCTTGAGAGCGTTCTCACTCTGAACCTCAAATCTCCTTGCTCAAGCCCTCTGCAAAGGGTGAACTTCTCTATGTTACTGCTTCCCAGCTCCCTACTGGGTTTCAGCGTTTTCCAATGTCTAGCTACACACTTTCCAGTTCTCCTACTTCCAGTACATGCAGACTGCTCAGCTCTCTTTCCTTGTGTCCAGAGCAGTCACCTTGTTCCTTAAACTCACACATTGACTCCCTCCTTGCTCACAATTTGAATATAACTCCACAGAGATTTCACAAGAGACCCAGGAAGCTGAGGAGCTGTTCTTGGGCCAGCCTCTGTCCTCAACATGTACTGCTCCGCATGTCAACACAACAGGCTCTGGGAAAGCCTCCTTTAATAACTGATCTAGTGTGAGGTGAGCCAGCCACAGCTTTCTTGTCACTTGGGCTGAATCCACAGTGCCATGACAGGCATGTTTTGGGAGCTGGCAAGCAAGAGGATGGAGCCACACCACGTCTCTCTCTCCCCATTACTCCTGAGGAAGGAAACTAGAACCTGCCTGTTCTGATTTTGCTCGTGTTCCAGGAGTTTCACTCTCTTGCCACAACCCGGGGAAAAGCCAGGATGTGCCTGCCCACCCTGTGGTACCTGAGGGGATGACAAACGTGTAGCCCTGCTTGAGCTCAATGCGCTGGCACTCTGACACTCTGTCTCCAAGAAAAATGTCTCCCTGCTTCCCTGAGAGAAGCCAGTTTTCATAGAGCTCCAGGTTCTGGGGTGTAGGAGGGATCAGCCAGAAGATCTGCAAATAAAAACAACACGTGTATGTAAGTCATCACATAATTAACAACTACTGTGTAACCCTTCTTTCTTCCAAACCTGCCTCACTCCCTCTTCAGACATCTAAATCTTTTCCTCTCCCCACTCACATAGGGTGGAAATCTGCAGAAATTCCCAGTAAAGTGACCTAAGAGGCTGTCCCATTTAGGAGTGCAAACTGCTGAGAGAGGTCTTTCCCAACCTGGTGCACTGAGCACCACAGGTTGACTGAGCTTGGGATGTTTTGTAAATGTATTATTTACACAAGCATTAAGAGCTATAGAGCCCAAAGACACCAGAATATTAGAGACCAAGGAGATACTTACCTGCATGTTTCTGCCATGTTAGTAAGAGCTACAACTGAACTAGGGAGTTACACCCGCCTGGCTCCATGCAATACAGGTGGCAAGTTGGTATCTATCCCCAAGGAGGCTCTTCAGAGACTGTCAGCTCCTCCTCTGGGGGAAGGCACTGGAGCCACAAGCCACCAGAATCGCTTGGAATGTCTGGCTGGTACAGCTCCTTTGCAAGGAAAGGTAGGGAAAAGCCCAGATTCTTCAGGTGGAGCAGAGTTTGCTGTGTTCCCTGAACTTAGTCTAAGTCAGTAGAGAAAGATGGGATGGAATAATTGCTCAGGACTTGTCCTAAAGAAGTGACAAGAGGTTTGTTCCCCCCAGAGATCTGCCTTCACTGGCTGTGGAGGGAGCCCTTTAGCTGGACAGTTCCTTTGCAGCAGTTACAAGCAAAGGGCTCCCTAAGTCTAAGGCTGTCCGAGGCACTCAGATTCATCCAGCCACCACAGGCAGCCTTTTTTACCCTTGGCTCCTTGATGAACTCAACCCTAAATGGCTGATCATTTTTATTAGAAGCAGCAAGGTCTTTTCTAATTGCTCACAAGGGTTTAAGTCAGGAGCTGCATGCATTTCACTGGCCAAGAGGCAGGACCTGCCTTTGGTAAATCCTGCACTACAGAACAGTTTTCTCCACATCAGCTTTTCCTAATACTACTAAGCTGAGCTACTACCAGATTTTGCTGCCCTGACTGCAATGATTTAAATGCACTATGATGAGTCTGTCTGTGTTGCCACTCCCCTGGACAACAGTGCAAAGTTTCCTTGACTACAGTAGAGCTGACAACTGCAGCTAGCAAAAAGTTGAATACAAGCTCCTCTGTGCTGTTAAGTGGTAGTGCTAAAGCAGACACCGAGTCCCCTGACAGTGGGGGCATCCACCCAATGGCAGTCAGAGGGGAGGTTTTCCCAGCAAGGACTTCATATTGACCAAGTGTCATGTTCTGAACATGGCTGAGCTCTCTAGAGTGGCAGAAGTGCTAGCTAAGGTGTCTGACTTAATTGTTCAGGTACTAGCTAGCTCCTTCAGTGATACAGCACCCAAACTATTACAGATCTGGTTTCTGAAGGTTAAGAGAACAAATACAATATCCCCAACTGTAAGGGAAGCTTAAGGTGCAATTCACCCTGCCTAAGGACAAGTGGGAGGACTGGCACCTTCCCACATGCCCTTCCAGACAGATTTCTTCCAAGCCAGAACACTACACAGCTGGGGTGATGGACGCCTGGCACAGGGAAATCCCTGCACAGTTATAACTGGAAGTCACCCATCAGAGAACAAACACTGCACTCGAAGTTTGTAACCAGATAAACTCAAACTCGATGGAGCCTGGGGTTCAGTTTTGAAATCTTGGGCTGGGCTCAACTACAGGAAGTAACTCCAGACAAGCAGCTTATATCTGATACTGTTTCAGAGCTACTTCTCACTAGAAACCATTCAAGGGTTTTGCAGTGAAGATCTGTCACTAACCTTCAGTTCAAATGCTTCTGCTTTTGAAATCACTTGACACTTTAAGGCGACCCCTCACACATCTGTTGGCTATTTAAAACCCCTGGACAGCTGAGCTTTAGGAGAGGCTCCTAGTCATCTTTAATTACCTTTCTTCCATTTGCGGCTGCTCCCAGTGTGCTATCGGTGCCACACCAAGAGGTGATCACCCATGCAGCCAAATGATCTCTCAGAAGCCCAAGGCATGTTCTGCCATTTAGCCTTTTATAGGGTTGTCTCAGCATCATCTCTACAGCACGAGTTTTCAGCCCATGCCTGGTGGACCTCTGAGGGCCTGAACTACTTCCAAGAACCACAGATAAACAAATTTAGGGTGGAAAGACTTCAGTTTGTTGTCTGGGATCTGCACCTTCAAGGATCGACAATAGACTAGAAGCCACTCTCCTAGAGCATTTGAAACTTCCCCAAGAGGGACCGTTCTCCTACCTTTCCCCCTCGGTGGATGTGGTACCACACAGAAGTACCACCAAAGTCCACGTGGAAATCTGTGTAGCAGCCCTTGACACTCATCAGGCAGTATCTGGCGGAAAATAAGATGAAAACAAGGTAAAATGAGTGGTGATCCAGGTTTTAGAGCAAATATGATGTATTCAAAGAGAACGGGCTGCCCAAACCCAGGCCAATGGCTCAGAGCAGTGCCATAAGCCAACGACTGCAGTGCAAAGAACTTTAGCTGCAGGGAGGTGGTGGTTCACAGGAGAGAGCTCGCTTTGCATTTATATCACATCCCCGCAAAAAGATCTAGTCCAGGCAAAAGGAGAGCTTTCATCCTCACAGCCCTGGCAGCTCTAGAAACCCCCAGCAGCTCAACTGACTCCCCATTCTCAAGGTGGTGAGCACCAAGAGTTTCCCCCAGGCTCCTAGAAGCCACCCGACTGCCCTTTCACACAGCATTCAGCAGGGACTTTAAATAACTAGCTGCAGTGTCCTTGGAAGTGTCACCCACTGAAACAAACAGGGAGACTGTTCCTCCCACTTCCCCTCAGTACAAACTACTTCTTCCTTGGGCAGTTTTCTTGCAGGAGATGCTTTGCTGCCTGCTACCACTGGAACAGCTCAGGAAGTCACTTACTTCTGCACCTTTGGATACTGCATTTCCAGGATGGCATTCGTAGACTCTGTCTGACTCTCCTTCAGGTGTCTGGGCCACATGTTATCAACCCAGTCAATCAAATCCACCTACAGCAGAAAGGTGGGAGACATGAGTAGAGATGAAAGGGGCACAATGACCTCTTTTTTTCTACCCCCAGGCTGTTCTAGAGGCTCAAATACCTATTGCCTGCCTGGTAAGCCCCCAGCTCACACACAGCTGGACACTGGGGGGTTGCACCGGGCCCATCAAAGCCACTGCAGTGCTGCACGCAGGCTGCCAGCCTGGCCCAGAGCAACCCCCAACCAATGACAGGACCGAGGAAGAGGAGGAAACCCCAGTGTTAGCTGAATCACCATGACACCCCCATTCTGGCCCTGAGTGGGGTTTGTGCGTGTGTGGCTGGGTTTTGGTAGCAGGAGAAGGGGCTACAGCAGTGGCCTCCTGTGAGAAGCTTTCGAAGCTCCCACAGCTCCAACTTGGACCTGTCTTTGGCCAAGGCCAAGTCAATTAGCAACGGTGTCCACACTTCTGTGATAACATATTTAAGGGGAACCTGAGAGGAGTTGTGAGGAGGAGCTGTGAGGGAGATACCTCTGCAAACACTGAGGTCAGCAGAAGAAAGGAGGAGGAGGAGGAAGGCAGTGCAAGGGGAGGTTCACTGGAGCAGAGACCCCCCTCAGACCATGGGGAGAGGACCCATGGAGGTCACCGGTTGAGCAGATGCCGACCTGCAGCCTGTGAAGGACCCCACACTGGAGAAGGTGGCTGTGCCCACAAAGGGCCAGGACTGAGGGCAGTCTGCACTAGGCCAGTCCATGAAGAGCTGCAGCCCATGGGATGGACTAGTGTCAGAAAAAGTTCATGAAGGACTGTGTCCTGTGAGAGGGACCCCACGCTGGAGCAGGGGAGGAGTGTGAGGAGTCCTCCCTCTGAGGAGGAAGGAGCAGCAGAAACAACAGGTGATGAACTGACTGCAACCCCCATCCCCTGCCCCCTGCACTGCTGGGAGGAGGGAGAGAAATTGGGAGCAAAGCTGAGCCTAGGAAGAAAGTGTTTTTAAGATGTGGTAATACTTCTCACTGCCCTATTCTGATTGTTAAATTAAGTGGTGGTAGTGGTTGAATTAAATTGATGCTCTTTTTCTTCCCTTTTGTCTGTCTTTTGCCCACAATGGGCAAGTCATGAGCTATCCCTCTCCGTCTTTATCTTGATTATTGAGCCTTTTCTTTTATATTCTCCATCTCATTCCTGAAGGGGAAGGAGTGACGGAGCAGCTGCGTGGTGCTCAGTTGCCCTCCGGAGTCGAACCACCCAGCAACCTTCCCGATACTACTGGTGCAACCCCATGCATCAAGTACTTCAGACCAGCTGCTCCGATGCCAGCTGCTGTACAACAGGTCTCTGAATTCACAAAAGCAGCAAGCAAGATCCCAAGCATGGTACTGTGATGCTGATTTTCTACTTAGGGGCTAGGCAGGAACTGCACTGGGCTTCCATAAAAAAACCCAACATGCTGGGCAGCATCTGCTAGGGTGGGATTCAACTGCTAAGCTTCAGGACAGCCAGAGCAGGCAGAGATGTCCAGGCTCCCTCTGCAGTTAACGGAGGGAAGTGAACGGCCCTGCAGAGCTGCCCCTTCCTCTCTGCAGAGTGTCCAGGATGTCCATCTCATCCATCCCACCTTCCACACTTCAGGAAGGGCAACTCATTTTCTGCCAAACAGCCTCCTGGCCCGCCCGCCCCCCCCCCCCCTTCCAAGTCTTGGCCTCCTCCACCCTCAGAGATTTCAGCACTTTGCATCAGAAACTCTCCCTGCCAGGCTGCACAACCCTCTGGAGTCCCAGCTGAACACAGCGTTGCTGTCCTAAAGGCACCACGGTTTCCAAACAGCAAGGAAATCGTGAAGCTCAGCCAGCATCCAGGCCTGAGCTCCTCTCTCAAAACACAGCAAGCATTCCTGAGCTCTGATTTAGGCCCTGATGGAGTTTTAGACCTGGCCATACATTATGGCAAGCCACCCCTGTCCTGCACCCCTCTTTGGGCATGTTGGAGCTGATTGCTGCTGTGGAACGCAGTGCAGGGCTCTGCACCAAGCACCAGAGCAGTGCTGTGCACAGCACAGAGCAAAGGGAGGCCCAGGACTGAATGACAGCCAAGGTCCTGGCAGACAGTGGCCAAGACTCTGTGCCTGCTCTTGATCATCAGCCAGCAGGAGCAGGTTAATTCACTCTAATTATTCTTCAGCCAGTCACTTCCATTGCTCTAATTGCTGACAGCTAGTGAACAAGTCAGTTCTCTGCAGAATGACACGTCAGGGACTTGACTGTGGTCATAACAGCTGAGGGATGCAGAGGCCGAGCAGCCCCAGCCTGACTGTGAGATCAGCTCCAGCAGACGAGGTTGGAGTCAAACACAGGACCAGCTCCGGCAGCTGCCAGAGCATAGCAGTGACATCCCTGGCTGAGCTCATGCATGTTACGAGCAGCCCTCCTCCTCCCACGATCAAGTGCCAGGCTGCACCTTGCCTATAGGGAACCACAAGCCCAAGGGAAAGGCCATTCCTGTGGAAGAGCCACGCTCACCGTAGCAGGTCTCTGCACCAGGTTCTCCAGTTTGGTGTGGCTGAACTCCAGGCTGATGACGTTGTAAAGTTTCTCCCGCTCGGCCTCTGGTGTTTCGTAGTAGCGTGCCCACTGTGCCATGGACATCTCAATGTCCCTCTGCGTGTTCACATCCATGACATCCACGATCCGTCGGCTCCCTGCCAGAACAGACAGATGTCACTGGAACCGTCCCTGTGCACAATGGACCACCCAGAAGAGATGCTCCAGGACACATGAGACCCTTCCTCAAAGAACCCACCACACAAGTGTGACACCTTGGTCTCTCCCATTACTTCATCTTCTTTCATACCCACATTGAAACAGAAGCTGTTTCAGGTGAAACTACACTGAAGCAGGTAAGAGCTGTGATACACCAGCTAAGGATGGTTCAGGTTCAAGCAGCTGCACACTGGGAGAGCCACAAAACCAGACCTCTAGCTTTGAAAAACCCAACAACTCTCCCCATTCCTCCCTGTCTGCCCAGGGTGCAGAGGTGCACTGTGGTCCCCGGACACTTACCGACACAGAGCCTCACATCATTCACGCTGAAATCCGGATCTGGCATCCTGCAGGACAAACAATCTTGCTAAAAAAATCATGAAGTGCTTCTGGTTGCAGACCCTTCCCACCTGTACCTCCAGTATCAGCACCCTGAAGAAATTACTGTGCTTCTTTTTGCCTCTCAGGTGAGGGTGAGGATCATGCAACTAGATCTCGGGGCCATAGGCCTGGGCTGAGTGCTGGGGTGAAACACTGGGCCCAACTTCTGGCTAGGGAAGCAGATTTGGGAACAGGATATACCACCTCTAGAGCATGTTGTAGAGTGGCTTCTGGCAAACAAGCAAGCAGGCCTTGAGCTAAGCAATCCTAGCTCTTGTTTTAAAGATTGCTCATACGAGTTATCCCAATATAAAGGGCATAGCCAGCCCAGTACAAGCAGTCTATTTCACTGACACAGTGTAACTCCTCTAACTGTTTGTACTGGCATACTCATCTGTACAAACACTGCTGTCACAGGCAGAACGGGCAAGGAGCCATTCGAGCAGCTCTTAACACAGAGAAATAACCAAAAGGTCAGAAGAAATCTAGTTTCACCCACACTGTAATCCTCAGTATCACATCTCTGCCCTCCCAAGTCACCCAGCAGTTAAAACTGGGCCTGGCACAATTTCCCTGGTAATACAGTACAGTACATCATGCACTGGATAAGATACGGCCCACCCGTTCAGCCAGCTAAGGAACATAAGAGCCGTGTTGCTGATACTGGCTCTAACAAAGTTTGTTAGGGCTAATTTACTCTTCTAACTTTTGTATTAATCAAAACCAAAAACCACTGACCCAGCAGAAACACTAGGGCAGATTTTGTAGAAGACAGCTGTCGTGTTTTGATGTAGTATTACTTGCTTTAAAACTATATGTACCACTCCACAGCATATATGAACATCATAAAACGGCACAAAGTCTTGCTTCGGTACAGCTTTACACTCAAAGCTGTAAACCTTAATTGACTTACTTGTAGTAAGAGAGACAGATGGCAGTTTAAAAGTAACCATGTTGGGTAAATCAGGTTGGAATTCTGGAAAATGCCAGAAATACTAAATTGCTTGACTCTTTGGCAATAGATGCCTATATTACTAGGAAAGAAACCCAACCAGATGTTGCATCAGAGAAGCACTGGGACTTTTCAGAGATTTTGCTGAATTGTGATCACCTACAGCCAACTTAGTCCTCTCATTTTAAGCCCAAACAAGTAAGAACGGGATAACTGAGGTGGAAGATACTTCGCTCTGCTCACTGCACGTAAAGAACAGCATGGACAGGACATGGTCATACCAACTTGGGAGAGCACAGATCCCACTGCCAGGATCAGATCCCACACAATCTGGAGAGAGGCAATAAATCAGGCCAGAGCACCCATCTGGGTGTCCCAAACACTCACTTTATTCCCAGGCCATCAGAGCTCCTGAAGATAAGAGGGTCTCTCAGGCCGCCCCGCTGGATGTATTCAACTGTGAAGTCTGGTGTGGGGAGACAAGAAAAGGGAAGGTGTTAGGGGAGACTCCTCCAGAGGACTCCAGACACACCGAGGTTAGAAAGGATCTCTGGAGAGATCTCTAGTCCAACCCTGCTCCCAGCCAACCGACTTTAGACTCAGACCAGGTTGTTCAGGGCCCTGTGCATTTGAGGCCCGAGAACCTCCTCCTATCTTTGTGGCAAGGCTAGCCAGCGAAAGCAAGCCCCGTTCCTCACTATTTCTACATCCCTTCAGAGATGCTGGAACTCCTTTGCGGCAGGTCTGTGAGCAGCATGATATGTGCTGCTGACAAGTCTCAGACAGGCCCCCCAGAGAGGGGGGAGTTTGCTCCAACAAGCCGCACCAGACAGGGGAACAACACGGTTTTTGGTCCTCACTTCCTCAAGAAGCTCACAGCCAAGAAAGAGATGTCTTGAAGAAATGCTCCTCCCTCATGGTAAATCCTCATGAGGCTTGCACTAGCTGCGTGATGAAAAGACATCCCACTGAGCCGTATGCGTGGTGAAAGAAAGGGGAGAGATCCCACATAGTTTTTGAATTAAGCATCTAGTAGACATGTGGCTGCAATTACAGGTGCTGACCCAGGCGAACCCTCTTGTTCCTGGCTGCCACGTGTCCCAGCGAGCCTGCAGCGCTGCAGCATGGCTCATCCCCCTCCAGATCGAGCGGCTTCCATGCCATTTCCCACACATGCTCCCTGTTACCAGCTCCCCTGGCCCAAGGGCTTAGCAGATTTGAGCCAGTCCTCCACCAATGTGTCTCACATTACCTTCAAACTGCTTGGGGACTGCTGCAGGACCAGCACGGGAGCAGGCAGAAATGTCCTCTACCTGCTCTGCACCACTTGCATAACCCAAGTAAAGCAGTTTACAGCAGAGGAAAGCACAGAACTGGTGTGAAGAGCAAACAGTCCTCCCAGCTTTACAAAAGGATGGAAAGTAAAAGGCAGCAAAACGCAGGACAATGGGAAAGGATTTCATTAACACCATGATTGCCTTGTAACCGCCCTTCAAGTTGGCAGTCAGGGAGGCTTCGGGTGTAGTCAGATGCACAAGAGCACATCCAACTGTGATGGCTGTTAGCTTTCTAAGAAAGGCTCGGGGAAAGGTCATCTCACACACCATGCCTCGCTGGAGAAGCCGCCAAGCGCAGCAGCTCTCTGGTTACTGACAGTAGCACACGCTGCAGCAAGAACAAACCTTTGCCTTCCATGAAGACCACAAAGGTGGAGTTAAACTTGTTGGTGGACAGCTTTTCCTCGAGATCAAATGTCCTCTTCCCTTCAATTTCATCATCGGAGATGCCATCATCCTCATAACGCCGCCGCATTGTGCCACGCTGAGGAGAGATCAGACCAGAAAGGTAAGTTACAGATTAGGAGGAACAACCAGCTCATTTCTCAGAGCCTCCTCTCTACCCAGCACAGCTCAGCCAGGGCCTCTGGGGGAGCCCTTACCCCGCAGCAGAGAAGCCTACACTCTTCTACTCCCTGAGAGGAGATCCTGCGTTACCCAGTTATATTATCCACTAGGTCTCCTGCTCAAAAAGCTCTGTTGGTATCAGTTTTCAAGAGAGACATGACAGAGAAGATCTATTTTGGCAGCGTCTGTCCAGGATCCAAAAACACACCACTGAAACATCAGATTTGCTCTTCCTACAACCAACAGATTTGTGCAAGTTGGGTTGTATGGGAGACAGATAATTCACTGCTAATGAGCGCTAACACAGAAACACGGGAGGAAGGGACATAGTTCAGTATAACTGGGGCAAAGAGGAAAAAAAAGCCATTTCCCATTTTTACAGGTGCACCAGTATTTTGCTGTGCTGGAGGTAAAGACACTTGTGAATTTAAATCCCTGCCAGAACATGCAGTGATAAAGGAAGGTTTTATGAAGACAATTCTTAAGTTTTCATCTTTGGCTACGCTTGTACACAAAAGTTTATTTATTTCCTTGTTTGTGTGTGTGTGGGAAGTAACCATTTTCTTAGAGGGTCTCATGAGTACATCTGTACTGTGATTCCTGACAGACATCCTCTTCTAGCATTGTCGGATCTGGAAGAAATTACTGTCCCCAGCTGTTAGCCACCCCTCCAGAGATCAGCCACGCTCTGGCAGAGCAGTTCGTGGGAATGCTCCCTAAATCCCCTCAGATAAAAATCAACCTGGTCTGAATTAGCCAAGCTGACTTCTCCCAATTAGGGATGCTCCCATTATAAAGCATTCACACCATTTGTTGTGCCAGGGACAGGATGGGCAGGAGGTGACGCAGCAGCTACTGTCACAACTGCCTGGAAGCAGGGAGGCACAGCAGCATCGCAGCGCTGGTAGCAGGGTCACAGCCCCAGCAACAACACTGGCTCCACCACGGACTGTGATGATAAAATTCACCATCGCCGTGAGGTGACGGGTGTGCACGTCTGCACCACAGCCCCTGCACGACCTCCTGCCACAGCACACCTCTCACTGCCTGGAGTGGAGCGCATTCAATATCTTGTTTCTTCCTTCTTTTCACTCCTGGAAAAAGACAGGAGTGCCTTTTCCCAAGTGAAGGCACACACTCTGGACTCCCCTCCTAGGGTCAGCAAGCTGCAGATCTCCTCTCTGGAGTTCAGATGTCCTTCCCAGAGTTTGGGATTTGGATTTCACCCAAAGCCACACTCTGTTTACTCCTGCCTTCTTCCCCAGGCAGGCAGGGGTAAGGCAGGGCTTGCTCTGACCACATGAAGTCCCAGGAGGTACAAGCCCACCTTCTGGTGGTCATAGTGGGTGAGCGTTTATTTTACCCTTAGCTGCCAGCTTGGCCTCACTCACCTTCCCCTTAACCCCCTCCCTGTCTGCTCCCCCAGCCCTTCACACACTACAATAGCTGAATCAACAGCTTCAACAGCTGTGTGTGTGAATCAACACACACTTGTATAAAACGTACAACCATGCATTAAAAAAAGACAGATAGAGGTGCCACCAGCAGAAGCCAAGCACCATATTCCTGGGGAATACTTTGCACTTCACACTGCAAGGGCCAGACTCAGACTGCCTCTTTCCAGGAGATGCACCAGAGCTTGAAGTTGGAGATGTAGAGGTATTACTTGGAAAAGAGCACCTGGCTGTGTTATATTGGAGGGTGAGCCCACCTTATAAAGCCCTTTCCCTTAAAAATCACTGAATCCGTTAACACTGTGTATTATTCAGTTTTATAATAGGACAGGGGAGAGGGGGCCTGCCCTGGACAGGATTTAGGGATACATGAGAGTGAGCCTCATGCTGTTTTTGCTGGAA
Source organism: Athene noctua (assembly GCF_965140245.1). NCBI lineage: Eukaryota > Metazoa > Chordata > Aves > Strigiformes > Strigidae > Athene > Athene noctua. The sequence continues at coordinate 10,434,186 of NC_134050.1, read as the reverse complement.
AGCCCCAGCATTTTGGGAAAGGCCTGTTTCAAATGCAGTCCCCCCCCACTCCAGGCAGGCTGGCCAGCATCCGAGAGCATGGCCCCAGCACCCAGCACTTCTGAAACCCAGCAGCTAACTGGGGCTGGGCCAGGCTTCCAGCTCCTAGGAGGAAGGGAGTCTCTTCCCCCATTGGCAACCCTCACCCCACGGCAAAGCCTCCTGTCCGGAACAGTCCAAAGGAGCTGCCTGGGAGGGATGAAGTCTGATGGCTCCAGCACAGCCACCACAGCACAACACCTGTGGCGAGAAAGGATGGAGCAGGTATCTGTTGTCAGCCAAGAACCTTGTGTGGGTGTCCTGGGCTCTCGGCATGGGCAGGCAGAATGGTGCTGGCTCCACCTTGGGGGGGGGGGGCGGGGGGGGGCGGGCAGGAAGCTGCACCACCAGTTCCCACACATCTCCGCTCCTCTTAACCCGCAGGAGACCCTGCTGAACTCCCACAGGCAGCACAGCACCCCCAACAGCGGCCAGGCACTCACCTCTGGGTGCCAGAGCACCGAGAGCACCCACTCTTCTCCTCAGCACTGATGGGCCCAGCTCAGCGCTTGCTTCAGGAAGTGCCGCTCGCTGCTGCGAGCCCTGACAAAACACGCTCTGAGCTCTGCCAGGCAGGATGCAGACACACTTTCCTGGCTGGACAGTGTATGAATCCAACAGACTCCAGCTCCATGTACACCCATAGACCCTTCCTCACCTTCGCTGGAGGTGCTTAAACAGCCCCATTTGCTGGACAGCCACAATTCCCATCCCAGAACCATTTCAAATCACTTCTGCCTTGAAGAGCACCAAGCAAGTGTGGGGAAGGCTTAGGTCATGTGGGCAAACATGCCAAGGAAACAAATTTGTAGCTTCCCCTTTACATTTCTGTACTTCCAGAGAAGGAAGGTCATGATGCTTCCTCGTGCTTGCTTAGACCCGTAGCTGTGCAGGCTCTGTCCAGCTGACACACGTCTTGGATCCCGCCCTGTGACGCAGTCAGATGTCAGCTGCCTGTTGCAGTTCCTGCTGGGACACCTCTGACTCCTCATGTAAGGACGCCAGCTACTAGCAACTGTTTTGCAGGTATCTTGCTCCTTACTAAATCATACCAGGGAAGTTCAAGGCACACTTCATCCAGTCAAGCATGCTCATAACCTTCCAGCATGATTAGCTTTTCACTCACCTGCGTTCCCAGGGAAGTCTAGGAAACAGGCTTAGGACTACTGGCCCTGGCAGGCAGTTTTCTGTTGATTAGAGGATGTGCATAGTGAAGCGGAGGATGCTGGGCACTGTAGTCTGTGGGTCTCGCCTGCTTTGGGATCAGGTGGGTGGTGGCACACCGCAGGACCAGGCTCTGGTCTACATTTTGACCTGATCCCTTACTCCAGATACTCGCTATTAGTTGGCAGGTTTGGGGAAAAGCAGCTCTCCTGCCTTCACTGGGTATAAAACCTCCCAAGATCAAAAAGGTTTGGCATGCTAAATGCTGGTAAGAAGGGGCTATATTCAAACTAGTCTCTTAATAACTTTATATTTGGCTCTCGGGATGGAAGTATAAATGCTATTTCAGGGCTACACAACAAGGGTTACTGAATTGGGGTGAAACTCTGGCATGTCCCGCTTGACCACGAAGTTCTCACCTCAGGAGACCCGGGCTGGAACACAGCTCCAGCCAGAAGTGTGATGAGCTGCTGCAGCCCTGCTTCAAGTAGACACCTCTCACAGTAAAGAGCAGCACAGAGCAGCCAACAGTCCTTGTCCAAGGACACGAGCAGCCTGAAAAACTAGGTAGCAGCAAGATACAGCACAAATGCACCGTGCAGGTAGATAACCAACATACCAGGAAACTCCCTCCTCTGCTGTTGCCTCGCAGGGACCCTGGTGTCTGGCTGACGTGCTCAGATTTCCTTTATCCCAGTGGAATGTCAGATGGCATTAGCTGGCTTGCTCCTAGGCACTGTCCTTCAGCTACTGCCAGGACAGACTGGGCAATCCGCGAAAGTTTTACATGGTTTAAATGTACCTATAGCATGGCTGAACAAGCATCCTTGGGAGCCTCCCCTGGGCCAAGACTGCTGCAGCCTCACAGCTGGGTACGAACCCAGTGTTAGCTCAGTCTGACAGCTCCCCGTAAGATTTCCTTCTGGAGTGGACACAGTTACTGCCCTGCTAGACTGCATACCACATCAGGCATTGTCTGTCCTTCTGGAAGTGGCACCAAGCCAGCCCAGGCTCTGGATTGTGTAGGACAGCTAATTTAACAGAAATGTGACCACATGGCCAGGCCTGATCCAGATCCCACTGGTGCCATAGACAGATGCTGCACTCATGCTGGGGGTACAATCCCACCAGTGCTGAGCGACCTGGGGTAAACTGCTAGGAGATGCTACGCAGAGGAGTTCCCGCTCCCTTCCCCATGCACCCACTCCCTCCCCGTGCCCCATCGCTGCTGCTTGCCCACACGATGCCAGCTCTAGTGCTTGGTCACCTCAATTTGGCACTTGGGCCACAAAATCACTTTGTGTTGGTTAATCGTGAGCACAAATTATGGCTCTGAAGACAGAGCCCACTCCTACCCTACGTGAACGTGCAGCAAATGTGGTCACTCACTAATAAACCTGGAGGCTTTATGACCAAAGAAACACAACGTTTCAGAGGATGCTGCTCTACCAGCCCAACCAACTGTGGACTCACACTACATGGAACAGCAGCAATGCAAACTTCACTTTACTCCAGCTAGATCCACCCATGGATCTGCACTGTGGGATGAGGGAACTGTCCCACTCTTCTCCCTGATCTCCTTCACAGCACAGCCTCCAAGGCAAACAGAAGGCAGCCACACCACAAAGGTGCAAACACCAGGAAACAGGCAGAAACACCTTAAACTCGAATCCCTTTGCAACAGGGAAACAGGGATGCAGAACACAGAAGGAAGGGAACTGCCTCCTCCAGCTGAGCAAATTCCAAAGTCTAATGCTCTTGTCATCAGCAAAGCATCAGCCACAAAACTCCCTCCACACTCCCAGCCAGATCAGCTTTGCTTGTTCCTGTGGGCAGGGAAGAGTCTGGCCTCCTAATTTGCACAGTATGTAGGAGAATAGGATCCCAGTCATGGCTGAGGACTCAAAAGCGCTGTCACAATACAAATAGCTCCCATCAGTTATACAACGCCTCTCGTGTACTCGGCCAGGGCCACAGCGCTTTCATGTCATTGTTGTCTTGGGACGGGTGGGGAAAAACAATATTTCAGTGCGTGCAGAGCAGACAGGAGGAAGGAAAGGCTTCTGCACTTCCAAGCGTGTGTTTCAGGAGAGGCAGCATCTGCTGGGACTTTGGGCAAATCTCTGCAGCAGAGTTTTCACCTCCTGGAGTCTGCAGCTTCCTCACAGCAGAGTTACACAAACCACAGCTCCCCAGCTCCCCAAATCGAGTCTCCGTCGAGGACAGATGTGGTCAGTGCACAAGCCCAGGGCTTGTGTAGGGACACTCCAAGACCCCGCTCTTCTCTGATGCGCTTTGGTCCTCACCTGCCACGCAGGGAATTGCTACCCTGTTCAATAATTGGCTACAGGTGACACCTGCAAAGGGCAAGAGACATGCAAAGCCACAACACACTAATATTTTTTCACCAGCATACACTTTGTGAGAGCTGCACAAATCCTTCCTACAGCACAATTTCATCTCTCTCTAGGAAAAGCTGGTTACCTTTGTCCCACAGTCCATGCCAGGGCTGGGTCTTGGCCAAGTACCCCTTCCCAGCAGATTGCTACAGCCTTCCTAACTCTTCTTTCTGTTTCTTGGTGCAAACCCATCCAGGCAGGCCTTGCCAGAGCACACCAGCAAGTCACAGCCTGGGGCTCTTAGGCTAAGACTGCTTCTGCCCAGGAGTGGCTCCACTACTGGGACTTCTTCCAGCGTCAACTCTCAGTTCAGCCAGGGGTGCATGACTTCCAAAAAGGAGAGCAGGAAACACCTCCAAAACTGCCATCCATGAGAATGTCGCAGGTGGAACTCAGCCCCAGCAAAGCAAGGGATAAGAGTCAGGCACATTACACATATATCTGTCGGATAACCTCAGCGGTCAGCATTAGGCAGCAATATATAAATATTGCCTTTTTTCAGCTTTGTGATCTGTGTTAGGATTCAGGCATTTCTCATTCTGATGAGCTTTACTGAGGAAGAACTGACAAGCAGTCCAAAGCCTTTCTCTGTGTCAGGCAGGGTCAAGATAAAAGCAGTTTATTCATCCTCCAACACCAGCCAGCTAGCAATTCTCATCTAAGATAGCTGTCCTTCACCATTTCTTTCTGGCCCTCTTGGGTACCATTCAATTAGTGTAGGAAATAGGAAGCATGAATATTAATCCTGCAGACAGCTTCAGTGCTAGCCCTTCTATTCTGATCCTTTCACCTGCAGTCTCCTTCTCCCAAGGATGCCGGATGAAGTGCCTCATGCAGCTCCAAAGTGGTACTCTTCAAAACCCTTCCTCGGACACCTCTCTCCAGCAGCAAGCGCTGCCTCGACGGAGCACAGCTACCTCTAATGGCAAAGGAACTGATAGTCAGCTGAAAGGAACCAGAAGACTACTCTCCTGTGGGGTGGGTTTGTTGTTTTTTTTTTTTTTGAGAGAAGAACAAGTACAAGGTCACATTTGAAAAAAAGAACAAGCCGTCCTTTCTCTGAGTGCGCCTCACATATTTACAGAGTGAAACCAACAAACACTACAGTATTTTAGTCACTTCCTGTTCTGTCTGCTGCCATTCCCTCCCTGATCGCCCAACATCTCCATCTCCCAGTCCCCAGGAAGCCTCCTCCTGCTGTGCCACAGCTTTCTTCCACTTCAGGAGACCAGAGCACCCCTTGCTTTTCCCTCCCCTGTGTCTCCTCTCCTTTGTCTGTTGTGTTTCCAGAGCAGCTTGCCTGGTTTGAAGTCTCCCACAACCCTCCCTTATTGCTTTAGAGGAAAGATGTTGACATGAAGAATGCAGTGAAGTTTCACTCCTGTTTCTGAACTCCCTCCTTCCAAGCTGCCCTTGCTGCAGGTATTTTAACTTCTACCTGGCTCCCAGCGTACATACAGAACAGCGTGACTTACCTGTGGATCTTTCCTCTTCCTCACTGGGTGCCTCCTAGCCACCCATCCTTCTGTAGGTTTACTTTGCTGAAATGCATCCAAACTGGTAATAAACCAACAAGCTTAACTCTCCCCAATTTATGAGCTTAGCTTCTCACATACTTTTACAGCAAACAGCTATAGCTCTTGTCTAGGTAAGTCCAGACCTTCAACATCCAAACCTGTTGATGGGTGTTTTAATCTTGAGCAAGTACCTGCAGCAAGACACCGTGCTGAGATCCGCCAGCAGTTAACAGCCACCCCGCAAAGGTCAGTGAGATCCATTATATCAGTGGGAAAAGGTCCCATTTCCCTGGGAAGGCACACGGCAAAGGCAACCCCTGGCAGGAGGACGGACAAGCACGGAAGCAGGAAAGCTGCTGCTGGACAGACCCATGGCAGAGCAGGTGCCAATACCAGAGCTGACTATGCAGCGAAGACGCTCCCTTGTAATTATTTTCAGATACAGCGTGAAGATCCAATGCGCAAAGATTATGACATCCAGTCAGCAGTCTGCCAGGTTACTGCTTATCTTAAGCACAAGAGCTTTTTCTTTCTATATTCCTCTCCTCCAAACCTGCACCTCCCACTTCAGCTCCTGGGGTAGGCTCCAAGCTCTGGTCCATACAAGCACATTGTGTTTCTCTCTGCCTGCAGTGCTCTGTGCCTCCCCACCTTCAATCAATTCACTTTCTCCTCCACTCTTCTTCCTTCCAAGCACAAGAAGCAATAACTAAAACCACAGCACCTTCCATCACCCTGGGGGTACAAAGGGTCCTACAGCAGTGGGCCCATGTAATTCTGTTAATATTTTGGCTCTGCAGAGCCATTTGCTTTGCTAAAGAACCGCCAGTGCCCCAGAGATGATCGGTAAAGTGGTCCTGGGCTCCCTGCTCCCCCAGCTAGAAGGAGGCACCACAGAAGGATCTGAAAAGGTCATAATCCCCCAAGCAAGAGCCCCAGGGCAACCTGTCAGTGGCCATATCTGTCTCAGTGCAAGCCTGGAGGCCGGCTGACACCAGGACAAGCTAGCAGGTGGCTAATTTTAGCATCTCTGCATGCCCTATCCACCAGTGATGGCTATCTGGACAAGACAGCTGTACTAAACTCACTCCTTTGCTACCTGGTTTCACAAGAGGAACCCAAGAACTAACCCAGCAGGTTTAACGCCCCATATCCTCTCATGTCTCTCTCAAAACCTGGAGAGCAGAACTGGTGTATCCCAGGTTGCACATGCTTGGACAAAGACAGACTCAAAGCACCAGGCTGAGGAGTGAACAGGATCTACGCAGAACTGGAGCCCTTCCAGGCTTCACAGCTCCAGGAGGGATTCCTATCACGAGCAGGGCTGGCAGCGTTTCAGAGCGAGCAGGGAGAACGCTTTGGTTTGCACTTTTGGTTACAAAACTGGATGTACACAAGGAGTAATTGGGGAATTGGAGCAAGGCTGAAAGAGGCAGGTGGGGAAACAGCACCAATGGGCCAAGGAGAACTCCAGCAGCTGCTGCTAAACCACACACTGACCAGCCACAGCGGCAGAACTACGAGACAGAGGAACATGCTAGATCAGATCACAGATGGGCAAGTCTGGCAACAGTCCCAATAAGGAAACGTTGCTCCTAGGAAAGGATAATGCTTCTCATCCCAGTCACCTGCAGCGCATTTCACAGCCACTGTCCCAACTAGTTTTTATGGCACTACCAACCCTCAGACTGCCCATACCCACCACCAGCTGTAGCACCCTGGTATCTAGACAAACTCTGCCTGGATTCTGTGAGCTTGAGGAAGCTCATGAAGGACCATGAATTCTTCCAAGTCCCTTTAATTACCTCCTACTGCTTCCAACCCAGAAGAAATCCAAGGAAAAAGCCTGCTGTGTAGAGTCCTTTTCCTGCCAAGGTGTCCCCGGCACATGTGCCATGCAGTTAGCCTCTGACATTACGACCTCCTTTTCACTTTGTACAGGAGGGTAACAGAGCATCCCCAAAATGGAACAAACTAGACCAAAACTTCTCCAAGAAAACAGGCTTGAAAGTTTACCATTAACTTCCAGGTTTATGAACCCACACAGACCACGGGGCAGAGACTCATCAGAGCCAGCCCAAGGGACAGAGGTGCAGCTGATCTAACATTAGTAGGTCAGCACGACACAACTTCACTCCTTGCTGGGGCAGGCAGAGCACCTCTCTGTCCACAGCATGGTGGGAGTTCAGAGGACTTAGCTCAGATTTTTCAGTGGGGAAGAGCACACCCTCCAAATTTCCCAGAGTCCCAGCTCAGCTCTGTAGAAACCTGTTGCTAGTTCTGTCCTGCCACACAAACTGAACAAAGCTGGACCACAGGAGTACTTGGACAGCAAAAGCACAGGAAGCTTTGGGGTTTGTTTCCTGCTAAGCTCACTGTCCCTTAAAGAGAATAGCAATGAGCTGCCTGAATTGCAGGCTATAGGGCCTAGGATGCTTACAAAGAAGGAAAACAACCCTAACCATTGAGAAGAACATGGACAGTGTGTGAAACCATCTACTAGGAAGGATTATTTCCTCTGTACTCTGCACTGTTACACCATCATTGCATGCACTCCCTCCCCCTTTGCTCCACAAGAAGCCCAGTACTTGCCCTTTCCTTACTCCAAATGAGGCAAAGGGGCTCAGTGACACATGGAAATATTTATGCACAGCAAAATAGAGACATTGAGGCAGTCTAACCCTAAAGGAGCACCCACTTCCAGTCCTCTCCTTTCCACTTCCAGCAGCTCGATCCCAAGATTACAGCTCCTGAGAGCCAGGGTACGTGGGAGAGTAAGGGGGAAGCAGAGCACTCTTGGACTGAACAACACAGGCCAGCCTTTTTTTTAATTTTAAAAAATACAGGCTTTTCTGCTCTTCAGCCTTCTGATTGTTCCTCCAGCTTTTGCTTCACCGTCTCTCTAAGTTCTGCAGCACTGCCTCTCCTCTCACCCTGCAGATTTTCACTGCTGCCTCATGAAAAGTTAGGCAAAGTAAGAAGCAACATCAAAAAGGACTATCCCCTCTGCACACCTCACTTGCAATCCCACCCAGGGAGGCTCATTCTCACTGCTTCTCTAGATAACGGTCCTATCAAGCAACATCCCAATCCTTCCCCCAGTGTCTTTTATCAAGCAACCTCTTCTCTAAAACTCTGTCAGGACCAGCTAAGATGTGACAGCACAATTCTGCAGTCGGTTCCCGGACCAGCACTAACAAAAACCACAGACGACAATCACACCTCAGAGCCTCTTCCTTGACATAAAAGGGTGTGAGGTCTGTGTCTGTGGGGCAGCTTTATTAAAACTCTTGTTAGTGAACAGTGTGATAGCTAAAAAGATGCAGGGAAAGACAAAAGGCAGCCAGTGTTTTATGTACTGTAGGAAGGAAAGTTTACTGCTCCACTCACCACCTCACCATCATGACCTGTCCTAGCTGACAGCAGTAAAAGTTGCCAGTCCTGCCATCCCGCTCCAGCTCGCTCACTCGCACAAGAACATCACAAGCAGTGCTGAGAACCACAGCTCAGCTCTTTTGGCAGCAAGAATGCCACCCAGATTTGCACCCTTCCAGGCACCTGACCTGGGTGGAAGCGCTACAGACAGCACACCTCCCCATCAGACTACTGCACAAGCATAAACCCACCTCTCTCTTCTTACCAGCCTGCAACCCTGGGCAGATCCCAGCCCAAAACCTCTTCCAGTTCAACTTCCTGGAACTTCTACAGGAATTCAGAGTCCCTGGACAGCCAACTCATGCTGTTTACTACCCGTACTGTTTCTACAGCAACAGAGATGCACAAGCATGGCTGCACAGAAACAGAAGAGAGAAACCCTGTCAAAGGGATCCATCTCCTCTCCCCCATCATGAATTCACAGGCTACACTTTGTCACCAGGTTTATCTGAACCACCTTAAGTGCCAGCAAGCAACACCTGCAGACAGCTACACATCTCTTTACCTGGTTCCTAGGAGCTGGGGGGGGGGGGGGGGGGGGGGGGGAGAAAAAAAAAAAAAAAAAAGAGGGAAAAAAAGGTAAATAGGGAGGATCAGCAAACAGGAAAACTCCGAGTTGATCACATCCCTTCTGGTCAGGCTGTATGAGCTGAGCTCTTCTAGCATCAGTGACTTAGAGCAGCTCACACTCATTCTTGTTACACTGTCCCGGAGCCTGTGATTTCCCCATCTGATGAGCAAGGAGAAGTGAAAATTAGCCAGTGTGGTCCAACCGTTAGCTACCTCTAGCTGGGTGGGGGACATAAGTCACAGAACATTTCCTAACTGCACAAGATACAACACAGAGGTGGCAGAACATTTGCTCCTAGAGCTGCTACTTGGCAGAACTGACAGGACCTGAGAGGGAGAGAGTTAGAGGAGGAGCAGTAGGAACATGCTCTCACTACTCTACTCCTTAGCCCTCAAAAATCAGAAGTCATTAGCATCCTCACCAAGGGAGATCTGCAGGTCCCTGAAGGTGAGAGTTCAGACCACTGTGGAAAGGGAAGGCCACCAAATTTCCCTACAGCCCCCACAGGGCTGACACTCTGCCCTAAGCCCTCCAGAGAAGGAATTGAGCCTGGATCAGCACAAGTACTTGTAGAGCAAAGAGTTCAGTCTGCAGCTCAACTAGCTTGAGATCATCCAAGAGGAAAGACAGCTGCGACTCTGGTTTCAAATTTTATTGACAGGCTTTTTGCTGATGTGTTTCTACAAGTGCAGTCACAGAGAGCTTCTCTGCTTCAGCTGAAACTGAAGCTTTTCCAAGCAGGGGCACATGCCTCCACTGCTCCCTCCCAGTGGGGAGGGCTCTGCCCAGGTTTGTTCTGTCTGACCCCCACCCCAAGACCATCAAATCTAACTAAGATGTCAGGTTCTCCAAACTGACTGGAGACAACCCTTCCAGTTCCGAGATACATGCTCCCCATCCTTCTTGCCTCCTAGAGCTTTTGACAGCTTATTATCTTTGATATCTAATTATACGCCCTGTCATCATACTGTGGGGTTTGCTCTTCCACTTTGCGCTTTTGCTTTTCTCAAGGCAACTAAGCAAGAAGCTTCTCTGCTCTCACCTCCCTCTCTACCAGGACCAAGAACAGGTAGGACAAAGCAGATCTGCTCAGCTATATCTCTTGTTCTCTGAGCACCCTGGTACGTGCTTCGGCACAGCAGCCACCCCCAAGCAGGATCATGCTGTGGATGCACCATCCACTGCCACAGCTGCATGACAACGTGCCGCGATTCAACATGGTACATCGTGTTCCTCCTCACCTTCTACCTCTTCCAGCCAAATAAAAGCAGGTCAGGCATCGTGTAACAAAGTCTGTGAACTACTAAGTCAACACTGGCAGCAAACTGAGACTTCCAGAGGTCAGGCTACTACCTCAGAGCTCACCCATCATTTTCTCCTCTGGATTCAGCAACACTCTTCTGTCACCAAACATCTCACGCCACCAAACATCTCACCCTGAAGACAACTGCTTTCCCTCATACATTTTCAGAGGACAGTGTTTGTGCACCACCTTGTTTTTCCACCTTCTGAGCACACCACCACTTCCCCCACATGCCAACCAGTGACCTGTAGACCCATCTGTGTGGCTCCTGACATAATGAGCCAAGAATAAAAAGGTACTGAGGGCATAGGGCCTGCTCTCCAACTTGTTAACGTCACCTCCAGCTGGGATAACCCTGTGAAAATCTACTCCTGCTTATTAACAGGAGACATAGATGCAACTTGCAGATATTCTTTGGTAACTCATAAGTAACTTCAGGAGCTCCTGCACTGGGCTTCCAGGACTTCAAGACACAGCCAGGCTTCGGACAGTAAGAAACTAGCAGAGATATTCACCTCCTGCGTGACTCTCTGCTGACACGGAACATAATCCAGTTGGTTTCAGGGACGTATTCTCCCAGGGACCAGCCACACTCTTGCATCTTTCAGCATCTAAATACTCACAGGGATTTCTAAAGCTTTCCCAGGATAGCTTTCAGTTGCTGCTAGCTTCCACCAAAGAGCTGCCCAGATCAAATCTGAACAGTCCCTAAATTATTTAGAGCTCAATTATTACACCTGGGTCATTTGGAATGACTCATTTGTAGTGTCTTCACTTTGAGGCAGAGGCATGTGGGAGATATTAATTACCCTACTTGCACAGGTCCTGTCTAGACTAGGAAATTGAGGTGTGTCCAGCAGACCAGTGACATCTGGCCAGACAGGGTTTCATGGAGGGCACACAGCAGACAAACTGAGCCCTTTCAGGCAACTGAAGGGAGCACTGCTTGAGCGGGTAAGGGACTGCCAGCGTCAAATTTCAAACGCGGGGGGGAGTGACGTACAACCACCCAGATTCTCAGCGAGCGCTTGTGGCTCGTCCCACGCTTCAGTACCCGCAGGAACTACGCTGGTAGGCTCAGCCCAGCACACACATACGAGTCTCAAGTCAATGGAAGGGCAGTATTCTGCAGGCCTCTGCCAAGCACACCAAGATCTGAGGATGACAAACACCAGCGACTGCAAGGGATCACTAACTGGTAGAGAGCAGCATTACAAGGAGAACAAACAAGAAGTCAGGCTGAACTGGAGGGGAAGACATTGCTCCTTGCATCCCACTTTTGGGACAGTGTGAGCCAGTCAAGATAGAGCAAGGGCAGCTGCTTGACCAACACAGGCAGGGCAAGAGCTGCCTCCTCCTCCTTGCTATCCTACCAGCCATAAACAGTGTCCTGCTGACGTCCCTCTCACAGCTCTGAGGCCATCTATCCCCTTGGCAGTGTTTGTTAGACTAAGGGCTGGAACTCTGTCACGAGTGTCACATGAACACTAACGTGCAAGGGTCTTCCTGGCCCCACAGGTTGTGTCCTGCATTTGACATCACCCCATCTTGCAGAAAATACCCGGTACCACTGATATGAACAAGTTGAAAACCACAAGATTAGAGCTGCTGCGACTCTGGGCACCCGTCAGAGCCAGCCTTGCTGTCCCACGGCCACAGGCAGAGCACACCCTGAGCACGCTGATGCCACTCCACAGTACACAGAGCTGCAAGAGAAACCTTTTCTTCCATGCTCCTAGAGCTCCATCCCTCAGCTGATGACTCCACATACTGCAAAGCTCATGTGAACTCTTGCCCAGGGGATAGCGTGGACACCAACATGTAAGGACAGGTTTGCTAACTGCTGTTTACAGGAGAGGCCTCAGTTTTTGGCTGGGAAGGACAGGCAGAGGCCTCCTCTCAAATTTCACACAAGGATCTAACCAGAGGGCAGGGCAGGGCAGTGCTAAGGCAGGACAGGGACTGCCCCAAGCGATGGGGGAGAGAGCATTTCACACTCCAGCTCACCCCTCATCTCCCATATGCTCCAGCACCCAGACCAGTTATCAGCGGGTTGGTCTCCTCCTCCACAGGCCCATTTCCTTTCACAGGAGTCACAACAATCTCCAACAATGAAAACAAGGGTGCCACTATATGCCCAGCTAGGGATGGTCAGTCGGAGCCCAAGCATTGCAATACCCTCGGCAGGAGCTGTGCCAGAGCCCCAGAGAGCACCCACTGCCCTGAGGGAGGGGGCGGCTCCACTGCAGGCTCTCTCTGGCAGAAGAGCCAGTTTAAGAGTCTCCTACCCCACCCTGTCTCCCAGTCTCAGGCTGCCACCTCTCCTGTTTCATCGGGTTTGCTGGTGGGGCAGCCAGCACAGCCAACAGCTTGGATTAGATACCCACCCCCCACACTTTTATCTAAGGCATGAATCCACAACTCCCTGCAGCAGCATTCAGCTCAGGGGCATCAGCGCCTGAGGCACTAACAGAGGGAGGGAGAAAACCTCTTAAACCAGCTCTGCCACACCGGCAATCTTAACTTGGAACCACACCCTGCGATACAGACTGCTGACTTGACAGCTGCAGAAAGACCCCGACCGACTGGATTTGGGGCAGGATTTGTCATTACGGTAATGGCATTCACCCCCTATGCTCCCCCAAGCCATTCTGAAGCGATCCAACGTTGCTATCCCTCATTCCTCACCCTGAGTATTGTCACTGAAAGCACAGGGCATCACTTTGGTGATGTGCTAATCCAACTTGTAATTCAGAGTCTTGATAGTCTCAGTTTACAGGAAAGGCCTGGCAAAAATCAGCCCTGGAGCAGACAGAAGGCAAGATTTCCTCACACTTCCAGCACCCAGGAATACTCAGCAACTGCCCTGCAGGAGGACAGGCAGACACCAGCCCCACGTCCTGCTGAGGAGCCTGATGGCAACTCCACAGATTCACACAGATCCGGACGGGTAAAGTGGCTTTGTGTGCAGTGGAGAGTGGAGAAAGAGAGAAACCCCTCCTCAGCAGAGGCCCACACACCCAGCACGCCTCACCTTGAGTGGGCCAAGCACAGCTTTAGAAAGTGTTGGGTCAAACAGCCCCTCCAGCAGCAGTTTCCAGAGATGTACTAACGTGGTCGTCAAACAGCTTCCAAGCACCACCAGGAGATTCCTTCCCTGCTGATGATCTGACACAGACAAAACCTTACCAAAAAATTAAGTTACATACATGCAACAGTTTCTTTTTCAGACTCTCAGATCACCTCATGGAGATCCTGGTGAGTGCCGAGGCAGTGCAAGGCAGGCGACGTACTCGGTAAGGAAACTGCTGGACAGTCAAAACCAGGCAGAGTACCTGAGCATCGCAGCACCAGACTAACTGAACTTTTTCTCCAGAGCTTAGTCCGTAGCCAGAGCTGCTCACGTTGCCGCCGCTGCCTTTAAGAAGCCCAGGCTCCAGCTCCAGGTGCCAGCGTGCCTCCTCACAGGGAGCTGAACAGCCTGGTGTGACATGGGCTGGGTGCGACCACCCAGTGACTGTCAGCGGAAGACTTCCAAGTCTCAGAGAGGGACCACGGCATTGTTAGTGCCAGGGCTGGACTGTCACTCGGGGCACAGGATACAATAGAGCATTTCAGCTCCTCCATTAAGGGACTGCAAAACACGCAGCTAACAGCTTATAAAGCCAGCACCTCAAACCAGTCCCCAAAGTACAGCCTCATTACAGAGCTGAGGAGCAACCACATATATGCAGACTTTATAGAAAACTACTCTGCAGTGCCTGACAAGTCCCATCCTCCAGGGCTCACGCTGCAGGGCTGAATCTCGGTGAGGAACAGGGATATCCCTTAACTGACTGCTCTGTGCACTCTCCCTGCTCACACAGCGTCGTCCACGGGCTGCCTTCCTCTCCTGGGACAGCCTCCCAGAACTTGCCAGGACACAGCTTCTTCCACAGTCTAATTGTTTCAGATGGGTGCAAGACACCCTCCAAACAATACTCTGTGACCAGACCAGCTCCCCAGGCCTTCAAAATCTTAGGATGTAGAACCCAAGCTAGGAAGCAAGCACAGTTAGAGCAACACAACCCACCTAACGTAAGCATTGCTGTACTACACAGGGATGTGGGAACTGACAGAATTCTTGTAGGAATGCAACTACATCTGAAACAGAGGTGAATTTCTCCTCAAAACCCAGATCTTTCACCAATACTGACAATCCATTCAGAAAACATACATAGATCAGATTTTTGTTGAACCAGAGGAAGGCAACAGTATTGCTCATTAAATAAAAGAACACAAAACACTAAAGACTTGCTCTGCATCCTGCTGGAAGCCAGTCAGCCAGCAATGCTGGTGGTGCAATTACCCTGCCACACCAGATAGGAAGCTGGTTTTGCCATCTCAGGCCACTGGTACCATCAAACCACGCTACTTGCCCATGCCATTAATTCATCCCCTTCACCACTACTAACTATTCTGGCCAAGGTTGTTTGGCTGGTAGGACGACTTTGGATTTTATTAAAAAAAAAAAAAAATTTTGCTATCACATCCACATTGATCCCCAGTCGCACAGAAACACATCTTACAGCAGCAGAAACATACTGTACTACCAATTACCTGTTGCCCTACCTAGAACTTTTGATGTAGGCATATTAAAACCAACTCTCAAGGCCAAGGCATACGTAGGAGTAGGATATTCAAATAGGTCAGATTCAGCACTTTTGTCTTCCTCGGTAATTCACCCATGGTACCTTGTTCTGCAAAGGCCAGAAATACTAGCTAAGACAACAGCTCCCCACGTTTAAAAGCATGCATCTTAAAAAACCAAATATTCGTATTTTAAAGTTCCTTCAACAAGGAAGCGTCACTGACACAGCAAGAGAACACAATGAGCTGGAAGTTCCCAGGAAAAACAAAGCAGGAGGCATGAACTGAGCCTCACCTACCACACAGGGGTCATGTCTCCTCTTCTCAGCTACAGGCCAGCAGAGACAACATGCACATCAGGCCACAGAAGCCCAGGTGAGCCTCATCCTCTGCTTGCTGCCCATGTGCCTTCCCAAGCCCCTTAAGCATGGAGCTCATCAGCGTGCAGCCATTTATCCAGCTTAGCACATTCTGCTGGAGTCCAGGCTACCTACACGAGGACAGCAACTCTTCCTGACGATTTTTCTCTGTGAGATTATAAGCATTTTTAAACTGGTAAATTCCTAGCTGCTAGTCATCTTCATCTGCCGGGTCTTTATCCAGCCATTTTGGGTTACTTCAACTGGTCAAAGCGTAGCTCAGATTGCAGTTCAACCAAAATCTGATGCTGGCGTAGTCTCCAAGAGAAGCTATCCTGCCACCCTGACTGATGGCTATAGAAACGGTCACTCCCCAGTCAAACTAGCACCTTGAGCTGCGCAGTTGTAGGAAGAAATGTGTCAGGACGAGCGAGGAGGTGGGACTGCTGTTTTTGGCACCATTGCCAAATTAAAGCATCCACCAAAGCACTTGGGAAAGACAAGCCATCCTGAAGGGCCCACAGATGTATTATAGTTTTGTTTGTTTGCTTGAGTTTTTTTGTTTTGTTTGGGTTTTTTTTGATAAGCACCCTCTCAAAAAAGAGAAAAGATTAAAAACCACTTCAAATCAGAGTTGCTCCAGGTTCCTGAAGCAGGTTAAGGCAGCTGTCTATAAAAGTATAGATGCCTGTCACCAAATCAGCCAGTATGACAATCCTCTCTGCAAAAAGTAAACATGGAATTCATTCAGGGTCACCAAGCAGCACCAGAAAAGGAGCACACCTTCACTAAACCAGGGGTGTGGACAAAACAGGGCCTATGCAGTATCCTCTTCTCCGCAGGGGCCAGTGCTGAAATAAACGTTTACACCCTCACCAGAGGATTTCTGTCCCCAGGCCCCTACAAGGCATGTGCTGGCGACAACTCCCCGGCACTCATTCCATGGCCAGGCACCCAGCAGCAACAAAAGGGTAACAAGAACTGCTCACTCTTGAGGACAAAGCTTAACTCTGAGTACCACACTGCCTCACATCAAATGATTTCAGAGTATTAAAGGATAAGGATTTACCTTACAGACAGCACCTTAAAGGAGAGGGTACACACGTTGCTGTGCCTCAGAGAGAAACCCTGTTACAGTTTCAGCTATCACAGAGCTGACACTCACCTTTACCAAAGGGTGTACAACCGCTCCAAAACAACATGAAACGGACCTGCAGGAGACAAAGCAGCTTCCCGCCTTCCCCAGGATCTCCAGGAGTATCATCTCAGATTCTCAGAGCAGCTGCTCCCAAACTGCTCGCTGTTACGGCCCAACTCCCAGACCATTGGTTCCATGCAGTCCCCTGAACAGCAGCGCAAACATCAGACAAGCTGGAGCGCCTGACAGGGCCTACCTAGGACCTGACTTTTGGAACAGCTCCCTCCGAAAGAAAACACCAGAAGACACATGCACATGTGCACAGGCATAAGTAAATTTGAGCTTGAAGCTGAAGCTGGTTTTCTCAGATTTCGCAGCATACTCAAATCAAGTCCAGGCCAACATAATGGTAACACACAGTATTTCAGCTTCTCTGCTTGTTATAAACACATGGAGAAAACCTGCCGTGCCAGAAACTACACCAACACTCATTTCATATTTCTGTCCAGCAGCTTTGCAAAGCGTCTTATCCAGACCAAGCCGCCAACCCTTCCCTCCTCCAGAGTTCAGTAGCCAAGCACCCTTCATTAGGACAAACTTTGTGACACGCACAGGACCCACGAAGCCATCTAACCCTCCGCCAGCTGAGCTAATACCTCCAGGCAGGCTGCAGCGATGCACCACAACACTTTTTGCGGTTGTTTAAACCTGTTGCCAGTAAAAGCCTTTTATTTCTTCAGTTGCAACAGAACCAGGAAGAGAATCTGATTCTTTAGGGCCAATACTGACCAGTCTTTGGCTGTAACGGATCCTTTCTTCCTCAGGCTCCATCTCCGACTCTTCTGAAGAGAGCGAGAAGGACACTCCAGGACTGCTGTCTTCCTCCTCTTCCTCCTTTGAAGTCAGAGGGAAAGAGTGAAGCAGGGCACACAGACACAAGGCACCTACATCCCTCATTTCTTTGCTGATTCTGAAGCTGGTTCCATGCCACTGTGCAGGGCTAAGTGAACACAGTGGATGAGCCCAGCTCAACTTTTAATGTTCCCATTCTAACTTTAGGCATGACCTAGAGTAAATGACTTTATCAGCTGTTCTGTAACATGACATGAGCTGCAGGTCTCAGATCAGGAAAAGATTTCCACTCCATACTCCGACCAGCACAAATGGCAGCTTGGTTGGCCCACACTGGGATATGAAACAGGCAAGCTGCTGTCAAACACTCGATGGCAATCGGGGAGCTGCCTGGTATCCCCAGAGTACAAGATTACGCATTAGAGAACCAACTCCTCCAAGCAACATGATTGCCGTCCTCTGAATATCCTGTACTATAGCACTTGGGAGAAGCTACACGGGTACAGAACATCTCCCATGAACGGAGAAGGTGCATAGCATCTTTCCTACGTACAGCACTTGAGCACAGCTGCAGGTAGGGGACTAACTCCTGTCTTGAGAAGACCTAAGTGCTCAGATCTCAAAATCTGCCACCTTGTGACACCACACAATAATATGGGAAAACCTCCCAAAGGTGTCAGATGGCACCTAAACTTTTTTTTTTTTTCCAAAGGAACAGAAAGAAACCAAAGCTTGGCTATACTGCAGCTCTTAATCCCCATGACTATGGTTACGCCAGACCTTCAGGGAAGGGATCTGCCACCCCGTGTGGTCTTACGGAAACGCTACCATAGCGTGGAGAGAAATTGTCTCATCCTGCTCTTCCCCGACCCTCCGAGCACGGTTTGACAGCAGAGCGTTCCAAGTCCCGCTAGCATCTCCCCCATCCCTGCCGCCCGTACCGCTCAGGACCCGGCTTTCCCTCTCAGCTAAGGCGGCCTCGGCAGTTTCCTTACACTTACTAAACTCTGTTTATAAACACCCGGACAACCGGAGTGCAACACATCAGCCAAGCCAGCCCGCCCGCAACACCCGCTACCACAACACGGGGCAAACCCCCAGCCCGGCGCGGCTCCACCGGTCGCCGGTCCCATCCCACCCCCGCCGTGGAGGCCCGGCCTGGGCCGGCCCCGCTGCTCACCGCCCCCCCCCGCCCCCCCTACCTCGCCGGGGCAGGAGGGCGGCAGCCCCGGCCCTGCCGAACAAAGCGGTGCGGGGGAAGCCCTGGGACGGCCGCTGAGGACGTCAGTCCCCGGGGAGCTGTCAGCCAGCACTCTCCAGCCCCGGGAGCCCACCCCTCCCGCCACCGGCCCCTGCCCACCAACTTCCCGACCCGGCCTCCCGGGGGCCGCAAGGAAGGGGAGACCCGCCCGCACCCTCCCGGCCGGGGCAGCGGCCCCGCCGCCTCCCGTAGCGCGACCCGGCGGAGGAGGCGACCGGCGCCCGCCGCCCGGCCCCTCTCCGGGGACTCGCGGAAACTTAAGGGTCGGCCGGGGGCGGCGGGTCGGCGCCGGACCCCCCCCTCCTCCCTCCCCTGCTCCGCCGCCCCCAGCGAGTGGCTCACCAGGTCTCTCCTGCGCCTTTGTCCTCTTCTAAGCGGCGAGACAGGGAGAAACAGAAGAGGCGGAGGAGGAACCCCCGGGTCAGGCAGCGATCGCGCCCCGGGCCCGGGCCCGGCCCGCCAGCCGCGCCGCCCCGCGCCCCCCCCCGGTCCCGTCGCCCGCCCTCCCCCCGCCACCCCCGCCGCGGCGAGCAGGCGCTGACAGCCCCGCCGGCCGCCCCGGGCCGCTGCCCGCTCCCGCGGGCCCCGCTCCCCGGCCCGGCGCCGCGTCCGCCCGGCGCCGCGTCCCCCCGCCGCCGCCACCGCCGCTGCGCCCCGCCGCACCCCCCCCTCGCTCCCG
The DNA here is from genome assembly GCF_965140245.1 of Athene noctua. Taxonomy (NCBI): domain Eukaryota; kingdom Metazoa; phylum Chordata; class Aves; order Strigiformes; family Strigidae; genus Athene; species Athene noctua. The sequence continues at coordinate 10,414,801 of NC_134050.1, read as the reverse complement.
GTTCCCCCCCCCCCCCTACTTCCTCCCCGCCCCGCCGGGTGCCGGGCCGCCGCCGGCCTCACCACCCGCCACGCCATGCCCCAGCACCGCCACCCCGCCGCCGCCGCCCCCCGGCCGGGACGCGGTTCCCCTCCTCACATAGGAGCCGCCGCCGCCATTTTGAACCCGTCAGAGTCTCACATACACACTGACTCGGCCGCCGCACTGCGCCTGCGCCGCCCGCAACCTCCCCTGACCCCCCCCGCCGCCTCCCCCGCCGCTCGCCGCGCGCATGCGCCGCCCCCCCCTCCCTTCCCTCCCCGCGCCCGACCCGCTCCGGCGGCGGGGCGCGCGCACGCACCCCAACGGCCCCGCCCCTCGCCGGGGCGGGAGCGAGCGCGCACGCGCGGCCCGGGGATTGGCTCCTCCTTCCGCCAGCCCCGCCCCCCGCGGGCCCGCCCCCGCCGCGCATGCTCCGATGGGGGGAAGGGGGGGGCAGCGGGAGTCCCGGAGGGGCGGGGGGGGGGGGCGCCGCGGGGCTGCCCGCACTGCCCGTCCCCGCCGGGACACGTGTGTCCGCACAGGCGTCACACACCTGTGCACGCCCGCGTCACGCGGGTGGGGGGGACACACACGTGCGCGGGGGGGCGCGTATAGACCAGCGCATGGACACCCACCCCGCTGTACCGCTGACAGCTGCCTGCGGGAACGTGCGTGTCCTGCGTGCGGGTAAACACGGACGGCGGGGTGTGCGCAACCCGGACACGCGCACAGGCACAGCTAGGTACGGGCAGCACCCACGTGTACACACCTGTATACACAGCACACACGTGTACACACCCGTATACACACAGCACCCATCCATACACACCTATATACTCACAGCACCCACACATACACACCTATATACAGGCAGCACCCACACATACACACCTATATACTCACAGCACCCATCCATACACACCTATATACAGGCAGCACCCACACATACACACCTATATACAGGCAGCACCCACACATACACACCTATGTACTCACAGCACCCACATAAGTACACCCATATACACACAGCACCCTCGCATACACACCCATATACTCACAGCACCCACATACGTACACCCATATACACACACCACGCACGCATACACCCATATACATACATACACATGCCCCAGCCAAAAAGGGGTGTGTGGGGGGGTTGTTCCTGGGGGCTGCAGATCCGTGGCAGAGCCCCGTCTCCCGCCGCTGTGCCGCTGCCCGCAGAGACCGTGCCACGCTGGTGTGTGTTGAGATTTAATGGTCAAAATTCACCAAAATCACCCCGTGTCACCTCTCCCTCGCTGGCCTGCCAGCAGGAAGGGGAACACCCCCCCACCCCCCCCCTTCCCCATTAAAATCAGTTCTCTGCTGCCAGACCCCCTCTGCCCGCAGCACTCGGTTCAGGCAGGCGGGCAGAGGGTGCTCGGATGCTGGGGTCTGTGGTGGGACTGTTTCTTCGTCCCCGGCGGGGTGCTATCCTGCTGGCACCCCACGGTGACCGGCAGCACCGTCCCCCAGAGCTGAGGGGGGGACACAGGAGTGTGGCGGCGGTGGCAGAGGTCTGGCAGCAGCTGGGTTCTGAGGCGCTGTCCCGATGTGGGGGCGCAGCAGCGGGCCCCAGGGGGCTCAGCAGAGCACGCAGCACCCCCGGCGTCGCTTCCGGCGCTGGCGCCGATGGGCAGCGCTGAGGGCAGCACGGCAGGCCTCCACGAAGATGTTCCTGATGTTCTCCTGGTACTTGGCCGAGCACTCCAAGTAGGACACGGCATGGATCTGCCGGGCCATGGCCTCCCCCTGCGGGGAGCTGTGGGGTCAGAAGCCCCCCTCGGGGGGACTCCAGCCTTTTGGGGGGGTGTTGGGGGGACAGGGGCTGACACTTGCCTGCTGGTAGGAGATGGGGTCCTGACGTGCCTGCTGCAGCTTGAGCAGCACGCACTGGTCCTGCCGCAGGTCGGTTTTGCAGCCCACCAGCAGCACCGGGATGCCCTTGCAGAAGTGGTTCACCTCCGGGTACCACTGTGGGGGGTCACACATGTCACCCAGGGGACAGGGACATGGGCAGCAGCTCTGGCTTCACCGCACTTCCCACGGGGAGGACGCGCAGGGCAGGGACACCCCCCCCCCCCTTTTCGGGGGCTGCGTTACCTTTGTTAGGATGTTGTCATAGCTGGGGTGGTTGGTGACGTCAAAGCAGATGAGGACGACGTTTGTTTCTGAGTAGGACAGTGGGCGAAGCCTGTCGTAGTCTTCTTGTCCTACCAGGTGTAGAAACAGACCATTACACACCAGTTTCCTAGTGGACTGGGTCCCCATCCCCGTCCCCCCCAGCCTGGGACCACGCCTGTCCCTCCAGGCTGCGGACACTGTGGGGTTCTGGGGACAGAAAGGCAGCACTGCTCAGAGTGACAACCTTGAGGACCAGTGGCTGCTGGCTGTGGGTTAACCTCCCATCTCCCACGGTCAGTGCAGGGGACACTCCCCCAAGGCATCACCCACGGGTGTAGGACACCCCGTAACCCACGGGCCGGGGGTGAGGGGGGCACGACTGCCTGCCCTGTCCCCTCCTGGTCTCACCTGCTGTGTCCCAGAGGTGGATCGTCATGAGTTTGCTGCCAACGTGGACAGAGGCCGTGTACTTCTCAAACACAGTGGGGACATAGACCTGGCCGGGGACAAGGGGGTGCATGAGACAGGCCCTGCCTGCCCAAGGGCAGCGGCGGGGGGGATCCCCGCGGGGGGGTGTGTGCAGGACAGGGCACAGGGAGGTACAAGGGAGGAAATGATGGTGCCTCCCTGGGGCAGGTGAGGTGGGGACTCTCCTTGTCCCCCTCAGTCCCAGGACAGTGGCCCCCTCAGCCCAGGGCAGCACTGAGCCTCAGGCGGGTGGGATGCCTGGGAGAGAGGTGTTGGGGTCTCCATGGTTTGCCCCCCCTCCCTGCACCTCCCAGGTCCTGTAAGTGCCCTCGCTGCGGGACAAACCCCACTCCCCATCCTGTGACACCCCCAGGTAAGGCAGAGGTGCCCGCCCACCGAGGGGGGACCACCCCAGACTTCCTCAGCCCCAGGCTGGGCCACCCCCTGCCCCAGCACCCCCCTGGCCCCACGTTCTACTACAAATGTCCCCGCTGCCACCACCGTGCCAGTCCCGTCCCGCGTCCGCCGCCCTTTGCCCGCGCCGCCGTTCCTGGGAGCCTCCCCCAGCCGCAGCAGATCTGCGTGGGGAGCCCCTCGGGGACGGGTGACCCCGCTCATGACGTGGTCCCACTAGGGTTGATGTCCCAGGGGACAGGGAGACCGGTACCTTGGGGAAATCCCCGTTGGCAAAGGCCATCAGCAGAGACGTCTTCCCGCAGCCCCCGTCCCCCACCACGACAGCCTTGACCTCGGCCTCGGGGGGTCTCGGGTTCTGCCCCCCGCGCTCCTGCTGCATGGGGGCGGCCAGTGGGGCCACGGAGCCTGCCCGGCCTCGGCGGGGACAGGGACAGGGTGGCAGGAGGCACCAGCCTGGCCCAGGGTGCGGCCCCCACCCTCCCACTGGGCCCGCCCGTGGCGCCGCTCGGGGCTGGGGCCATGGCGGTGGCTGGGGCGGCGCTGGCAGGGTGCTCACACGCGGGCGGGTGTCCTTGCACGCTCACAGCACCTTGCACATGTGTGGGAGCAGCTCCCTCTGCGTGCCAGGACCCTTCTGCAAGCGGGTCCTGCTGACCACGGGGCACACGCTGCTCACTTCTACCTCCCGCCTGAGTGTGCAATGCTCCTTTTCACACCTGCATGCGCAGCTCCCTCTTGCACACACACACACACACACACACACACACATGACACCATCCCACGTGTGCAACTCCTTCACACACACGCACCTGCTCGCACGCCCGGCTCCTCCTCGCACGCCTCCACGTAGGTTCTCTTGCACACGTACGTGCACACCTGTGCTTGCACGGCTCCCCCTCGCACGCTGGCAGCTCCCTCCAACACGCATCCGCCTGCTCCCACGCTTGTGTGTGCAAACACACACGTGTGCCCCCTGACCGCTGAGTGCCTGCTGCAGGTGGGGGCCCTCTGCGACGCCCCAGCGCACCACCCCACCACCACCCCCCCGCCTCCCCCCCCCGAACCCGGGTTTTATTGCCCTGAGCATCCACAGGAGGCAAAGTCCAGGGTGGAGGGAGGTGCGGGGAGGGGTGACTCACAGCTCCGGCTCCCCCCTCCCCTGCCAGTGCCACCCCTTCCGTCACACCAGGTGATGTGCTGTGCCCAGCCCTGCCCGGCCGTGCCGTGCTGTGCCGTGCCATGCTAAGAAACTTTGTCCCTGGCACCCGGCCCAGCAGGACATGGCTGGTGTGGGCAGCCCCATCTCTTTTACCAGCGACCCCAGCACGCTGGATGCGCTCCAACACTCCGCTTTTCTTGGGGATGTGTGATCCCCGGTGGGGGTGAATGGGTGCTTCTGGTATAGGGGTGGAGGGAGCGATGGGGGGGATCATGTGTGCCATTCCCTCTCAGCCCTACCGCTGGCTCATCACCAGCTCTCCTGCCGCCAGCCCCCCCCCCCGGATCCCTCAGTGGGTACCAGCTGCTCCGGGAGTACACTGCAGCCCCCAGACCAGCCGGGGCAAGTCTGAACCAATGGCTCAAACACCAAATTCCCACCCAGGCCTGATGCACAACCAAGATGGAGGAGAGACAGCAGTAATTCACATGCCAGGAGACTGGAAAGTGAATACACACAGTAATGAAGAATCTCAGAAGGATGCCAGCATCAGGGCAGGGTGGTGGGAGGAGACTGGAGCACAGTAAAACAATTAGGCAGGTGGTAATTACCAGTCTAATGAGATATCTGGTTGAATCCTAAAAGCATCAAGATACTTTCACAGCAAGATGTAGCTGCTGCAGTATTCATCCTCTGGGGCATTCTCTTGGACAAAACATTTCCTTTCCCACAAGACCAACAGAAATTTGATGGGAGAAGAGGCTTGGTGATGCAGCCTGTGTTTCTGAAACTGCCCAGCACTCTCTTGGCCACCTGACCCATGATCTTGCAGAAACGCCCCAAAGAGCAGCTTTATTTGGAGATGAGATGGGCTGCTCGGAGCTTCTGAGGATGTGAAGACCCCAGTTCTCCTCATCTGAGAAGATCGTGGCAAGGTGAGCTGGAGGGAGGGAGCATGCTCCACTCAGACGTGTGGGCAGGTTGGCCCCAGGCTGCTGCCTGGAAAGGTAGGGAGTCGGGACTGGAGCCCAGCCCGGGTTGCTGATCGCATCTCCCCAGAGCTCCCCACAGCCCCTCTCACTGCTCCCACATGCAACCCACCTCGGGACATCTGGAGCTCCTCCAGCCTCTCCAACCATCCCCCAGCACATCACTGGGAAGGCAGCCACCTCCCCAGCCCCCCGGTCACCCCCTTGTCCCCAGTCCTGCTGTGCCACATCACCAGGACCCCTCTCCCTGACACATCCTTTGGGGTCCCACTAACGCCCCGTCTGCTCTGACTGCAGCTGGGCACCACGTCCCACCCCCCACCATGGAGCTGAACCAGACATCCCCACCTCCCACATCACCTGTGCTGGAGACAGATGGAGAAGACTTGTGTGGGATAGACGTCACCGACGTGGCTATAGACACTGTCACACTGCTCATCTGCCTCTGTGGGCTGGTGGGGAACGGGGCCGTCCTCTGGCTCCTTGGCTTCCGCATCCGCAGGAACCCCATCACTGTCTATGTCCTCAACCTGGCTGTTGCTGACTCTACCTTCCTCCTCTTCATGATCGCCTCAGCCCTCCTCTACATGATCTACAACATCTCCTGCTCTACTACTGTGTCCTTGACATACCTGAGGTCGCTTTTCCTGCTCTCACTGTTCTCCTACAACATGGGCTTGTACCTCCTGACGACCATCAGCATTGAGAGGTGTGTGTCCGTCCTCTGTCCGCTCTGGTACCGCTGCCAACGCCCCCAGCATTTGTCAGCTGTGATGTGCACCCTGCTCTGGGCCCTCTCCATCATTGTCATTGCTGCAGTGACTTCTCTGTGCCTGTCGCAGGATCACGAGCACTGCCGGATAGGTCTCATCTCCATGTATGTCCTCAACTTCCTTATTTTTGCCCCACCCATGGTCATTTCCAATGTGATCCTGTTCATTAAGGTCCTGTGTGGCTCCCAGCGACGTCAACCCAAGAGGCTCTACATAGTTATCTTGCTCACCGTCCTCTTCTTTCTCATCTTTGGGATTGCTGTCAGCATCAGGAATTTCCTGCAGCAGTTTGGCTACATCGTTTTGTCCCCCCAGGTTGTTTTTCTGCTCGCCTGCATCAACAGCAGCATCAACCCCTTCATCTATTTCTTGGTGGGGAGCTGGCGGAGGCACTGCTCCTTGGTGTCCCCCCAGGTTGCCTTCCAGAGGGTCTTCGAAGAGACAAGGGTCACCACGATCTCTACCTAAGACGCCACTGTGGTCTCACTGCCCACCCTGGCTTCATGCTCAGCTGCCCACCCTTGCTCCCAGCCAGGCCTGCAGGTCACCTTCCTGCAGCTGTATGTGGGGATGCATCCCATCTCTTATGCCATCCCATCCCATCCTGATCCCATCTTGTCCCCATCCCACCCCCATCCCCATCCTATCCTCATCCTATCTCTATCCCCACCTCCATCCCCACCTCATCCCCATGCATCCACATCCTATCCTCATCCCCACCCCATTTTCCTCCTACCCCTCTCCCTATTTCCATCTCATCCCCATCCCCATCTTCATCCCATCCCACCCCATTCCCATCCCCATCTCCATCCGATTCCCATCCTCATCCCACCACATTCTCATCCCATCTTGATTCCATCTCCATCTGATCCCCATCCCATTTCCATCCCCATTCCATCTTCCTCCTATCCCCTTCCCCATACTCATCCTACCCCATTCCCGTCCTCATCTCCATGCAATCCTCATCCTTATCCCACCCCATTCCCATCCCATCCTTATCCCACCCCATCCCTATCTCCATCTCCATCCCATCCCATCCCATCCCATCCCATCCCATCCCATCCCATCCCATCCCCATCCTCACCCCATCCCCATCCCATCCCCATGCTCATCCCACCCCATTCCCGGTCCCCTCCCCGCCCTCTCCCCGTTCCGCTCCCTCCCGGCCGGGCTGTCTCTCCCCGCTTCCCCGCGCGTCCCGCCGGGCTTTGCTGCCCTCCAGCGAGGGCAGAGGAGATGAGAGGCCTCCGCAAACCCTCCCGGGGCCCGCCTGCCCCTGGGGAAGCTGCTCTCTGGGGCTCGGGCCGGGGGCTCCGGCGGACGGTGCCCGACAGTCCCGCTCCTGCCCCCCCGGTTCGCTGCGCTGCCCGGCCCCGGCCCCGCTCCTCCCGCCCCAATAAACGCCGCTGGCTCCATCCGCCGCCTCTTCTTCCTCTGCGGTCCCTCGCGGGGGCGGGGAGGGGCGGTCGCAGGGGTTTGGGACACCGGGGGGGAAGCTCTGAGGAGTGGGGGGTATCCCCGAGAAACAGCCCCCCCTAAACCTTATGGGGCGGTTTGGGGTGAGCAGCCCGTAGGGAGGAACTGGAGCCTCAGGTGTGGGGCTGGCCTGGGGGTGGGAGGGGTGGGGGCTGCATGGGGGGTGTGGGACGTGGTGGAGCTGGTGGGACATGGTGGAGCTGGTGGGAAGGTGTGGGACATGGTGGGGTGCTGTGGGATGTGGTGGGGTGCTGTGGGATGTGATGGGGCTGGTGTGGGATATGGTGGGGCTGGTGGGACATGGTGGGGCTGGTGGGGTGGTGTGGGACGTGGTGGAGTGGTGTGGGACGTGGTGGAGCTTGTGGGGTGGTGTGGGACGTGGTGGGGTGGTGTGGGACGTGGTGGGGTGGTGGGCCTTACCAGGGGGTGCAGGAGGGGGTGGGGGTCCACACTCCTCAGGACAGGAGGAGCACCAGCCCTGGTGTGACAGCGGTGTGGTGCAGAGGAGGCTGCATCTCGCAGCTCGCCATGTCCCCAGGGCAGCCTGAGGATGGGCGATGGCCCTTCCTCCTCCTCCTCCTCCTCCGCCGTGGCGCTGGGCGAAACGATGGCGTTTGGTCAGGAGCCATCTGACACGCGGCTGCCGGCTCTGGCACCGGCGTTCTGCACACCCACAGCTCTCCCCACCGCAGTGAGCGGAGACTTTGCCACCGGCTCAGACCTTGGCAAAGCTGTACCAAGCGATGCCCTGTGGAGCCCGTGGTGGCCAACAGATGTGGCACCCTGCTCCTGGAAGGTGGTGGCCAGACTGGGGGCCATGAACTCCCCCTCTCCTTGCTGCTGCAGCGTCCTGGCCTGCTGAAGAAGGAGAAATGCTCCAGCCTGCCGGAGTCAGGGGAGAGGAAGAATTTCAGAAGGAAAACAAGAGTCCTTTTCACTTAGACCAAGCTTACAAAATTAAATAAAAAATATTTGAGGAGATACTTGCTGTGACTCTAATAAACTAGTCTGGGGCACTGTCGTACCCCTGCGTCCCTCCTGCCTGCACTGGGAGTGCTGGTGCAGTCCCAGCTGCGAGCAGTCAGAATCATTTTTTCTCTGGTGAGCACAAGCTGTCACATCCCCCCTCCCTCCACGCGCCACCTCGGCCGGCAGCAGGACCCAGACAAAGGCAGCAAGCACTGGCACACGGACTGGAGGCAGCTCAGGGTGCACGATGCTGTTTATTAATATCAGGCAGCAGTGAGGTACAGGAACCAGGTACCAGCGGGAGGGGAGGGTGGCGGGGCCTTGGCAGAGTCTGGTGGGGTGCAGTGGTCCCCCCCCAGTGCCATTACAGGGGAGCAGAGCTCAGAGAGGCTGTGCAGGATGGGGAGAGGGATTTAGGACACTGAATGGGTTTTACTCCCACTCTGTAGATGAGTCAGAGTATCCCAAAGGCAACGCTCATCCCAAAAAGCAGGGGATTTGGGGGAGCATGGAGGGGACCAGTGCCCTGGGATGTGGGGTGGGCTGACAGGGAGGAGGAAAGTTGTGCTCCAACACACTCCCCGCAGAGCATCCCTCCCCACATCGACCTTAGCGATGCCCCTGCTCTCCTCTCCTGCAGGGGACAGAATTACACCACGAGAGGGTGACGTCGGGGGAAATACTGCAGACATTTATTAATCTGGTTACTCAAGGAAACCCTCAGCCACTGTCCCGGGGGCCTTAAGCAGAGTGGTGGAAAGGTTTCAACAGGCTGGGGCCAGCGTGTCCATTGTAGTATCATTGCTGCATGTTGTGTTGTCTTCTGGCTCCTCAAAGACCCTCCGGAAGGCAACCTGGGGGGACACCAAGGAGCAGTGCCTCCAGCAGCTCCCCACCAAGAAGTAGATGAAAGGGTTGGTGCTGCTGTTGATGCAGGCGAGCAGGAAAACAACCTGGGAGGGCACAACACTGTAGCCAAACTGCTGCAGGAAATTCCAGATGCTGAGAGGAAGAGCAAAGAGGAGGAAGAAGAGGACGGAGAGGAAGATAACGATGTAGATCCTCTTGGGTTGGTGCTGCTGGGAGCCACACTGGGCCTTAATGAAGACGATTGTGCTGGAAATGACCATGGGTGGGGCAAAAATAAGGAAGTTGAGGCCATACATGGAGATAAGAGCTATCTGGCAGTGATGGTGCTCCTGCGACAGGCACAGAGAAGTCACTGCAGCGATGACAGCGATGGAGAGGGCCCAGAGCAGGGCGCACACGACGGCTGACAAGTGATGGGGGCGGTGGATGCTGGAGCAGAGGATGGACACACACCTCTCGATGCTGATGGCCGTCAGGAGGTACAAGCCCATGTTGTAGGAGAAGAGTGAGAGCAGGAAAAGCGACCTCAGGTATGTCAAGGACACAGTGATAGAGCAGGAGATGTTGTAGATCATGTAGAGGAGGGCTGAGGCAACCATGAAGAGGAGGAAGGTGAAGTCGGCGACGGCCAGGTTGAGGATGTAAATAGTGATGGGCATCCTGCGGATGCGGAAGCCGAGGAGCCAGAGGACGGCCCCGTTCCCCACCAGCCCACAGAGGCAGATGAGCAGTGTGACAGTGTCTACGGCCATGTCAGAGACGTCTATCCCGCACAAGTCTTCTCCATCGGTGGTCAGTGTGGGTAGTGCGGGAGGTGGGGACATGTGGCTCACCTCCATGGACGCTGGGCAGGTGGTGGGACGTTGTCCCTGGCTGTGGTCAGAGGGGATGGGGAATTAGTGGCTTGGAGAGGTCGAGGCTGAGCTGTGTGGCCCTTCGCCAGCTCCCTGCGCTGGGAAGGCACCAGTGGAGGGCAAGCAGGACATGGGGGAGGGCAGTGGTGGACATTCTGGGGTGGGAGAGGGAGATGGGAAGGAAGGGAGAGGGACATGCACCAGGAGATGCAGAAAGCAAGTGTAGGGCAGCAAGGAGAGAACCTGGAGAGACTGCTGCCCATCACCCGGAGAGGCGGGAGGAATGCAGCCGCTGGCAGTGGATGCTGGAGGAAAGGAAGGTGGGGTGGGGATGAAGGAAAACCGCACTTAACTGTTAACTTTGGTGAAGCAGCAGGCAAGGGCTCTCTTTCCAGCTGGGCTCAGGCAGATCAGTGTCAGTGTCTTGGCATCTCACGCTCCTTTTGGATCCATCCCCTGAAGCGGATCTTCCCAGGACAGCTGCATGAAGAAGAAAGTGCCCTGGTCACCAGGAGGTCCCCTCTCTCGTCCCACTGGCTCCTCTTGTAGCCCTGTCCCTGGTGAGCCCCTCGGCAGCACACCCCACACCCCCAGATGCAGTGGGGTCGCAGGAGAGTCGGGAATGGTTTTGTAACTGCGGCTACGTCAGAGCTCCGCTTCCTTGTTTTTATTTATCTTGCTTTCTTTTTAGCCACAAAGGAAGTGGCTTTTGCCAGAAGCACCGCAAGCAGAATTTTGTGAATGGCTCTTCTTTTACTCCTGATTAGAAACACCCCTCCCTGAATTACGACCTGTTCGCTCACTGCTTTCCCTCTCCTGGCAGTTTTCTGCCATTCTCCATTCTACTCTGTCTGTCTCAGGGCTCCCAGGACCCCAGCACCCCCGAGGGGGCATCACCCCTCCAGCAGCAGAGCATGATGCCGGCGGTGCTGGTGGTGCTGGCAGCACTGGTGGGGCAGCCAGGTGCTTCTCAGAAGTGACTCCCCTTCTGGGAAGAGCACAGAGATCATTGCCAAAACCTCCCCTGGGCCCAAGGGCACATACCTTCAGACTGGAGCCAAGAATTAACATTTCCCAGGCTGATGCAGGCTTTGACAGCCCAGTCGCAGGACAGAAAACAGTTGTTTTCAGCCAGGTTACCACCATACTCGCACTTATAGCCCAGATTAATTATCGCTTAACACCCCTTAGTAATGCAATGAAAGCTATTAGAGACCAGGTTTTGGGGTGCTGTGTTCCTCCTCCCAGCTCTTCACCAGTGACACATCTTCCTCCTCAGTCTTGGGAGCGCTTGTGGTTGTTTTTACATAATCCCATGCCTTTGGTAGCCCACACACCTTGGGCTGCAGCTCCTGAGCTCAGCTTGGATGTTGTTAAACCCACCCGTGGCTCATGGCTCCTGCTCAGGGCTGAGCAGAGCACCTCCTTGGAGGCACTTCGCCCCATGACCGGTCTGGCCCCACCATCCCACCGAGCAGGTCTAAGGGGACCCCAAACTCCTCACAGCCCTGCACAGCCTGCAAAGGGCTTAATGTTAAAGCCAGTGAGTTTTTTGCAATTAACATCATCGTTGTGATGATTACAATGGCAGAGCTTCTCCGGAGGGACACACTGTCCCAAGGAGCACCCTGCCTCTCCCACACGATGGTGCCTTTGCAATTGGGAGGCATTTCTGGCTTCTCTCCCGGCTACCTGGCTGACTACCTGGTTCTTTGCTGCAGCAGCCTTTGGCTGCTCTAAAATATACTGCGAATACTTAACATTGATTCCCAAAGACACTGGAATTATCCCGGTAACAATTCCAGTTTCAGGATTTTCAGTAAGGGCAGAGTTGTTTCCAAGGGTTTCATATCCAGGATGCTTCATATCAAAGTCCCTTCCTTCAGCAGGGACTGTATTATGAAAACAGACCCTATCACCTGTGTTTTATGTGAGAATTGGGACCAAGTTCATGGGTAGAGCTCGTCACTGAGCCACGAGCCCTGGGGATGCTGGTGGGAGCTGCAGGATCCTCCCCACTCCCTTCTCCTTCCCCCCGCTAAATTCATCAGCCACATCCCAGCTCCCTGAAGTCAGGCAAAACCACCGTGGTGGCCGCGTTAGCCCTCGACAGGGCTGCTTGCCAGTTTGCAGAGTCAGAAGGGAAATAGCATCTTCCCTGCGGCATTCCTGGACTTTGGACTTGGGGGTGGGATGGACGGGGACAGCCTGGGAGCAGCACATCCGCGCGTGTGCCTGCAGCACCGCGCCTCAGCAGCGCCCAGAGGATTTCTGAATGAAACCTCCCACTCATTCTTCAAGTATCTGAAGCATCCAGAAATGAACTACTCCAGCTGTCTTACCAAACTGTTGCTTGCACGACAGGCTGATTTCTTAGAAGTTACATGTTTGTTCCCAAAGAGATTATTATTGTCTGCTGACTTCAAGGTTCTTTTCTGGGGGGTTGTCTGTTTGTTTGCTTTGGTTTTAAGGCTAAATATAATAGTCTGAGTCACAGTGGAGTGCTTCATGGGAGGGGGGAGGAAGCCCCGTTCCCTGGTCACTAATTACCTGGGCAGGCTGGCTGCAGCCGAGCTGACCTCTGGCCCCCATCAGTGCTTCCATCCACCTCCCTCCAGCCACTCAGCTGGGAAATACAGAGAAACACACCACAACTGGCAGGAGACTGGGAATTCCCTGCTGCATGTGGGAAGGACAGCTGATAACGTCTCTGTCTTTTCAAATCAGGACACTGAGTTCATGAAGAAATGGATATATTTTTTTTTTCCAATAACGTTTAGTGAAGCAGATGGAGACATTAGTCTGGGCATGATAGGAATCTGTTTTCTGACTCTAGTTTTTTTGCTGAGCCTCTTCTCTTACCTGATACCTGGTTAGGCTGAATTTTGGGTGCGCTGGGATTCTCTGCAGAGTATCTTTAATAATAAAGCACAGGATTTTGCTAAATTAACTTCAAAAAAATCAAAAGCTCCCTAAGTCACAGGCAGAAAAGTCCTGCTACATAGCAGCACTGCTGTGCATCAACCCTTTCCCTGATCTTGATTTTTTTGGGGGGAGGGGGCTTGTGTCTGGCTTTTCTTTTGTTATAGGGAAAAGAAGAAACAGATTTTATCTTGTACACATTTAACTTCTTCCACAGAAACATCACTATCAGCCCCACTATCTGCACGGTCAGTCACTGCTGGCAGTGGGAGGGATGATTCATCTGGAGACGGGGCAGCTCAGCGAGAGGTCACTGGGCTCTGCATGATCCTCATGGCCACTTCTTCCAGAAAGGGGAATTCTCCTTGTTATAAAATCACCATGAAGACAGCCTCGTGCAGAAGGGCACGTACTGCCACTAGCCTTTTACAAAGTTTACAAAAGACAGCAAAATTAAATCTGAATATCATAACCTGCAACTGTGTTTAACACGCTCTTACGCCTCAGGGAACAATCCTTTACACAAAACAACAAATCCTCTCATTTTGTGCAATTCAAGCCAATTCTTAATTGCCAGCGTTATATCCTCTGAGCTTGAGGGAACGGCTCCCTTCTCTCGTGACTTAGTAGGCTTGGATTTTTTTTTTTCTCCCTGTGCAAAAGCTTAAAGATCTGTGCCATTTCTTTTCAATCAAGGCTGTGCCATGCGTGCGAACTACAAAGTATTATTAGTAAAAAAACTCAGGGGAGGAGTCATCCAGGAGCCTCCTTATAGCTCTCGTATCAGCAGGCGCCTTCTCTCCTACAAGTGCAGACATCCATGCTTGCAGGGCCGGAGATGGCTCATTAACACTGATTGGTAAGATTCTGCAGCTGACATAGAGGTTTTTTTCCAGATGTCCATTTTTATCTTAAGAAAACAGACTTTAAGCAGGCAGCGTCACCCCTTGGTCCCACAACGGTTCTCAGCCTGTTGCTGAAGTCGGTTCATGCTACATCTCTTCGGGAGCACACACCAGGGTTTCTCAGCCCCCGAGTGCCGGCACAGCTCCCATCTCCCAGCTGCTCCCCCAAATTGCTGCCCAGCGCTGGGGGTTCCTCAAGGCAGGGGGTTCACATGGTCACCCCTGCAAGATTTGTACCCTGGGGAAAGCCAAAATAAAAGCAGAACCATATTTGGACGAGTTTCAGTGAGAAAAAACCATCTGGGAAGTGAAAGCTGTTGGGATGCTGTTGTGCTGTTCATGGCTATGGATGGGGCTCACCCAGAGCTGGGCACAGCGCCGGTGCCTGCGGGCTCTGCCTTCCCGGGAGGAGGAGGAGGATGGACGGTGAAGCACACCCTGCAGCCGCAGAAGCCGGGAGGTACTGTTCTGCAGATCCATGACGATTCACGCTGGTTGAAGAGGGATTAAGAAAGCACCAGGTCGTGCTTTCTCTTCTGCCCCATGGAAATCTGACTGAAGAGAAGCTTTGGGAGCAACCGAGATGGAGCTGCAGTGCAACTGCATTGCATTTAACACAGCCGGGGCAGGACATTTTTAGCTAATTACTTTAGGATGAAAAAGCTACCTTTGGGTTAATTTTTGCAGGGGCTGAAGGAGAAGCCCCGCAGCAGCGCTGGTTTGGAGCTGGCGGGGTGTATCGCCCGCGGTCCTGCAGCGGGTGACTGTTCCCAGCCAGCCCAGCACATTTCTCCCGTGGGCAGGGGCTTCCCGGAGGATCCTGCTACACCCTGCCCACTCCTCCACGGCCAGAACAGCTGCTGGGAGTGGGCTGAGGGGGAATTTGGAGTGAGTTGGCCCAAAGGACTTGTGGTTGGAAGGACATTTGGGACAAAGGCAGTGAGAGCTGGAGATGGCAGCGATAATTATTACAAGCTTCGGCAGCATTATTACTCACTGGGACACTTGGAAGCTCATCGCTGAGATACTTGAATTTTTCTTGAGTTGTTTAAACAATCCTGGGTGAAAGGATTGCCCTTTGTTATCAGTTATATATTTTTCATTGCTACCCTGTTAGACTTGTCTATAATTTTCTTCTAGTTTCTTATAATTGTAGGGGTTCTCTTTGACTGCTGAGTGGGTTGTAAGATGTTTCTGCTGGGAAATGAGCATCTCCACTCGAGCCCACCCCAGCAGCGCAGTGTAAGCTGCAGGCAGAGGAATGCTGATTAATTAAGTTCAGTTCACACATATGTTGCTGTGGTTCGGTGTTTTGTCCAGCTGGCCCTGGGTATGGCAGAGATGGGAAAAGACCATCTCCAATGCTTTCTGCTCTTTTTTTTTTTTTCTTTTTTTTTTTTCCTGGGATCATAGCAATCTAAAAGCAAATCAGAGTCTTCTGGGAGAAGCTGATCAATTCTTTTCCATATTTCCCTGAGAGCTGTGTGACTTCAGAGTGGGCAAAACTCCAGGTTTAATTAAAGACTATGAGTTTGTTTCTTAATATTGCCCTTTTCTCCCCATTTTTACCATAGAGAGAAGAAACATAAGCATTTAAAATGATGCCGCAAGGTTCCTTGAGGGACATCAACATGAAGGAACTTGTCACCCTTGTCCCCAGCATGGCTGTCACCACATCAGTGGGAGTCAGTAACTGCCATCCTGATTAAGAATCAGAGATTTTGATGCCTCAGTGGCTGCCACAAGGTGACATAAACAAACATCTGCTCAGTACAATAATCATTGTTGTCACTGTGCTGGTTGTCCTCAGGTGTGCCAGGACCCCGGGTCAGGAGCTGCCATCAGGAACCACGTCCCCCGGCCTCATGCACACCCTGCCAAGCACACACCCAACTGGGCATGAGGCTGCTGGGCAGGAGGGAGCTTCCCCAAGCAGCAGCTTTAACATTATTTATCACATGAATAATAGTAACAACTATTATTTATTATTACTTATTTATAGCTTAATTTCTCTATTATTTGTATGTATTTGTTATTTCTTACTTATTGCTATTTATAATTTATTACTTATAATTTATTATTTATTCAGTAATTTACTATTTAGTGTTTATTATCTACCACCTACAGTTCATTATCTACCATCTATTGTTCATTATTTCCCATCAACGGTTCATTGTTTACTATTTACTATTAGTAGTATTTATTATTTACTATTTGTTGTTTACTTATCGCATAAACATCATTTAATACTTAACAAATATTTAACATTATTTACAAACAATTGGAAAACGTAGGCAAATAGCTGCTGGCTGCACTTCTCCCTGTCAGGAGGAGCCGTCCCCACAGCAGCCTCTGCCTTACGCTTGGCTGGGCTCTCACTGTCCTGCTTAGGGGTCCTCTTGCTCCCTCCTTTAATCTCATTTTCTGTTGAACTCTTCCATTAAATATAAAAAGAAATGTCTGGGTGCAGCCCCTTTCTTGGTGCTGCCAGAGCCCATGACCCTGGAGAAGCTGCTCTCAAGACCAGCCGGTGGTTGGATCAGCCTGGGGGCTTTGGAGACGCTGAGGAGTTGGGGCCGGACAGGGCAGCTCATGGCATCAAAACTCTCCTTCAGTCCAGCTTCTTTATCATTTAAATGAATGTTACTTATTAAAGCATTTTGAGGAGCCTGTGTTTCATGTCAAATCAGAGCTGTTAACTAACATCGGGAGTGTTTCACTTCCCGTTTGATGAAAGTCGTGAGGAAGAGGAGTACCTGCCGGCACGCTGCATCCCCTCCGCCCCTCTGCCTGGAGCTGGGCTGGAGGTGCAAGCAGGACTGCAGCCTGGGCTGGATGGGATTTGCTTCTTCTTGCTCTGGGCATCTCCAATGATTTATTTTCCTGAGATATTTGTTATTAGATATTTGATATTAGATTGCTGTACAGCAGGCACAGAAGCAAGACAGATCTCCATGGCCCCAAAAAAGATGCTTGGAGCAGTGCAAAGATTTGAGGCTGGTGCCATCAGGAGTCTCCTGCCCTGCAGAAATCACTCATGAGGAACAAATCCCCTCCAAGGACTCACACCACACCCCTGCAACCTCAGCAGAGTGAGACGTGAAGATGGGGCACGGAGCAGCCACCCACTCACCAGTGTCAGAAAGGGCAGGTCCATGGCCTGTGTTGTACCTGGGACGTGGCGGGTGGGTGTGTCACACTGCCCCGCTTCCCTCTTGACCTCCCCACGGCGTGGGGTGATGGAAGTGTCCAGCTCAGCTCTTGCAAGTGACAGTCAGCGGGTGCTGTGCCCGAGCATCACTTCCTCACGGTTGGTGGGGAGCTGGTGCATTTTTGTGGCAAAGAGTGGACATTCACACCAATGGGAACCGCGGCACATCTCAGGGACATTGCCACCAGGCACAGAAGAGAAGAAGCGGATGAGAAGAAAGATGATAATTTTGTGCTCAAGATGACGGCAGGTTTGCAGACAGGAAGTTTTTGAAACAACCAGAGCAGCCTGCAACGCCTGTCTCGTGAGGGTGACTCTTTGGCAAGCTGCTTCCTCTGCTCTCAGAAGTGATGACCAAGCTCTGGCACATCTGTGTGCCTGCAGCCACCCACTCCTGAGCAGAAACCCAGGACCGTGGGCCCAGGGCCCATTTGGCCTCCAGCTGAGGAAGAGACAGGGTGCCAGAGCCTGCACAGGGACTGTTGGAAGAACTTCATCATGGAGTTACCTCGTTCCTGGTGGCCAGTTCTCATCTGGGATGATTTTTGTATGGCAGCTTTTTAAACTTGCACATGTAAGTCTGACAGAGAAGACTGGAGTGTGCGGCTCTGGGATACCAAGGCAGTGCAAGAACTCTACCCTCACTGGACGCTCCACACCTGGTGAGAGGGGTCTGGGGGTCACCTGCACGACTGTTGCTGGGGCACTCTGCTCTGATCCTCCTCGATCTTTCCATTCTCTCCAGTCACCTCCTCAGTCCTTTTCAGTCCTTAAAGGGCAAATGGCTCTGCATGTCTTTCCTTTCTCCCTCCACCCCTCTTCCAGGTCTTTGTCTGTCTCCTGCAACCCTGGGCCCAAACTTTTTCCTCCTATCCCTATTTCTCTGGATGTCTTCCCTCTTCCCTCTTCCCTCTTCCCTTTTCCTTTCCTCTTCCCTTTCCCTTTCCCTTTCCCTTTCCCTTTCCCTTTCCCTTTCCCTTTCCCTTTCCCTTTCCCTTTTTCCTTTCCCTTGCCTTGCTTTGCCTTTTCCCCCTTCCCTTCCCTTCCCTTCCCTTCCCTTCCCTTCCCTTCCCTTCCCTTCCCTTCCCTTCCCTTCCCTTCCCTTCCCTTCCCTTCCCTTCCCTTCCCTTCCCTTCCCTTCCCTTCCCTTCCCTTCCCTTCTCCTTTTTTTTTCTTCCCAGTTCTTATTTTCTTTGGGTTGCAGATGTTGTAGACCATGGAGGAGGGGGGGAAGACTGAATGACCAGAGGACATTCACAATACTGGGGACTGAAGAGTCACTGATTTTGCCTTCATCTCTTGTCTCTCCAGGCGAGCACGAGAGAGAAAGGAGGAAGATGGATCGACATGCCAACCACACGATCCATGACTGGCGCACGGTGTCCCCTGCGCCTACAGAGAGCATGGTCTATGGAGATGGGCAAAATGGGACCAGGTGCTTTGCAGAACACATCCCTGAAATCGTCACCGGTAGCATCACGCTGCTCATTTGCCTGTGTGGGCTGGTGGGGAACGGGGCCATCCTCTGGCTCCTCGGTTTCCGCATCAGGAGGAACCCCTTCACCGCCTACCTCCTGAACCTGGCCGTGGCTGACTCCTGCTTTCTCCTCTGCACCTCGGTTTTCCTTGTAATATATCATATGCCCATGCTCAGCTGCTTTCAGCCAGAGCTTTTGCGGGTGCTGCCGCTATTTCACTCCATGGTTCTGCTCATGTACAGCACCAGCCTCTATCTCCTCACAGCCATCAGTGTGGAGAGGTGTGTGGGTGTCCTCTGGCCCTTCTGGTGCCGATGCCACCGCCCGAAGCTCCTGTCAGCCATTGTGTGCAGCCTGCTGTGGGCCCTTGCCTTCGTCTTTGCCGGGCTGGTGTACTTTGTGTGTGACCTGGGTCACTCTGAACACTGCTGGATGGTTCTTGGAACCTCGTGCTTTCTTAATTTCTGCTTTTTCACTCCCTTTGTGGTTCTTTCCAATGTGATCCTCTTCATCAAGCTTAGGCACAGCCCCTGGCAACAAAACCAGTCAAGGTTGTACACTGTTATCTTCCTCACTGTTTTCTTCTTCCTCCTCTTTGGCATCCCTCTCAGTGTTCAGATCTTCCTCAACTTCTTTGTCTACATTAATTTTGTCTTTGAGATCTGCTTGTTGCTGGCCTCTGTCAATAGCAGCATCAATCCAGTCATTTACGTCCTGGTTGGGAACTATGGCAAGTCCAGGTTCAGAGGATCAGTCAAAGTGGCTCTTCAGAGGGTCTTTGAAGATAGGGCAGATTCCCAAGAGGTGGGTGAGACCCCTGTGATGGGAATTGCTGCCTGATCCCGTACCGCTGCAGAGAGGGCAGCCCTCCTCTGCACCCCAGGCCAGCGCCCACTGGAGCAGAGCCCTTGCCTGGCAGCGGACAGTCGTGTGTCCCCCCGGACACAGCCACGCTCAGAGAGACTCCCAGGGGCAGGGCTGGTTCCCACCTCAAAGTTATTTTTAATAGTTATTATATTTATATTTAATAGTTATTTTAATAAAAGTGTCTTTCATGTAACTTATAGCTGACTGCAGTTTCTTCCTTTTCTGGCTCCATGGGGTGCCCTTGTTTGTTCTCAAAATTACCATTGTGATAGTCGCCTCACACTGCCCACTAGTTTATAATGCTGAAATATTGTGGTCCAGAAAGTCCTGCCTCATCTGTTCTCCTGTTCTTCAGGGTTAACACGGTCATACTCTTGGCCCTATCTGCGTCTTGTCTGCTTCCCAGCGTGGAGATGTCCCAACTCTTCTTGCCTTTACCCTCTTCTGGGACGTTGGTGCCTAAAGCACCAACCACTCACTACCTTGATCCTCAAAAGCTGCCAAACCAGAGATAGTGGTGAGGGACAGAAATAATATGTCCAGCTCCCTCTGGCTTAATTTCCTCCTGTGCCACAGTCTGACAGAGAAAACCCATCTCAGTCTGGCTGATGGAGCTGGCAGCATCAGTCAGCAGCCAGACCTTCACCCTGCCAAGGGGGTTTAACTGGGTAGACAGGAGGGGACAGGCAAAGAGACAAGTGCTCCTGGTGTTCAGTCCTGAGCCAGGTTGGGCAGAGGATGGACAGACAGACAGTGAGGGGCTGATGGCTCTTGGAAACAGCAATTCTGTGCACCGAGTGGGGAAGACCATGGAGCAAACAGGCAGGGCAGACCCAAGAAAAGAGACAGAAAGAGAGGCTGGGAAGGTTCTCACAGGCAATGGCTCGAGGAGGCTGAGCTCTGCCTGCCAGATGGTTTTATTAGCCTTCCCAGCACAGAAACAACTGCTACCAGAGCCATAATATTTACAGAATGTAGCTTCCTTTGAACACATACAAGCCTGACCCCCATACAAACAAATAAATACGTCTGCAAATCATGTGTTGGAAATCAAAATCTTAGGCAAACGTGCTCAGGATGTTGCCCATAAAAGCAGAAGCTGAGAAATGCTGGGTAATTCTGCTCTTTTGTGGAGCACACGGGTAGATTGGGCAGCGAGCGTTGTGTTGCATGGCATTTAGCTGCTGGACCTTGATGCTTTCATTATCATGACCTGTCTCCACTTGTAAGGGTTGGCTGGGTGAGGGGATGTGAGGTTCTGTAGCTGGGGACACAAGCGCAGTATCAGCAAGGGAGAGAGGAGGCGGGTTTGGACCCGGGGTCCCCACATGTGCCAGTTCCCAGCAGGAGCACCCCTGCTCCCAGATGTAACAGGAGATGTTTGGACTGAGCAGCAGTCGGTCTGGGTAGGAATCACTTCACCTAACTTCAGCTCTCTAGAATTTACACAGGCCGGTCTGAGGAAACCCTTGTAGGCTGCTGACTGACTATAGAGTGTAGAAGACAACTCGTATGAAACCCGTAACTTTTAGATGGCTAAAGCCAAGTGAGCAGCACTGATTCACCTCTCCTTAGGAAAATAAAAGATTTTCCTGAAATTCTAAATCATCTCTCTGCCATCTGCCTGTGTTCTGGTTCGTATCATTTGGTTGGCTCCTGGATGCAATTGGTGCACTCACTCCTACCGCGTTCTTGGAAATGGTGCAATTGAAGGTCGAGTACCACTGTGAAATTGTGGTATACAAGTGACAAACCTAGGTCTGAATCAGAAGTAGAAGTTTTGCAGCAACACAAAGTTTGTAGCACAGGGTCCTAAAGATACACCCCTGGAACAACAGGGGAAATGTTCAGCCTGCTCAAAGATGTTAATATTTTGGAAATGGGGTTGCTTTAAAAAGAAATGAAAGAGGAATCTGACACGAAGACAATCTTCTTTTCCCATAGGTCTCATTTCTGAGACTCTTTTTTGTTAGTCATTTCCTGTACAAAGACAAGAATAGATTATAACCAGAATCCTGATGCTGTCAAATGCAATGAAATAGTTCCCTGTTTGCAAGAACCCTTGTGAACATGACCTGCTTGGCTAACGTGGGGAAAAGTGCTTTGTGAAAGGACCTGAGAAAGACCCCTTGCTGGATGCAGCACAGGCTCACCAAGGCAGGCTCCTGTCCAGTGTTCCAAGTGATAATTCCAGAAAACCTCATGAAGATCGTGGGGGCGGCAGCTGGCGAGTGCGAAGGGATGAATCTGCAGCCCGTCTGCTCCAGTGAAGTTCTTCGGGCTGCGAGAGGAAAGAAGGTCAGACTTTTTCTGGGTGGGGCTATTTTTCAGCCTCATCACTGCCTCCCCTCATTAGTTCTGAACTATTTGGTCTATTTTCACCAAATCTGATTGGGGAATAGTGGTTTCTAGGATATTAAGACCTATAAATATTGGGGGAAAAGGTGGTAGGGGAATACTGAAATGAGCGTCCCACTGAAGGAAACTGGCAGCTTAGTAAGATCAACTATAATATTAGACACCTGAGAATCCATATCAGATCCACCCCCAAAACCACTTGCTCTTTGACATCTCCAAGGACAATCCTTTCAGCTTATTATTTTCCTCCTCCTGATCTGTCCTGTCCAAAGCCGGGAAGGTGGCATCTCCCTAGCTTTTGCTCCACCTCCGCACAGGTTCTTGTGCCAGACATGTCATACCCATCTCCCCACATCCTGCCTTCCATCTCTCCTGTGCCTTGTTTCTTTCTGTGATCCTTCATGTGGGAGCTGGGGCATGGCTGCAAAGGTCTGATAAACCTAGTGTGGGAGCCAGGAGAGTTGCTAACATGTCTCTATTTTGTCTCGTCCCTCCAGCTGTGGGAGGAGGAAGAAGCAGCAGAGGATTTTTAATGAGCACAGTGTCCCCTGCGATGGAAAGAGCCAGCACTGCCTGCTGGAGCCAGCCCTGTGGGACAGCGTTTAACGGGACTTGGCATCACAGGCTGCTGAGGTATGAGGACGATCACTATAACTGGACCGACCATGAAGCCAGTCACTCCAGCAAAGTCCCTGTCACTCTGCTCATCTGCCTCTGCGGGCTGGCGGGGAACGGGGCCGTCCTCTGGCTCCTCGGTGCCTGTGTCCGCAGGAACCCCATCACCGTCTACGTCCTCAGCCTGGCCGTCGCCAACTTCACCTTCCTCCTCTCCATCGCCATTGCCCTTGTGATATTTTACGGCCTGGAGAGTGTTTGTCACAGGCTGGGCTCATCGAACGTGACAACCATGTTGAACATCACCATCCTCTTCACTTTCACTGCCGGCGTCTACCTCCTGACAGGTTTCAGTGTCCTGATGTCTGTGTCCATCCTGCCCCCGGCCCGCTGCCCCTGCCACCACTCCCAGCACCTGCCAGTGTTCGTGTGTGCCCTGCTCTGGGCTCTCTCCTTTCTGCTCACTGTGACCCTCTGCATCTGCCCTGCAGCACTCACTGTCTTCGTCCTGAGCTACCTCTTATCTCTGCTTATTCTGATTTTTTCTGGTCTAACCCTGCTTGCCAGACTCTTGTGCTGTTCATGGCAATACCCCCCAAGAAAGCTCTGTGTTGTGGTCCTACTGGCTGTCTTTGTCTTCCCCTTCTTCACAGCTGATTTTGGTTACTGGCTTTTGCTGAGACTGTTTGATTTTTCTGTTTTTGTCTTTGACGCCTCTCTACCGCTTGCCTGTGTGAACAGCAGTATCACCCCTGTTATTTACTTCTTGGCTGGGAGCTGTGCAGACAAGTTCACACTCTCTGTTAGGGTTGCTTTCCAAAGGGCTTTTGAAGATGTAACAGAGCACCAAAATACAGGCGAAGCTCCCAGAGAAAACACAGTGGAAACAGCTGTTTAAACCTCTGCAACTCCTCCCTGGGAGAAGATGCTCTCGGGATAGAGGCGTCTTACGAGCCAGGGTGAGATTTCGGTGTGGATCTGGCCACATCTGAACAGAATCAGCTGCAGCCCAACAAAATATGCTGGGTGGCACAGGAACTCCTTCCTGGGATGGACACTGGACAGCATGATGAAATACCCATCGAAACCTTTTGCTTTGAAACCTTCTCTCTGAATCTGTCCTATCCAACAGGTCTGAGCTTTCCCACAAGTGAGCCTGCTCTATCCCATGAACTATTAAAACAGAGCGGTGGAGGATCTTTGCTCCTGCGAGTGGGTTTCTTCAGTGTGTTTTAAGAGCAGAGTGTTCCTGGATAAGAAATCTTGGCACAACAGGGCAGAACAATTCCTGGGCAAACCGTTGTGTGTACATCTCCAGCAGGTGCCTGCGGCAGGCGGAGGAAGCAAGCAGCCGATTCAATGTGAATGATAGAGCAAGCTTCAACTTTATTGAAAGAAATCACCCCTTATATAAGCACTCTACAATAATCATGCATACTACTCACAAATCTATTGGATACATGTAAAAGGCTACATTATAATGTCCCAGCCCCCTGTGGCATCTCAGACATGTCACAACATCTTCCCTCTTCTGGCCTGCGTCCTTTCCCAAGGTTTTTTTTACCATCAAGGCCATTGTGTACCTCAGTTTCTCTCTTTGTTAACGTAACAGTCTGTTGTTTGGCATAACTGTACCCTGGGTTTTTTCCTTTGTTTACCTCAGATGGCTGCAATCAGCTTCTGCAGAGACCCATGGCCTTGCTCTCTGCAAGCCGTTCTCCAACAGGTGCCAACATGTGTGAAGAATATGTGGAGACTTCACACTCAGCTTTGTTAGGCGCGTGTTTGGGGTTGCTTTCCCTGAAATGCGTCGCTTCTGCTGCAAACTGAGTTTTGTCCACACATCGCGTGAGTTGTCTGCACACAAGGGTTTTTGACTGGAAGTGCCGCTCATGGTTCCTCCCACTTTTCTGTGGGCTGTCTGTGAGCAAACGCCGTTTCGCAACCATGACCTGAGGTCTGTATCCATTTCTGGAGTGTCTGTTCCTCATCTAGAAAAACAAGAGGAGTAAGGTTGAAATGAAACAATCCAAAAAGCACAGCCCTGCCTGAAGACTCTGTAAAGACTGGATTTTCCATGTGAAAGAGGATACAGGGAGAGGGAAGGAAAACAGTGGGCTCCTTATGGGAAAGACCCTGCTGAGGTCATGAGGACTGACTCGCTGTAGCCTGGCTCAGGCATTTGCTGGGTAAATGGGGTAGTGGCAGCGTTTTCTCTGCTCCTCTCTCCCCTCTGTGCCTGTCAGCCCTTGATGGCTGGGGGGTATGCCAGCCCTCATTTGTCTGTGAACTAAACCACCAACAAATCACTGCTTTTGAGCCGATTTTGTTTCCCGGTGTGACTCCCCACCATATCAGGGTGCACTAACTGTAGTACGAGCACAAGGGAAAGGTTGGGAAAATGCAGCTGGCAGGGACAGGTGGTGGCAGAAAAGGCATCAGCAGAGCAGACCCAGGAACTGCTAATGCTGTGGCTTCTGGGACCTGGGATGGTGACAGAAGTTTCTCTGCCCTTTGGCTTGTCGCTCAGCCCAGAGCCATGTGTCACCGGACAAGCTGGAATGAAAATCAATCACTTGGCAGAGTACAAGTACAGAGCCATGATAACTAAACCTGTAAGACTCTCTTGTAAAAACTAGGAGCTCAGATAGCTGGTGGCCTGGGTGACTCTGCAGGCAAGGGAGATCCCAGGAATCAGGAAAAGCACACGAGAGGATTGTGGTCATTCTGCACCTGCCTTGGGACACACTCCCTGGATGATGGGAGCCCTTTCCTGGACACCAGGTCGTAACTTGGAAAGTTTTTACTTTCCAAAGGACAGGAAAATGGGAGAGAGGGAGAAAAAAAACCCCTCTCAGCTATGGAAGACTCCTGCCCTGTTCTGTAAAACAACTCTCTAAATAAATGCTTCTGAGATGTGTCTTCAAACCATGACTCACCATCCATGGGTTATACTATTGCTTCTCTTTCTAAAAGCAGTGGCACGTTAGTTACCCTTGGATTTGAGGTAGAGGGAAAAGGATGGACAACTCCCCACTGTGTAAGAGGCAGGGAAATGCGTGGGTGAGTGCAGGCGTCCCTATCACCTGCAAATGGGATGATCTCCCCTGTCAGGCTCTGTGCCTCCTCCCTGCTTTCCCCAGCAATCTCCCAGGTGCTGGGATGCTGCGAGGTCCTTTCCTTCTGGTCTTTCCCCCTGCCCTTCCACTCTGCCTGCACCAGCCAGACTCAGCCCTCTACCCAACGAGGAGATGCTCTCCTGGTGTGCTCAGCTGTTCCTGAGGAAAGCTTTCAGCACGTCTGGGCAGCTCCACTGGACGCTTCTTTCAGTGAGATACATCTCTGCTAACTGCAAGCATCCCAGACAGATGTCATCTGCTGCCCAGATCCCTCCCAGAATGAAAAAGAAGATCTTTGGGGTCAGAGCTACCATGTTGGAAACAAACAAACAAAAAAATTTCCATATTTAATTTAGGAGTAGCAACAAAATGATGCCTTAGTTAGATAACAAGAAAAAGATAACTACAATCAGGATTTTGGAATGTATGGTTAGTCACTGAAACAGCCGTGCAGAGGAGCTGCTCAGCTCCTCCTGAGGTTCAGGATGGAGGCAGGGAAGGGCTTCCTCCTGATGCTGAAGCTAGAGAACCAAAGGATGGCCCCACTCCCCACCAGCCTGCACAGGCAGATGAGCAGTAGGATGCTCCTAATTTCTACAAAATTAAGTGGTCCATATATCTGATTATGTTAATTTCCATATTTCAAGCTCTTCTTGTTCAAGGACAGAGAGGGTGTGTTCAGTGGAGTTACTATGAAATCTTTGCGGCAAGCAAAGACAATACAGGAATTAGTGTCTCTGACTTGCCAAGACCATCTCATCTGGTAATCCCCTGCTTTGCTTCATGGCGTGGCTTGCTGTTGTGTCTGGGGAGTGTTTGGTGAGCTGTGCCAGAGCAGGTTTCTGTCTCAGCCTCTGCAGCTGACATCGGCTCACTGTGCTTATCTCCAGCATCACAGAGGTGGTCTCTGGCACCTGACATCCTGAGCTGCGCTGTGTTGGTTCACTCATCACCTTGAAACATTTCCTTTACAAAATTGGTGCCATTTCTGGAGACTTATCTCCCTCCATCTGCCCCACCAAGTTTAGCGGACGGGGTGTCATAGCATTGGCTGAAGCAAGGCAAGAAGAAGCCTCCTTTGGGATGTTTTTGTCCCTGTGGACAAAACGTTTGTGGAAATATTGAAAAGCAAAGCAAATCTTAAAATCCTCTCTTGGTTTTCCTGTAGGGACTAATAGGAGCAGAGCTGGAGCAGGTTCCTTGCCTGCTTGCGGGGACATTTCTGTGCCGTCTGGTCCCTGAGACACCCCAGCAGGGAGGGGACAACCTCCAGGATTTGAAGTCTTGTCAGCCGGCCAGAGTCTGTTGTAAAAACCCGTATTTCCCTGGAGCACAGCTGGAAAGCAGTGCCTTGCGTGAACTTCTTGGCATGAACATGAGTGTGGCGAACATGTCACTCATAATGCCCTGGCACTATCGAATCTGTACTTTTCTCAGAACGAATTAACCCTGTAATTAAAAAGTGTGACAAATTCCCATTTAAAGTATAAGAGAATGTTCTTCTTTCTCCCCGAGTTCTGCAGTCCTACCTGATGTTGGTTCGTCTCTCTTTCCATCGGCTGGGCGTGCAGGGCCGGCTCTGCTGACCTGCTCTTTGGAGGGAAGACCAAGGGTGCTCTGTGCGATCCATACCCCTCTCCTGCCATCTAGAGGCATCAACCCCGCAGATATTTGTGAAATCATCGTCCACTGAGGAGGCAGAGGGGTTCAGCTGGGCTGGGAGGGGGATTTTGGTGGGGGTGAGTTGACAGCTAGCTTCTCTTCACAAGTGTATCCTGCTCGGCTTCCAGGAGCAAGTGGCTCTCCCGGGAGTCCTCACCCGCCACCTCCTTCCGGCAGCAGATGTAGAGGCATGGCCCGCTCTGCCACCACAATATCTCATGCCAGGGGAACCAGGGTCTGGAGGGGGCTGCAGTACCCCTGAGGACAAGCCATGCTGCTGCTTCCCATGGCAGCAACTGACTCTACTCCTTCTGAGACTTTCAAGTCAGCACAGGTGCAGCAGTGCGGGTGAGATACCCACACGACCCCCTTGGCTTGCCCATTTTTGCTGTCCCTTTTCACAGAATCACAGGAGGGTTTGCCTTGGAAGGGGCCTTAAAGATCATCCAGTTCCAACCCCCTGCCATGGGCAGTGACACCTTCCACTAGCCCAGGTTGCCCAAAGCCCCGTCCAACCTGGCCTGAACCCTTCCAGGGAGGGGGCAGCCACAGCTTCTCCGGGCAAGAGCTCTGCCTTGCTTGGCCAGCAGAGATGCCCAGAGTTCCCCAAGGACCTAATGTGTCAGACTTTCCCCAGGCAAGAGATCCCCCAAAACACCACAAAACTCATCTGCTGAGCCAAAGGAGCCAGAGTTTATTTTCTGGGGCCAGAACATAGAGGGTCCCTGCAATGGGACCGGCTGAGCAGTGCCACACTGGCTCGGTGCCACGTGTCCCCACACCTCCATTCCCCAGATGTCTGTGAGGATCTCCTCTCCAGCAGGGCCTTATAGAGGGGTCTGCACTGCAGTGTCCTCAGACACATGGCTCTCCTCGCTCACCACTTTCTCCTTGAACACTCGTTGGAGGGCGACTTTCATGGAGCCTTGGAACCGGTGTTGCCGGCAGCTCCCCACCAGGAAGTAAATGAACGGATTAATGCTGCTGTTCATTGATGCCATCAGGTAAGAAATATGAAGGTAAAACAGGTTTGAATAAACAGGATCAAGAAAAATCACCACGCTGAAGGGAAACCCAAAGAGGAACAAGAAGATCACACTGAGCAGAATAGCAACATAGAGTTTCCCTGGGTGTTGCCTCCGTGAGCCACACTGGAGTTTGATGAACAGGGAAATGTTGGAAAGGAATGGGAATAATGAGAAAATGAGAAAATTCACAATGCTTATACCTTGTACTAGTTGTTCACAGCTTATATGTAAAGGGAAATAACAACTAATGAATACCAAAGAAACAAAAAGTCCGGCGAGAGCCCAGAGCACCCCACACATGATGCCCGACAAGTGCTTTGGGCGGTGACACCGGTACCAGATTGGGAACAAAACAGACAGGCACCTCTCCAAGCTCATTGCTGTCAGGAGATACA
Source organism: Athene noctua (assembly GCF_965140245.1). Classification (NCBI taxonomy): domain Eukaryota; kingdom Metazoa; phylum Chordata; class Aves; order Strigiformes; family Strigidae; genus Athene; species Athene noctua. The sequence continues at coordinate 10,386,082 of NC_134050.1, read as the reverse complement.
TGCTGACAAAATACCAAAACAGAAACAGATCCATCAGGATATAGTTGGTCAAATGATATTGAAATGAGAAAATACAATAGACTGTTGAAATAAAATGTAATGTAAGTTTAACAAGAAGGAACAGGAGCAGAGAGAAGTCAGTGATGGCCAAGTTCAGGACATAGACAGTGAAGGGGCTCTTCTTCATCTGGAAGCCCAGGAACCACACCACCATCACATTCCCCACAAGTCCACACATGCAGATACCAATACAGACACCTGAAATGATCATCATACTATGATGTTGTCGTATGCACTGAGATTGATTAGCTGCCTGGGAATCTGCATATCCAGAAGTCATGTAACTCAGAGAGACGTTCGTTGTGTTGGTGTCCTCCATGGTGACTGACCCTGCTCTGGCTGGCCGCCTTCTCCCTCTCCCACCACCTCCTAGGAGAGACGAGAAAGGAGAAGGAAATGAGGGGCACTGGCACTCCCAGCACTCCCCACCTTTCCCTACGGCCCCACGCCAGCCCCAGGCTGCACCAGGAAGGACCCCGTCCCCTGCTGTGCCCAGCACAGGCTCCCACCCCTCCAGCCCTGTCCCTGGCCAGCAGGCATCTCCCACCTGCCTGTCCCTGGTCTCCTACCTCCTGGTGCTCCAGGGAACAGTGTTGCTGCAGGAGCCCCGGCACACGGGGCCTTGGCAGGGCCAGGCTTGGCAAGAGAAAGGGGCTGATGATGGCCGCAGGTGACACCCTGCTCTGCTTCAGCTTCCTCCCTTTCACCTGAAGGAGCAGACCTCTGCCCACAGATCAGGGCCTGTCGTCAGGAGACTCCTCTCACAATCTCATCACATCAGCGGCAGCTTCCCCTCACATGTCCCATGGACGGCGATCTCGTCAGTAGGGGTTGGCCACGTCACCCCCCTCCTCTCCTCCTGCTGTCCTCCAGCATCATCCCACCACGCGAGGGGCTTCTGGCTTTTGTTGTGTGTACCTGGTGCTGGACCAGGAGACTCTCCACACTGGGAAATCACCCGTGTGTGGACACGCAACAGCATAAGGGCTTCACCCGCTGCCTCGGATGAAACTCCCCAGGCTTGTTGCCTTAGAGGTTTTGTCTGTGGGCTACACGGGGCTGCAGATGGGATTTTATTTGCTGGTTCTTGTGTCTCCAAATCCCACCTATCAGCCCTGTGGAGATAGCTTGCTTTTCTCTTTCTTTCTTTCTTTCTTTCTTTCTTTCTTTCTTTCTTTCTTTCTTTCTTTCTTTCTTTCTTTCTCTCTTTCTTTCTCTCTTTCTCTCTTTCTCTCTTTCTCTCTTCTCATTCTCCAAATTGTAATTTTACCCTGTGTCTTATTCTCTACACCACTAATCCCCCCATCACCCGTCAGGATCCATTGACTTGCTCATTTTTGCAATCCCTTTTGCAGAGTCCTGCCTTGCTTGGCCTGAGCTATGCAGGATTTGGACCTCTCTGGAGATCTGTCTCCATCCCCCTCTCGTGGATGGACATTGAACCTGTGCTCTAGCCTTGTTTCAAGTCTATCTCTGGCCCCAGCTCATGCAGCTCTAGTCTGGACCCCTGAAGAGCCTGTGGAGCTTGTTGATTACCGTGAGTTCACCACATGAAAACAAAGGTCATTCTTGGAGGACTTCTATCCTGGGGATGACAAGCATAGGCAACAACTCCCAAGAAGAGGTATTCAAAAGATGGAAAATGCATGAAAGATGGAGAGAAAATAATCACAGAGAATGCCAGTCCCTGTGATGTTAAAGGATGAGATTGTGCAACAGGAACCACTTGTAGATAAAAGCACATTTGCTTTGTACCACATGTACCCTACAAAATGTAATCTCAGAGCAGACACATGCATGGCAGGGATGTGATTAGAGGCAGTGGCAAAGCCCTCGTGCTGTTCTGTATCTGAATATTGGTGATTGCTCATGGCAAGATGAGACAAGGCCAGTCCTCTGCCTCACTGGCTGCTGTTAAGGGGACTCTGGTGGCATCCCAGGTTCAGGGAGTGGGTGTATGATGAGTGGGGGCAGGGGAAGGGATGAGCATGATCAGCCGTGGTTCTGCCTGTGAAGAATGATGGAAAGAAGAAGGAACATTAAGGCCATGGGACTGTCAGGGACTTCCAAGGGGTTTCTGCTGGTTCAGCCTTTTGATTGATGGTCCCTGGCTTATCTCACTGATTCTCATCTTTCTGCCTTCCTATTGCCCTGTCAAATCTCCTCCCCACCATCCCCTTGTCAATGCAACCTGTAAGAATAATGAAGAAACAGAAGAGAGCTAGGGGAAGTCTTCCACCACCAGCTTCACACCACAACACCCAGGAGACTCTGGCATGGCAAACTGAAGTTGGAGGACAGGGGTGCAGAGATCATGACCAGAAGACCATTATACACCAGGGAGTTAGTAATCCACAAAACATTCAACCTGAGTAGTCCCAGGCCTGTGCTGTGTCATGCTGTGCATCTCCCTTGGCCATGGGACAAACCTGGCCGGTTGATGGTCATGGAGGAGCCAGCAGGCAGCTCCCACTGGGTGCTGGTGATTACACCATCTGCGTGTTCTTGACCTTATCTAAGACTGCTGCAAGGGTTCTCATGTGAACATCCTTTTGGTTTGACAGCAGAATGCATTGTTTTCTTTTTTAAGAAATCCTGTAATAGCTCAAATTAGCATAAGGGGGTAACCTTTCCATGGACAGGTTCTGCACTGAGCAGAGGTCTGTCTGATGCTTCAAGACCTGGGCACCTAAAGGGACATTGGATTATCGTGCTATCCTTTCTCCTTCATACTTTTACATCTAGTAAATGGCATTTAAAATGATACTTTATGGAGTCTGAGGGCCTTAATTAACAGGACCGTAACAGATCAGCACCTCCCCGTGAAAAACTTGGGGGCAGAGAGGAGGGGGGTGACGTGGCCAACCCCTACTGACGAGATTGCCGTCCATGGGACATGTGAGGGGAAGCTGCCGCTGATGTGATGAGATTGTGAGAGGAGTCTCCTGACCACGGGCCCTGATCTGTGGGCAAAGGTCTGCTCCTCAGGCACGAGAAACGGGGCCACAGAAGAGCAGGGTGGCCCCAGCAGCCATCAACACCCTCTTTCTTGCGCCAATCCTGGTCCTGCCGAGGCCTTGTGTGCCGGGGCTCCTGCAGCAACACTGTTCCCTGGAGCACCAGGAGTAGGAGACCAGGGACAGGCAGGTGGGAGATGCCTGCTGGCCAGGGACAGGGCTGGAGGGGTGGGAGCCTGTGCTGGGCACGGCAGGGGACGGGGTCCTTCCTGGTGCAGCCTGGGGCTGGCGTGGGGCCGTAGGGAAAGGTGGGGAGTGCTGGGAGTGCCAGTGCCCCTCATTTCCTTCTCCTTCCTCGTCTCTCCTAGGAGGTGGTGGGAGAGGGAGAAGGCGGCCAGCCAGAGCAGGGTCAGTCACCATGGAGGAGACCAGCGCAACAGACCCCTCTCTGATTAACATGACTTCTGGAGATGTGGACTATTGGGAAAATCTCAGAAATGAATGCTTAAGACTACATTATGGATTGATAATCTTTACAGGTGTCTCTATGGGGATTTCTCTCTGTGGACTTGTGGGGAATGGGATAGTCATGTGGTTCCTGGGCTTCCACATGAAGCAGAACCCTTTCACGGTCTACTTCCTAAATCTAGCTGTTGCTGACTTCTCTCTGCTCCTCCTGTTTTTTATGCTCATATTGGCATTTTTGAACTTAATAACAAATTGTTCTTATTTGTCTGATTTTATTCCCTTCTACATAGATTTTGTATGTATAATTGAATTTCTGTGCCACTTCTTTGACCTTAGCAGCCTGGGTCTCCTGACAGCAATCAGTGTGGAGCGGTGTATCTCTGTATTCTTCCCAATCTGGTATCGCTGCCACCGCCCAAAGCACTTATCAGGGATTGTGAGTGGGGTGCTCTGGGCTCTTGCTGGATTTTTTGTTTTCTCAATGAGTCTTAGCTTTAGCTTTGCCGAAGGCTACGAGACAGTATTTGCAGGCATAGCCATTGCCGTTGCCACAATTTTGTCATCAACGATGTTGATTTCCAACCTTCTCCTGCTAATCAAACTCCAATGTGGCTTACAGAGACGACAGCCAGGGAAACTCTATGTTGTTGTCCTGCTCAGCATGATCTTCTTCTTTGCCCTTGGTATTCCTTTTGGAGTAGAGGTCTTCCTCAATCTTCCAAGTTCGCATGAATTATTACCTGAAAAGACAACGTTTCTGCTGGCATTGCTGAACAGCAGCATCAATCCAGTCATTTACTTCCTGGTAGGGAGCTGCCGGCAACGCCGGTTCCAAGGCTGCATGAAAGTCGCCCTCCGACACGTGTTTGAAGAAAAAGTGGTGAGCAAGAAGGAGAGCCATGTGCCTGAGGACACTGCGGTGCAGACCCCTCTATAAGGCCCTACTGGAGAGCAGATCCTCACAGACAGCTGGGGGGGATGGAGGTGTGGGGGCATGTGGCACTGCTCAGCTGGGCTCGGTCCCTGTGTCCAGGCTGTGCTCCCCATTGCAGGGACCCTCAATGTTCTGGCCCCCATAAAATAAACTCTGGCTGCTTTGGCTCAGCAGATGAGTTTTGTGGTGTTTTGGGGGACCTCTTGCCTGAGGAAGTTCTGACACGTTAGGTCCTTGGGGAGCTCTGGGCATCTCTGCTGGACAAGCAAGCAGAGCTCTTGCCCAGAGAAGCTGTGGCTGCCCCCTCCCTGGAAGGGTTCAAGACCAGGCTGGACGGGGCTTTGGGCAACCTGGGCTAGTGGAAGGTGTCCCTGCCCAGGGCAGGAAGGTTGGAAACAGATAATGATTGAATCCTTCCTGGAAAGGGGAGGAAGGCTTGGGGTGCTCCTGTGGAGCAGAGTGAAGGGGCAAGTGGCTGGACTGGTGTTGTGCCTCCTCTGTGGTGGGAACAGCCACCGTGGGAGCATCCTCAGGTGTCCTCAAGGTGGTGCCTCACCTCATGGCTGGTATGAGGTGACACTGAGCAAGGGGCACAGCCCCGGTAGAGTAGGGGAGGAGGAGGGACCCCGGGTGTTGGCCAGGTCTGGTCCCTGCATGCCAAGTTCTCCCTTGCTTGGACTCGAGACTCCAGTCCCGTGGGAGGCTCCTCCCAACAGCGATGGGTTTTGTTGCAGCTACCTCAGGCTCATACAGAGACTTCCCATGGTGTGAGCGCCCTGTGCTGGTGGGACCCGGGAGAGCTCAGGCAGGGGAATGTGGAGGGTCAGCAGGGGCTGAAGATGCTGAGCCCCTGAGGCAGCCCGAGGGGAAAGAGGGCCACATGTCCTGGACCCAACCTAATAAACTCTTGCTCCCTTTGATCAGTGAATGAATCTTTGCAGTCTTTTAGGGGTTCTAAAAATGATTTTTTGAAGCTAGGTCTAAATCAGAGAAAGAAGGGAAAATGTTCTGATCAGAACATTCAAAGAAATAAGAGGGGTCATAGCCTTTCTTTTTTGTTTCTCTTTTTACAGGGCAGCACTTTCACTGAAGCCATTTTGTGTTAGTTAACAGGGTTTGGAGAACATTCGACGGTTGAGTACAACATTGTTTTAGCAGAGGTTTCACTAGAAACCATGATACCTCCCAACTGTCTTCTCCCTTTACCTCATTAGTCTCTCAGCTCTACTGATTGTGTTTACGGGATCTCTGTGTTTACAGTGGGGTCACCTGACACATCCGTGATTCCTGCATCGTGGGAATCCCTCCCACCCGAATACTTTACATTTATTTTATTTCTAACTGAAGTTCTCTTCAACAATAAAAGAGAAAAGTAAATCACCATAACAATAGAAGTATTGCTGTTTCTTATGATAGTCTTGGGACATATATGGGGGAGGATTTGTAGGTATAGGCACTATATAGGACCTTGCTGGAATTCACTTTCACATAACTGCAGCTCCCATGAAAGCTTTGCTCTTTCATGGGCCAGAAGGAGCCTCGAGATGCTGAGGACAACAGCCAGTGTTTACACAAGTGTAAATGTCTAATCCGAATGGCACAGGAGGAGTGTCTAAACCCTGGAGCTTGCTAAGCACGGGATAATGAGTGCTGGTACAGCAAAGATGGCACATGAACACCTACCCTGGGATACAGATCAAAGAGGTGCCAGGATGGCCAGAGGTACTGGTAGAAATGGGGAACAGGGATAGCATAAAGTGTTTGCATGACAAAGGGTTTGCTTGGACAGGACAGATGAAGGAAAATGTCCCCAGTGTGCTAAATTCCCATGTTTATCTTGGGTGAGTCACACAGGGGCTGGTCCTACGCCCTCTGGAACCACTGCAGAAAGAGTTATTCACCTGGCAAAGAGCAAGTGCGGCTGTGAAATATCAGACTAACAGCTGGAATTAGATGTTCTAAAATAAGTTTGGCTTTTCTGTCCTTTTTCAGCACACACTGACTTGAAGGTTCTTCCTGTGTCAAATAAAAAAAATATTTATCTGATCCAGTCCCTATTTTCTGTCTTCATTTTCCCTTTGTTTATTTTCATTATGATTTCCCTTATACTTAGTGCTTTGACACTAATTCAAGTATTGTTTCCTCTACAACATATTGTGCAATGAGTATGCCTGGTTCTTCTCAGATCCCTCCTTTTTGTCAGGAGCTTCCCATAAAATGGGTGATGCATATATTGCTGCTCTAATGCAAAGCAAAGCTCTGATGGAAACACATTCTAAGGAAGCTCCGGAATAGGCATAATGGACTGAGATAACATGATGTATTTTAAGATGGAGGAAATCATATTCCAAATATCCATGAGAATCAACAATTAAGAACAGAGAACAGTAAAAACAAACCAATTAAGTAGGTGCCAATATTGATATAATTACCAGGACAGAAACAATCTGTATAAAATAGGAATATCTGTCAGTGAAAAAGGATGTTTTCTATCTGCTTATCTTCCAAAGTTTCTTTCTGTTAGTCATTTCCTCTACTCAGAGAAGATTAGCAGTCATAAGCATCGCTGAGTGCTCTAAAACTTGGTCTGTGTTCAGAAGAAATTCTAGTTTCAGATGACATCCATTCTCTTAGGGAAGAAACAAGGTGAATGGCATATTGAGGATTAAGTCGGACATGGCAGATGCTGCATAGAGTGTCCAAGAGTGTAGGGTGTCCAAGAGCCCACGCAACAGCCTTGGCCCTGCTATTTCTGTGGCTTAATTCCTTGAATTTCTTGACCCACTTGAATTTCTGTGACCAGTCAGCTTTACTGCAGGGGTGTGTCACACTATTTGAGATGTATTCACTCAGGGAACATCCCCAGCTGCCTGAGCTGGGGTGAAGGAGGGAGAAAAGGCCCCTTTGTTGCTACACAGGTGAGTTTTGAAGGTGCATGAAAGGAGTAGAAATAAGGACAAGTGAGTTCTGCCATAAAGGTACATTCAGAAAGAGAATGTCCTTGACCAGCACTAATCCTGCCCGTGGTCTCCAACACCTCGTGACTCCCCTTGTGATTCCCCCAAAAGATGTTCTAGATTTCTTCTGGCCAGGGCTCCATGGGACACCCACAGGGATTTGAAGCAGATGCCAGGAGAGAGGATCTGAAAAGTCTAGTCTGTGCCTGCAGCCAGGTAAGACCTTTTGCTGCCAGGCCTTGCAGAGACTCCTCTGCTGCGCAGGACACTGCAGTGTGTGCCTTCCTCAGCCACTTATGAAGCTCTTCTGCACCATCAGAAGCTCAGCTCTTTGTTCATTTTTTCCCTCCCCAAAATCTGCCCCCTGCCTCTGTGTCCCTCCCTTTTTTTAAAAGAAGGCTTTTGTTTTGTGGCCGAGGTGGTTTTGGCAGGCTCCTCCTGTGAGCCCTTAGGGAGAGCGGGGAGGAGAACACGCGCAGAGGAGCATCGCTCCCACATCGCTCCTGGCCTCCAACACACTGCGGGCATGCTTGTGTCTGTGTTTCTTTTTGAACAACTGATTTGTTTGATTTTTTTGAAGAATAAATATGGGGTGAAGGGAGATTGCATATATGCTTTATAATATAAAAATAATTGGTTCTGAAATTAGTTTTGAGAAGGCATTTTTGACAACATGCTAGCTATGAAATGGCTATAGAAGTGAGAAAGTTGATGGAAAAGGAGCCGAAATGTTGGTTCGAGAGTGACAGCTGAAAGAAAAAGCAAAGACCAGGGAGAGCCATTTTAAGATGCTGTTTATTAAACGACACCCAAAGAGAGTGACAGTAAGCGAAGTAAGCTAGCCACAAAGACAGTTCTCATGCTTTATTACGGAAGAGTCTAAATAAGCAAAAGTTCATTTGAATTTGTGGTTAACATAGAGCACTAGCAACAGGGCTTAGTATAGACCTAAATTAGACATAGGTTCACTTTTGCTCAAACTCCCAAGATCTAGGGCCCAATGCTTGAAAGGAATCTTTAAGTTTTTCCTCTCTTTTTCCTTCTCTCTCTATTTCAAAAGGTGATTGGGCAAAAAAAGGGAGAAATTTAAGAGGACATAGTTATTGTGTCACGGGTTTCCCGTTCATCTTTGTCATCTGCTGACTCTTCAAAGGCCCTCTGGAATGCCAGCCTGAGGGTGAACTTGATTCTCCGATCCCTGTAGCTCCCCACGAGGAAGTAAATGACGGGGTTGAGACTGCTGTTCACACAGGACAGCACAAAGCCGATCTCCGGCGAGTACAGGAATTTGTAGCCCAAGAAGTCAAAGAGGATGAGGACGCTCAGAGGCACAGCAAAAATGAGGAAGAAGAGGACGGTGAGCATGATGACGGTGAAGAGCCTGCCTGTTCGGAAGTGCTGGGAGCTACACTTGACTCTGAGGAAGAGGGTCAGGCTGAAGAGCAGCATGAGGGGCGTGCAGAAGAGGAAGTCCAAGGTTCCGATGGTGATGAGCAGGAGATTGCAGCTCCTGCCAGAGGGGTTAAGGGTGCACAGAACATACCCGAGGGTGTTCAGCAGCAGGGAGAGACCCCAGAGCAGGCCGGAGATGATGGCGGACAAGTGCTTTGGGCGGTGGCTTCGGCACCAGATTGGGCAAAGCACAGACAGGCACCTCTCAATGCTGATGGTGGTCAGGAGGTACAGGCCGGTCCCATACATGAAGAGATCCAGGAAGAGGAATACCCCAAACTGCACCCCCACGTTGAACTGCATCAGGTACTGGACCGTCTCAATGGCGATGCAGAGGAGATACCCAAAGTCGGCAGCGGCCAGGTTCAGGATGTAGACAGTGAAGTGGTTTCTCCGGATGCGGAAGCCCAGGTACCATAGGACTATGCCATTTCCCACCATCCCACAGGCAGCGCTGATGAGGCAGAAGCTCTCCATGAACTTGAGGACAGCGTATGATGGCTCTGCCTTTCCCACAACTCCGCTCTGGTTAGTTCCATGAGTCTGGCTTGCGTTGCTTTGGAGAGAGAGTGTTATGAGCTTCTCAGTCATGATGAAATACCCCAAATCAAATAAGTCTCTCCTTTCTGTTTCTCTTGGGATCAGAGAAGAGACAGAGAGCATTTAGTGACTGACACATTGCTTTTATTCTGACAGCTTTGTGGCTTGGGACAGACAGCTTTCAAGAGTCATGCATGGTTACTATCTATGTAGGTAACAGCCAGCAAGATGCAAAATGTTGAGGATGGGCAAAATCATGCAGGAATTTGAATGGGTGAAGATCGACTAAGTGTGGCGTCCATGCAGAAGAATTAAAAATGAGACTGTTCAACAGAGTAAAGAAGAAGAAGCAGTCCAGAGCAGACAAAGCAATAGGAGATGGGGAGGGTGTGACTGCACAGTGACTCTGTGTTCCTGTATGCCTGTGAGAGAGGATCAGAAAATGGCACAGCGGAGACAAAGAACACTGGAAAACCTGTGGATGGTGAGGCATTTCTGCACCCCGTCCTCAAATGCTTACCTTCTGCCCTGTGCAGCTGAATTTTGCTCTCAGAGTGTCTTTCTCTTAGTTTCTAACATCCCATTGGATCCTCTGGGAAACACTTTCTGTGGAAAAGATGGGGAAGATGTCTCAGTCTGCAGGTTCAGTTTGTGTCTTCTGTGGTGTGAAGAAGCAGGTGCTGTCAGGAAGGAGCATTTTCACTGTGCAGAGAGGGAGGATGGGATGAAGTCAGCAGCAGATGAGAATGGGTTTCTTTTATGTTATGAGACAATTTCTCATTTCTGCTCCACTTCTCTGGTTGCTCCTACAGTAGGTGGGGAGAAAATTACCTGCCAGGGATTCCATTGCCGGCAATGCTCTGGGATATTGCTTGCATCTGTGAAAGGCTCTTTGTGCATTTGTACTGGGGCCAAAGGCTGTTATGCTAAGGATGTATAAATGAGTGGTTAGTAGAGATTGTGGGATGTTTTCAGAGAAATGGTGTTCTATTTTGTTTTGCCTTTCTTGGAAATTCAGACTTGGCTTAGATTGGATTATTCTGAGGGACAGTATCCCTTTTCCCAGTGTTTCCTTCAAAATTTGCTCCCTGTGCAATGCCTTATCCCAAATCCTGCCAAGACCCTAAGAAGAAAAAAGGCTTGTCCAGTGTGCCTGGGGTGATGGAGACAGATCATCCCCTGAGTGCTAGGCATCAGTAATCCTTTCCGGACATGATCAGCTCTGGCTTTCCACCCTGGAAAACTTCTGAGCCTTTCTTTCACAATGTGTGTAGAAAGCTGCCTATTTCTTTTTCCTGCTTATAGGCAGAGCCTCTCCAAACTGCACAGGGCTCTTACAGCTCCTTGATGACTCATTGCTCACCTCTGACCCCAGAGAAATAAAGGATTTTAAAAGGCTGAGCTGAAAGGAAGTTTAGAAAGATAGTAAACACAGAAATTTATTCATAGCAATTAACAGAAATACTGCAGGCGGGAAATTAACTTCCTGTGTGCCACTTATAAAACGGACAGGAAGAAGGGATGCTCAGGATGCTTCAGGGTGCTGAGCCATCTTGTCTAAACCGTGATTTTGCCAAGAAAGGTTGGACCAGATGATCCTTCCAACCTGGTATTCTGTGATTCTATGAAAGGACTTCTATCAATGTGGCTGTGCGAGTTTTGAAATGGGCAGGTGTTGGCTCGAGAGGGAAAACATCCCTCGGTCTTCAGGTGTGACACTGTGAAAAAGCAAGGGTTTTTCTCTGCCTCTACAGCCAGGAGCTGCCTTTGAGCAGACCTGATCTAAATTTTGTGATGTGATTCCTTGACTTTGTCACGTCTCTCAGTTCAAATTAAAGTTAGTTCTTGGAATGGAGAAAGGGGTAGATGCTTGAAGAAGAGGGTGGGGATAACTACTGAGGGACAAAGGCTTGGGAAAGGGAACCAAATAAAGGCACTGAAGTCTTCCACTCTGCTGCATGTCATAGAAGCTGGAGCATTCTGAAGCATCCACATGGCCATACACATCCCCCCCTCCAGGCCTTCACTGTACTGCAGACATACCAACAGTAATGTGTGTGCCTTCTGCTGAAATCAATGAGAAAATAAAGATTATTTCAGTCTCTGGTATCTAGGGACTCCTCAGAGGAGTGGAGTTAGGTTTACTGCTCTCGGGAAATAGGTGACACCATCCCTTGCAGGCACCTGGGCACAGCCACAGGCACATGGATGGTGGTAAGGAGCACACTCAACACTTATGGCCTGGGCTGCCTGTCTCCTTTCAGCTGTCCCCAGGGAAGCAGTAATGTGGGCTTTTTTCAGGGTGCTGGTGGCCCCTGAGGAATGTGCCCTTTGCATACGTCACCACTGCTCTTCTGGATGCCCTGGCATCCTTCCAGAGAGATACTGAGCAATTCAGAGGACAAACTTAGTTCAGATGTTGAGGATATTCTCCCTGGCAGGCTGGGCTGGCTATTTTGGTGTTAGTTCAGCGTGGAATAGCATTCAAGTGATCCCCATCTCCTTGCAGATCCCATCACTGACTTCTTTTGGACCACAGGAAATAAACAGTGCAAATATCTGGCAGATGCCACTCCTGAGAACACTTGTCTTTTATCATGGATGATTGAGGGTGTCTGTGACGGTGGTTTATATTCAGGTATCACCTTTTAAATGTCCAAGGTTGGATGTGAAGTGTTCACATTAATGTGATATGTTAAATGTGTTCACATTAAATGCCACCCGTCTTCATGACAGGTATGTTTAAGGACAAACTGTAGGATGGAAAGTTTTTCACAGCTTATATTCTTTTTTATCAGTTGATGGGTTTTTCTAAGCACAATAATATTTTTAAATACAATTTGTGTTTTTTTTTTAAAAAAGGCTTTTGACATTTTTAATAACAAAGGAGATGTTTCAGTTCTCACAATGATAAAATCATTACATATATTAAAGGGATATTTAACATGTTTTCTGATAAATGGATGCTTTCTTCCCCTCAGCAGTAGAAGTTAGAAGAAAAAAAAAAAAACCTTGCTAAAAATAATTGATGACATAGACCTAATCTCAATCAACTATATGTACTTCACAGAACAATAGCATTAAAAATTAAAGAATAGTAGAAATGGAACTCATATTTCAGCTTTCAGAAACTGTAAACAGGAAGCAAAAAGCAACTACAGGCATTAGGGCGAACCACTATTTTTTTAAGTGATGATTTTCAAAATTAATAAAAAGACAAATGAAGAGCAGAAAGGTAATAGACAATAAAGGAATGCAGCTTCCCTTTAGGAAAGTATTTGCAGATAAAGGCATGAAGAGGAAAACTGTAAGATTTCTCAGAGAAAATTGCCTGTGTTGCCATCTTCTATCAGTTTAGGGTTAAAAGATCAAATGTTATGTCATCTGATAATACTTCAAATAATCACATCTTGTGTCTCAAGGTATTGAGTCTAGAGAATAATTTATTGCAAATTGTGGTATTTATTAACTTTTCATCTTTTTGCTACTTTTTCTCTATCCTTCAATTTATTTCTATTGATAGAGGAGACGTAGAAGCCATGGGTTCTTATCTGTCCTTCTTAAAAGGAAGAAATAACAACCCAATGCACACTGTAGTTAGATGTAGATATTTGGGCTGGAAGAAGCTAAAATAAAATGCAACTCCAGCCCTGTATTTCTTTAAAATACAAGAAAAGGGAGCATCCAATTCAGTGCATAAAGTTGTAAGGCAAGTTGGTAGGGGTTGGAGCCCTTTTCTGCTACATCACAACCCTATTGTATGGAAACCTCCCTGGTTAATAGAAGAAAGGAAGTTCTAGGGTATGAATCATTTCACTATTTGAAATGCTCACATTAGGAAGCAAAGAATCGTGCACTCTGTGAGCCGCAAAGGACTGCACGTGTTGCTGAAATACAGGTATTTAAAATTAAGTGAGACAAATAGACTCTCCTTCCAGGAATTTCGTGGGTGATTTCAACAGGAGGAGGATTGTTTTCCATCTCATCTTCAGAGGTTTGAGTAAAAAGTGGCTGAAAATTTATGAATTTTATATTGTTGTGCTCTGAAAGGCAGAGATTTATTGAGTAAGCTGTAAATTCTGAGTAGGATGCCTTTGAGGAGACACAGACATCAAGACATTTCACCTTATCAAACTGAAATTTAATGGCCACTGAAAAGAAATAGGCACATTCAATGTGGTCCTAATACAGGTCAGATAAATTCTGTGGTCCAGGTGCTTATGTGTTTTCAGTGACCACAGATGGAGCTTAAAATAATCCGCTAAAGGGCAGAAATCAACAATGAGGGTACTGAAGGATAAGTGAGATAAACCTTCCCCAATAGCCCAGAGTTCTTCAATTATATAAATTATAGGGCCCTCAGTTCTAGACAGTGTTAGGCACAGCAGGGTATTAGGAGGACATAGTTATTGTGTCACGGGTTTCCCGTTCATCTTTGTCATCTGCTGACTCTTCAAAGGCCCTCTGGAATGCCAGCCTGAGGGTGAACTTGATTCTCCGATCCCTGTAGCTCCCCACGAGGAAGTAAATGACGGGGTTGAGACTGCTGTTCACACAGGACAGCACAAAGCCGATCTCCGGCGAGTACAGGAATTTGTAGCCCAAGAAGTCAAAGAGGATGAGGACGCTCAGAGGCACGGCAAAAATGAGGAAGAAGAGGACGGTGAGCATGATGACGGTGAAGAGCCTGCCTGTTCGGAAGTGCTGGGAGCTACACTTGACTCTGAGGAAGAGGGTCAGGCTGAAGAGCAGCATGAGGGGCGTGCAGAAGAGGAAGTCCAAGGTTCCGATGGTGATGAGCAGGAGATTGCAGCTCCTGCCAGAGGGGTTAAGGGTGCACAGAACATACCCGAGGGTGTTCAGCAGCAGGGAGAGACCCCAGAGCAGGCCGGAGATGATGGCGGACAAGTGCTTTGGGCGGTGGCTTCGGCACCAGATTGGGCAAAGCACAGACAGGCACCTCTCAATGCTGATGGTGGTCAGGAGGTACAGGCCGGTCCCATACATGAAGAGATCCAGGAAGAGGAATACCCCAAACTGCACCCCCACGTTGAACTGCATCAGGTACTGGACCGTCTCAATGGCGATGCAGAGGAGATACCCAAAGTCGGCAGCGGCCAGGTTCAGGATGTAGACAGTGAAGTGGTTTCTCCGGATGCGGAAGCCCAGGTACCATAGGACTATGCCATTTCCCACCATCCCACAGGCAGCGCTGATGAGGCAGAAGCTCTCCATGAACTTGAGGACAGCGTATGATGGCTCTGCCTTTCCCACAGCCCCACTCTGGTTAGTCCCATGAGTCTGGCTTGTTGCAGTTGGAAGTAGGATTGATGTCACTGAAGTATTCATAATGAGTGATTTCAGACAGACCTGTAAGTAGAGAGGAGAGAGGTTGTAGCTCCAGCGTGACTTTCTCTCATGGTGACCTGGTGGTGTTTCTGGATTTGCTCCAACTCTTTGTAGCCAGAGCTTGATTTAGGGAGGGATTTTTGTGTTTAGACTTGGATCACAGAGCTTTGAGGCATTGTTCAAAGCATTGTATCTAAGGTCAGGTTCTATACGTGTAGGAAAAGTTAGATTGCAGTGTATTTCTCCCTTTTAAAAATTTTTACCGGTTCCTTTTGGCAGTCAGTATTGGGAAACAAATATCTTAAAAAAACAATTATAGATTAGATTAATCATGTCTGAAAAGTACCTCTTGTTTGAAACAAAAAGGGAACCCAGTATTAACAACTCTGGGATAATTGTCTTTGCTGCAAGTAGCTGGGATTAGGTGAGGCAAATCTTGTCAAAGTTCTTGACAAAGAACTTTCACAAAAGTCTTGTGAAAGTTCTAGGCAAGCAGCACACAAGTTCAGCATGAAAGCTGACCGAGCTTTGTCCTGGGCACATGTCCACAAAATAAGGTAGAGAAGATTCAAAATAGCTGGTAGTTTTTTATGTTGATGACTCATTTCTATTTTAATAAAGCATAGTTTAATGTGGTTGGTTTGTTTTCTTGAACCCTGTGTACAGACAATAAACGAGTCACTCTGACAGAGTCAGCCTTTAGTAACTTCCTTCTCAGAGAAGAACTGTAAGAACCATAGGTGGGACAAAATGTCTGACCCTCACAGCACATTGGAATTATGGCTCAAATAATTATTTTCACCCCATTTCCTGAAGCAGGTCACCCTGCTTCTTCCCCCGTGACACCGAGATCTGAACAAGAATCTTGAAGAAAAAGAAGAAGTCAAAAAATAGATTTCACTTTTTTTTGTTTTGTTTGTCTGATGAGGTCAAACACTGTGGCTATTTTCCTCTTTCCCCACCAGCTATTAATTTTGTAACGAGAAGGTAGAGAAGTGTCATGAAAGACAGCAGGAAATAGTTAGAAAAAAGAGAGGAACAAATCAAAATGGGGAGAGCTGGGAAGATGTGAATCACTGAACAGTCTAACCAGCGTGAATAGTCTGTTCTTTCTTTGTGAGATGCTGCCACATACACGGAGACAGACTTCCATAAACACGCAAAATGTGACAGAGTGAATTATTATTGTTTCACCTCAGCACCCCAGACATGCTGTCTTTTGTGCTGCATGGATAGAGGTTAGATAAGTGTGATACACGTAGTTTCCTTGGCCAGCTGATGGCCTGGAGCAGCGGAGACAATCTTGCTGCTTTGGAAGACACGTAGGTGAGCAGAGCTTGGCTGGGAGCCCAGCTGGGACTGTTACACCTAGCTTTCACCATTAAAAATGCAAACATCTCATCTAACATGGCCTTTAAAGGTGCCATTTGAATTAATGGAGGTTTACAAGCCCCTCCAACAGTTATATATTTTATCCTAAGGTCTTAGGTAGGTGTGCAGCCACCTGCCCATCTTTGCTGGCTGCAGATGCATTGCAGAGTGCCAGCTTCAGCAAGAGGCTGGTGTGTGGACAGCTGGAGGTAGCTGGGGTGAATTCCACCCTTACCTTCACCAGGGACTGCAGGATGTGAAACCTTTCGGGTTGACTGAAACCAGGGAACTTCTGGCACTGCACCATACTCTTGTATAGGAACCTGGATAATTCCATCCTCAGCTGTTACAGGACCTTGAGTGCTTCTAACATTAAGGGTTTAGAGACCAGAGGTCTCTAAAGAAAGGATTTTAGTACATACTGAAAGGGACTATGGAAAACAAAACCCATCATCTCCCTCAGAATGCACAGAATCCCCGCTGTAGCACAGTTTCACAACAGGAACATCCCTGAGTTCCAACTCATCTTCTCTTTCCTTATCTGGGGAGAGCCACATACTGCCTGACCAACACCACTCGCAAGGCTGCCTCTTCCCTGAACATCTGTAGCAAGCAAATTTTAAAGGTACAGCCTTATGACTTTGTTCCCTTCCTCTCTACCTGCATTGCAGCAAATTATCAGAGCCACAGCAGGAAGTAGCTGAAGCAGCCTCTAATTCTGTGAACCAAGTCTGCTGTGAGGAGAAAGGAAGACGTGGTGGCTGAGCAGTTTCCTAGCCTTTTGAAGGTCCAGTGAAGCACTCTCTCTGCCACAAGCTATCTGTGTAACCTGAAGCAAATATCCAATTGATCTGAAGAGGACATGAACATCTGAGTGTCACTTAAGCTCTGCCTAAGCCCACTACAGCCTTCTGACCTGGTCCCTATTTTAGGAAAGCAACTGTTCAACCTCCCTGTCACAGTCATCTCCAGAAGGCGGTTGACCCTCTCCTCCAGAAGTGTGTCTCTCTCCACTGGGCATTCAGGCAATGGTGGGTGATTAGTTGTCTAACTTAAGCTTGCCAAGCATATTTCCTAATGTTAAATGACATAACCCTGTGCCATCAATCATATACACATATAGACTGCCCGGTACAGATGTGGCTCTAATGGTTGCCCTTTGGATAAATGAAAAATCATCAATAATTTTATCTTCCACTGTAATGGAAGTGGAGAAATCCTTCTCTGACTTCTACAAACCATGGAAAAGAATACCGAAAAAGTCACCCACAGTTCTCATATATTTATTGTATCACTTTGGAAATACTGATTTCTTGTTGTCTTCAATATACATTCAAGACATGAGTCCACTTCCTTAATGAAACTAATCAGCAAAAGCTTGCGTTAAACAGCAGCAGACTCTAAGTGGTCTTTTTCTCCCTTGAGATAAAACATCCTTCCTGTGGTTTGCCTGCTAAGTACCATGTAGTTCTTGTGGCAGGTGTCAGTTTGAACAGCCTTGCACTACAAAGACATTTTAGGCGATGCACAGAAAGTTATGCTGTTGTATTTTCTTGGCTAATCTTAAGTGATCATCTAAGACCAGAACTGCTAATTCGAGGTCTCTGAATAATGACATTTTATATTAAAAAAGTGTATTTAGAGCAATTCATTAGCACTTGCTCATGGAAAAGGGTCCCCAGAATGAAGCTCTCCTTATCTTGAAAATGATCAGACAATTTCTTACCTATAGTGAATTTCTAACCATCAGGAGAAGAAAATGTTAGATCTCCTTTCCGCTGTTTTCTTTTGTTTTTGTTTTTGTTTGTTTTTTTCTCCTCCCTTCCCCTCATCCTCTCTCCAAAAGCATGACAGAAAGCATTAGACAGAGTGCAACAGCAAAGATACCATCGAGGAATTTCTCACCTTTTTGTGGATTCCTTGGAATTTCAGTGACTGATTTGCAGCAGCTGTCTGGTATGGGTCTGCTGGGTAAAACTGTCACCTGAATTCTGTGACATACGGTCCAGATAAAATCCTTGTGTCATACTGTAGTGCTGGGCTAGTTAGACACTTTAAAAAGCCACGGTCTTGTCAGCATGACATCCAGCAGCCAGCCAATCACTCGCGTGAGGAAATATCTAGTTTGATGTGTGTGGTCACTTCGATTTGAACCACTTCCCTCTTCCCTCTTTGTACAGAACCTATCATTGTCATGGGTCTAGAAATTTTTTTTACTACTTCCCCTTCTTCAGCCAGTCTCATGACACAAAAAAAGCAAGAACTGTCTGTACAAAATTATACCTTGCCTCTTGCACTGATGCTTTATTTCCTACTTGTGTCCCCGAGATGCTCCAGATTCACAGTCTTTGAATAGGATGCCTTGCTGCTACTGGGGGTCACATAGAGTGAGAAATTGTCAGTCCTCTTCCATAATGCCTGCTGACGATTTCATCATCTCCCTCAGCACAACTTCTCATTCCCCAAGGACCTACTGTCCCTGTCAAACTGACCTTAACACACCCATTAC